>NW_026535835.1:11237500-11837500 GCF_028551555.1 Melozone crissalis
GATCCCCCCCTTTCACACAGAGTTCCCAGCAGCTTTGATCAGCCCGAGAAGCTGCACCAGGCTCACAGCTGTCATTTCAGATGGGTTCTCGCTTGCATTATTCTTTCCATTAGGCTGTGTTATCCTCTTTGGAGGATCTTTAGGCTTCATTTCAAAAGTATCAGAGACTCAAAACCATGAAGCAGAAGAGCCTGGTAGGTTTTTTTTTGAAGGCTGGCAGGCGTGGGTCCAATTTACCGGGCAAAAATGTCGTCTTTAATGGTGAACACACACAAGGGAAAGCTCCATCCCAAAACAATCCCTTTATGTTTAAACCCTTCATCTTCCAGGCTCTCTGTCTCACACTCCCCCTCCCTTTCTATAAGGAAACACAAATGAGAAAGAAAAAAAACCTGCTACTACTCCAAGGTTGAGATGAAGAACTCAGTGCTGAATATTTCGAGAAGAACATACACCCAGAGAAATCAAATGTTCCCTAGAACTGATCAAAGATCGGGGTTCTACCACATCATTCACAACTCATTACCACGGTTTAGTAGCAATTAACTCCTTGGGATTTGATTGCAGACTCTATGAAGCTTTCTCAAAGTTTGCAGAGTCTATGAGGCTTTCTCCACCCCAGCACAGCTGAGGAACAGGACCCAGCAGAGCAGGGCAGAGCTCCAGGGAAACAGGACGGTGCTTTCCTAAGGGTCTGATCAATTCTATTAACCCTTTCAGTATCTCCAAACCTGCTCCAAGTTCTCTATTGAAACAGACCCTGAAGTGCTTCCCTTTGTCTTTTTCCACTGGGTTACATCAACCTTGTTAAAATCTCTCCCAGCAAATCAGGGAATTTCATCCAGAACACACATCCATGTGCATCATGGACCCTCATCCCCGAGCCCCTGCACCATCCAGGGCACAGCCTGGACCAGGTCTGATACCCTCCATGTCTGTCTGCAGATGGATCTTGTGCTGAGCAAATATTCCCATTCTGGAACTTCAACAAAACAATAAATCCCAAATATAGTTCATTCAGAATTTGGCACTTCCACTTTATGTACAGTAAATGACCCATTTTTCGGCTGTTGGGACTCTCAGGCCGTGATCCTTTTAGGAGGAGAATGGTGCATTTCTGCCCAGTAATTACTTCATGCATCAGTGAGACAAAGCTTTGTTTGTCCCCAAATTATCATTCTGTGGCATTTCAAGTGCAATAACCCTTTTGCAGTTATTTCACTATACTGAAAACTGGGAAACTTCTCAAAGGCAAACAGTTTGTTTTAAAAAAAGCCACTTATTCATAAAACCACAAACCAGGAAGCAAAAGCTGGTAGCTGGTTTAGGGTATCAACATCCAATACCCAACCTAACCCTGCCCCCTGGCAGTTTGAAGCCTTTCCTCCCTGTCTGTCCCTCCAGGCCCTTGTTAATAGCCTGTCTCCATCTTTCCTGTAGGCTGCCCTGAAGCCTTCTCTACTCCAGGATGAATAATTCCAATCCTCCCAGCCTTTCCCTCTAGGAGAGGTGCTCCATCCCTTTCACATCCTGGTGGCCTCCTCTGCACCCACTACCACTCATTTTAAAGGCCAAAGCCAAACACCGATCACAGATTTTTAATCAACAAGTTAAGTGCAAAGGCAAGGAAGGCTGCAGGGGCAGGAGCTCACTGGCCCCAGCTCAGCAGCTCTGGATTTCTGCATTTCAGTCACCTGCTGCTGGATGAACAAGGGCAGGGTAGATGGAAGCACATTAAGGCACCTATCTGGAGTTCAGCAACGTGGCACTGATTTGCTTCAAGCCTCATTTCCGCCGCTCTGATGGTAAAGAAAATGAGCTGTTTGGTTAAGCTGCTTGTCTCAATTTTTATGAATGATCCAAACTACCTGGGTAAGTATTATTTAAAGACAGGTCCTTGATGATGAACAAAGGCATAAAAAGAACTCACGTCTGGAGGCTGAAGCTGAAAAAAATTCAACACAAAGAGGCAACTTCATAAAAGAGAAGGCAGTAAATCACAGGACAAGGCTATCAGAGGGTGGGGAACTCTTCACCCCTCACATGCAGCTCACCCAGCACAGCCTTCACTGGCAGACAGGGACCTTCCCCGTGCCCCACTGCAGAGCTGCCACTGGCATTCCGTAATCCATGTTATGAGAGAGGTCACAGGAGAGATTGGGATGCTGAGCCCTGAGATCCTCAAGGCATTGCTGCAGCAGCTACCAGCACTGCTCCTGGGCAAGGCAGGACCTGGACGCTCCTCAATGGCCAGCTGGAAACCTACTGCTAAAACATTCACATTTGAATGCTTCTCTGCTGTAAGGAGACACATCTTGTCCAGTTCTTTGTAACCCCAGCCCCAGTTTTGAACAGCTTTAGTTAGCAATTGTCTCTGCAGAGGCACAAGGCAGGGGAGCCATGGTGCTGGACACAGAGAATTCCCTAGGGCAGGATGGGCATTACCAGAGCACACTCCTCCCTCTGCAGGGTTGTCCACGTTTTCCTGCACACACCAGTGTTTGTGTTACGCCTCTTTACTCCTGAGTAATTGCTCTCATTAACCCTCCTGGTCACTGCAGCTGTGGCCTGTTCTCAGCTGAATCCATCGCCCCAAAACACACAGAGCTCTACAGACACCAGCAGCTTTGGCTCTTTTTCCTTTTCTCTCCTCTCTGCCCCTTCAGGATCACAAATTTTCAGGGCAATGAACCTCAAGTTTTAAAGCCTCTAACACCAGGCACAGATCAGTGAGCAGCCAAGAACAGGACAATCAGTGTTCAACATTCAAGATGTTCTTATTTCTCAGTTATTCAAGTTATAAGAGTGGAGAAAAGTCTAATGAAGGACCTGGGCAGTTTTGGGCCTCAGCCAGACATGATATACAGCCAAACCTCCAGAGCAGCCTCACTCACACTGAGAGGATGGGGCAGGAAAAGGGGACAGGCTCCACTGTCACCAGCCACGCTCTGCTGCCACTGACAGCGCTGGGAGCCAGACCATCAGCACAGACCAACAGCTTCTCTCTGGAAAATCTCACCCCAAATCTAACAATAGGGTTACTTTAAGGGGTAGGGGGAAATAGAAGATGAAAAAAGCCTTTTACACAATTCTCTGCAACATCAAAATCCACAGCTTTTCTCAGAAAAACCATGCCTTAAAGGCAAAGGTGCTTCAGCTCTGCTCAGAATCAGAGAACAGCTCTAGAGACCATTTCTTCCTGCAAGAAAACACAACAATCTAAGCAGAACTTGAAGGAGAACCTTCTGTCTGGAGATTTATGGGCTCTGCTATATTAATTTCTCAGTTTGCTGTCTGCAGCTCCAGCTGCTCCTCCCTCCAGGGATGCGCCTGCAATGGGAACGGCCCCTCCTCAGCACAACACCCAAAAGCTTAATTTTAAACCAGGTCCAGTCTAGGCTTTGTTTTCAGGCTGGAGGCTGAAATGGAGAGGTGGGAAGAGGTAACTCAGGTGGTTCCAACAGACTCCAAATGCACTCTGGAAAGCAGTGATGCCATGCAGATGCAGTGATGTGCTCAAACAAGGCATGCAGTGCAGGGGACAGCAGAGCAGGCTTACACAGTTAAGAAAGGGTTAGACAAAGGAGTGAGAAAAATCTCCAGCTCTGTTCTTGCTGGTACAAGGCTTAACTAACTGAACAATTTAAAATAGGTTTTACATTTCCTCCTCCCATTTTGCAGCTGCCACCAGGTCCTCCTCTTCTGAGCGTTACGTTTGATCATTCCAGTACCACGAGCAGACAAACTCTGCTCCCATCAGTAAATGTTCTACAAGCCTCACACTTGTGTGACAGTGCTTGAAGAGTGCTTTACAGAGCTGACCCCCATTAAGGCACACGTCCTCACTCCCTGTGGGTACAGAAGCCATGGGCAGGCTGCACTTTAACATCCCTTTACCCACCAGAGCAGGAGGCTGGGTGCCCCGGCACAGGGCAGTGTGTCCTGGGGACATGAAGCACCCCATGCCCCAGGCTGGTGGTTTACAGCACTGCAGTGGGACAGGGGGAATGGCTGGCTTTTGGGATGCTGCAGCCACACCCTTGTCCATGCCCACTGCACTCCCCTTTGAGGTGATTAACCAGGGGGAACCTGTGCAGCAGAACTTGCATCGGGGTCTCCTAAACCCAGGCACAGCAACCTCCTTCCCTCTCCTCCTCCTCCCCTCAAAGACAAAGAAGCCTTAAGCACAACATAACAATTCCCCTTATCTTTGGCACCAGTTCCTGGAAAATTCCTATTTTCTAGTTCTTCCCTCCTAGGGGAGCACCACACATAACTGTACACAGGATACCCCCCTGCCCACACTGATGGCTGAACACTGTGGGACTGGCAGCGGGAAAGAAACTCAATTAAACTCAACAGAAGGTTGGTTTAAATGCTCTCACAGTAACACACCCCATCAGTTTGAGACTTTGAACCATCCTGTGCTGCACTTCCACTGCCCCAGGCACTGCAGGAGCGTGACCCAAGGCTGAGCCCATGGCCTTTGCAGCACCACTATTAATAAGCAAATATATTTCCCTCAGCTCTGCAAAGTTTGTGAAAATATTTGTTTTCCTCAACTCTCACCATATACAAAGGTTTTAATAAGCTTTAACAAACATACAAGCAAACAAACCCTTAATTAAAATAAATAATTTAAATTTCTAACCTGAAGGCTTCTATGAAACTTTGACAATCCCCAAGCACTGAGGTGATGATGGGAGAAAATACAACTGGGATAAAGGACAGTGCAGAACATCCCACCACAGTGTGGAGGACCAGGGGGATGCTGCAATTTCCTCTCCCCCCAGTTAGGAGTGCATTTTGTCTTTTCTTTGGGTATAATTTTTGCTGTAAACACACCTTGCATGTAACTGTTCCTCTGCAGGTTCTTCAAACAGTGGGTCACACGTTTTGAGTGATGATTTTATTCTTTTATTCAACTGTCATTGGTACTGGTTATTTGGGGTGTCCAAACCGAAATATTAAAATTGCAAGCTAAGAGAGCAGCAACACAGCAGATCCTTTGTAAACAATTTATTATTATTTTCTACCTCAGTTACTTACAGGAAAAAAAGTCATAAAAAAGAAAAAAAAAGGAAAAAAAAAAGAAAAAAAAAAAAAAGAAAAGCACAGATGGACTATTTACAAAAAATGAGAAAATTCACAATAGCCGAAATGTTTGCAAATCATGCACACTAAGACAAGTTCACAAAAGCAAAGCAATTCATAGCAAAAAACCCCAAACAAAATAATAAGAAGCCATACAGATTAAAAAAAGCTATTGCCTGCAGAAAAGTCAAAAGAAAACTACCCAAGTATTACATCAAGCATCTTTAATGAAATGAACAGCACAGCCATGGATTGTAGAGCCTTTGACACTGACATTTTAAACAAGTGGATTAACAAACATTAAAATGCATTACAGTTCTACTGTAAGCATGCACCATACTTCTCACAAACTTTTCCAATGGGTAGCAACACTTCAGGAAGAGCAGAATTTAAAGAGAATGGTGTTTTCTACCCAAAAGTTCAGAATCTGGTAATGTTAAACAAAGCCAATGGATGGAGGCTTGCAGCTCTCCTGCCACGTGCGTGGGGATGAAGAGGCACAGGGCGATGCAGCTGAAGCAGGGAAAGCTTGGCCACAATTTAGGAAATTTGCCCATGATTTGCAAGCAAAGTTTGGAAGGAGAAGCAGCTGCAGGGAGTGTGCAGGACCATCGCTGGTCAGAGTTAGAACAAAGAATCAGAGAAACCCAGACTGGTTTGGGTTGGAAGGGACCTCAAAGCTCAGCCAGTGCCAGCCTGCCATGGCAGGGACAGCTCCCACGGCCCCAGGCCCTGCTCTGGGGCAGGAATTGCTGTGGGGGCAGCAGCCCTGAGCCCCCCTCACCATGGCCCTGGTGTGGTGTGGCAGCTCCCAAAGAGCCCCAGGCCAATGGGACACGCGTGGGGCTGTGACACACGGGGTACCACAGCCCTGCCGGGGACAGGGGACACCCCTCGGGGCGGGGTTCGTGCCACTGCTGGATGTCACCACGCTAAAGAGCACCAGCCACTCTCTCTGGGGCTGTCTGTGAGACCAAATCAACCCAATCATCCTCCTTGCTGTGTCGATAAAACGATTTCTAAGAAGTTTGTGAGAAGTCATGCCTTCGGAACGCCCCTGACCCCGTCCTTGTGAGTTACATTCCAAGTGGGCATTAAAAACTCATAACAAAGCAGAGGAAAAAAAAAAAATTAAAAAAAAATAAAAAGCAAACTCAAAGCAGTGAGGATATGGAGCCTTTAAAAAAATAAAAATAAAATAAAAAGTCCAGTCAATCAAACCAGCCAGTAAGAGCAGCAATTTTTCAGTGGACATTGATATTAAACATGGACCACCCAGGCTTTCTCTGTCTCTCTCTCATTAGCACTGTAGTAAACCCCGATTAATTTGTTATGCATCTTTAAGAACTAGTTGATAAAAATTATGTCTTGTGAAATCGGCAAATAGTCTGCAAAGTGAAATAAGAACAGAAATTAATAGATTAAACTGAAAAGATAAGTCCCAGAAATAAAAAAAAAAAAAAAAAAAAAAGAAGATACACAGAAAGGGAATGATTGCAATTAAAATAAAAAATAAAAGAGGCAATGTACTGCACGAGGAAGGGCTGGGAGGAACAATGGGATAGGAGGAGATAGAGAGTTGCCAGGGGGGTGTGTGCCTTGTCCCTGGGGCAGGAGCTGTCCCATGCCATGGGAGAGGACAAGGGACAGCCCCTGAGGGACAGGGACAAGGCAGTGGGAATGCAAACAGGTGGGTCATGGCAGAGCTCCTGGGAGCAGCCCAGAGTGTGGCTGAACATTTTTCTGTGTATTTGTACCGAGCCTGCACCACCAGGGCAGGAGGCAGCGGAAGCTCTCGCACCCAGGATGCTCCTGCAGAAAAGCCAAGATCTCCCCCCAAAACACAACGCTGAGGTTTAAACGTGACACCTCCCTCCTGCCCCGCTCCTGAGAGGCTCCCTGGTGCCAAGCTGTGCCCTGTGGCACTGGGCTCTCTGCCCCAAACACTGCAGCACTGGGGACAGCCCATCCTGCCCCATCCCCAGCACTGGGGACAGCCCATCCTGCTGCTGCACCATTCCCCACCCCACACCTCCAGCCAGGACACTCCAATGGGCTGTGGCTGTGGAGACCTGAGCCCCAAAGCACCTGAGAAACTCCCAACAGCTCTGGAAAGCTTCTGCCTGCTGCTAAGGAGGAGCTGATGTGAGTGGGAGGGGAGCAGGGGAGCTCAGCAAGGTGAGACAGGGCCCTGAGCATCTCCTGCTCTCCTGCACTGACCCACACTTTCTGTGGGGACAACACACCTGGATTTATCTTCCATATTCAATCTCTGCAGGAGACTGAAAACAACCAGCAGTAACTGGAACTCCTGCTTTGGTAAAAACAGGCCCTGAATAAAAATACATCTAAGGAGGGGTCGAGCCAAAGGTGCCTTTGCTGTCAGTGAGCAAACACGGTCGCTTTAGACATGTTTGTAATTAAACTCATCTAACCTCTGCAGATTTCTGACATTAAACCTATCAAAGGAGTCTCTCCTTCAGTGCCTTTGTATGAATCAGCTGTTCCATGGAACTGTGAGCAGTCAGAGCCTGACACAACACACAAACACCTGCTGAAGCCTCCTCCTCACAGCTCCTGCCAGACCGGACTGTCCTGCTGGTTCCAGAGGAACCAGAGGTGCTGTCACCTGCACCTGGGGACAGCTGCCTTGTCCCCACAGCCCTGCGCCACCCCAGCAGCTCTGCTGAATGCCTGACACCCCAGCTGTTTCGGTCCAGGTGGGAAGATGTACCACAGGTGGGAAGAGGTGGCTCAGCTTCCAGAAGAGCCCCGGCATTTGTGAATTGGAGTAAAGAAACCCTCACAGGGCTCTTCCCCTCGGTGTTAGCAGTCCTGC
Source organism: Melozone crissalis (assembly GCF_028551555.1). Lineage (NCBI taxonomy): Eukaryota > Metazoa > Chordata > Aves > Passeriformes > Passerellidae > Melozone > Melozone crissalis. The sequence continues at coordinate 11,245,434 of NW_026535835.1, forward strand.
AAGAAACAGCCGCACCATAACCCCATCCCAAGGACACTGCTCGCCCTACAGATGACAACAATCTGCATTTTTCCACAGCAGGGTCCCATCCTGATGACCTAGGGCTGCACACACGTTTGCCCAGCGCGCTGCAGGTGCAGCCAAGCACTGTCCACATCCTCAGGCTCCCCAGAGACCCTTCCTGCGAGCTGCTGCGTTCCCTCCCTGCTCAGCCACAAACACCAAAGCTGTTTCACTCGTCCCAGCTGCCGGGGAGAGCCCTGGGGTGGAAGGAACCCCGAGCCCTGCGTGGAGCCATCCCACGCGGGACGTGCAGGATGGGCACGTCTGGATTCTGGACGGGTCTGTGGGATGCCCCACCCCTGAAGCGCTCAAGGCCAGGCTGGACAGGGCTCCCAGCAGCCTGACCCAGTGGAAGCTGCCCCTGCTCACGGCAGGGTTGGACCTTTGGGGGTCCCTTCCAGCCCAAACCGTCCTGTCTGTGCTTCCATCACCTCATTTCCCCAAGCAGGGGGATCTGACCCGGCCCCAGGGCCAGCCCCACACGCCTGCTCCTGGCAGGGAGGGACCCCCGGCCCAGCAGGGTGGGCTGTGCACGTTCACTTACCCCAGGCAGCACTGTGCAGGTCCCTGTGTGCGTGTGCATGTCTGTGTGCAGCTCCACAAAGGAAAAACCCAGCAAAGGGAGGGGGACAGCTCTCTCCAGTGATCTCTCTTGCTTTTATGCTTTTAATTTAAGAAGTTTGTTTTCAAATAACCAGTACCAATTTATACATCAGGAAAAAAAAAAATGTGTTGAAAATATGCCGCTATAAAAGTCTATTTTAAAATAGTAAAAAAAAAAAATTAAAAAAATAAATTGCTGTTGTGTGAGATGCTCCCTGCAGACTTGCCTGTCTCAGCTTGCAGCTACAGACTTACAAAAAAAGGAAAAAAACCCAAAAAAACAAAAAAAAAAGAAGGAAAGAGGGGAAATAAAGCATATCTGTAAATGAAATGTACATACCTGGGAACTGATAACTGTAACTTGGGGCAAATCCAGGATATCCTCGGCCATATGTTGCAACAAAATTCGGGTAACCTTGATCACAGACATGTAAAAAACAACAACAACAAAAAAAAAAAAAAAAAAAAAAGAGAGAAGTTTGAGGATTAATGAAGGGGTTTTTTTGAAGGTTTTTTTTTTTTTTGTTTGTTTGTTTTTTAACACAATGCACAATGACAGGGAGGATGGGTGAGACCCACTTTTACGGAGAGTATTAAAAAATCCGATTTATTCTGCTCATGCCAAACTGCAGAGAGGTTTCATCATTATCCTGAATAGAAACATCTCGAGCTGGCCCAGCTCCGAGCAGGAGCCCTGTCACTCTGGTAATTAACATGCACTTTGGTGTCTGCAGCCCAAGGACTGTGCATACTTGTTAGCTGCAAGAGTAAATGCCAAATGCTAAGGCTAAACACATAACACGGGTTCGCTCTGACATTTGGAGAGCTTACAATGAATGTACTTTGCTTCAGAGCTATTGACAGTTGGAGATTAAGGTAGTAGTAATTCTTTATCCCGGGAGTGTGAAGGACAACAGTTAACACATCAAAGACTTGGAGGCAGCAGAAACGAGCCAGGGAGTCAAAGAGCTTTTAATTTTTCAGGAAAGTAAAAGGAAGCTGCCCGAGGTGCTTCTGAAGGCCCCTTCTGAGGCAGAGCACCGACCTCGGGCAGCTCTGGGAGGTTTATTAGGGGAAAAGCTCACTGGAGAGCATTTCGTGAATAAAAACAGCGAAGGCACAAAGTGGCAACTCTGCTGGCATCACTGTCCTGCGTGTGAAGGAATGTGCTGGATGTCCCACAGAGCCCTGGCCATGAGCGGGCTGGCAGCAGCCCCGGGGTCACACACGGTGCCCTGGGGTCACACACCGTGCCCTGGGGTCACACACCGGGCCCTGGTCACACACCATGCCCTGGGGTCACACACCGGGCCCTGGGGTCACACACCGGGCCCTGGTCACACACCGTGCCCTGGTCACACACCGGGCCCTGGTCACACACCGTGCCCTGGTCACACACCGGGCCCTGGGGTCACACACGGTGCCCTGGTCACACACCGTGCCCTGGTCACACACCGTGCCCTGGGGTCACACCATGCCCTGGGGTCACACACGGTGCCCTGGGGTCACACACCGTGCCCTGGTCACACACCGTGCCCTGGGGTCACACACCGTGCCCTGGGGTCACACACCCTGCCCTGGGGTCACACACGGTGCCCTGGGGTCACACACCGGGCCCTGGGGTCACACACGGTGCCCTGGGGTCACACACGGTGCCCTGGGGTCACACACCGGGCCCTGGGGTCACACACGGTGCCCTGGGGTCACACACCGTGCCCTGGGGTCACACCATGCCCTGGGGTCACACACGGTGCCCTGGTCACACACGGTGCCCTGGGGTCACACACCGTGCCCTGGGGTCACACACCGTGCCCTGGGGTCACACACCGGGCCCTGGGGTCACACACGGTGCCCTGGGGTCACACACCAGGCCCTGGGGTCACACACCGGGCCCTGGGGTCACACACCGTGCCCTGGGGTCACACACCGGGCCCTGGGGTCACACACCGGGCCCTGGGGTCACACACCGTGCCCTGGGGTCACACACGGTGCCTGGGGTCACACACCGTGCCCTGGGGTCACACACGGTGCCCTGGGGTCACACACCGGGCCCTGGGGTCACACACCGGGCCCTGGGGTCACACACCGTGCCCTGGGGTCACACACCGGGCCCTGGGGTCACACACGGTGCCCTGGGGTCACACACCGGGCCCTGGGGTCACACACCGGGCCCTGGGGTCACACACGGTGCCCTGGGGTCACACACCGTGCCCTGGGGTCACACCATGCCCTGGGGTCACACACGGTGCCCTGGTCACACACGGTGCCCTGGGGTCACACACCGTGCCCTGGGGTCACACACCGTGCCCTGGGGTCACACACCGTGCCCTGGGGTCACACACCGGGCCCTGGGGTCACACACGGTGCCCTGGGGTCACACACCAGGCCCTGGGGTCACACACCGGGCCCTGGGGTCACACACCGTGCCCTGGGGTCACACACCGGGCCCTGGGGTCACACACCGGGCCCTGGGGTCACACACCGTGCCCTGGGGTCACACACGGTGCCTGGGGTCACACACCGTGCCCTGGGGTCACACACGGTGCCCTGGGGTCACACACCGGGCCCTGGGGTCACACACCGGGCCCTGGGGTCACACACCGTGCCCTGGGGTCACACACCGGGCCCTGGGGTCACACACGGTGCCCTGGGGTCACACACCGGGCCCTGGGGTCACACACCGGGCCCTGGGGTCACACACCCTGCCCTGGTCACACACCGTGCCCTGGGGTCACACACCGTGCCCTGGTCACACACGGTGCCCTGGGGTCACACACCGTGCCCTGGTCACACACCATGCCCTGGGGTCACACACCGTGCCCTGGGGTCACACCATGCCCTGGGGTCACACACCGTGCCCTGGGGTCACACACGGTGCCCTGGGGTCACACACCGTGCCCTGGGGTCACACACCGGGCCCTGGGGTCACACACGGTGCCCTGGGGTCACACACCGGGCCCTGGGGTCACACACGGTGCCCTGGGGTCACACACGGTGCCCTGGGGTCACACACCGGGCCCTGGGGTCACACACCGTGCCCTGGGGTCACACACGGTGCCCTGGGGTCACACACCGGGCCCTGGGGTCACACACCAGGCCCTGGGGTCACACACCGGGCCCTGGGGTCACACACCGGGCCCTGGGGTCACACACGGTGCCCTGGTCACACACGGTGCCCTGGGGTCACACACCGTGCCCTGGTCACACACGGTGCCCTGGGGTCACACACCGTGCCCTGGTCACACACGGTGCCCTGGGGTCACACACCGTGCCCTGGGGTCACACACGGTGCCCTGGGGTCACACACCATGCCCTGGGGTCACACACCAGGCCCTGGGGTCACACACCGGGCCCTGGGGTCACACACCGGGCCCTGGGGTCACACACCGTGCCCTGGGGTCACACCATGCCCTGGGGTCACACACGGTGCCCTGGTCACACACGGTGCCCTGGGGTCACACACCGTGCCCTGGTCACACACGGTGCCCTGGGGTCACACACCGTGCCCTGGTCACACACCATGCCCTGGGGTCACACCATGCCCTGGGGTCACACACCGGGCCCTGGGGTCACACACCGGGCCCTGGGGTCACACACCGTGCCCTGGGGTCACACACGGTGCCCTGGGGTCACACCATGCCCTGGGGTCACACACCGTGCCCTGGGGTCACACACGGTGCCCTGGTCACACACCGTGCCCTGGGGTCACACACCGTGCCCTGGGGTCACACACGGTGCCCTGGGGTCACACACCGTGCCCTGGGGTCACACACCGTGCCCTGGGGTCACACACGGTGCCCTGGGGTCACACACCGTGCCCTGGGGTCACACACCAGGCCCTGGGGTCACACACCCTGCCCTGGGGTCACACACCAGGCCCTGGGGTCACACACCGTGCCCTGGGGTCACACACGGTGCCCTGGGGTCACACACCGGGCCCTGGGGTCACACACGGTGCCCTGGGGTCACACACGGTGCCCTGGGGTCACACACCGTGCCCTGGGGTCACACACCGTGCCCTGGGGTCACACACCGTGCCCTGGGGTCACACACCGGGCCCTGGGGTCACACACCGTGCCCTGGGGTCACACACCGTGCCCTGGGGTCACACACCCTGCCCTGGGGTCACACACCCTGCCCTGGGGTCACACACGGTGCCACCCCATTTTAACTTCCCCAAGCCATTCCCTCTGACCTGGATGTTCAATGTCCCAAGGTGTCCTGTACACTCAGGGGGTTTCCTAAAATTCTAACCTCACACTGATCCTCAACATCTCCTCACTCCGTTTTCCTAACAGCAGGCACCACCCCGCACAATTCCAGGGCACAGAACACTACAGAACGAGCCTCGGCATCAGCCCAGGCCTCTCCAAACCAAGACCCCATCAGGAAAGTCCCGTCCTGCTGTCTGAAGCCAGTGGGAATGTCGGCAGCAGCTGGGCTGGAGCCCAGAGCAGGCTCAGCAGCTCTGGTGGGGGCTCCTGCCCTGCCTGGATCCATCCTGTAACACACCCATCCATCGCTCTCCTGCTGCAGCAAGCCCCTCCATTTCCGATCAGATCCACACATACGTGCAGCACACTATAAATCATAATCTAGAAGTGGGAGATAAAAATGCCTGGGTGAATTCTGATGTGGGATTAGGCAGTGCCAGGGAAGGCAGCCCCAGGACGCCCAGGGTATGCACACACTGCTGAGCCCTCCTTGCACAGCCCAACAGCTGGATTCCCTCTGAAATTAATCACCTCTGTCATTAAGTCAGATCTTTCAGAGTTAAGCTTTACAAACCTTTTTTCCTTTTTCTTTTTTTTTTTAAGCAACACTATTGATAAATGGATTGTTTGCTAAGTAAGTAGTGCCATTAACACCCCTGAAAAATCGCGCTGCAGCGTCCACTGCAGCCCCTCTCTCCTTGCCAAGAGCAGGAACTCGGTTTGCTCTGTCTCAGACAGTTGTGAAGCACATCTGCCAGCTCACAACTGCCGGGGCACGGCGCTGGGCAGCACCTGAGCTCTGCAGGTGTGGCACCCGTGTCCGCAGCCAGGTCAGCAGTGGGGCATGGCACTGCCCAGCTGCTTTGGACGCCCCCTCTGCTGCTGCCCGCCCTGGCACGGCCCTGGCTCTGACCCCAGGCAGCCCTGCTGTCCCTGGCCAGCCCTGGCAGTGCCCGACAGCAGCCAAGCTGCCCGGGGGCTCGGCTGGCACCGCCAGCACGCAGCGCTCTCAAAGTCAGGCAGATGAAATCATAAATTTATAATACAACATTACTTCAATTTTCCTCTTCATTTCCTGCTGCAGTGCCCAGCTCCGCTCTAACGACTCGAAGCCTGATCCTCGTGGGGACATTGCCTGGCTGAATATCAATGGTGTTTAACACCATGCCTACATGGATGCTTCATCAGGCCAAAGGATGGCCCTGCTGACCTGCCCAACACTCCCATTAGGTGCCATCCTCATCCTGCACTGAACACTGAGAAGCTGATTTGCCTTGGTAGTCCTGAGGAGTGACCAATTCCTGGTAAGTAAACCAAAAATCCAAGTTTTTGACTGCACTGCCTCCTCCCAAGCAAGACTGTCCTGTGCACAGAAGCAGAACTCAAACCAGCAGCCAAACCACTTTCACACCACTGCTCCTACCCAGCTCCTGTCCAGGCTCTGGAAATGTCTTTTCATTTTAAAATTTGCTAATGGGGTGGACAAAAGCTCACGGTCAATATGTGGGAATGCTGAGCACACAAGAGCCAGGGGACCCGTGCAAAATTAGTTCAAATGCTCCAGAAAATGCAAGGAAGCTGTTGTCTCCAAATGTTGCTCCGAGTTGCAGCTGCTACTCCACTGAACAGTGTCTGGTGGAAAAAGGAATGACTTTCTTTGAAGGGCACAAGCTTCCCTAATGCATGAGCTCAGCCCACCTAGACTGAGCGTGAGCAGGAACGCAGAGCCCTGCCAGGACCTTCCCAAATCTGCTCCCACCTCACATCCCTCCAGCACTACGGGCTGTGAGCCTGGGGGCTGAGTGCTGCCCGCCCTGGAGGGGTGTGCAAGCTAAAGGGAGCCCAATTCTAACATTAAACACCAGCATGATGCCCAGCACCAGGAGAAATGAGTGGCAGGCAGCACAGGGTCACCTCCAGAGCTGTGTGCCACCACTGTGGTGACTGCAGTGTCCCAGACACAGAGAGCAGCTCCCGATGAGAGGGGACACAAAAACCATCTCCCCTTAATGCTGCTCCTCTGCTGCTCTCTTCTCTACAAGTTTCCAGGCACAGACCTGAACAGAGCACAGAAAGCTTTGGGGCAGTGCTGTGACACCCACACACCCGTGGGTGACAGAGCACCCCAGGGCCAGGTGCCAGCGTGAGGCTCCAGGCACAGAGAGCGTTCTTGGTCCCCAAACTGCTCCCACTCGGCCCCACAGGGGGCACACAGAGCCTGTCTGTGAGCATCCAGGGGGCTGGGGAGCAGCTCTGACTGCTGGCTGGGCTCGCAGCGAGAGGAGTGGGGCTGACTGCTCCACTCTTTGTGCAGGGAGGCTGATTAAAGCCCCTGCCCTCCCTGAGAGCAGCAGTCCCAGCCCCAGTCCCAGCCCGCCCAGCACAAGGCTCAGCCTGCCCCCGCTCTCCCAGTCAAAAAATCCTTTCAGAACGCTTTAATTTTGCTCCAATCAACCAAATCATCACAGAAGCGGCTGCCTGCGCACCTTTAGACCCTGGCTGCTGCAGGCTCCTTGGGGAGGCTGTGATTAATGAAAAAGACCAACTTCCCTAATAGCTTTGGAGGGAGCCGCTCCCCGCTCCTTCCTTGGGGTTGTCTCGTGCCTTCGTTCCCCTGATTCCCTCCTCTGCCCAGGAACAGCAGCTGCAGAAGGTGACCTTGAGCAAGGATTTCTGCAAACAGGTACAAAATCCCTTCCAGAGCAGCCCCAGTTGCTCTGGCTCAGTCCAGCTGGGCAAGCAACAGAATGGGGCAGACCCGACCTGGCCTCGTGAGTCCCCACAGAACAATCGGCAGCAGCAGTGATGGAACTCTGTGTCTGATCATTTGATGGGTTAATTATGCCCCTCTTCCTGCAGGGATGGGCTCTGCAGCCTTTGAAACAGGGGCTTTCTGAGGGCCATCCAGCAGCTCTGCTCTGCCGTGCTGCAATCTCCTTGTTTAGCACTTAATTATTTAACACGGTGCCACGGTAGCAAGCGGCAACTTGGAAGATGAAAAACCAGCTCGAGTGGATAATGAAGCATCTGGCCTTCAGCACGGATCAATCAGCAATGCTCAGCCAGTCCCCCCAGCCTGAAATGCAGGGGGAGCAGTGTGGGACAGGCTGGAGCTGCCCTGGCCAGGGTGACCCCACTGCAGCAGCACCAACAGGTGCCCCAGCTCTGCCTCTGGGCAGTTCCACTCACTGAGAGCTGATTCCCTTAATCCTCACAGCTCGAGAGGATCCTTTTCCAGAGAGAAACCCCAGTGGGAATGGATTCATGCTGCACCCCTGGGCTGAATTTCCCTTCAGGACCCTGGGGTGGATCCAGCTCCATCCCCTCTGTGCCCAGTGCAAGGAAAAGGGCTGAGGGCACACGGTGGAGGATGATGCCATCCCTCCACACCCCACCTCAGGTGGGAGAGGAACAGCACAATTCAAGTACAGTGGCTCGGGGAATGGGAACACACAGGTAACGAAATCACAGGCTGACTAGAGCAAGATAAATATTTAAAGCATAAAATGTGATTTCCAAACACTGTGGGGCAGGGTGGCGGTGGAGCGTGGGGACAGCAAAACAGATGATGAGCTGCAATAACCTGATTACACATCCAGAAATGGATCACCCCAGCCACACCAACAGAAGCACTATTAATTCTGAGATAAAGCAAACATGGCAGCAAGTTCTTCCTATCAAATCAAGCAGTGCCTGGTGTCAGACACCTCAGTGTAGCAGCCTGATCCTTGCAGGAACTGGGTCCTCTGGCCTGACACCCACCCCAGGGGCTCTGGGGTCCTGCAGCATCTCAGCCAGACCCTGAATCTGCTCAGCAGAGCTCAGGAGACCCAGATGCCAAGGCTGGGCTTTGTGCTCGGGGTCTGGGATCATCTAAACCCAGGACAGGAAAGTCAAAGCGCCCTGAAGGGGGACGCCGGCCTGGGAAAGGCTCACTGCTGCCTGGGACACCTCCAGACTGCCCTCCCATTCCCATGTGCTTCATGGGCACAGGAGGTGGCAACTGAGGGGAAGCCCAGGGATACAGAGGGAGCAGAAAGTTTAAAATATACGGTGTTTTACAAAAAAAAACATTGGCAATGGATTAGCAGCATTTTGGCCGAGAACACAGTAACTGGGGTTGTCACATTATTTAGAAAGAATTATCTAGGCAGAAACAAATGAGAACCAATTATAACTAAATAGACCTCCTGCACAAATAGGAATTTGCCATTAAGTATCATTTATCCCATTTAATTAGTATTTTTCTGGACACAATACTCAGGACTAAAATACCATTCCATCTCCTTGAAACTTGTAATTATTGTTGCGACCTGTCCTGTTCCGCATCCCCCCACTTCCTCCATCCATGCCATTTAAGAACCAGCAAGATTTTCAATTATCTGTGCTGAACTGTCAAAGCTACCTTTAAAAGAAGGGGAATAATGTGTGACTCAATTCCTCTAAAAAAGGGGAGAGATCATTTTTAGTCAGAATGAACACACTGCATCTTTCATCATTCTATTTTTGCGAGTAAGAGTAAAACAGGCTATTTAAAACATCCATTTAAATGCAAATTTTTTATATTCCAGGCTGGGGGGGGGGTTGAGAGTTAATCATTTAGCACAGACAGGATTATTTTCTTCACTCCACCCCTGCTAAAGTTGCAGGCTGGCACCCACACAGGTGTGGGGGTCTGCACTTACCCAACATTCCCATCCCTAGCATGAACGCGTCCATGGTGTACGGCAATCCACGAGCCCTTCCTCTCGTCCCTGGTGGAAACATCACTTCTTTAGGTTGTGCTTTCTTACATTCTACCTATTGAGCAGAAACACGTACAAATGAGATGCAAATGAATTCCATGTAAATGTCAAATGCAGAACTGATCCACTTAAGGGGGGGGAGGTTTATTTTTAGCACCTCAAAGGTGAACTTCCAGCACAGCGGAACCACGTCTGGAAGAGCAAACGTGTGTGTCTCCTCAACCACCCACTGCAGCCCCCAAAGATGACACAAGTGCTGATTTAAGGAGTTCTGTGCTCCTGAAAGGGAGCCCAGCACTAGTGGGAGCGGGATGAATGGAGGGAGGGCTCCAGCGCGGCTCCGCTGCGATCGATAACGCACGACGGCTCCCAGTGATCATTACAAAAAGCTCCTTTTAAAATAGGAATAAAGAATCGATATTTCTACCCAGCAGAAAATTTCTGTAAACCCTATTAATAAAGGATCTGCATTCTTTCACTTTCAGTTACTCCTGCTGCCTTGGGAAGCTGCTCAAGCTGCCCATGCACCATCCCATCAGAAACCGGGACAACGTGGGCACAGGAGTGAAGCACCACAGCATGGATATATCCTGGGGACCTGGATGGTGCCTCTTCATCAACAGCAAAAGCAGATTCTTCCCCCTGTCCTTACAGGGAAGGGGACGGAGATGGCCAGGACATTCCAAAGCCACAGCCACCTTTAGGGCAAAGCCCTGGAGGGATGTCCCACACTGGCAGGACAGGCAATGGGGCTTCTCCAAGAGGAAATGTGTATGGATTTATGAGTCAGGACTCAGCTCCACGCTGAATTGCCCCTGAGAGTGCCTGATAAGGGTCTTTGTACACACATCTGGACCTCACTCAAACTTTCAATTCAGAGTTTCTGGGCACCTTAATAATTTCCAGATTTTTTCCACCTCCTCATAGGAGGATGTGCTACACTTTCAGCAGCCCAACAAAGAAAGGTTTAATTCTAAGGCTAGAAAAATAAAAAAAAGAAAAGAAAAAAAAGGCAGGGAAACTAAAATTCACTATTTTTGTTTAGTCTAGTTTGGAGAATTAACCTTGCACTGGGGTACTCCTGGGTCAGTCTCAGCCACGGGAAGCCAGGAGGGCTGAGCTGGGGAGTGAAAAGCCTCTTATACCCAGCACAACAAAACAGGCTGTCAGCCCTCAGCCCAGGATGTCTCACAAACCCCCGGCTAACAGCTTTCCAGGGAAAGCAGAACGTGAATATCCACAATGCACAAACCCCCACTGAGCCACCCAAAGACAAGGAGACTCTGTTGTGCCAGCCACGTGTGAGGGGCTGCAATCACCTTGGGGACAGCGTGTCACTCACACCAGGCCAGCCACACCGGGCAGCAGCACAGGGCTTTCAGCTAAATTCAAAAAATGCACTGAGTTGTGGGTCTGTTATCTACCACATTACTGATCAATGGCTGGGGCTTGGAATGAAAGGGCCTGGGACAGGCCCTGGCACAGGTGCCCAGAGAAGCTGTGGCTGCCCCTGGATCCCTGGAAGTGCCCAAGGCTCACAAAACCTGCAAAATCCCTCCCTGAGAGGGAGGAAGAGCCACAGGTGCTGGGCAGTGTCACAGCCTGTTGTAGAACAGCCAACATTTCAGTCAGCTGCTCGAGAGGCTGACATGAGAGCTTGACTCCAGCTCATCACCCCTCTCACCAGCACTGTACCCAGGGTGTGCATGACTCCACACAGTGGGATCTAAGTAATTACTCCACCACATTTCTCTTCCAGCTACTTTTACTCTTCCTTAGAGAAACAGGTGTCTCTTTGCAAAGCAGCCTGCTCCTGACAAGGGAACAACAGTCTGAGGACAGCTCGTTTGGGTTTATTGTCCCCCTGCAATGTTTGGAGCATCTCTGGCCTCCCACGTAAATTCCAACTTCCATTTATTAAATACCTCGCTGGCATTTTCTTTTCACTGTCCCACTGCTCGTTTAATATTACATTTGACATTCTAAGCTTTATGGATGGCAACAGGAGCAGAATGGGTGAGCTAAAAATAGCCTGCCAGCAAGGCTGGAGCTGGAAATAGGCTGGGGAGCAGCAGCCCTGCTGCCCTCTGCCTGCCCTGCCTCGGGGACACGGCCAGGACAGGAGCAGGAGGAGGAGGAGGAGGGAGCTGGGGGAAGGAACAACAGCACCGGCCCATGGAGCCACCTGGGCATGGGGACAGGGATGGGGACAGAGATGGGGACAGGGACGGGACAGGGATGGGACAGGGATGGGACAGGGACACGGGCAGGGAGGGGACAGGGATGGGGACAAGGATGGGACAGGGATGGGACAGGAACACGGGCAGGGAGGGGACAGGATTGGGGACAAGGATGGGACAGGGATGGGACAGGGATGGGACAGGAACACGGGCAGGGATGGGGACAGGGATGGGGACAAGGATGGGACAGGGATGGGACAGGGACACAGGCAGGGAGGGGACAGGGTTGGGACAGGGACACAGGCAGGGATAGGGACAGGGATGGGACAGGGACACAGGTAGGGATGGGGACAGGGTTGGGACAGGGACATGGGAAGGATGGGGACAGAGATGGGGACAAGGATGGGACAGGGATGGGACAGGGATGGGACAGGGACACAGGCAGGGAGGGGACAGGGATGGGACAGGGACACAGGCAGGGATGGGGACAGGGACATGGGAAGGATGGGGACAGAGATGGGGACAAGGATGGGACAGGGATGGGACAGGGACACAGGCAGGGATGGGACAGGGACACAGGCAGGGATGGGGACAGGGACACAGGCAGGGATGGGGACAGGGATGGGGACAGGGACACGGGCAGGGATGGGGATGAGGACAGAGTGTCCCAGTCCCAGCTCACCAAAGCCCATGGCCTCGGGCTGGGCCTGCGAGAGCCGCTCCCCTCCATGGCTCAGGGACACAGGGGGACACAATCCCAGTGTGACAGGACCCCAGCACTGCCCCAGGCCAGCCGTGTGTGTGTCACACCAGGGCAGCTGTGTGCCAGCCCCAGCTCCTGTCACACTCACACACTCACACAGCTCCCTGGCCCTGCATTCAGCTGCAGCCACAGCTCAGGGCCGTGACTCAGTCCCAAGACAGGATCGTGTCTCATCCCCTGCTCGTGGGCTGCTTTCACAGTCAGGGCTGAGGGGAACATGAAGGGAACACTCGGAGATGGTGGCACCTGGAGGGGGCACTGAGCGGGCACGGGAGCGGGAAGGGGACGTTCTAATTACCCAACCACAAACACCAACACTCCAAACTGTCTCTCTTGCTCTTCCTTACGTTCCTGGAGTGTTTTCACCCTGTCCCATGCTCCCTGCTCCCTTCCTGGGCAGCCTTGGAAGGAATCCTCCCAGGAGCTCTGTGCTGTTCCTCCCTCCCAGGTGAGGCTTTCCCAGCCTGTGAGGCACCAAACACTGACCCTGCCTGGGGCTCACGGCACCTGCTGCTGCCCCTGCACCTCCCCAGGCCCCTCGTGAGCCCTGCTCCACAGAAAAGCCTCTCCTGGGGAGTAACCAACCCTATGGAGTGTGCCCTCCTGCTTGGACAGGAAAATCCTGGAGGGGAGCTCTTCCCTCCCAATTTACAACCCCTAAATTCACATTTAGGGATTGTTTCTCATTTGTTTCTGACTTGTCACTGGCTCTGTTGGGTGAGGGTGGCTGGGGTTTGTTCTGCCCCTTTGTTTTAAGGCAGATCAGCAGCATTTAGGATCCATGCAAAGGGAATGAGGCTCCCCCTGCCCAGAGGCACTCAGGGGGACAGGCAGGGGAGCCCAGAGCAGGAGGGGCAGTGGGACAGGCACATCCACAGCATCCAGGGAAGTGCAGCCAGAGACTCCCCACGGGAGCAGGGGCACTGCCCCAGCCCTGCCCACACCCACCCCGCACTTGGCCAAGGGGACCCTCACTTTTATTTCAGATGCATATTGCAGGGAGCAACAATATGAGGAATATTATTTCAGTGCCCTGGGAAAAATTAGCAAGTCAAATATTGAATCAGGCCTCCAGCATATGCCAAGGAGATTGCTTTGATCTTATCCACACTAAAAGCTCTATTATTAAATTTAAAGTCTGTGAACACATATCAGACCGATATACAATGCACATCTGAATACACATTTGAGAAGCAAAGGATGTTTTGACAAAGGGAAAAAGAATATTTTAGCCGAAAATATCAAAGTTACTGCGGCAATTGAAATACAAATGCCCCTTTTCATCTGGCTCAGGGCAACCCACAACCTGGGACCTGCCTGCCACTGAGGAGCAACTTCAGCTGGGCTGGAGCTCCACTCACGCCCTGCCCAAGGGCTCTGACGCCAAACGCTGCTCTGGGGAGCAGTGGGGACCAGCAGGGGCTGGCAGTGCCCCAGCTCAGCACCCTGACCCCCAGCACCCTCCCAGAGGGGTGTCCCACCATCCCCGGGCATGGCACACGTCAGGGAGGGGGGCCCAGAGCCCCCTGGCACCCCCACAGCATCAGCACCAGCACTCACCATTTTATTATTGATTTCGTGGAAATGAATTTCACAGACTTTTTCCACCACGTCTTCGTTTTCGAAAGTTACGAAGCCAAATCCTGTTTGATAAAGATACAAAAAAGGGGAGGGGGTGAGGAAAACATTAGTTAAATTTAACAATTTCGTTTTAATAAAGCATTATTTAGCCACTGGGACTTTGGAAAACTTCCATAACAGCACGCATGTGTGGCTACACCTGCTGCCTATGGAGCTGTTCCTGAGCCCATTGCAGCCTAATGGAGGGAAGAAGCATTGTCTCAGGGAAAATTAATACTGCTCTGTTCCAGCTCTTCCATAGGATTTAATGGAGAATTAAAACCTCCTCATGGATTTTTTGATCCATCCTGCAGAATTTAATGGATAGTTACACCCCAGTTACATGATGGCTCGGAAACTACAATAAGGCTGTATTTTCCTTTACACCTTATAGGTTTTTAAGAGCAATCTCTACAAAACCCAATTATATTTCTATGGAACCATATTGATTTCATCTCTTGTTTAATTCCACGGGACTTCTCCATTAGAGCTGACTCATTACACGACCCAAAAACCATAAAAATCCGGGAAGACAGAGGATGATTCCTCATTTACCCCTGGCAAGGAGAAGAACCCCAGCGCCTCCCAAACACAGAGCAGCCCTGTGTGCTGTGTGTGCTCTGGCTGCCGGGCCAGCCCCGCTCCGGAGGTGGTTATTTGTCCCTTTCTTCCTGAATTACTTCCTCTAATACCTCATCAGGACATCCTGAGGCCTCCAGGAACCCATTACACTTCAGGCTCTGATCTAATCGTTCCTCTCTGCCCAGTGCTGCTTCAAGGAGCGGATTTGGGCCGGCTTGGGCTGTTTGATGCCTGCTGCCTGCCTGTGGCTGTGCACTGGAGGGGTCTGGCAGCCCCCCTGCTCCTGCCTTAACAAACACCTCAGGCTGATGAAAAACCCCCAGTTCGTGCGCTGGAGAGGGCTCCACGAGTTAACATCGACACTAATCATGCCAATGAAACCTAAAGGCTTTAATGAGAGGATGAATTCCATCCCACACTGGGAGCTGCAGGGCAGTGCCCTGGTGAAGCACAGCACAGGGACAGGGACAGTGCAATCTCTGGATGGGGAGCAAAGGGCATTTCCAGGTGAGCTCTGCGGGCTCTCCCGGCACTGCACAGCGCCTGCAGCCCTGGGGAATGCTCCCATTCCCCTCCAGACCCGAAGGATCCCCAGGAATGGATCCAGCCCCTCTCCAGGGCATCCACAGCACACCGGGCTCACCACCCTGCTCTGCTCTGCACCTCGAGCTGCCAGCAGCTTGCATTTTTTACATAACTCACGTCCTTCATTTGCCTTCTAAATGAGTCCATTTAAACGTACCTCGAACAGACGTGCAGTTAAACCCGGGATTTTTGTGGTTGGCATCCCAGCAATCCCAGAGCCGGGAGCACAGCCCGGACCAGGGATGAGATGGCCGGGCTGGGGCCACAAGTCATTAATTGCTCCAGCACCAGCGCATCTTCATCATTAGCAGCTCATTAGCGAGTGCTGCAGCTGAGGATTCCTCTTTCAGCTTGTGTCAGGTGTCGGTGCCAGGACGGAGGGCAGAGGGAATTTAGGAGATTAGCCCTAATATGCGAACACCAAGGAAGCCGCTGCACTCAGGACGTGTCTGGACTGAAACAAAACTCCCACCCTCATCCCACTCCATATGGCTTCAGCACAGGTTTATCAAGAAATTAATTGTGTGATTAAATCAGATGGCCACCCGGCTTCCTGCATTTCCAGGTTTTACAATAAAATAACAATCTGTAGGTGTTAGCAGGCATTTGTGGGTTTCTGAGAGATCTGTGGCACTTGGTCAGACTGGCCTGGAGAGGAAAAGCAGAGGTGACCTCTACAGTGCCCAACACCTCACACTCAGTGGGAGCAAGCAGAGGATTTCCACCTGCAGGCACAGATCACTGAAATTCCCCCCTGGAGCAACCTGGGACAGTGGAAGGTGTCCCTGCCTTGAGCACCTTTGAGGTTCCTTCCAACCCAGCCATTCTGCGATTCTTTCCTTGTTCCACTTTGTGGGTATCAAATCCAACTTTTAATAACTGCACCCACACAAAGATCCCCCCGCACGCTCGGTCTTATTAGTTCCCATAATGAATACAAACTCATATTTAAATTACCAAAACTCTCAGAAACCTTCCTGGGCTAAACAGACAATTATTTCTTCTGAGAGGTACTAAGAGTCAACAAAAAGCTGGTTCTCAGAAAGTGCAAGGAAAAGATTAACCCAAAACAAAGGCGGCTGTTGAAAACGGTGACAGAAATAGGATTCTGGTTGTCAAGGAGCACACGTTTTAAAATGAAATTATACTGCATCCTTCTGAATGAAGCTATTATTGGAAGCTAACAAGCTCTATTTAAGAGATAAGCATTTAACAGAGTCAAACGGTTGGGTTTTTTATTCAAATGAATAAAACTGAATATTCATTTGAATAATCTTTTCTGTAAAAGAAAAGACAAAGAAGAGGGAGAAAAATAAAGTAAGAGGCAAACAGATGCCCCAAACGAGAGGCTCTGAGCCAAGCACCAGCACTAAAGGAAGCTGAGACATGTATCCGTGACCTTCAGGTGAAAAATCCTCCTCTGGAATCTCCTGGGAATGAGGAGTTATTCCACTCCATTCATCTGCTGCCAAAGGAGTCAGCCCACTCCATTCATTGCTGTTCATGGGCACCAACAGGCACCCAAGTGATGCCAGCCCAGACACCTGACACCCAGTGGTGCAGGACACGTCCTCCAACACACCCTGACACCACAAAAGAGAAGAATTCAGGAAGAAATTCTTCATGGAAAGGGCTGGAAGGGGCTGTCCAGGGAGGTTTGGAGTGCCCATCCCTGGAGGTGCCCAAGGAAGGGCTGCAGGTGGCACTGAGTGCTCTGGGGACAAGGTGGGCATCAGGCACAGCTGGACTCAGTGATCCTGGAGGTCTTTTCCAATCCCATTCTGGGATTCTGTGAAAAGCCTCCTTTGATGCCAAGCCCTGTTCAGCCCCCAGAGCTGCCCTGGGGGAAGGTGGCTCCACAGCAGGTTCTGCCATGGTGTTCCAGAAATGACACAAACACTGCTCAGAGAAAGGGACTGAAACCACAAACAGATTAACACACTGTAAAAGAACAGTCAGAAGCCATAAATACTATTAAGAAGCCAGACTGAAGATACCAAATGTCAGGACTCCCATGCTCTGTATTTTGGGTTTTTCCACACTCTAATCAACCCCATTTCACACTTTTGTCATCACTTGAGAGTTTTTACGTCAAACTTGGTAAAACATAGCTGAGATGACGACACCAGGGCTGTGAAATGCATCTCCCTTCCCTGGCTGGCAGCACCAGCCCCAGAGCCCAGGTCTGGCTCACAGTGATCCATATCTCAGCTGTGGCTGCACACACCGAGCACTCACTGCCTGCACAGTGACTGACACCAGAGCAGCTCACCCAGAAAGGTCTCACTGTCACACCCTGCTGGCCTTTCCACGAGCAAAACAAGGTGATTGCACCCCAGGCCACAGAGGTTAAACCCAGGCTAATGCTGGGTTAACCCTGGGGGGCTCTGGTGGGCACAGCAATGCCACAGGTCCAGCACCTCCATCACCACCAGCACCCAAACCCAGCTCACCAGGCAGGCACAGCCCCAGGGGCTCTCCAGCCACCTGGAACATGCCCTGGTGGGTGAGCACACTGCAACCAGAGCCTGGTTTAGGTCCCAGGCTGCCTGGAGGCCACCTGGTGATGTGCAGCAATTCACTCAATCCCATCTGCTGCACTGCTGTGCCCGAGCTGTGCCCACACCGCTGTGAGCCTGCAGCTGGGACAGCCTCCTCCTGCACCCACAGAGCTCCTGGAAATATCCTGGGAACCAGGGGATCACAGGGCCCTTCTGTCCCGCACAGCAATCCCAAAGAACAGGGCAGGAGACAGGAGCAGGGAGAGGACAAAGGAGGAGATTTGCACACCCCTATCACACCAACTTCCACCTGCAGGCACAGATCACTGAAATTCCTCCCTGGGAGGGTGGAAAGGGCCTGGAGCAACTTGGGGCAGTGGAAAGTGTCCCTCCAAGGGCAGGAGATGGGAGCAGGGAGAGGACAGAGGAGGGGATTTACACAGCCCTATCACACCAGCAGGGCTCTGCCCAAACCTGGCTCCTGCTGCTCAGCAAGGACCACCCCAGAGTCACTCGTGGGTGCAGGGCCGGCCCCCCTGTGACACAGAGTGCCCCGCAGGACCCCCCTGCTCCTGACCCCCACCCATTGGGCACTGGGAGGGGTCCCTGGGGTCCCCAGCCCTGCCATGGGAGCTGCCAGGAGTGGCTGTGCTGACAGATGGGGACACCCAGCCTGATTTCATCGGCAAACAGCAGCTCAGGCTGCGCCCCCCTTGGTGCCAGGGCTCTGGGGCTGCCCCGCTCACCCACCTCTGCTCTGCTCCTCACATCTCAGCTACTGAAATGCAGAGCAGTCCAGTCCTGCTGTGGTATTATTTATGCACCTGCTTCCTTGTTTATGCCCATAGTTTTGGCAGCTGGTCCTGTGAAAGGTAATAAAATGCCTTTCAAAAGTAAAAAAAAATTAAAAATGAAGAAATGTGACCAGACAAGCCAGGCATAATAACATTAAAGCCCGTGTCAATTAATTTTTCCTCTTCTTGATAAACGAGCCCCATTCCATCCATTAATAATGAGGGAAGAAACAAGAAAAGTTGACACTAGTTTAATTTATTTTCTCAACTTGCCTGGTCATATTTCTCCCTGTTGCAAAGCTTTCTGGTGCTGCTGGGAATTGCAAGTGGCTCCCACACAGTCGATGCATAGATTGGTGTGAATCAATACCATTCTACTTTATTCACACATCCCTTGTAATCAGAGAGGAAAAAGTTCCTTAGTAAGCTCCCAGCCTGCCAGGCTGTCTTATAATAATAATAATAATAATAATAATAATAATAATAATAATAATAATAATAATAAACATAAACTGGCAGGTGGGGGATGTGACACCAAGATCTGTGATCACCAAATGTTGTCTTTGCAGATGAACAGAACACACAGATGAGAGAGGGGACAGGACACTTTAATTACCCAGAAGACAGTGAACCATGGATGTTTTTAACTGCTATCATTACCAGAGTCTGGGAATGGGGAGCTGGGGGTTCAATCCTGTGTCAGGGACAAGCCACTCATTGCTCAGCCCCAGAACCCAACAGCCAGGACGTGGAAACCCAGCCCTGACTTTGCCAGCTCCCTTTGCGGTGCCTTTGGAGAATCACTTAAATATTCCCCGTGCTCTGCATCCCCCTCGCTTCCTTGCCTGCCTAGGACAGAAGCTGACAAAAGCTGTTATTTCCTACTATTCCAATTTCCTGTGCTGCAAACACACGGAAGGAAGGAAGGAAGGAGAGGTTCTGGTTTCCAAAGGAGCAGTTTGCACACCCAGGGAACACAGCCATCACCTGAGACACACACCTCAGATTTCAGCTCATCTCCAAGGAGGGCTTGCTGGGCACACAGGTGAGCACACCTGGAGGCAGCACCAGGATCTCACCTCACCCTTGTGATAACCAGACCAGCAGATGGAAGGGCAATAAATATGATGTTAAAACCTGTGCTCTAGGATGGAAAATATCCTCACTTACCTGCAGCATGTGCTGGGGCTGACACCCACCAGGACATGATCTGCCTGTACATCCACTGGTGTTAATGCACACCTCGGGTATGGGGCACAGGCAGGCTCTCCTGGCAGACACAGACACCTGTTTAAAGTGCCAGTAAATTCTCCCTAACAGGAGAGTGAATTCTCAGAATGAAATGAGCAGCTCAGTGAGGCCAGCCCTGCTCAGGCACAGCTGGACAAAGGGCAGCACCAGGATCCTCCTCTGTTTCTGCCTGGAAAGCTGCAAGGCTCAGCTCCTCGCTCCTTCCCCCCATGGCTGTGTGGCATTTAATAAAGTGAGAACTGCTCACAAACAGGAGAAAGCACCTTGGGGTGAAACGGAGCACAGTCCACCCAAAGCAGCTCTGGGGAGGGATTTTCCCCAGGGGAGGATGAAGGACACGGGACCTGTCCCTGTCCCCAATGAGCCACTCTCAGCAAAGGTTCCCAGGTGCCAAGGGGCACCAGGCAGGGCAGGGCTGGGATGGGGTGATGAATGACACAGGGACCTGTCCCTGTCCCCAATGAGCCATTCTCAGCAAAGGTTCCAGGTGCCAAGGGGCACCAGGCAGCCATGGGATGGGGTGATGAATGACACAGGGACCTGTCCCCCTCTCTCAGCTCTGAGCAAAGGTTCCAGGTGCCAAGGGGCACCAGGCAGCCATGGGATGGGTGATGAATGACACAGGGACCTGTCCCCCTCTCTCAGCTCTGAGCAAAGGTTCCCAGGTGCCAAGGGCACCAGGAGGGCTGGGCTGGGGTCCCAGCCCCTCTCAGGGCAGGAGCAGCCAGGGACCCCGTGCCCGTCACAGACCCCGCTCGGGCAGCAGCGCCTCAACTCCTGGTGATAAATCTTTCATAACAACAAACCTTCATTAAAAATTTATTTTATTAACGTTCTGAAATCAAACCTAAGCGCTGAGTACATAATGACTGAGACGCACACTACGCTGAGCTTACTAAATGCCACTTTTATCATATTGTTAATTAACAGAAACGATTAATGCGCTCGCAGATCATTTAGAAGCATTAGCAGTGACCTAAGAAAAATTGCAGGTACGTGTGATACACCTGCACTTTTCCATCAGAATTCTCTACACAGCAGGCCCTGAAGTTTGCTCCCAGTTCAGCCTCTCTCTGCTGGGACGTCCGTGTCACAGATCTGTCAGCAGCCCGGGGATTAAAGCTCAGCCTGGACTGGGAGCTCCTGCAGGAGAAAATTATCTCCACCTTCCCTTTTTCCTCACTATCTGGGAGCAGCCCACCCTCACAGCCTTTCACTGCTCCCTGTTATTCAGGTACAGATTTCCCAGCCTCATAAGGAGCCAACAGTAGGGAAATGCTGCTGGGTGGGAGAACACAGCAGACTCCAACAGGTGTCCTTCTGCTATCAGAGAAGAAAACCCAAGTATCTGTAAAATCCAATTAGCCCACCTCCAACCAGAATGGGAACCTTGTGCTTCTGTCTATTCATCAGTGAGACCTGCAGGTTCTGGCAGCCAGGAGGGACAAAGGGCACCACCCTGGGTGCCAGTCAGCCCAGCCAGGCTCCCATCAGGAAATCCAGCCCCTGGTGCTGCCTCGGCCACCGAGGGCCACGTCCTGCCATCTTTATCTGTTTGCCCACAGGCATCAGATATTCCCTGCCTGTCAATTCCTCCGCAGTTTATTACCAAATTTCTAAAATATTACATTTTTTATTATATCCAAATTCGCTTTATTGCATTTGACAATACAGATAATCACATACCATATGCTCTAATGTTTCGAACCCAATGCATGTTGACAGCAGTTTTTATTCATGATGCATAATTCCATCCAGGGCTGACAAAGGCAGCACAGAACCCAGCCTGGTGTCAGGGTTTGGAGGGGGGGGATCCTTTTTTCCATTTCCTTTTCTTCTTTTTAACAACAGATTTACAAAACTGGGAGGAAAGATGCTTTGCTTTCCCAAGAAATAGGAAATTGGCTGAAAAGATGGGCTTATCAAAGAGATGCCTTCAAAATATTAATAACGTGTGGGGGTTGGCTATTGCAATTATTTGCACATGAAACTTGCTGCTAATGGGGTGAGAGAAGCACAAGGGCTCATTGGGGGGAGCAGGGGCTGGGACAGTGTGGGGGGCACAGGCTGCACCCCCCCTCCTGCCCATCCTGCCTGGCTGTGTCACTCAGAGCTCAGAGCTGCTCCTGCTCCCCAGGTGAGGGTGGGAGGGCACACCTGGGATGGCTGGGGGACACCCCCATGTGTGAAACCCAAGCAATCCCACATCCCAACCCCGCATCCCGGCAATAGATCCAACAGCCTGAGAGATGGGCACGCTGCGCAAAGCAAACAGGATGCTACGTCTCAATTAAGCTGTAATGACCCGCTCCGAGCTCTTTATTAGCCAGGTAATGATCATTTAAGAGGAGGTTACTATCTTGAGCCAAGGGCACCTAATACCATTACTGAACTTGTTAAAACCTGCCAAGCAAGTCATTATTTCCAGCACTATTTCTTTTTCTCTTAACACAGCTCTCTGCCTCTCCCCTTGTGCTGCTGGGCTGTAAACCCTGGGATCAGGCAGGCTTGGTCACCCTTCCCCAGGAGACAGCACAAACAGCAAGCACTGAAACTCTCACTGGGTGAGCCTTAAGGTCCCTTCCACCCCAAACCCCATCCTGTGATCCTCTGGTAGCAGGACATTGAGGTGCTCTCCTTCTCAGCGCTAGGACAACAACACTTAACCCCCCACATCCCCCTCCAACCCCCAGTCTTGCAAAGGCTCATAGAGTGAGGAGAATCAAAAATAGGGTAAAAAAAGGCAAAAGCACAGAGGCAGCTGCTCTGGAGCCCAGTGAGGAACCTCTGGGTGCTGCTGGCACAGGGGATGAGCTCGCTGAGCCTCTCTCACATCCCAGCCTGGACAACATCATGAATGACACCAGCGAGCTGCCAGCTCGGGAACTCATTACTGTCAAGGTAGAGCGTGGCTGGCTGCCAGGCCCCCAGCCCCGCGCTCGCTATGCCAGAACATCCACACACAATTTAATTGCATTATAATTTCAAAAGTGCTTTTCAAACTGGAAAAAGGCATTCACTGATTAACCAGCGAAGAGCAAAATTGTTTATGAAATTGAATACAAAAAGCTACAGAAATGTAATTGGGTTGTTCTAGCACCTAATTTTCAAGCCATTTTCCCACTTATTTAATCACGAGATACAAAAGGAACTAGTGAATTGACTTCATACTAATTAGATTACTCCCTGCGATACTCCAAGCCTATATTCCAACTGGTTGATAGTGCTGCTTTAAACAGAACAAAAAATGGAGCAACAGCTTGTCTGGGGCCATAACACATTTGTTTCCCATCAACCCTCTCCTACTGGAGGGCCATAAAAGCCAGGCCAAATTCCCCTAACCTGCCATTGCCAGTCACCCAAAAAGCACTCACTCTCCCCCAAAGGAATGACAGTCATTTGCCAAATGGTCCTGGCTGCTCCAGGCTCCAGCTCAGGCTGCCCATGACAGCGATCACCCAGCTGAGGGTCCCTCTGGAGCAGGGAGTGCCACAGCTGGAACCAGCAAAATGTCACACGTGATGGAGGAACAGCAATGGACACTCAGGATCCCCAGCAGGGAAGAGCCAGGCAAGGGGAGCTCTGGTTCCCCTTTTCTGCAGGAAAAGCCCCACGGGCAGAGCTGAGCTCTGGGTCTGACCACCAGGGCTGCTCCGAACACGGGGTGCAAGGTCAGCTCTAGATAGAAAATATGAGTCCCTTTGCCAGCAGCAAACCAGGGGAGCAGCAGACAGCTTATTTTATTCTAAATCAACTCACTAAATTAACAAAATTTAAAGTCACTAAATTAACTTGATAAAATTTAGGAGTTTTATCAAGTCTCTGGCTTCCTGAAGAACAGTATTTGAAGATCCATCTACGCCTGCTCCTTCTGGCAGAAGTTTTTTTAAAGCTGCCCAAGACCCACTCTGCACCTGATACAATCTGCTCACAGCTTTTCCACTAATTTTAAATGTTATTAGGTGCAACATAATTGATTATATAATCAAATGTGGAATGTACATTATCAAGATATTGTAGCACTTCACAGGCCATTTAATCAGCATATCTGGGACTGTGCCAAAATGAATTAGCCTGCATTAAATTTCAAGTACATATTATTGGTTGTATTTGTCTCCATGTTTAAGCAGGCGCTTGCTCTTACAAAAGAAATCTGAAATCCTTCAATTATAGAAATAGGTTATTAAAAAGTGCAAGTATTCTTTCCCAGAGCTGTCTGCTCTGCAATCAAGAGCCCAGAGCTGTCTTTTCTGTGACAAAGAGGGGGGACAACATGTGCCCAGCTGCACTGGGGCATTTGTGGGTGCCTGATATGGGGAGGCTGGGAGGGACAGACCCCCAGCCTGCCCCCATCTATGTCCATCTGTGCCACGTCCCAGCAATGCTCCAGTTTCTAAGGCACCAAAAGGCACCAGCAATCAGTGTCCCCTGGTCGGTGACGGGGCCATGCTTCACCTCCTGAGCCTCTGTGTCCCTGGAGCTGACCATTCTCCCCAAACTGAAATTTTAATTAGAATTATTATAAAATTATTAAATATTATTTACATGTAAAAATTAACATTATTATAAAATTCAGATTTCAATTAAAATAATTTTTTTAAAATTCTGCTTGATTTCAGCAAGTGGGTGAGAAGCACGAGGCAGCTAAATGATGGGGAAACAAGGCCAAAATCTGCCACTGCTGCTGCTCCTCTCCAGGCACCTGCCAGGCCCAGAACCCTCCCCGTGCCTGTGCTGCTGCAATTCCACCCCCCCATGGTGGATTCTGGGGTGCCCCAGAGAAATGAGGCATCTCCAGAGTGACTCTGCAGGGGGAACGTCCCCAGCAGCTCGCTCAAGGTGACTCCTGCCCACCTGGATGCTGCAGAGGCAGCTCAGGGCTGGGCACAGCCCCCCCAGAACACTCACACAGAGCCCTGGGCTGCCAGCAGAGCTCACAGAGCCCTCCTGCACGCTGCACGCTGCACGGGCACTTTGCTGGGAGCAGCCAGGTGCCCTTCCCTCAGTAACACACAGCGCCACAAGATGAACGGGCAGGCGAGCAGGGGCTCCTGCACGGGCTGCTGGAGCTGTCACTGAGTGCCCAGGCACAGCACCCACCCAGCAGGGACACCCCCTGCTCCCCACTGGGGCTGCCAGTGTGACACTGTGCAGCCCTGGCATCACCGGCTCAAACTCACTCAGTCAACAAGGGGGGCCCGTCCTCCAGGTGCACCCCCATGGAGGGCAGCGAGCCCCCCATCCTCACCAGCGCTTCTCCTCTCTGTGCTTTACTGCTGATCTGCATCCCTGCCCAGGTGAGATGCTGCTCTGCATCCCCACACCCCCTGACACGCTGTCCTGCAGCTCTGCATGGATCCCACCCTCCCTGGGTGCATCCCTGCCCAGGTGAAACGCTGCACCCACACCCCCTGACACGCTGTCCTGCAGCCTGCATGGATCCCAGCTCCCTGGGTGCATCCCTGCCCAGGTGAGATGCTGCTCTGCAGTCCCCACATCCCCTGACACGCTGTCCTGCAGCTCTGCATGGATCCCAGCTCCCTGGGTGCATCCCTGCCCAGGTGAGATGCTGCTCTGCATCCCCACACCCCCTGACACGCTGTCCTGCAGCCTGCATGGATCCCAGCTCCCTGGATGCATCCCTGCCCAGGTGAGATGCTGCTCTGCATCCCCACACCCCCTGACACGCTGTCCTGTAGCTCTGCATGGATCCTGCCCTCCCTGGGTGCATCCCAGGGCTCTGCCAGCCCTGCCTGGGCAGGAGAGCACGGACTGCCCATTGCCCTGCTCGCTCCATACATCACAGTGCAAAGGAGCAACAAACCAGGCTCCAAACAACAAAAAACTATTCAAGGAATTGAAATAATTGACTGGGGTCAAGGGAAATACCAGCAAAAATGAGCAGCTTAGCCTCAGGTTAAGCTGATCCCTCTGAGCTGTGCAGTATGACCCTCTGGGCTGGAACTTCAGCAGCACACAGCATTCCTGGGCATTATCAATATCCCTGGCCGGGGCTCCATCCCTGCTGCTCACACACCACATCAGCATTTGCCTGAGCAAACAATGCACGCTGCTGGCAGGGAGAGAGCCTGGCCAGGACAGATGCTCTGAATGCACACACCACTTGTTCCTCTGGACACACAAGTAAAGAGCAAAGCATTTGCTCAGCTATTCCTGGACACCAGCTCCCAGCACCGTGGAAGGTGTGGGATACAGCTTCAAACACCCCTGCAAATGCTGACCCAGCTCTCCCCCGAGCAGGGGCTGAGAACAAGAAAAAACTTCAAACTGCTCGGGTGTGTGCTCCCAGAAAGCTCTGACAGAAATACACGAGGTGGAGGAAAACACCTTTTAATGAAAGCCTGATTTTAGTCCAGGAGCACAGGTGAAGTGAGGTGACACAGACTCACAGATTCTGTGATTGGGCTGGGTTGGCAGGGACCTTGAAGCTCGTCCCATTGCAAGCTGCAGCCAAGGGCAGGACACCTTCACAAGGCTGCTCAGAGCCCTGTGCACTGCCTGTAGCTGTCACAGGGGCTCCTCATTAACTCCAGAGGTGCTCCTGGCCCCAGCAGCCACCCCAAGCTCCACACTCCTCCCCTGAAACAGGGCAAACAGACTTGCTTCCACAGGAACAGCTCCAGACAGTCAGGAGTGATCACATTTTACACATGTCCAGGGGCAAAGGCTGACAGCGGCCGCTAAAACGCACACATCGCATTTTAAACGTGGCATAATTTCGTTTTGTATGGCAGACACACTTACCCTGACACCTGTTCCCACGGAAAACCTGAATCCAGACATCCTGGGGAGTGTGTCCCTGCGTGTGCAGTGCTGAGGAGGGGACCCCAGGAGCTGTGCAGGGCTTGGGGCCAGCAGCCCCTGCCCACCCTGCCCATCAGTCCTTGTCCAACCTGCCCACCACCCTCCTGTGACCCCCACGAGCCCAGCACCCACAAAACTGAGGATGTTTCTGCTCTCCCAGGGCCTGTCTGGGCAGCCCTGCCACAGCACGGGACATAATCCATTTATGGAGCCCTTTGTGGATATTACCAACCTCCCATTGAAGTGACCAGAGTAAACCTAACAGATCTTCATCATTTTTTCCACTGTTGGAAGCCAGCAATAAAAAAAAAAAAAAAAGAAAAAAAAAAGCCACAAGTGTATTTTGGGAGCACTGCTGGAGAAATCCCATTGTTCTTTGCTGCATCAATAAAAGCAGTTTTGCTGTTTGATAGTATAAAGTGTTCAGGAACCAGATGCAACAAAGGAGCAGAATCACCCTGGGAAAGGAAACTTTTAATAGGGACCACACAGAGCAGAGCAGCTCTGTAAAAGGGATCTGCTGGGAAAGGAGAAGGAAAACAAGGCTAAGACAAGCACAAAACCCAGAGCCCTTTGCTAATAATGACATCTAAATTTTAAAGTATCACATCTAAAATAGGCTTCTCAATGCCCCTCAGATACAGCAGGTGCTTCCCTTCCTCTGCAGCCACTTTTCAGGACCATGCACAGACAGATGAGGTAAGAAGAGAGGGACTTTCTCTGCTGAGCCATCCAAAATCCATGATTTGCTATCACTGAGTGCCTCACCCTTTTCTTCTGACTCCCTGTGACAGCTCCAGCCCTCTCTGCTGTGAAGGGCTCCTTTCGAATTGCCTCCCATCCATCCATCCATCCATCCATCCATCCATCCATCCATCCATCCATCCATCCATCCATCCATCCATCCCTGTCCCACCAAGGCACAAGCACCTTCCCCAGCTGTGCCCAGCCCAGGATGCCAGGGGATCAGAGCTGCAGGACGGGCTGAGCAAACCCCAGGGATGGATGGGCTCCTGCCCAAGCTCCCCGGAGCACAGCCACGCTGCTCTGCCACCCTCCACCTTCAGAGGTGACCTTCTGCAGCGCCTCCTTCCAGCCCCAGTCCCAGGTGCACAGGCCCAGCAAAGCTTTATTAAAGCTTCCCTCTCCTCCCTGTGTTTTGGTGACATTGTTTTATGGATTTCCCCCCGCGCTCAACCTTCGTTCAAACCGTCGGGGAAAACGCTGAAATCTTTATCCTTAAAAACAAAAGCGCCAGGAGCAGCAGCCACAGCAGGGGAAACAGGGAACTAATTACACACCCTGAGCCTTCCCCGGGGTGTTCTCACAGTGCCCAGCCCTCCAGCTCCATGCCTGGGCTCGTGCCCAGGTGCCAGAGCAAAGCCAGACCCCAAAGAGCAGCCAAAGCTCGCGGATCCGGCGTGGATCCTGACCTGGGCTGGGAACAGGGGGGCAGGGGGAGGCATTCCATGAGAACCCCCCCTGCTTGCTGCTTTCGGAGCAGACAAAGAGCTCTCTGTGGAGGAGCGGTGTGTGTGAGATGACCTTTCCCTGGTCCCTGCAGGCTGTGCAGAACAAAGCTGTGGCAGATCTCACCGTGGCCGCTCCTCCGCTGCGCTCCGGCTCAGGAGGCAGGGCAGGGCTTGGGGCTTTGGCACTGTTCTGCTGGGACAGTGAGCAGGGCTGCTGGCTAGGAGCCCTCTAGAGCTGGGCCTGATGCCCCATGCCAGCCCCACACCCTGCCTCCAGCCACAGGCTCAGCGTGTCTGAGCACTCCGAGCTCTCAAGTGCCGCTCTCAGACTGCCTGGCTGTTCAGATCCCGTTCTGTAAAGGGTAAAGCAACCCACAGGGATCCGTGCACTCCCAGGGAGCAGAACTGCTCGTGATGCAGCCTGAGCACAGAGAAATGCTCTGGCCAGGCCTCCTGCAGACCACTGCCCCAGCAGATTGACACTTGCTCAGGATTTACTGGGTCAGAGCAGGGCTCGTCTGGACCAAGCCCTCCTTGTTTCGAAGGCAGAGTCTCCCATCTCCAAACTCTCCTCCACGAACCTACAGTCGTATTTAACTGGAGAGAGGGCAAAGGAAATTTTGGGGCACAGCATACAAGAAAGCTGCCTGTCTCACCATTCCAGAGGATTACTCAGTGGCATGGCAGAGGTGGGAGCCCCAAAGGAGCCATCCCCATTCTGGAGAACAAGGGTCAAAAGGACCAGAGGATGAAGCTGCCAGCCTCCCACCTCATATTCCTGCCTGGCAGGACCTTCACCTCCCGACCCAGAAAGGGGTATTTACCCTGTTTGTAAAGCTTTTGGGTGGAAGGACCTACAGTATGAGTGGAAGGAGAAAAGAAACCCCAACAAACCACAGCACCGTGCGGCTCAGCACAAACCCTGAGTGCCAGTCACCAGGAACAGGCTATTTATAGCTGAGGATCATTAACTGCATTAAAAAAGTTTGATGTTCTCTAACAATGTGTGTCACTCTGAGGCTCTGGCCTTGCCCCTGACGCTGGCTGATAACTGGAGCAGTGGTGCTGAATAGAGGTAATTATACCCCAGCTCAATAGGCTGAGCCCGCGCCGAATGTGAGCGCGTCCTTTCCCCAGGGCCCTTGCTCAAATATTATCCCAGCTCCCACAGCCAACCACAGGGAGAACACTGCTATGGATACTCTCATAAAACTCCACAATTATGAATAATGCTTTGGTTTTTAACAAAATAAATCACCACGCACTAAAAAAGTGCTTATTCCAAGCTGGTGCTGGAGGAGACTGAAATGCCAAGTGAAGCGAGGTATCCCCCTGCTGAAACACTGACCCTCTCTGGGATTTACCTGTTCTGCTGCTCACTGTGGCTAGCTGGCTGTGGAGCAGGGCTGGGCTGGCAGGCCACTGCAGCACCTGGAGCCCACCAGCCCCGGACAGAGGGGCTGAGGATGCTCTGGAACAGCAGGTGCTGTTATCACCCCGTTATCAGCCCCCGGGCAGCCATTCCAGCCCCGCTCCAGACGTGGCACACTTGGTTCCCATCCAGCTCAAAGTTTATCAGCTTGTAAGAAATGTACAGGAGGAGGCACAGATAACGTGTGGCTGATCCTTATCAGCAGGCACAGCAAGCCCTTGTGATATGACACATCCAGCACACGCCTTTAAAGGCTTCATGTCTCGATCTGCTTCGTGATGGGATTGTGCTTCCAGCCCGGTGGGGCTGGCACCTGCCTGACACCACCCAGCCATCCTAGGGTGGGAGATTTGCAGCTCTGGGGGCTGCAGTGTTTCCCATCCCTGGAGTGCAGAGGGACTGGGAAATAACACAGCCCCAGAGGTGCCTGCACGCCACTGCTCTGGCTGGGCACGCCGGTGGCACACACCAAAACCATCTGCGGTCAGCTGTGTGAGCCTGGAAACTGGTGTGAGAGCAGCTGTTGGCTGTTTTCATCATTTCAACATTCCCTTTAAACTCTCCAGAACAAGGGCTCTCCTTCCAAACCCTGCACACCGCCCTTGTTTGAGCTGCCACCCCAACAGAGCACTCACGGTGCCCTGTCCCCTCCAAAAGCAGGAGCGAGCAGGGTGCGCTGGCTCTGCCTGCCCTGCCCAGCCTGGGAAAGAGCCTGGACATCCAACAGAGACTCTGCAATCCCCACATCTGCTCTCAGGGGGTTTCCCAACACATTTCCTGGCAGATCCTCCCATCCCCGCTCCCTGTGCAGAGCAAGCTTTGGGTGATCCATCCCGTGGCTCTCTCCAGATAAACACTGTGCTTTTTAAAGTTATCTTCTGCCCACAGGAGACACACACAGAGCAGCCTCTCTGCTGGGCACTGAAGGGAACCTTCAGCAGATCAGCAACTGAGATATTTCCACATTTAAAATCAAGTTCAGAAAGACTTGATTTCAGAAAGTTCAGAAAGGTGGGGAAAGGGAAAAAAATCATTCAGATAGTTGGAGGTTTTCTGACTTTCTGGTAATTCTCCCATCTTCAATGCAAGAATAAATTGTTTGGGTGTTTTTTAACTAAAATCCAGCTTTAAATTATTTTTTTTTCCCTCCCAAAAAACCTTTTTCCTAAAGAAGAGTTAAGTCTCAGCAGAAAATGCAGGGAAGTTGCTGTTGCCTATTTTTTGGAGGCTAGTACCTTCTCCACATGCACCAAATACATCCACCCCAACACCCTGCCCAGGAGATAATCTGATGCTCAAGGCCAAGGTGAGCAATGCCTGTCCTCAGCTAATCAGCAGGTAATTAGCTGGAAGAACTCAGAATGAAGCTGCAGATGAAGAGTAAACCTTCAGCCACTAAATTCCATCCTCAAATAATGAGACTTTATTTTAATTTCACAGTAATAATATTGCCCAGCAATCCCTCCTCTTATTTACCTCCAGGAAGGAACATTAGCATAAAAAACATAATAAAAAATACCCAGCAAGCAGCTTTCACCAACTCCTGTGTATCACTCATCATTAAATTTGGGAATTAAGCCCTGCTAATGGACACAAA
This sequence comes from Melozone crissalis, assembly GCF_028551555.1. Lineage (NCBI taxonomy): Eukaryota > Metazoa > Chordata > Aves > Passeriformes > Passerellidae > Melozone > Melozone crissalis. The sequence goes on from NW_026535835.1 coordinate 11,276,661, forward strand.
CCATCATTTTGAGCGTGCAGGCAGTGTTAATATTTGAATAAGCCGACAACAACAACAAAACAGAGGACTAATACATGCACGGTCATTCTTTCAAGCAGGGAGGATTCAGTTTTCATTTTCACAGAATATTAAACCAAATTTTAATTAGATTATACCAGAGCTTCCCTAATAAGTGCTTGCAAGGGGAACTCCACTGGGCAGACATGCTCTGCAGTGGAAGAGAAGAACCTGCCAGTGAAGAGGCTCAATCCCTGAAGAGCTTTGAGGTGCCTTCCTTGCCTTCCTCACCGTGGCCACCTCACACCTGGCCAAGAGGCAGTCAGGGATGCTCAGCATTAAAAACTCCTCTGGAACAGGAGAGGTGAGCTGGACAAACGGCAGAGAGATCAGCAGACAACAGAGAAGGAACAAAAAACCTGTCAATACGTGAAAGACATCCTGTTCCTTCCCAGTGACCCGAAACACCGAGGTCTGCCACTTCAAACCATCTCAAAGGAACAGTTTGTCCCCACTGCGTCCCCCTGAACGGCTCCTGAAGCCGCTCTCACACTGGTGCAGTGGGGGAGAACATAAACCTGAGCCAAGAAAGGCACAGAAGGAGGAACTGAGGATGCACTGCCCTGGTGTGAGGGCACAGGTGGGTGCACACCCTGATGGAAGGGCACACGTGCCATGAAGGCTGGAGCTCCGGTGGCTGCAGCCCTCAGCAGGGCTGGGCTGGGCTCAGCTGCACCCACACTCCCCAGACAGCCCCTCCTGGCTCTGCCCTCGCCCCTGTCCCCCTTTCCAGCCTGTGTGCCAGCTGTTACTGACGCCAAAGGCAACTGGAGCCCAGCACCTCCAACCAGACCCCAGCACAGCTTCTCCCCCGACAGAGTGGGCAGCCCCGAGGGACCCTGAAGTGACAGTGCCCCACTGAGGGCTCTGAGCCCCTCCTGCAGCCCCCTCCCCAGACACAAGCACAGCTCCCCAGGCCAGGGACAACTCGAGGGGCTCCAAGAACAGGATCTGAACTCCATGAACACCCAGGGGAGCTTTCCCTGCTCTCTGACCCCGGGGCACAGCACTGCTCCCTACCAGGGACCTCATCACTGCTGCCCAGCTCCACTGGGGCGTTGTGCAAGGGCCAGAGTGCCCCAGGCTCTGCAGGGGATCAGGACTGCCCAGTCCCTGAGGTTCTCCTGACCACAAAGGCACCCACACCCTCAGTGTCCCCAGGCTGACGCCGAAGTTCCCAAACGCGATTGAGAAACGCCGCGGAGCTGCCAAGAGCCTTGGCAAGGAGCAGAGCCATGAGCACACGGAGCAGCCCGTGGGTCTGGCCCCCTTCCAGCACCCCAGCCTGAGCCCCCACAGCCCCTGGTGCCCCTGAGCTGCCCGGGGTGCTGGCTCTGTGTGCCCTGGCCATGCAGGGCAGGATGGGACCCGAGGCATGGGACAGCCCCAGGCTCCATCCTCACCTCTGGGTCAAACAAACACCCCACATGTAGCCTCATATAACCAACTTTACAACAAAACCTGTATAAAACACACAATGCTACACCCACAGCCCGTCTGACACGAGGATTTCCAGCAGGATGGGACCCAACCCACGGGACAGCCCCAGGTTCCCATCCTCACCTCTGGGTCAAACAAACACCCCACAGCCCGTCTGACACGAGGATTTCCAGCAGCAGAGCCACATGCTGGACCACAGGGGACTCAGAGGGACCCAGACAGAGCCAGGACCCAGTTTAGGTCCTGCTGAAGTTGGCCATGGGTGACACAGCACAATATCAGCTCCAGCTCCATGAACTGAGGACAGGCTGCCCTAAATAAAGCACATCCCCCCTCCATCAGCTGCACTTGTGACCAGTGGCCTTTTTAATATCTTTTTCTTCCTTTATTTTTTTTCTCCTTTCCACTTTTTACTCAGCTGGCCCCCGTGTTTACAGCTCGCTGCAGCACAAATCCTTATTTCATGTCACCCAGTGGCCCAAGCTGTCCCCACTCTCTGTTTCTCCTAGACAAGTTAATAAGATGGAAGGCTCCCCGGGGGCCTGGAGCCAGCCAACATTATCACTTGGAAGCAAGGCAGAAATACTGACACATCGGAAATGACTTCAAGCCTATTAATTACCCTTTCTTCTCTGGCAGATCTTTGAGAGAGAGCTTGACAAATTGAAAGGCAGCAGAGAGCATCCTCCCCGTCCCAGGAGCCCCTGCCCACGCCAACAACAGCAAAACACACACACCCCCCCCAAAAAATTATTTGTTTTGCTATCAATTAAATCATCAAAAAGGAGCTGAGGCAGAGGCTGCCTGTCGGGGACAGATCTCCCCTCCCTGCTTGTGCTCCTGTTTGCAGAGGCAAATGCAAGTCACAGCACAGGGAGCACTGGCACAGCTCTCACCCGGCAGGGGCACGGGAAATGCTGCTGCCCTGGCAAAGTTTGGAGCTTTCTGCTGCTGAGTGCCAATGATCTCCACTCACACCGCCCAACCCGTGCTGCAAAACCCCTCCCTCAAAATGTACTTTCAAATCCTGGCTGGCATAATTGATCCTAATTATTATAAGCATTGGATATTAAATGCATTCCTACATGCAATGTGGCTTCAACTGCGGGCTCTCAGCAAAGTCTATTGTATAAATAAATGACTGGATTTCTTATTCAAGAGCTTCAGATGTGACAGTATTAATTCTGATGCAAAGTAGCCACGCAAGTCGAGATAAAGTCACTACCTGCCACTACGGCTTTATTTTTAAGGTGATTTCCATAATTTCTGGTTCAAAAAAGAAAAAACAACTTCCAAAATAACTGGAACAAAAATCTTTGGGCTGCAACCTAGAAAACTATCATTAAATCATTTGTTCAGTTTTTATTAGTATCATTGTAATTAAAGGGAATCATATTTCAAAAACATCTCTTCAACAGCACTTATCAAACCCCATCCCTGCAGCCTATCAATTAGGATTACAATAACCTCGCTCCCTTGTTGCCTTTGCCATTAGCATTTTGATTGAATGGCTGTTGAGAAGGGACTGGTACCAGAAGATTGTGTTCACAAAGTAACGTTTCTTTATTCGCTTCCATTGAAGCTTGTCTAGTTGTCTCCAGTTCCCACTCAAAAGAGACAAGACAGTTCCAAAAGCAGTAATTTTGATGCAGGATTATTTTTTTTTTTTTCTTTTCAGCGAGGTGAGATAGATTGGGTTAGGCTGGACACAAATGCTGTTAAATCACCTGAGAGCAGATGTGGGACCCACAAAGGTGTCAGGGCAGGAATGGCCACAGCCACGTCCCCAGCACCTGGGGACACCTCCAGCCTCTGCAAACACCCTCCCGTGAGATCCCATTAATAATAATAATAATAATAATAATAATAATAATAATAATAATAATAATAATAATAATAATAACAACAACAATAACAACAATAATAACAATAATAGTAATTTATAATGCTTGAACGACCTGGGGAAGTGTTCAGCTGCATTTATGGCTAACAGTATTGAATGTTAAATGTTAACAATTTATCAGCCAAGCCTGGCACTTTGGGAGTGCAAGGGGGAGAGTTCTCCTGCCATAAGAACAGCACTAACTAAGGGCAGAGCAGCAACCAGTGTCATCAGGAGGGGGATGGATGCATTCCACCACTGCATGGATTACAACAACCAGAGTTCATTAAATCCAGCACATTAAAATAAAAATGACCTGCCACGTCAGACACTTCTATTTACTGACATTCCCACTGCTGATGTCCCCCCTGATAAATCACATTCCAGCAGTTATCCAAAACCATTTCAACTGCTTGGACGTGCAGGAAGCTCCAGCAGTGCTGGGCTGCCCTACCCAAACATCCCACGGCCAAAGCTCAGCCTGAGAGCTCCGAGGGGAAAACGCAGTGAGCCCTGCAGGCTCCCTGTGGGCACAGCCCCTGCAGCAATGCAGAACCCAGAGGGATGAGAGGGGAATGCCAGAGATGCTGGCACTGACCCTGGCAGCAGCTGCACCCTGCAAACCTGCGCTGGGCAGGGTCACCCCTGCCCTGCTTCCTCCCCCTCCTCATCCTCCTCCATCCCAGCCCAGCCCCTGCATCCTCGGAAGCCTCTCCAGAGCCTCTCTCCTCTCCCCTCCCCTCCAGCAGCTCCCTCTTTGCTGGCAGGCAGCCAGGAGTGTGTGATGGTGCCAGGTAGCAATTTCATTTTTAAAACGCTCTTATCAAAGATTTAAGGTGAAAGATAAGAAGAGCACACTACATCATCATAAAGGAAACATTGTATAAGGCATAGTATTTTACAAATCAAAACAGTTATCAAAATGAAAAGGTATGAATATAAAAACAAATGGAGCCTGTGCTGTGGAGAGGAGGGGAGGGAGCTCTGGGCTTGGGGAATTGATCAAATTTCAGGTTTTCTTGACAAGTCTCAAAAGCCTGTGAAGAACGGGAGCAGCAACACTTCCACTGTCATTTTAAACCAGAAATAAAATGTCAGGTACATTTACAGAGAGCATATACACACACACTTATTTATATGCCTTTTCATATAAATAGATCTATAAATATAGATACATATTTTTCATACCATTACCCACGGCTGTCGGGTGCTTTTATCAAAGTCATCTGACCTGGAAAGCATCTGTTGTTAATACCACTGTTTTATTATTTATCAAATCCATTTCTTCATAGAATGACTAATTTCATGCCCACAGCTGCTCCCATCTTCCCTCTGCAGCTGCTCCTTCCCCGGGCAGGTTTGCAGCCCATCCCCAGCTCCCAAACCCTCCTGCTGCTCCCAAACCTGCTGAGCCCCAGGGGCAGGAATGGATCAGCCTCTGTGCTCCTGCCCTGCATGGCACGGGGCAGAACGAGGCCAAAGGGCCGGGGGAAATCCTGTGGGACACCACCAGGAGTGGGGGAATGGGAAACAGACCCCACAATTCCGTAATCTGACTTTTTCCTTTCCCGGCAATTGCATGCAGGCAGCACAAAAGCAAATATTTTCACCTCTTTATCAGTTTGGGTTTGGGGTGAGGGGGAACAGAGCTGCTAGAACAGGAACAGAAATGGCAAAAGCCAAGCCCTCACCAAGACTTGAAGTGATTTTAGCCCATCTGAGCTCCCCGTGAGCTGGCAGGGGAATATTTGCTGCCACAAGGAAGCGAATTCTCCTGCCAGGCTGCTCCCTGCGGATCCTGCCCTGATTTCCAGGGCTCTGCGTGGAGCACACGTGTGTTCATGCGTGACTCCTGCAAGGGGCAGGGAGGGAGATTTCACCACCAGGGCAGGCACTGGTCCCAGTGAGAGTGAACATGGAGAGATGGTTCTGTGGCCACAGACACAGCCTGGATCCACAGCCAGCGTTCCCATTCCACATCTGACCTGGGATGCACTGGGATAACACAGGGCTCCATTCCCACAGGGGTCTGAGGGGGGCTGATGGCCCTGGATCTGCTCACTCCTGATTCCTCCCACAGCACAGAGCTCAGCAAGCTCTCAGACCTGGGAAGGTGTTTGAAAACGGGGAGCAATCTGTGAATTACCACCCTGGCTGAAGGCAGTTTTCTGGTCCAGAAAACACTCAATAAATTAAAAAGATAAAACCCACAACCCAAATGTGCCGACCTGCAGTTTTCTGAAAGAAGCAGTTTTTCAACTTATTCTATCGGATCCAGTGAAAAAAGTGCCAGATGTTCTTACTTAGCTTATATATACAAAAAACATACAGGATAAGCAAAAATCACTCCGTGCCAGGACATTTAATCAAACTAATTAAAGAAATCTTCCATTTCCACCCCCTGACAAGTCCTCTTTGGCAGCAGAGTCACTTGGAGCTTTTGCCTTGCACAAACAACCCTGGGAGCCACAGCACCCACCTGAGCTCAGGTACCTGCCCAGGTGCACCCACAGCTTGGATCAGCATCCCCCCACACTCCCAACACTTAAACCACACCAGGGATGTGGGGATGGGGAGAGCAAATGGAGGAGCCTGCTCTGACAGAGGCTCAGGGGCAAAGCTTCGTTCCCAGCATTATCTGCGTAACCTCTGTTTCTGCTGAATCTCAAGATTTTGGGATAGGGGATGTGTTATCTGTTTGAACAGATCACCAGGAGGCTTTTACACATGGCAATGACCTTGTACAATTCAAGGCTTCAGCAGCACTGGGCACAGCTGACAGAGAACACTCGCTGTGGGGTGACAAAGCAGCCCCTTTCAGCAGCATCCTCCTCACCTTCCCCACAAAAACCCCAAAGATTCATCACCAAACCCAACCAACAGAAAGCACAGGGGTGTGAAGAACAAAAGCTCCCCCTGTGCAGGTTGGAGAGGACCTGCCCAGTCTGTGACCCACAGCAGAAGGAGCCAACACACCAGGGAGGGAGAGAGGCAGAGTCTCCCCCTGTTTCCATATCACATTTTTGGGCACGCTGTGAGAGCTGCCTCTCTCCTCAAGGTCACCAGGCTGATTTTAATTCTGCCTGTTGTATGCACACTGCCCGTCTATGGAAATGTTGCATTTTGTTCCCCTCCTGTTTCTGGCCTTTCCTCAATTAACATTTCCAAACAGTCCCACAAGGCTCAGAGTGCTCCCTGCTAATCACTTGGCTCCTGCATTCGGGAAGCAAAAGGGGCTGGGTAGATTCACAAGCAAGAATTCATTCGTGGCTTTCAGGGTTTCTTTCTGCTCAGAGATCTCCGGGACTTGTGCTAATTTCTCTGTCACTCAAGCTGGCAGTGACAGAGACAGTGAGAAGGCAAACTGGGCTGGTACTGAATGACCTCAGTGCTCAAGGCAGCCTCAGCTGGGCACACGCCGTGGTGTCTCTAACACAGGCTCACCCCCTGCAAGTGTGACAGAGCCATGAGCATCATCTAGAAAACTTGAGAAATACTGGCACAGCCCTCACTTTACGTTTCCTGAAGAGACCAGACCTTCCTGCGTGCTGCTCGGGTGGAGCCTCTCCCCTCCTTCAGACATCTCCTCCTTGGGGCAGCTGCTCGCTCGTCTCCTCCCCTGGATGGAATTTTCATTATGGGCACAAAATGAAGCAATAAGGGCTGACAGACAGCACAGAGTGGGCAATTACTGCCAGCCTCAGGTGGCATTATGCAGCGTGAGGCCAGGGGTGGGACGGCTGTAACCACCTGAGATGTTCCACCATCTCCTGGAGGAGCGTGGCCGGAGCTGGTGTGCCGTTCTGAGCTGCGATGGGGGCTCTGGTTATTTTTACACCTCATGTCAGGTGCCCCCAGCAGCAGCCACAGGCACGGCCAGGAAATTAAAAGACAGGGGAGAAGGATCCAAGAATCGGCAGCTTTTCCTTTTTGTTTTGTGCTCATTAACACAAAAGAGAGCTGGGCGGGACACAGGCAATGTGAGACACACACAGTCCCCACACCTGGTGAGAGCCCAAGGGGGACAAACTGGTGCCAAATGGGAGCACTGGGAAGTGTCTCCCATCCCTGAAAGCAGGACAGCTCTCCTCGTGCTGCTGCCACCCCAGCTCCCAGTTTGGATCCCCAGCTAGAGGAGAACTGGTGACACGGAGCACAGGCGTCAGCGCCGTTAATGTGTTTAAGAAATGAATATTTATAAGCTGGATGTAATATTAAAAACACACACATATAAAATATTAACATGGCACATGTCACTGCTGTAATCCAAACAGACAGGTGTGACTGATGGTGCTCACTGATAGGTGTGTAAATGGTAAATAATATTAACTAATGAATCTCTCCAGCCCTCACGTGAAGTTCAGAAGCAAATATTTGCTTAAAAAAAATCTCTCCAAAGCGCCTGTGGGCAGCTGCTGCTCCCCTGATCCCCTGGAGGAGATCACCAAGGGTTAAACTCTCTATTCCAGCCCCAGTCCCTGGCATGGGTTTCAGGGAGGGAGCCCAGCACAGCCCTGGCACTCTCTGGAGCCCCATTTCAGAGGTGATGCAGCTGGCAGGGGAATAAAGCCCAGCTCACCTCGGGAAGCAATAACAATAACACTGCCTCCATTTAGAGCCTGTGGCACACTTCTCATCCAGAGCCCTTAAAGCATTGGTATTTTAAAAAAGCATCACTGTGGATGCTCTCCCCAAAGCTGTGGGTCAAACCTGCTGGAGCAGCCCTGCCTCAGCCCTGTCCTCCCAGAAGCACAATCTCCCTCCAAGCACGTCTAAGGATGTTCAGTGCTACAGCCAGGCTGCTGCCAAGAAAAGCTACACTCAAAATGACCAAATTAGGCAATTATTTCTATATATTTTAACTACTCTTTTCTCAAAACTGCCTGGGGATGAGTTTTTAAATGCACATGACCTTGCCTGACTTGAGGGAGATGGTGATAAACAAATAATTGCAGTGACTTAATTATATTTATATCTCATCTATAAAAATGTCAATTATAACTTCAGAGATCAGCTCCAGAACCGAGGTTTTGGCAGCTGGACAGAACACAAAAGGCTATTTTTCTCCTCAGAAAAGCCTCCTCCTTGGCCAAGGCACTGCCAATATCTCCCTAACAGCATCGCTCCTGACTCTCCCAAGAATCACAACCATTGTGCCAACCGCTTCCACCTGCACAATTACAGCCATGCCCTGAAATCTGCTGGATGGGCACAGCACAGCCATGGAGCTCAACCCTCCTCTTCCTCCCTGAGAGCAGAGCCCATGGCAAGGCTGGCAGAGCCCCTGTGCTGTGGTTTTGGCGGGATGGGGGCTCCAACCCTTGAGCCTGAGCTCTGTGGGCTCAGATAAACCTCACCTGGGCACAGCACGATGCCACACGAGGGTACCAGCAGTGCCCTGGTGCCCCCTGCAAGGGCCTGGCAGCCCAAGGGATGCTCAGCCACCCTCACAAGCCCAGGGAACAAAAGAACCCTGCAGCAGCCCCCGTGAGTGAGCACAGAGCTCAGCGCCCATCCCTGGGCTCGTCTGAACCCCCACGCCCAGGATGCTGTCTGTACCCTGCAGACAGCCTGCCTGGCATTAATTTTGTTTCGTTTCAAGATTAAAGGAGTCCAAATCACACGTTGTCACTTCCCTCCTCTCTCCACTGCCACCCTTAACTGTGCACGAGGGTTAATTGATGTGAAAACAACTCTGGGGGCTGGACGGCTTTGAAAAACATATAGTATTACACTCAGTGCTGCAATTACAGCTTGGGGGGGTCACTCACTCAAAATCTGGGGCTTTCTGTGAGCCCAGGACGGGGGGCTGCTGTGCTGAGGGTCCTGGGCAGCTCCTGGGGTGGCTCAAGGCTGTGGGCACCCAGGGAACGGGCACAGGCTGGGCAGGGATCACAGGGCTGGGAGCAAGGGCATCCTCTGAGGTGGGGAACACTGAACCCCCTCTGCTGGCTCCCTCAGGCTGGGATCAGCTCAGGACAGCCACTCTGGCACCTGCACTGATCTAACCGTGCCTTCCTCCCTCCCTGCTCCTCCTCTGCTGGGTCTGCAGCTCCTGCTCGGCTTTGCTGGGAACACAAACCCTCACACGGCCCAAGGGCACGGCCCTGCACATTGAAATGCTTCCTGGAGCTCCTCTCCATAATGAAGTTAGAAGGACATCATCATCCTGCCAGGCTCCCTCCACCCCCAAAGATCAATAACTAATGCTGAACTCCAGATTTTATCTGCACTTTGCAAGGGTAACAAAATAACACCACCCTCTTTTTTCCCCCCTTTCTTTCCAATTACTGAATCCTTTCAAGATTGACCCAGTAATTTTCAGCTCTATGAAATTTTAAGCAGTGAAGAAAAGTGACAGAAGTGATCTGCCAGAATGCTGGGAGAACTTTTGTGTGTGGTTTTTAGAAGACTACAGGAATACAGTAGTTCAGAAATAGAGGATCACCAACACTTTCTTTCCAAAAAAAGGGCACCTAAACAAGCTGACCCAGGGGTATTTAGTTATCAAATGCTGGTTTTTTTGTGTGCCCACAGCCAGAACCACCCCTGGAAGGAGGCATCCTGGTGATTCTAGGGATTGTCTTGCCTACAGCACACCAATACATAACTACTCCAATTAAACACAGATTTTGCAGCCTGCCTTCAATATGGCTAAGCAGATCAGCATGAAATGCAGGAGCTGAGTCTTATTTTCCTTCGAGAACATCCAGGAATAGCTGGACATTAAAGTACCCCTGGCAGAGACACAGCATGACTGGCCTGATGGCATTTCTAAGGTTATAGAATCACAGAATCATTAAGGCTGGAAAAGACCTCCAAGACCAAGTGCGCCCCAGACACAAAGTGCTCCATGCCAGGCATGAAGTTTTCTCCTGTGTGGGGTTTTCCAGGCAGGGTGAGCAGTTTTGGAAGCCCCTTTTCCTCTGCCTGGTTCAATCCTGCATTTCCACTGAGCAGTGCTGGGGCAGGTGAGTCCCACACTCCCCAAACCCACACACAGCAGCCACACGCACGTGCCAGAATTACGCCAACAAACCCTCTCCGTTTTCTTGCAGGGGAATTTATCTCACCTTCTAGCAGTGGGAGTGAATTTTAATCCTTCTCCCTTCCCGTGCCCACGGTGATGACTGCAGGCAGAGACCAGGGCAGCAAACCACAGCGGATATTTTATCTGCCATTCCTCCTTCCCCGGGCTAATTTGAAGATACAGATTGCAGCCCACAAGTGGTTTTGAGAATTGCCATTAACACTGTTGCTGCACACCAGTGCATTTTAAACACGCTCCCACCACAATCAGAGCGCCACAATTTGTAAAGTCTGGGGTGATTTTATCGGCGGTGGAGGAGGCAGAACTCACTTCATTCATCACCACAGCCCTGAGCCAGTTCGTTAGGCTGATTAGCACCAGCTACCTGTGCAGAGCAGGGAGAAATGCCACAAAAGGCTGCAGAAATTCAAGTGTGAAGACGAAGAGGACTCTTACTCTGCCTTTTGTACTTGATTTTTCCTCCCACCTGCGCCTGGCAGGGTAAGGGCCTGGAGCTCAGCCTGCTCTGTCCTTGGGAGCTGTGCAGCTCCTCTTCCCTGCTCACAGAACCCTGGCTAACCCCAAACAGGCAGCACTGCCCCTCTCCCAGCAGTGGGTGAACCTGTTCCCCAACAGAGCTGAGTCTCCTGAGTGCCAGAGAATCCTTCCTTCACCAGGACAGGGACTCCAGCCCAGCCTGCCCCAGAGGGACAGACCTGGGTGCTCAGCCTGGCTCTGGGGCACAGGAGCTTGTGGGGTAACATCACCTGCACCCAGGGGCATCTGGAGCCTGCTTTTGGTCCTCAGGGGCTTCTAGTTCCTCCCCACTCAGACCTCATCCAGGAGCTCACACTGGGATGCTAATGCAGAGCAAAATGTCACGGCTTGCATGTAGGGAAAACAAGCTGTTAAAAAAATTAGTCAATGAAATAAATTCACAGAATTCCCAGGGGAAATAAAAAAGGATGACCTGTTTCCTCTCATCTTCAACACACATAGTAGGAAAAAAGCCCTTTGCGGAAAACCCAAAAGGTTTCACAGCACCTAAAGTGCCCCCCAGACCTGCAGCCCTCATCTTCAGCAGACCTCTGCTCCTGGAAAGTCAGTGCAAAGACATTTGTGGACAAGGAATGCACCCTGCGGGGCTCATTACCCAGGCTGCAGCCTGCAGGCTCCCCAAAGAGCCCAGAAATGCTGAAGCAGGGCTGAGGCAGGGCTGCTGGAGCAGAGCTCAGCACTCCCAGAGCTCAGACACCAACACTCGCCGCGCCCTCCTGCCTGGAAGTGCTGACAGCAGCACAGAGCCAGGGACACAGCAGGGTCACCTTGGGCACATGGGCAGGATCCTGCACAGGGAGGGCTCACACAGCCCTGCCCTGCTGCCCTGCCCCTGCACAGCCTGGGCAGGGTGGGCACAGAGAGCCAGGGGGAGCCCAGCCCTGGGTTTGGGACATTTCAGCGAATGGAGACACCTGCACCTGTGTCAGAGGCCAAAGCTGCTGAGTGCCCCCCCAGCTGCCCCCAGACCACGGGGCCCTTGTGCCCAGCACCAAAGCAGCTTCTAAATGCCACGAACGCATTGCTGAGACCCTGAATGCAGAGGAGTATTTATGGCCCATTTAAGGGGGATTTCATGGGGAAGGGTGGAAAATTCCCTGGATATAAAAGGAAGTTGTCACGGGTTGAACTTTTCAACCTAAGCAAGAGCTCTGAAGAGGTCCCTGCTACAAATGGAAGGGCACTGGCTGCTCACAGAGCCTCCCTGGCTGGAGGGGCTCATCTTCCTCAGCAAGGCATTTGCTCAGTGCTGCTGGACTTTCCACTACAATCCCTGACTTTGGCCACTAGACTGACCAGGAAAGTCACTCCTAACAAGAAAATCCACGTGCCTGGGGCATTCCATGCCAACACCACTCCTGTGCTACCTGCAGGACAGAGGATTCAGTGCCATGATTTAGCCACTGGCCAAATTCAGATCTCACTGGATGTGGTGTTTGGTCCCCCAAGCAGAAGCTGCCACACACTGTGAGCTCAGAGCCCCCAGCCCCTCTTACCTCTATGCCTGTTGGTCGTCTTGTCAAACATTAGCATGGCATCCTCTACCTGCAAGACAAAGAGGGAGAGTTGTGCTTTAACACAGCTGGCACCAACTCAGACACAGCACACGCACACCAGGGAGGGCACAGGCAGGAGCACAACTCCTTGGTTCTGGCCAGGGGCAGCTCCTCCTGCTGGAAACCTGCTGCTTCCCCCTCCCTGCCCTGGCTGACAGCTCAGCCCGAAGCAGAGCAGTGACCACGGAAATGATGATCCTGTTGATCCTGAAGCAGAGCAGTGACCACTGAAATGTTGGCCCTGAACAGCCAAATATCTCATCAGCTCTCCCACTGCACATCAATCCCTGGCCGTGCCTCATCTCCCTTCTGTAGGGAGACCAAGCAGGGAGGAAGTGTGGATGCAAATCCAGCCCGTGACTCCTCCACATTTAGAGTCACTGTCTTGGTTGAGAATTGGGTTAAAAGGGGTATGAGCAGGGTAAAATCTGGTCAGCCAAGAAAGGTATTCAGAGGTTTTCAAAAGGGCCTTTGGAAAGCTGCAGGAGAGAGGGGAGAGGGAGGAGGGAGAGACTTTAATTCGCATCAGGCTCGGCATTTCCACTTCACAGAGAGATGACTGATGAAACGTATTGAAGTGCAACCAAATTGCTTTCAACTTTCATTAGGATTTGCATGATTTATTCCACCTCCATTTAATCTGTGCAGCCACACCTAAAATTTTGCACTTATTGCACAAGGCTGTGGTGCTGGGGTTGACTATCACACCCTGAGCTGCTGCTCTGAGGCTGCAGGGCTGGGGCAGGTGCGTCCATGTGCCCCTGGACAAGCTCTGAGATGAAATCACACTTGCAATCCCCTGCTGCAAACTCAGGGATGATGAAACCTCTAACACTGAATTACAGAAGGTGTTGCAGGAAAGAAGAAGAACTTTAAAGAAAAGGTTTCATCCTCCACTGCTTGTCTGGGGTGTGGCTTTGGGATTTTTTGTTTGTTTGAGGTTTTTGGATTTTTTTTTTCCACCAGTAATTTTTCTGTACTTCCTTGGGCTTGTACTCTGGCTTTCTATAAATCATTTATTGTAGCTAAGTGATTTACAATGCAGTTACAGGCTCTCCTCATCCCACACAGGGCCACTGAAGGGTCCACCTGTCCCCCCAAGTGTCCTCTCAGGCAACAGATAGACATCCAGCCTCTCTGTGAAAAATTTCTCAGCCTTGGCTGGGGAGAAAGGGTTTGGGAAGGTGCAGAAAACAAGGTGAACCTCCCTGAGGTTCTGAAGGACTGTAATAAGTTCCAAGAGATTGTACAAAAATATAGTGCAGCAAAACCTTACATGATGCCTTAAATTCATCTGAAAACTGTCTCTGCTTAAGTTGTTCTTAACTTTTTTAGTCCAAGTGGTTTGTAGAAAGTGCCAGCAGTGGCCTGAGAGGGTGCAGAAATGCAGGTCTCCTGATACCCATCTTGACTGAGACCCAAAGACGCTGACGCACTGAAAAACCCAAAGTGCATTAAGCACAGAGCCCTCTGTCCTGCTGTCTGTCTGCCCTCCAAGGGGGAAAACTCACCAGGATGAGCAACACCAGGAGGCAGATAAGGACCAGGCTGCCCTTCACCCTGCTTATCTCTGCCCCAGGGCTATGTTTGCTCAGCAATCTTTATTTTTCATTCTCACAGGTCTTGGCCTCACTGGAACCAAAAATTACACATTGCACCTGCTGCTGCTGCTTCCTGGGGCATCGCAGCTCCCAGTGCCACCCTCTGTCCCACCCAGCCCCTGCTGCAAAAGGTTCAGTGTGGAATTTTCCCTCTCCATCCCCATCCCAGAGAGGGCAGGATGCACACCCAGCTCCCTGGATGTGCAGGAGCACAGGGATGTGCCCTGTCCCCCAGCCTGAGTGCAGGCTCCACTGTCCTGATCAATGACACCTCCCCTTCTCCCACCTGGGCGCCGCCATCCCCTGGGCACACAGGGCTCTGTGCCACGTGTGCCAAGCTGCAATGAGGATCTTGGCAGGCGTATTTTTATGCAAACAAACCCCTATTAGCAGTAACGGGCTGCAGGGCTAATCCAGGAGGGAGGTTCCTGGGCCCCCAGGGGCACAGGCACCCTGCAGCGGGCACTGCCCCCTCCCGCAGCACCAACTGCCGGCACCAGGGCCGGGCAGCAGCCCCTGCGAAAGGCTCGGCCCTGACACTGCACACACGAAACCTGCACGGGGGCAGCGCCGCTGCAGCTGAGTTCAGTCGTGGCCCGAGTATGCCTTGAAGAAAAAATGATCAGTGGGGTGTTCTTTGAGCCAGCTGGTGCCCTTTCAACAATGTCTAATTGGTTATCTTTTCTCTTTGCTAAGGTCAGAACATTTTATCTCCGTCTCTGCCCTTTCTGTGCGTACCCCACCCTGCGTTATTTTTTAGGGCAGCCATTGTGGCAGAAGAATAGCCTCTCTCCTCCATAGTCCAGTGACACAATGAGACTTCTTGAAACCCCCTGAATAGATAAAGTGCGCTGGCAAAAGGAAAATTCTATTAACGCTTTGCAAAATAAAACATCTGAGAGCCGGTGAGACAAGCGGGAGAGGAAAATCAATGCGGAGAGGGCAGAAAAACTTTTCACCAGTCGCAAAAAGGTGGCGAGGGTATGGGAGGGAGGGGGGAGAGAAACTTATTAATGCAGAAAACCCA
The DNA here is from genome assembly GCF_028551555.1 of Melozone crissalis. Lineage (NCBI taxonomy): Eukaryota > Metazoa > Chordata > Aves > Passeriformes > Passerellidae > Melozone > Melozone crissalis. Next base: position 11,291,812 of record NW_026535835.1, read on the forward strand.
TCAATGGTATGGAAATCTGGCAGAACAGCAAGAACTCAAACTAGAAGAATTTGAATATACAAAGGGCTGAATAGAATGAGCAAACCACAGCGCCTCACACACACAGCCCGTTTCTCACGGTGCTCTGCGAGGCAAACACAAGCGGCTTGTTCGAGCTCTCAGCAAGGAGAGAGGAGGGACACGGCCAAGGTAACCGCCAGTAAACCCTGCTCTGAGCAAACCGAGCCCTGTGTCAGGGGAAGGGAAAGAAACCAGCCCACAGCCGAAACTCGAGCACATTCAGGGCTGTGAGCGCCCAGTTAACCCCTCCTCCAGCCCCAGAGATGCTCAGCTGCAGCTTCCCCCGGTCTCAGCTCAGAACACGCAGCTCTCACTCTGCACACGAGAGGCAAGGAAGGCTCTTCCTGGGCTAGCAGCAGCACTGGAAGGTGGAACTGCCACCTGCGAGGCTTGGCCATCACCCATCACACACCGCCAGCCGGAGCCCAGCCCCAGGGGAGCCCTGGATGCCCCAGCACAGAGGGGAGGCTGAGCCATCCCAGCCAGGGCGCCCAGACCCCAACCTCCTCACAGGGAGCCCAAAGGAGCTGATTAATGCAGACTCATTCTGAGCACTGAGGTACAAAATGAACAGTCTCAGGACTCGGGGTAGCTAAAAAAAAGAAGAAAACAGAGGCTTGCCAGTGAACACTGGTTACAAATGGACACTTCAGGCCCCCAGACTCCTCTGTCCCAGCACAGCCCATCCATACAGCCAATGCAGACCCAGTTTCTTACATAAAGCCTAACTAATGGGCTTCAGTTTATTTAACTTCTTTTTTTTTCCAATCCACTTGGGGCTCTGAGAAAAGGAAGGGCTCTACCACTTCATTACTCACTGCCTGGAAGGAGGAATAGGGGAGAATAGGAGGAAAGAAAAAAAACCTGGAGGAGCCAAAGGCTTTAATAATCCTAACAGTTCCCAGGGTTATTTAAAATATGCCCAACCAGTTCACAAAAGGCTCCACGGAGATAAATGTATTTGATTTTCTTCCACTTTAATGGAGGCATACATTTAAAGCAACAAAACCAGGGTGACCTAAATAAAATGACTATTAATTGTACTCAGAAAGTCTCTGAATTTAATGCAAGCGATCCAGCACAAGAACACTCAGTATTCCCCAGTCATTCCTCCTACTTTCCTCTTTGGGATTTTCAGCTCCTCTTTTCCAGGAGGAGCTGCTCAGAGCCAGCACAGCCCTGGTCACTCACAGGGTCACCAACAGGCTGAGTGCCCTGCAAGAGCCAGCACTGGTTCCAGAAAATCTCCAGGGTGGTGCTGCAGAAACTGGAGCGCTGTGCTGCCATGAAAGCACAAGGACCAAACCAATTTTTATTTTTTTCTGGAAAACTTTAAGCCTCGTCCTGTATCTGTACAACTGCACGATGGCAGCAGGACACGGACGCAAGAGGCGCCCATGGAGCCAACTCCTTGTGAAGCCAACCTTCCTGTACAGGGTGCCTGTGTGCACAGGAGCAACTCCCACCACCCCTCCACACCTCCACGTTCTGCTTCTTCCATTTGGGTCACGTTTACTCACTGAGTAAAACTCCCACAACGAAACCACCACAGCCGCACTGGAGGGCACACAGCAGCCTCTGTGCCTCCCCACCCAGCCCAGGAAGGCTTTTCCTGGTGCAAACCCCGAGTTCCCAGCACATCCAGAGCAGGCTGAGGTGTTCTGTGCTCCCCTGGGGTGCAGGGGGTGTTTTCCACACTCCCCAGCAGAGCTGGCGCTGTGCTCTCCATCCCTTCAAGGTAAAGAAGAATTGGGGCAGACCAATGGATTTGCACCTGGAGCGGATCACGGTGGCGATTCCAGCTGGGGCTGGGGAGGGAAGGAATCACTGAAGGAAAACTCACACAATTCAGCTGTGCCTCCCCTCCCTCATCCCTGACTCCCGAACTTTACAGCTCCATCACCTCCTCTGCTCCTCCAAGAAAAGTGTGCTGGATAGTCTGGCCTAATTCCTGAAATTATTTACCCACACCGCACAACTCCTCCAATATTTTGTTTTCTGAAGCAGAAAGAGCTCTGAGCTGCCAGCGAACTGTCAGGTGCTGTTATTTGAAATGCGCATGTGGAATCCGAGCTCCTGCAGATTTACAACCTCCCCCCACATAAATTAAGACAAATGCCTATTGCATGGCAGACAATTTGAAATGGCTCCCCCACATCAGGCCTCTGGGCTTGATTACAACAGAATTAAACAAAGAAACAATTTATTCCCCCTCTTTCTGTCACACACACATCCTCTCCTCCCAGCACAGCTCTGTCTCCTGCCCAAGGGCTCCCCAAGCCCCCTGACCATCACCCCCAGGTCCCTTCAGCACTGTCCCAGCATGGATGACCCCACCAGCCCCAGCCCTGAGCGTGGCTGGTCCCTCTGCCACCACCCCTCCATGCTGACCCCATCCTGGCCAGGGCTCCAGGCACCTCCACGCCGGGTGTTCTGCTCCATCTTCCCGAGGCAGCCCTGGTTCCCAGCTCCCCGGGGAGGGATTCACCTCCCCTCTGCTCCCTGGGCTGCTGGGGCACCGGGTGGGCTCCCCAGAGCGCCCTGGTGATGGATTGTGCACCACGCTAACAATCAATGCCATACTGTGCAAGCACAAATTCCAGTGCTGGCAATTTTTCCCCCCAGCAGTCACGGCTTTAAAAAGTCTTCTTCAGCAATTATAGCTAATAAAACTACAATTTTATTCAACACACACATATCATTGTAACTAATTTTGCTCCATCAGGGCTGAAATTAAAACAGTCATTCAATCACGTTAATCTCAGGGCTTGCTCACCAGCCGTGCCATGGCAAAGAGCATCCCCAGTGCTTGCCAAAATGCACTGGGGCTACTGGTGGGCTTCAAAATGCTCCTGCAAAACATGAACGCGTTACTCAACGCTCACTCTACCAAGGGGGATGTAAGAATGACTAATGCTCTCCAGAAAAAACAGCTTTCCACAGCAGGACAAATTAAACATGACTTCATGGACTATTTCTCATTAATTCCTTCTCTGGCATTAATAACAGAGAGTATTGATGAAAGCAAAGCTCCCATCAAGTCATAAAGTATTGAGGACTCTTGGAGTGCTCCTTTACCTGCTGTCTTGACTGAGAGCTTCCCTTGTGCCCCCAGATCTCTCTGTTAGCTAACAACACCCACAGGGAACACAGGCTCTGGCAGAAAACCCCAGAATGAACAGCTCAGAAACACGAACCAGCCCTTTCCTCAGCCTCTGGGGCTGCAGCAGAAAAGGAGGGTGGTGAGAAGAGCAAGGGAGAGAAGGCAGGGGCACAAGGCAATCACCTCCCCAGCAGCAGGATGGTTGAAACTGGGGTTAAACCATGGAGCTGCTGCTGCAGAGAGGCAGGAACAGAATCCTGTTCAAACATCTGCTGGAGAGCATCCAGCCTCCCTCACAAACACTGAATTCACCCTGCCTCAAAACATCCTTGTGTTTTACCCACCGAACAGGCAAGGAAGAGGGTGGGACTGGAAGGGAAATTGAGTTACAGACGTTTTGGTGACCTGCACGTGGCCCCAGGGCCAAGCACCATGCTGGAGCTCTGCCTTCATTCCCTGCTGGCACTGGGGATCCCCTCCCACTCCCACCCTTCTGCTGCTCTGTACTGAGCCCCATCTCCCTGCACACGTGCACAGACCCTGCATTGTTTTCTGCAAACTTCCCCAACAACAGAAACACTTCTGGCAAGTGTTTTCTGTGGGATTCAGAACTGAATGAAGAACCCAAGCTCATCATCCTGCTCCATGTGCCCTCCCCACCTGCCCGAGGGAGCCATCTCCAAACAAGAACCCGAGGCAAACCCGCACAAGGGCGACTTTCTAAATGCCCACACAATAATTGTAACTATTCTTTTGGGGCTCACACCGGAGCTGTTAGGTTTACAGGTTTAACTTCTGATGCTGAAAGGCTGGAGAGCTTCTGCTCTTTGGGAAGCAAAGGCTGAGAGCTCTGTGCAAAGCCATCCCTCAGCTGAAGCTTGAACAGACCAAACACCACAAGAGTCACCAGCAGCAAGGCTCCAAGGAGCTCCTTCCCTCCCTCAGGCGCCCTCAGGCCGGGTGGGCACAGCCAGGGCAGTGCCAGGGTGCTGTGGGGCAGGGCAGGGCCCTCTCCCCCCCCGGGCTGGCAGCAATGCCACGCTGGAACATTGCTCCCTCAGCATTCCAGCCAGCCAGGTGCGAGGCGTTGGTGATTTTACTTTCACGGAACATTAGGCACCGTCAGCAGGAATAATTCTTCCTCCCTTCACAGGGCTCCTTTGCATATCAGCGCTGGGAAGTTGCAATCTGTTTGCTTTTCCAAACGCTGCTCAGAGGGGCTGCCCACCAGGCCTGGCTGGAGCTGGTCACGGAGGTGCCAGAGGAGGGGCAGCCTCCTCCCCTGATGGGCTTTGCCAGCACCACTGCCTGCAAAGCCAGACTTGAACATGGGCCCTCCCTCCAGGCTGCAGCAACAGGGACACTGCCATTTCACCAAGCACAGCACCAGCTCAGCACCAGCTCAGCACCAGCCTCTGTCCTGGGTGTGCTGCAGCCACAGCCCTCGAGCCACCAGGATGACCAGAGCAGGTTTAGAGGGGATATCAGGCAGAAGTTCCCCCCCGAGGGTGGGCAGGCCCTGGCACAGGTGCCCAGAGATGCTGTGGTGCCCCTGGATCCCGGCAGTGCCCAGGCCAGGCTGGGCAGGGCTGGCAGCACCCAGGACAGTGGGAGGTGTCCCTGCCAAGGCAGGGGTGGCACTGCATGGGCTGTAATGTCCCTCCCCACTCACACATCCTGGCATTCCATGAATAACCTGTGGCTTTCCCTGAGTGCCCTGAAGCCACGCAAACCCAGCTCAGAGCCTCCCCTGCTGCTGAGAACGCCGAGAAAATCTCCATTCCCAGGAAAGCCGGGGTGTTTTCACAGATGCCTTTGCAGCAGTCCCAGGGCAGGCCGGGCTCAGGGACACAGATCTGATTAAGAGACATCCTGAGCAAAGTAACAGGATCGGGTTTAAAGAGCTTCCTGCTGCCCTTCCGTAAATACCTGCTGAATAAGTGTGAAGATAAGACAAGGATTGCATTACGAGGCTTCCTGATGCATGAAGGGCTTTTTTATTGCCCAGATTTGAAAAAAAAGAGGATGAACAATTGCCACAGCCAGCTCCAGCTAAAGGCTCAGCTGCAGAATCAAACTTCAGTTTATTAGCAAAGGAAAACTCATCTAAGTTCTCTTTGACTGTAATGAAAAAAAAGTTTCATTTTATTTCCTGCTGGATCTTTTTCCCTTTTATTGTTCTTTTCATATACTGACTTGCATATTAAGGAATATTTTTCCAGGGCTGTTTGTTCTAAACAGAACTGTCCTCCCTTGTTCTTCCACCCCAAATCAAGCACAGCTTATCTCTCTACATTTAGGGATTTTTTTTAATTTATGGAAAAACCATTTGCAAACCAGACTCTTGCTATGATAATGCTGATGATGGTGTGCTCAAGAAGGTGCCAATTTTCGGCCTGGGGTCCAAGCCCACCCTCCAAGCCTGACTTTGCAGCAGGTGCAGGGAGGATGGTGGGGCTGCAGCAGCTCTGCCTGTGCAGAACTCTCCAAATCCTCCCCCTGCGCAGCTGCAGACAGGGTGAGGGGTCAGAGAACTGTACTCTGACCAAACTCACCACCCTGATGACACACCACTTTTGGAAATGACTTTGAGGCTGTAGGAGCAGTCCCCCCACACAGACAGGCTGCTCTGGCAGCTCGCAGCGCCCACGCACAGGAAGCACAAGTGATTCTCTGCCACTGCCACAAATTAATGACAAGAACAGGAGAAGACAAGTCCCTGGCTTTGCTTTCAGAACCTGCTCGGACAGACCAGAGCCTGGGAGGTGGATTTTCCTGAGCTCAGAGCCCCAGCACATCCCTGCACCACCCACTCCTCAAGTTGGAGAGCAGAAATAACCAACACGAAGCACTTGCTCTGATTTCTGCTGCTCAGGGCTTTGGACTCTTCTTTGCCTCTTAAAATACCCCAGTTAGTCTTGATGAGAGGGCAGGGGCCCAAAGCACTTGAGGGAACGATTCTCTTAAGCCTGTTCAGGGCAGAAATCACCATTATGTTAAATCATCACTGTGTGGCTGCACAGAACGGGGAGCAGGGGACATGAAATGGCACTGCCACCACTCAGCACCTGGGGACACGCTGCAGCCTGGCCCTTCCAGCCCAGCTCAATCAGGGCACTCAGAAACACCAGTTTGGGCTGGGATTTTCAGGTACCACCTTGGTTCCCTTCCCTGCAGCTCCTCCCCTTCCCACAGCAAATGCTGGGAAATGCCATCCTCCAGGAGAGCAAGCTATTAAGGCTGAATACAATATTGAAAAGAAAGCAATTAGTGGCGCTGCAGTGCTGGGCACAGCTCCTGTCCCCCTGCCCTCGGAGCTGTGTGCATCCTGCTCTGCCCAGGTCAGCCTGCTTGCAGAGGGGCTCAGTGCCCAGGAACCACGGCTACCGCTGGCTAAATTGAGTTTTTACACGTGTCAGCAACGCCAAATCTCATCAGCCTGACAGCCTCACCCAGGCATCTGAAAGCAAGGTTCAGCTGCAATGTTTAATTACCCCTGCACGGCATGGGGATTACAGGGTAATCACCAGCGCCGGGATCCTGGAACCACAGCACTCCTCTCTCAAAGCCTGCTGAAGGAAAAACAAGGGCTGCTCTTCTGAGAGGGCTTTTTTGTTGTTGAAGTCAATTCAACCTCCTGTTTCTGACATCACCAAAGTGCATTCTGTTAGAAAGAAGCAATTTTCTTTAGTTTATAAATGAAAATTTAAAAAAGAATCCTCTTCCCCCACTCTTATTATCTGTGCAACGAGGACTCACGGCACAGGCAGAGAGGGAGAACTGTCCACACAAGCACAAGATGGTTGAATAATGCTTTACACGTAAAAATGGCCCAGAGTTTCCCAAAGGTGCCATTTCCATGCGTGCTGAACCTCTGGTGCCACATGCAGGGGACATGTGTGTCTTTTCTCCTGTCTGCTGCAGACTCCCCCAAACTGCTCTCCCACCTTTCCACTCCTTTTTCACCCTGCCCTCCCTCTCCGCAGGGCCCAACAGCTGCCTTTGAAGGGTTTGTTTGAAACCTCTTGGCTTCAAACACTTTTTATTTCTTGCCCAAAAGCTATTTGAATGGATTATGTCCCAGTGATGAATCTCTCCTAGAAACGTGACAAGAGCCTCTTGAATCACGGCAAACAGGCTCGGTAAATCAAACAAACGGCAGAAACGGGCACAGAGAGGATTTGGGTGTTAAGAATGAGGTGACAGGTCCACACATCAATCCCTCCTGACTGACAAGATGTCCTTCCAAGACCGAGGGATATTTTTTAACTCTGCTTCCCTGACTCCACATTATTTCACAGAAATAACGCCAGATACAATAATTAAGCTGCGATCTTGGTGGATTGTTCACAATGATAATTCCACCTTTGTAATTCAGCTTCAAATAAACCCCCTTTGTTCTGTCTTATTACACAGATTCTGGTATCATTCAAGTATATTAACTGTAGCCTATTACTGTCACACAAAAATGCTCCCTGAGCCATAGCAAAAGGCTCCCCAGACAAAACTTTATGTCATGTTAATCCAAGCTTTAATAACGACGAGGATATATAACTGTTATTCTAATTGTGCTTTGTGTTCCTGCATACAAAAATCAGAAAATATCAGACGCGGCAGAGGCAGCCTTCCTCCAGTCCAGCAGCAGCTCTGCCTCCCTCCCTTCCCACTCAAACAGGGGCTCAAAGCAGCGGGGAGCAATTCCAGCCAAATCCCAGCTCACGCCAAGCCCGAGCCCAAGGCACCGAGGGAAAGCTGGGCTGGTGGTGCTAAGTGCTGCTGCTACTGCAACAGAAATTAATACCCTCTAAAATAGCACTTAAACAGGGATAATCAGTATTATGGAAATTGTACATGTTTAATTCTTGAGTGTCTGCTGAAAACATTGCGTGATGAAGGACTGTGGGAAGCGGAGCGTTCATTCTGGAGCCAAGGCTCAAAATAGGCAAAGGGAAAAGAAAGGGGGGAAAGAAAAGGAAGGAAAGAAAAATAACCTGGAAACAAGCAATGAAAAGACTCACAAATTTATAATCGGGCATTTCCAAGTGGTGGCTGCAAGCTGGGAAATGGATTCAAGGGAAAGCGGAAGGCTCTGGCGCACCCAACAAGGCTGAGGCAAATGTTCCCCACAGTATTTTGCTTGTGCTTTTGCTAACCCAGTTTTAAGTGCATTAGGAATTAGATTTATCCCCTCCCATAAGTGAAGCCACAGCGCTGATCTCACACCCAGATCCACGGCAGGCTGGAGCAGCCAGATTTCAACCTTGCTGTTCGGCTGGAGGACACAGCCCTGTGGACTCCTCCTCATCTTCATCCTCCGCTCCTTTTCTACTGCAATCTCCCCATCTTATTCCTGTAAAATTTACTTCAGTGCAGCGTTCACCCCGTGAACAGAAGCAGCATGTGACAGCAGCGAAGCTCCAGGGGAATGGGAGAACAAGTCTGATGGATTTACCTCGGAAAATACCATACACCAAAAACCCTAAAATATCACCTTCTCCCAGCTCCTCTTTCACTCAAGCCCTGAAGCCCCACAGCTCACCACTGCCACATCACAAGAGGCACTAAAACCCCACCAAATCTTCAATATAATACAGCAAAGTATTCATTAACCTGCTGACCCTGCAGCTCCCGGGCTCCGCGTTTTGAGGGTGTTTCCTACAACATGTTTAAAAAATGAAAATGAACAGTCTTGTGTAAATCACAAGACTCCACAAACTGGAGTATTCAGAAGAAAAAAAAAAATGCACTGAACAGCCTGAAACTCTTGATAAATCATGAAATTTGGCAGGACCCATCTGACAATGTTTATTTTTTTTCCCCCCAAAGTTGTACTATGCTCAACATTAGATCAAAACAGTTTTCTTTGGCAGACACAGGTTCTGCTCTGCACTCCCCTTCTCCCTAGCACACCATATGGACTGTTCTTAATGAAATATATTTAGAGGGATAGTGAACCAGCTCAGCACTGGTGTAAGTGCTGCCTCTCTGCAAGTCAGGGACTAAAAAACATCATGTGTTTTTGGAACTATCACTTTTGATTTATAAGTCCTTAAAAGTGCAGTCAGTAAGCCCAGATTAAAATACCAAATAAAGCTTTAGTGATAGCAAACACACACACGCATACATATATAAAGTAAAATTGCTGCTATTTTTACAAATTGCCTTTAAGTAGCACAATATAAAGAGCCCAATGAAATGAGAAAAGCTGGCTTGGACAGCTTCAATGCAGAAAAGATAACGAGACAAGAATTTATTAAAAAGTGAGAGGTGTTTTATCCTGCAGGGAGACAGGAAAGGCATTTCCAAGATTTCTAATATGCTCCTAGGACGGGCACAATGCAAATTTCTGCTGAGCTGGAAAGGAGAGCTGTACCATCACAGGGAGGAAACCTGCAGAGTCAATTGGGGGGGCATTTATTGGTCATGGGGAACTGGGGCCAAGCCCAGGGCAGCTCAGCCTCCCTCCAAGCCTCAGCAAGGCTCTGGGCACCCAAACACACGAGGCCAAAGCCGGTTCTTATTTCAGAGTGACCAACTCCCCTGCCCAGAGCCCAGCAACCACCTCGGGATTTCCATGGACTTAAAGGCAATCTGCCAGTAATCCCATCAGCAGCAGCAAGGCTGCAGTCTCCACAGCACAACAAATCTTTTAAGGAGCAAAGCGCTTTTATTCTGGGGGAAAAGATCTGTGTCAAGACACTTTCAGTTTTGCATTTCCTCTCCCCCTCTTCTCCCCTCCTCCTGGAGCAAGAGGCAGGACGGACAGGCATTATCTAACAAAAATCTTGCAGCGTAATGTCAAGATCGATATGTTGACCTAACAAGTAATGCCAGCCTTAGTAGTGTCTTAATGATGTGATCATTATCTGCTTACCTGAGTGCAGCAGCACTTGGCACGTGGGCAGGCTGAGGACTGCCCAGTGCAAAGGAGCACAAACACTGCCCCATATGCAGATTCCGTGCATTTGGTGTCCCCAGGAAAAAGAAATAAAAATTATCTACCCACGCTCCTGAGCATCCACAGTGGGCTCAATTAAGCAGGCACAGCAGCACAGGCACTGCTGCTGAGGAAGAGCTGCTGCTCCCTCTGGGAAATGCAGCCTCACAGGGCGCTTGTACCAAAGCCAGATGAGTTTGTACCAAAGCCAGATGAGTTTGTACCAAGTGTGCCAGATGAGTTTGTACCAAAGTGTGCCAGATGAGTTTGTACCAAAGCCAGATGAGTTTGTACCAAGTGTGCCAGATGAGTTTGTACCAAAGTGTGCCAGATGAGTTTGTACCAAAGCCAGATGAGTTTGTACCAAATGTGCCAGATGAGTTTGTACCAAAGTGTGCCAGATGAGTTTCAGTGGTGCAGGGATGCCTGGAACTCATCTGGAGCAGGGAGAGGGGACAGTGGCAGCCTGGAGCCCTCACTCCCTGTCTGGACACACTGGGTTGGATGGCTCTGGGGGCTCTGCTCTCCTTCCTCCCATTTCTCTGGGAAACACTCAGTTAACACACACTCACTTTACAAATCCTGTCTTCAACCGCTGTACCTGAGATAGCTCAGGAGACTCACATTTCCCAAAAATACTGGGTGCGGAATGAAAGAGTCTTGGTCACACTTTAAAGTGTTTCACTTTGTCCTTCACAGACTGCTCAGTACCTGACTGGCCAGCCACCATTGCAGGTGCCAAGAGAAAGCAATGTCCCCTCCTTGAAAGCAGGAGGTGGATAAAAACCCATTTTCCACAGGCAGCCCCAGCAATGGCAGGGGCAGGAGCACCAAAGCAGGGATCACAGGATCATGGAGCCACAGAGTGGTTTGGGGTGGAAGATCACCTTATTTCCCCAAAGCTGGGCTGGGATGCTGGGATCCGTCTGTCTCCAGGGAGAGGCCGAGCAGAGATGTCACAAAGACAAAGCACACTTAAACTAATTCCAGGACTGAAATGTGTGATTTTTGGTCTAATTCCAAAACCCGCTACCTGGTGTGAAACACCTCTTTCAGTGGCTTGTTCTGGCTCTCCCTGGACAGCAGCAGATAAAGAGGCAATTCATCATCCAGCTGAAAGCTGTGTGCCACACTGTCCCCCCAAAGCAGGCTGACCTCCCTGCTCCACCCCGAGCTGCCATAGCAACACGAAATTAGCACACACACAACTGCTAAATGCATAATTTACTGATTTCATAAGAACCTGACTTGCAATTTATACTTCTATTATCTTTCATATCCATGTCTTAACTCCTTTTGTAAAAAGGCTGCAATCAAGCTAAATAACATTTGAAAATCTAATAAGCACATCCAGATTCCGTGCTCTGGGGCGAGGGTGTGCAGCCTCGTGTGCCCTGGTGTGCCAGCTCCTGTGCTCACTGTGGGCTGTGCCCTGCTCCCTGCACTGGGCAGTGCCAGCATCCCCTTCCTTTCCTCCTTCCCAGGGATTCAGGCCCATCAAGGGAGCTGCAAGCAGATGTAGAAGTATCTCCATCCTCAACCTCCATCCCAAATTCCCATCCTCAGTCCCCACCATCAATCTCCATCCTCACTCTCCATCCTCAGTCCCCGTCCCCAATCTCAATCCCCATCCTCTGTCCCCATCCTCAATCTCAGCTCTCAATCCCCATCCCCAGTCCCCATCCCCAATCTTCCAGCTGGGATTTTTAAGAGCTGCAGCCAGTGAAAGGCAGCTCAGTTCCTCTGGCTGCAATGACAACCAGGTGCAAAGGAGATCTGAAAGGCTCCCCCACCTCTCAGAAATGCCCTTCCAGTGACTCCAGTGTGTCTTGCCTCTCATTTAAAAGGTATTTATAAAGGCAGCATGACAAGAGATGTACTCCCAGAGTTATTTACTAGGGTGGGACAGGCTGGGCTGCTGCTGTGACGCGCAGCAGGATGGGTCTCTCCTCTGGGGACACCTCACACACCCCAGGAGCTGGAGATGCTGTGGGTGCAGCTCCCCACCCTCCACACTGCTGAGAGAGCTGCACTGAGCATCCCCTGAGACCCTGCTAAGCAAACATGCCCAGAGAGCAGCACAGCTTCCCTTTGATTGCTTTGTTTTCCAGCCTCGATTCCTACTGGAGAGCTACTCCTGAGGTTTAGAAATTAAGAGCAGTGCAGCTATTAAACCAGCCTTTGGAAAGGGGTGGAGATTTTCAAAGATAACTTCCCATGGGGCGGGTGGGTACGAAACCCAGAGAGGAGAGGCAGGGGAGGCAAACCCTGCTGGGAGCCTGGCCCCACCTGCACCTCCCAAAACTCATCCCTGGCCCCACTTGCACCTCCCAAAACTCATCCCTGGGAGCCTGGCCCCACCTGCACCTCCCAAACTCCTCCCTGCCCTCATCTGCACCTCCCAAACTCCTCCCTGCCCTCATCTGCACCTCCCAAACTCCTCCCTGGCCCCACCTGCACCTCCCAAAACTCATCCCTGGGAGCCTGGCCCCACCTGCACCTCCCAAAACTCATCCCTGCCCTCACCTGCACCTCCCAAACTCCTCCCTGGCCCCACCTGCACCTCCCAAACTCCTCCCTGGCCCCACCTGCACCTCCCAAAACTCCTCCCTGCCCTCACCTGCACCTCCCCAACCTCCTCCCAGGTGCCTGGCAGCACTGCAGGGCACGCAGTGTGGTGCCAGCACAAACAACATCCCCAAGAGTCTCCACAGGCATCCAACAGGCAAACCACTCTGAGGTTGGATTTAAAAATAAAAATGTGAAAGAAGGGGATAGCACAGTATTAGTTATTTGGTGTATTACTTGGTACTGATGATCTGAAGCAAAGCCAGGGAGGAAATTCTCTTTCATTGCACAGGATTTATAACGTGAGCCAGGGGGGCAGGACCCAACCCTGGGCCAGTCACACTGCGATCCCCAGGGATGCTCCAGAGCACCAAAACAGGAGAATGCAATATGTCAAAGACTAAAGGCTGTTTAGCATAACAAAACTGGCCCAACAACTGCTCTCTGCCAGACTCCCTCATTTTTTGATCAGCTGTGGAAATCAGTGACCTGCTATAAGGAAAGAACAGGAGCAGGGACTGAGAAACCAGCCCCCAAAAACACAGAAGGCCAAATGGAAACAACTCAGTAGGAAAAACTTCCAATGGTGACCTGAGACAGCAAACCCTTCTGCAAACATCCTCACAAATAACATTAAACCAATAAGCCAAGCTGCACACCTCTCACACCGTGGTGAACACGGATTTAACCAGGGGCAAGGAGAAAAAAGGGGAGACTTTGGCATTTGCATAAAAATGTTACGAGTTAAATGCATAAAAAACAAAGCAAAAACCAGAACTGTGCTGAGCCGCACTGAACATACCTCACTTGTGTGTTATTTTTACTAATACAGTTGGGACTAAAACCCAAAATGTGTCAGATTCCAGGAACACCGGAACAGGAGGAAAAAGAACAGTTCTGTTTAAAATCTCTCCTTCCTCTCCCTGTTTATTGTTCCCATCTCTGTTGCTGTCTCAAGCCCAGCTGGACAATAGCAAACAAAGGCTGGTTAAACCCTGCTCTTAGTGTTTTATTCCCCAAATGCCCATCACCTACCAGAGAGCAGAGATAAAAGCGAGGAGTTTGACCTGACCGTGCTCACAATGCAGCTCCTTCCCCGTCTTCTGAACAACATAAAAAGGATGTCAGGAGAGCAGATGGATTGGAAGGGAATTTGGAAAACAACAATAACAACAACACAATGAAACCTGAGACCTAAAAGCTGTCTCCATCCAACTAAAGCTGCGATCCCCCGGGATCACAGGGCGGGCACCACGCAATCCTGGCATGGGAGGCAGGGCTCAGGTGGTCAGACACCCCAGTGCCAGCCCAAAGCCAGCCTCAGTGCGATGCCTGGGGTGGTGGGAGCACAGCACCCATCACAGACACCTGTGAGCCCCTCAGAACCAGCAGGGCAGGGTCAGAGCCAGCACCGAGCAGGAATCCGTCCCTGGCAGGGAGGGCAGGGTGCCCAGAGGGGCTGGGGCTGCCCCTGCATGCCTGGCAGAGCCCAAGGCCGGGCTGGGCTGGGCTGGGGGCTGCAGGAGGAGCTCTCTGGTGCCAATTACCCAGGGCCCATGCTGGCAGGGCTGCTCTAATGAGCTCCCTCAGCACGGGGAAAAGGAATCCCCAGGAACACGGAGCAGCCTCTGCAATTACTGCAGGGAGGCCTCGTGGGCACAGCAGTGTGAAAGAGAGCGGCTGCCATGAATGCAGGAGAGCTGGCTGCCATGGGTGCAGGAGAGTGGCTGCCACCAGTGCAGCAGTGCTGGATGCCACCTAGTGTCACTTGACCGTGGCCTGCCAGGCTCTGCCCTCACCCTTCACATCCCACAGCACACCTGGCCTCCTGAGCATCACTGACCACACCTGCAGCACATCTGTGTGCATCCTTCACCTTCACACAGCACACCTGGCCCTCCTGAGCATCACTGACCACACCTGCAGCACATCTGTGTGCATCCTTCACATCCCACAGCACACCTGGCCCTCCTGAGCATCACTGACCCTCACCTGCAGCACATCTGTGTGCATCCTTCACCATCCCACAGCACACCTGGCCTCCTGAGCATCACTGACCCACACCTGCAGCACATCTGTGTGCATCCTTCACAGCACACAGCACACCTGGCCTCCTGAGCATCACTGACCCTACCTGCAGCACATCTGTGTGCATCCTTCACATCCCACAGCACACCTGGCCCTCCTGAGCATCACTGACCCTCACCTGCAGCACATCTGTGTGCATCCTTCACCATCCCACAGCACACCTGGCCCTCCTGAGCATCACTGACCACACCTGCAGCACATCTGTGTGCATCCTTCACCATCCCACAGCACACCTGGCCCTCCTGAGCATCACTGACCCTCACCTGCAGCACATCTGTGTGCATCCTTCACATCCCACAGCACACCTGGCCCTCCTGAGCATCACTGACCCTACCTGCAGCACATCTGTGTGCATCCTTCACCATCCCACAGCACACCTGGCCCTCCTGAGCATCACTGACCCTCACCTGCAGCACATCTGTGTGCATCCTTCACATCCCACAGCACACCTGGCCCTCCTGAGCATCACTGACCACACCTGCAGCACATCTGTGTGCATCCTTCACCATCCCACAGCACACCTGGCCTCCTGAGCATCACTGACCACACCTGCAGCACATCTGTGTGCATCCTTCACATCCCACAGCACACCTGGCCCTCCTGAGCATCACTGACCACACCTGCAGCACATCTGTGTGCATCCTTCACATCCCACAGCACACCTGGCCTCCTGAGCATCACTGACCCACACCAGGCTCTGCAGCACAGCACAGCACCAGCTGTACCAGGAGAAGGAACCCCAGAAAACACTCAGGAAGTAAAAAACATTGTTAACGAAATATGGTCCAGTAATGGCCCAAACCACTATGTTATACAAGAGACACACAGCAGAATTTAAAGGAATTACTACATGGATTTAAAAAAAAAATAAATTACATAATGGAATTCTTTCATTTAAGAAGCTTCTTTGCAAAAACCAATTTCTTGCTGCTTTGATTCAATTCAAGATGCTCCAGAACATCCGCAGGCTGATCAAAACAAGATCTGGGGTTTGTAATCTCCAGAGATGCAGGGCATGGGGAAAGGAGGGACACGCCACAGCCTGGGCTGCCTTAGCACAGAGCACATTTCCAGTTCTGTCCCTGCTCCATGAACTCCTTCAGTGGCCCCTCACACTGCCACAGCACACGGGGGGTTAAATCTGCCCTCTCCAGCCAGAAATTCCATTTCTGACAAGAAATCTATTGCTTGCAGGGGCAGCATCATCGCTGGGGAAGTGTCTTCATTAGAAGCTCATTTCATGCCAATGAAGTCACTTCCAGCACTATGTGATGTTTGAGAAGAAGATGCAAATCACGGCCTATTGCTCAGCATGTTCCTGAGTGCCAAACAATTCCAGCTTGTTTGACAACTCTTCCTTAAGATGAAGCTAAACTGCCCTTTTGTGCCAATTAAAGACTCACCAGAACACAGTCTGAACCCGCATTACTGTTTAATAAAAAGGGGAAGAAACAATTTTCTTCCCTTTAAAAAAAATACAAACATCTTGCTAATACTCTTGTGACAGGAGGACTTTTTGTTCATTAGGACTCCCCAGCAATAACCATGATAAAAGACAGTTGTTTCTCTAGGCAGATGAGGAAAGGATCCTCCTTCCAAAGCCCCCACACCCACACTGCAAACAGACAGGGTCTGGAGGTGCCCTGTTCTGAAACCAAAGCAACACAGAGCCACCCACAGAGCCCAGTTATTCCAACTGTTCAGTGCAGGGACTCAACACTGAGGTGCAGCTTGGTGTGGGCTTTGGGGTTTTAATTATTGCTCCTTTACACCCCGCACTCTTTAAGAGGATGGATCAGAAGTCCGACCGATCTGAAACAACAATAACATTCTGGCCAGAGCAATGCTGTGAGAAACCAAAGCAAAGCAAAGGCAGCAGCCACCAGAGCCCCTCTGCGCCCCACCAGCAGCAGAGGCACTGCCTCCACAAAGGCTCCTCACATGGAGCAGATTTAAGTGTCTTTGACACGCTGAGATGGTCTGTGCCTCACCGTGAGCACAGCTGATGATGCCAGGAATGGTTTTTCTCTGCCACTTTATACAAGGTTATTTCCATTCCTTTTATTTTTCTAAATTGTTTCATTATGTTTGTCTAAAACACGTTCAGCGCCTTGGAAAAACAAAAGGCAGGAACAAGAGCAAATCAAGCCCCTCAATATGCTGCTCTGGAATTTATAAAAGGTGGGAGAGAGGAGAGCAGCAGCACAAAGCAGCTGTCCAGCACTGAGCTGTGCCAGATGTGGAGCTCACAAAGCACAGGAGATTCTCCTCAGCCCTCCCTCAGCTCCTGGCACCCTTGGGCACCCCAACTGTGCCACAGGGGCAGCTCCTGTGCCCGGGGCAGAGCTGCAGGGCCAGGTGGGGCAGAGCCCAGAGCACTGCCAGGGGACACACCTGGCCTTGGCCAAGGTCAGTGAGAGCACAGAACAACCAGAACAACATCTGGCAGATGAAACAGAGATCTCTCTGGGACAGGATGCTGTGAGCAGAGCCAGGGGTGCAGGCTCAGCGTGGAAGGGAAGCTGGAACAGCTCCTGCCCAAAGGGAAGGGGAAAGAGAGAAACACAGGCTTGCACGGGAGGGACACAACTGCCCAGGAGACTCAAACTGTGCTCCCTTGAGCTGAGGCAGCTGAGGAACAGACACACAAACAAACAAACACACAAACCAACCAACCCCACGTCCCCAAAAAGCCCCAAAGCCCTTCCCAGCCCCTCTGTCCCCCACAGCCCCTGAGCAAACCAGCCCCATCCCGGGGCACAGGGGCACTCCTGCCCCTCCTGAACTGCAAACCCCCCTGACCCAACACACCTGTGCCCACCTCGCTCCCTGCCGCCAGCTGGGCTTTATGCAACCTCCCCACACCCCCCAGGGAATGCCTCTGTGTGCCACGCACGTGCAGCTGTTACACACAGCCCCAAAGACAGAAAAATTCCTTCCCTTTCGAGAAGTGCCCCATCTTGGGGAATGTTTGTTTTGATTTTTTGATTTTTTTTTTCCTGCCAATGAATTTTGCTCGTGGCAACGGTTTAAAGCTGGACAGATTCCACACAGAAGCTAACCAAAAGCATTTGTTTCTCAATAAAAGCCTCAATTGGGAACAGGCTATATAAAAAACAGTTTTAAAAGAAAGGGAGGGGGAAAGGAGAAAGAAAAAAGTCTTTACTTAGTTATGCAAGTCAAACACTGTAGAAGAAGAATGAAATATGAGCGTGAAAATCCTGGGAACACGGCACAGGAAGGGACATTCTCTGTCTTACAGACCCTCAATGTCTTAAGCAACAGTCTCTGCTATTCCTTTCACTTACTGATAGTCTTAAACTTAATTTCAACCTCCAGGCTAAATCTATTAATCTTACTTCCTCTGGTTCCCTTGTTGATTCTGCTCCTCAGTCAAACAATCCTCTGCAGGTGCTGAACCCCAAGACACTTGGAGAGGCATC
This sequence comes from Melozone crissalis, assembly GCF_028551555.1. Taxonomy (NCBI): domain Eukaryota; kingdom Metazoa; phylum Chordata; class Aves; order Passeriformes; family Passerellidae; genus Melozone; species Melozone crissalis. The sequence goes on from NW_026535835.1 coordinate 11,310,011, forward strand.
ACCCCTCTCCTGCCAGCCTAAATTAACTTTTCCAGCTTCCTCCCTTTTCCCTCAACCACATTAAAAGCTGTAACTTCCCCATTAGGATCAATTTCTGCTAATGATCAGATGGTGTAGAGGCACCAGCCCTTCCCTCTCTCCCAGAAACACGGGGCCCTTGGCAGAGCCTGCTCCCCTTCACACTCCAGTCCTCCTCACAGCTTCTCCTAAAGCTATTTCCTTTAACGAGTCCCTCACGGTGTTTTAGTCCATTAATTTATCACACTTTCCTGTTTCAGCCTTCGCTGTCATTTCCAGCTGCTCCTGGGAGACAGCTGGATCCTCCTCTGCTCAGCATCCCTGGGGACGCTGGCACAGGAACCACTGCCCAGCCCTGCAGAGCTGCCACTGCAACGCCCTCAAACACAGCAAAAGGCACTAAATAAACCCAAGGGTTTGTGCTCACACCGTGCCCTCCCCCTGGGAAAGCTCCAAGGCAGGAGCTGCTCCCTGGCTCTGAGCTGGGAAGCAAAACCCAACAGCGAAATGTGAATGAAATGCAAAATGTAAACAAACGCTCAATGACATAAAATTATCGAGCTTTTGGAGGGGATCCAAACTTAATAGCACAGAAGGAAGTTTACATTGAACTTGGGGATTTTTAACCTCAAGTGTCTGTTTAATTAAAAAAAAAAAAACCAGCTGCTGGCTACATATTTGTGCAGCACACTTTCACACAACACACGCCCGCCTCTGCGAGTCCCCTGCATTTAAATAAGAGTCAGACAAGCAGCAGGAGATGGAGGGATCCCCCTCCTGGTCCCTGGTGCTCCCAAGGGACCCTGCTGCCTCCAGGGAAGGTTCTGAGCCTGGCAGTGCCAGGGCAGGGCTGGGTCTGGGGTTTAGCAAAAGCTTCTCGCCAAGAGGGCTCTCCGGCATTGGCACAACGTGTGCATGTGGCATTGGGGACATGGCTTAGTGCTGGCCTTGCCCTGCCCGTGCAGAGAACTCCCAGGGATGCCTTAACCCTTCCCTGCCCTCCTCCAGGGACACAGGCACCTCACGGAGAGAGATCTGCTCCAAAATGGGTCATTTATTCCATACCCTTGTTATTTGCAGCAAAGTATAATGGAAAAAATTGACTGTTTGCTTGGTGCAATAGGGCATGACTCTTTACACAGAAATAATAGCTAAACAGTGATGGATTCTAAATCTCCATTACAGTGAAAGATTTGAAGGAGTAAAGCAGTTAGAAAAATAATTGGTTTTCTTGTTTAGCTTTAAAAAGCCTTTACACACCGCCAAATGGAGAAGACTTCTCACTTTATTTTGTTTTTTCTTTGAGGGGGGAGTGTTCCATTAACAAAGGGAATAAAAACAACCCCAACCTACTTAGGGAAAAAGGGAGGCCTCTGACCTTCTCTGGGAACCCTGGAGGGCAGGGAAGCCGGGAGATGCAGGAGCACAGCCCCATCCCAGCTGGGCAGGGCACGGGAAGGTGAATGAACACGGCTCAGCACTCAGCCCTGGCTCCTGCTGCAGACACATCACTGCTGCAGCAAGCCAGGAGTGCCTGGAGTTCGCATGGAAAAGACTGAACCACCCCCAGCCAGGCACCTAACCTGGCCAGGGAAGCAAGTGTCCCTCTGTGCTGCGAAGGGGACACAGGGACACTGAAGGGGAAGAGGCAGAGCCTGAGACCTCAGGAGACAGAAGGGGAAGAGATGACTTATACCTAAAAATTAACCCTTCCAGCACCTCTCTTTCTAAACCCAGGCTGGAAAACAAGCCCCAGCTAACTGGAAATCGCATAACAACGATGAAAACCACAGGGGGCTTTTCAATAATGACAAAAAAGCAGGTGCTTATGGGTTCAGAACCCTCCAGGATCCTTCTGAATATTTCAAGCACCAAAAGGAGAGACTTTTTCATGTTTTCTAAAGGCAGAGACCTTTCCCCTGTGCCCAGCTCCCGTGAGGCAGCTCTCTCAATTATTCAGCAGCTGGCTGATGGGGTTTGGTGGCGGATGGTGGCACCCAGGGTGGGGACACAGCTGCCCTGACATTTGCAGCATCCCCGTGCAGCGGCTCTGGGCACACAGCGCGGTCGGGGTGACCCGGGCACCCCTCACTGCTCCAGGGCAGCTCTGCACACAGAGGATTTTTTATTTCCTGCAGACTGCTCAGCAGGGAGCAGCAGCGGGTGCCAGAGCGGGGAGCAGCAGGTGCAAAGCACCTATTGAGGCCCCATTAATTTTTCAGGGATTCTCGGGCTTTGGCCTTTACAAAACGCGGCAGGAGGAGGAAAGAGGAGAAAGAGGCTCCAGGCAGGAGGAGAGGCTCTGCCCAGCAGCCCTCTCCTCATCAAACAGCTCTGTCAAAGCAGAGGAACGAACAGAAGCTGATCTGAACTCCTCACATCCCCTAATTAGAGGGGAAAACTCCCGGGCAGAGCCGGGAGGGAGCGGCGGCCCCTCGCTGCTGCTGGGGCTCACCACACACACACAGGCACGAGTTTCTCTCCCCGGTCCAATTTCTGGAAATTCATTCCAGTTGTAAACCATTAGGTGCCAATCTTTCAAATCAGCCTTAAGATTCCATAGCAGTGGCTGCCTAATAGACTCTGAAAAAAATCTTTTGCCGTCTCGCAGCTGAGCAAACGTTACCTAAAAACATCTCAATAAGGCTCCTGCTATTCTTTCACAAAGGGGAGGCAGCGAAAGGCAGCTCTGAGGGGAGCAGCACTGCTGTGGGTGACCCATGCAGCTCCAGGGGATGCAATCACCCCTCCATCACCCCAAGGACAGCAGCCAGAGCAGGGAGAAACCCACAGCCTTCCCGGCACAGCCCTGCCCAAGGAGGGGAATAAACCTCACCACTGTTTCTTTGGGGCACAGGGGCTGCCTGTGGGCTCTCGGCAGACTCACATGGCCACTGCTCAGCTGCGAGTTACAGCCATCAATTACAGCCCAGTGAATTACAGCGAAAACCAAAACCAGCATCAGTTTAATCTTAATATTCCTGGCTGTGGAGTTCAGCAGCTCAAGGTCACGCTGGGAGGGAGCAGAGTGGGGCTGGGAAGTCAGCTCCAGCCTGAGGATGCCCCTCTCTCCAGAGCTCTCCTCCTCCAAGGGGCAGCTTGGCCAAAGGTCCCCAAAGTTTGCACTGTTTTACAGGAAAGTTTTAGACCTGCTATATAAAAAATGTCCCATTATGCAGGCTGGAAAGCCGGTCAGCGATAACCTTGGCTAACTCAAAGGCCTGTGCTCAGGATGGAGGAAAAGACCCAATATCCTATTGTACAGCTATCTGAAAATTCAGATTATATGTCTAATGCCCCTCATGATTTTCTCCAGCTATCCCTGGGGCACCAGATAGCCTGCATCTTCTTTATTTATGTTTAAACAAACTAAATATTCCTCCTGGATTCCATAACAAATTCCTGCACACAACTTAAGGAAATAAACGTCTCATTCCAAAGCCCACCCCCAGGCTCAGCCTATCCTCCCTGCTTGGCACGTCCTTTATATTGAACTGCCTTGGAAAACAATGCCAGGTGGGCCAGGGAAGGGTTTCAGCTTTCTCTTGTGGCAATTTCTGATGGCTGTGCACCCACACGGAGCTGCAGAGCCCGAGCAGGAGCTCCTGAACGCGCTCATAGCAGCGCCACGGCCAAGTGCTCTCTGAAGAATGCACTCACCCTGCTCTCAGCTCTCATCCAAGTTCTATCACCACGACTCAAAGCCCCAAAAGCGGGGGGAAAATTAGGCTTATGATGCTAATGCAGGCAGCTTTAGGCTCTGTGCTACCAGAACATGTCTGTGCTCAGGAGGCGCCGCAGCCGCGATAATCAACACCCGCAGCACAGGATCCGCCGGGCTGTGTGAATATCCCAGCCCTGAGCAGCTTACAGGCATTACACAGGCTGAGCTAGCGAGGAGAGAAAGGATTACTGAGGGCCACAGTTCATTCTGCTTCTGCAGAAACAAAATATGACCTTGATTAAATTAATAATCAAACTCGGCATTCCCGCTAAAGCGCTGCCGCAGAGATAACCGCCCGCAGCGCTCCGGCCCCCATGGACAAATGGACACCCTCAAGGCTTCCCATCCCCAAAAAGCCTAAACAACCGCTTAGCAGGATTAATTTTTAATAACTCAGCACTTTGTTTTTATGTACTTATTAAAATTTAAGACACCGAGCCAGTGACCCCTGTAATTTTTCAATTGTTCCGAGCATGGAGCCTGGGCTGGGTAATTACGCTGGAACAGCTGTTGGAGACGACCTTGCCATCAGTGGGGAAAAGTGATGCAATCCTATCGGCCTGCTAAGCTCCAAACGCTTCCTCTCCTCCTCCCTACCCCCTTATCATTTCAAATAAGTTCATGAGTTAATTACACAGAATAATTCAGAGGGTTATTTGGGAAAACAAACCCTCTTGATAGACAAATAAATGACAGCCGCAGCTACACGCACACGGGGTCCTTGCAAACTTCACCTTCACAATATCCATTATTCCTGTGCCAGCCCTCCCCTCCAGCAGGGCTGAGCAGGAGCAAGGAGTCAGTGGAACTCAGATCCAAACCCTTCCACACAGAAAGGCAGCAGAGCTGCGGCTGCTGGCACTGGCCCCCAGCACTTGGGAAGGGTCCTGCAGAATTGTGTCAGGGTTAAAACAAAAGCTGGGCCTGCACAGTCCCAGCAGAAAGCAAAGAGCTCCCTGCAGCCACTGCCACAGGAGCATCTGGAAACAGCCACTCATTCTCTAGAGGTATCAGCCTCCAGCAGCTCCTGCACTGCCATCAGGAACAGGGAGAAAGCAATTCCTAGAAAAACAGCTAAGAGGAATTTTCATTTCCAGGCAAAGAGAACAAATCCCTGAAACACAGCAAGAGCTGGAACATGGGAATGCAAAGGAACGGGCAATTATTGAATGCATAAATAACATGTTGTGTGTCTATTTACCCTGGTCACCTGGGGACAAGAACAGCAATGAGGGAGCCCTCCATGGAGGCTGCTCCCACCCATCCCTGCCCAGCTGAATCCACAAAGACCACTGAGAAAAATGCTACAAACACAACTGGGCAATGGGAACCTTAAAAAGGCAGCTCTGGGTACCTGGGAGTGAACAGGAGCACAAGGCACTGCCCAGCACCTGGCACCACCACACTCAAATTACATCAAAGTTTCTTGCTCTCCACAAAAAAGCCTCATAAAAATCAAAAGTCTCCCACCAAGAGCTTGAAAGTGATGATTTCTAAAGTAATTAGCAGGCAGGCATTGAACAGCCATGTGCAAGGTGTTGGGAGGAGGCAGAGGAGGCAGAGGAGGAAGGTCTTGCTGTAGCCCAGGACATGGAAGCACCCAGCCTGCCACATTCCCAGCTTCCTGCATTCCTAGCACGGGCAGCCACTGACAAGAAAATAAACTGCATCTGCTGGAAATATGCACAAAACAATTAAAGGTAAACTGAGCTTCCTTTGCAAAACCAAACAAAACACTGTGCTTACAAGCCCCAGGGCATTCCTGGACACGTTCTGAGACCAGCATTTCACAGTGAAACCTCTGCTGGAGCAAGCACCCAAAAGCAGAGGGATCTCTGTTTAAATCATTCCCACTCCCCCCATCTGTGCATTGGGAGCTAAATGCACTTAAAGAGATGAGGAGACCAAAAGGAAGTTTATAGCCAAGTACTGCAAACTGGTCCAAAGCCCTGACTTTGAAGTTTTCCTTTACATCAGAGAGAAGAATCCCTTTCCCCATGGAAAGCTGCAAACCCCACTTGCCCTGTGCAGATAGCAGTGCCTAAACACACAGCAAAGGCCTCAGGGTCTGCTTCCACCAAAACCAGCAACTGTCAACAGAGCACCACGAGCTGTTACAGACTTCTATTAAAAATTAATCTGCATATGCTATTACTGCATAGAAACCATCCCCAGGTATAAACCCCAACATGCAGGGCACGAGCACACTGTGGTGAGTGAGCTCCTGTGCCTGCCCTGCACTGCTCACCCAGCTCAGCAGCCAAGCCAGGGGCCCTTCCTCTGCAGCTTTCTGTTTCTGAGCTATGCATTAGCAGATGTTCCTCTCTCTATTTTTTTCCTGTTGTTGTTTTTTGGGGGTAGGGGCAGTAATAAAGCAGAACTAAGTACTTCCAGCGTGCACACAGCAGCCCAGCACGGCTCCTGTGTTTGTACTGGAACAAATGCACACAAACATTTGGGTGGGATTTTTTTGCTAACATGCCTTGTTCAAAAGATGAAACCCTTCCAGGAGGGTGAGTTCTCCATTTCTTCACTGTCCTGCATATGAATGGACAGATCAGAAACCCCTTGTGCCCATTTGGTTTGCCCAGGTTTGTACGGTGCTGAGCACCCAACATCCATCAGGGCTCCTCACACTTGGGGTCCCTCAAGAGCTCACAGATATAGGATGTGCATTTGAATTTTAGGGTGCTGAATGTAAAATTTGCAACACTGTGTGAGGGATGAGGGGCAGAGGGGAGATGAGGTGAAGCTACAGTCAGTTATTTTCAAGTACTCCCAAGTAACTCTGCTGCAATTTGCAGTGGGAATCACTTTACCAGTAAACATGTGCCCAGTGTCCCCCACAGCTCAAGTGGCTGTTAGAGAGGAGATGAGAGAGGAAAAAAGGCCTTGGTCTGCTTTTGAAAGTGCAGCCGTAGGATTAAAGCAGAAATGGTGAGCTCAGAGCCAAGGAGGCTGATCCCAGAGCAAGGGGAGCCCGTCCCTCATGGGCAGCTCCCAGCCCTGGCTCCATCCCACGGCCAGGAGAGGTCTGGGCAGGCCAAAGCTGCTCCCAGACCCCCAGTGATGCCAGAGGGAGCATCACTGCTCCCAGTGATGGGAGGGGGACTCCAGGGTGGCTGCCCTGGTCACCTCTGCTGTCCCCACGGCTCAGGCTGCCAGGCTGCGACTGCTGACAACGAGGCAAACATGAACCAGGGACGAGCAAAAATCATCTAAAGGCACTAAAATCCAGTCCCAGCAAGGGGCTGAGTGCCAGGCAGGGACTGAGCCACAGCCAGGCTCTCCTGGATGCAAGGACACCATCAGGAATTCATTTAAATGCACTGAACAGACAATTATCAACTCAAATACGGCTGCAATGAGGAGGAAGGGCCGTTTTTAGGCCATCTTGCTGTGTCCCAGCCCACATCAAGGTTGTCCCACTGACAGCTGACTGAGGGCAGGATGTGCTTGGTATATTTTGGGTTTCTCTCCCAAGCATCCTTCCTGGCACAGGAGGTGTGAGCCTTTGGCCAGCCCGAGGCACAGCCAGGCCAGTGCTGGGAGCCAAGCAGGGCACAGACCTGGGCACAGGGCTTGGCACAGACCTGGGCACAGGGCTGGGCTCGGCAGCACTGACAGAGCAGGAAAGCTTTCTGCTCGCTTTGGGGAGGCCAGACAGATGTGACTCGAAGAGTGGCCAAATCTGGCTGGCGGCTCACAGAGCCAGCAGACCTGCAGCCAGGAGTGCAGAGCACAGCCCAGGCACTGCTGCCCTCCAGGGAAATTCATGGAAAGGCAGGCACAGACAGGGGACATGGGGACACTGCAGCATGAGCCCTTGGAACAGTGAAAAACAACCCTCACCCTTCCTGCACCTGAGCTACCCAGGCAAGGTGATTTATCTGGGGAGATTTTTAGACACCGCTAAACATGTTGGTACCCTCTTTACCTGATGCAGCTCCCTGGAAAAGGAGGCATCAGTACCTGCCTCTGGAAATCAGGACCTCCCCAGGCACACTCAACAGCTCTGTGCCTCAAAACACACACCAAGACCCTCTGTGCACTCACAGCTAATATTCAGTCCTGCTCACACTCAAACAATGCCTTCCTACAGTGACACTCCAGTCAGACTCCACAGGTGGGAAACCGAGACAGAGACAAGTGACTTGCTCCAAGTCCCAAAGTAAAATCTGTGACAGTGTTGAGACTTGAATCCAAATATTTTTTTTTCTAGCTGCCAGGCACTTCCAAGCTTTCAGCTGGCCCCTGGGACCATTCCTCTTACCATCTGCACAAGTGAGGACAAACAAGCAAGTACCTTTTCTGCTTTGAGGCTGTGTAACAATGATGCATCGCTCCCCAAAGAATGCTTCCCAACCTTGAAATGACCAAAAAGCTCCTCACCAGCTGCCTCACACACTTGTTCTTGCCTCCATTTATTCTGCAAAAAAAGCTGTATTCAAAAGACTTTTTTTTTCCAAATGCACTTGGAGACGACAGCTTAACTGTCAAAGGGATCAAGAGCAAAAGCTCCTGTACCTCCATTAAACTGTAACTGCTCAACAATTCTGGCAATCTGCTCTGAGGGCTCCTGACAAGGGGCACACATAAAACACTCAATCCCATATGCTTTTAAATCACCCAGAAACAGCAGGTTTCTGTGACACTGCTCCTCCTCCTCGACTAACCAGATTTAAGCGGTAATTCCACAGGAAGGGTGATTATCACTAAAGTTTTAATGAGTTGCCATCTGCACCCTGCACTTCATAAAGGGACAGCGTTCCACTACCGTGCTGTCCAGGAACATAAAATGTGGCAACAAAGCATCACAAGGTGATCTAAAAGCAATACTTCCCTTCCCTCAAAATGAATGGCTTGGACTTGGCAAAGCAAAGCAAACGAGACCGCATGTGGAGCCCTGGGAAAGCGGGAGAGGCTTTATTTAGCATCACCGAGACTCGTGGCTCTTGTTTGGCTGACACTGAACTTCAAAATACAATTATTAAGCATTAAGAACCACGATAAATCTCCTGTGCCATCAGAGATGGAAACTGTGTACTGAGTTTGCAGAATATGCTCAGCAAACTGGCTACAGAAAATGCAATAATCCCTGGATAAGAGCCCCGCTCGGGTTTATGGCCAACCAAAGCAGACCCTTTTGTCCCTTTAAAGTTCACCAAGTCATACATCACCCAGCCTGGCATGTTTGCTCCTCAAGTATCTGAACTGTGCAGCTGTCTCGAAGGATTTAGAGAACCAGGAGCCAACAAGGAATTTTTCATTAGCAACGTGGACAGCAGAAATCAATGGTCCCCTGTGGCCGTGTCATTTCAATGGGGAAGGGGAGGAGATGAAGGGAAAAGAAATTCTGACAATCCAGGGACTGCAGGCAGGCTGCCAAGCCATGGCACACCAGCCTCTCCTGCTTGTTCCAGCTCCCAAATGATGTGCAGAGGAATTCTCCCAGTCAATCCCTACCTGGAACGGAGCACCACGCAGCCCTGCGTGTTTAATGCACACACACTGCAACAGCAGGCAGGAAGAAGAGGAGCAGTGGTGATGCGCCCTTTCCAGGAGAGCTGGCCAGAACTCGGTGCGGAGGAGCCCCAGGATGCTCTAAACCACCCTGAGTGCATCCCACAGCTGGATCCCTGCAGCTGGAGATCCCCTGGACCGTCCCAGGGCCACGTCCATCCCAACGGTGCCAGGGCCCCAGAGGCACAAGCGAGGGGCAGGAGAGGCAGGGCAGAGCAGCACCAAAGGCAAACCTCTTTACAGCCCAGCCAATACAAAACTGACAATTATTATCAGTAACTCCTGCTCTCAAGGAAAAAGGAAAAGCAGATTACAGGGCTGTTTCCACTTCTGCACCAGGAGAAAGAGGAGGAAGAGAGGGGAACACTAAGCTTGGAGAAGAGCTTAAAACTCATCCAAGTGAGCAAGAGTCAATCCTCTCTTAGGATTACATAAAACCTGTTGAGTGTTAATATATGCTACCTCCATTCTCCAAACAGTTTATGAACACTGTAATTTTCTTCACTAAAACACTGTCTAACAGCACCAATCCCCCCTTCTAATTATAGACGTCTCTTTATGCATGATAATCTTTATACAATTAAACCCACTTAAAAGAATAAATGATTAAATAAAAAACTGTTTAAAGAACACATAAGGTTGTGATAAAAAAAAAAAAAAAGACAAAAGCACAAGAGATTGAAAACTAAAGGAGAAATTCCACCCTTAAGTGTGTGCTATTGAGGGGAAGAGCAGCTTTGGCTTTCAAGTCTGAACTGGAAGCCCAAAGTTGAAACATTAAAATAGAATCAGTCTTCCACTAAAGTAAAAGCAAGCCTGAAAAGAACCCACAACTGCCCTTACAGGCACTGTATGTGAGACATTAATCTCCCCTCAGTGCTCCCTGGAATAAAACCAGTTGGTTTCATGTCAAGTACAAGAAACTCCCTCACAAAGTCTTGCAGAACTTCGTGTCTAATTCAGGCAAAGGGGCCCCAAGGTACAGATGCCTTGAGGAGGAGTCAGGATCTGCTGGAGAATGGAGCTGTGCCTCTCTGACATCCCAGCCCCACAACAGCCACAGGAGCCTTCTAGAGCCGCTGCTATTCCCAGGGGTGCTGGCTCTGCTGGCCAGCAGTGCCATCCATCAAACCTTATCTATTCTGCTGATTGTTTCCACTGCAGAAACACCAGCTATAGGTCAGGCCTGAACATGCAGGGGACTGTACAAGAAAAAAACAGAAATATCAACCCCGCCTGAGAGGTCATGGAATTAAACTGAATATAGGCATGCAGATAACGAACAGAACAGTCCTCAGTGCTGGACAGACAAGCTCACAGGAAACAGTCCCTAGACACACTTCCTTCCCTTTTGTTTTTAAATATATATGAAAAGATTGTAACTTTGTCCTGGGGCCCCATATAATCAAGATTTAATTTGATTGAGTTTCAGCTAGGAAGGGAAGTGGTGGCACGAGGCCACCCACCCACGAGCTGGGCATTTCCCAGCAGAGGCAGGAAGGGAGAAGGCAGCAAACTGGTGCCAGGCTCGCTGACAGCCTGAGGGTCCATGGTGCCAGCCCCAGGGCAGGGTCTCTGCCCACCGTGTGTGTGTGTATGAGTGTATATAAATACATCTGCATCTGTCTGAGAGGAGATGCAGACAGGCTGGAGCACTCGGGGGCGCACTGGGCTGCCAGCACTATAAATAGATGGGGCTATTTTTAAGTTGACCATCGCTCAGCACAGCTGAACTTCCTCCCCTTGTGCTCCCTCTGTCATTGCTCTGGTTCACGTCCTTGCCCGGCTGCACGCGCAGTGCCAGGCTCCAGACAGAGCAGGCAGGCAGCAAACCCCTCCTGCAGCTGCCCGGGTACCAGGGCTGCTCTGCCCCTCTGGAACCTCCTGCTGCTGCCCCAGCCTCACTCATCACCAGCACAGCCTCACACAGCAGTGATGAACTCCACAATTCCCTCCTCTGGAACAACGCTGCTGCACAACCCCTGACACAAGAGAAGGTCAGGTCTGCATTTTGGTAAAACTGTTCCTAAGAGGGATTCCCTCCTCCGCTCCATATTGTAGCGAATATTATATAAAACTTGAAAGGAATTCAACTCCAGCTTTTATTTACCACTGTGCATATGGGCCAATGGCTGTGGCAGGCGACCAAGTTTGCTGTCAGGCTGGCCAAGTCTGCTCTCATGCCTGCAGCCCTGCTGTGTCTGCTCAGGATGGCTGAGGGCTGTGCTGCTCTGCTGTCCAGCTGGAGGGCACCTCGGGAGGCCCTGGCACTGAGGTGCAGCCTAAAAAGGATGGCACGAGGTGCCCCAGGAGTGACAGCGTCACCCACGTCCCGCAGCGCCCAGCAGGGCAAGAGCTGCCAGAGAAAGGAGCCTGACGGGCCTGGGATTGATTCCTCTTGGGATGCTGGATGCTTGCTAAAGATGAATGTGACATCGACAGCTTACCCAGGCCAGTGCTGGAGACCTCCTCACCTTTATCTATCTCCTGGGACCACTGAAATCACAACAGAGCCCCAAAGCACCAGGGAGGGGCAATGCAGAACCTGCACAGCCTGTGCTCTGCCCCTAGGAAAAGGCACTACAAGAGCACTGCCAACCCCTTGGGCTTCACATGGAAGGGCTACGGCCCTAAGTGCAACAGCCCTGAGGAGCAGCAGGGCCCTGCAGTGCAAGGAGACTCACAGACTGCTCGTTCGCAATTAAATCCTCCTGCTCTGGAGCAGGACTGTGCCTCAGCAGGTAACTGGAGCCTCCCAAGGAGCTCTGGCAGCACCCAGGCGCCCTGCAGCTCAGCACCGAGATGCTCTGAAGCAAACAAATGCTCAGACACCACGTGCCATTCCAGACATTCACAGCCCAACTACGAGACGCCTTTTCCAGCAGCTCCCTCAAAAAAAAACAGGGGGGAGCATCAAATTCCCCCCTGATGGAGCTGATCCCACAGCTCTGTGGCAGCCCCAGCACTCCAGACCCCACACACCAATAAATGACCTCTCCCACCTTGCACAGCACATCCCAAAGCTGCCATGTGTCTGTGCCGGGGCAGGTTTAGGAAAAACCCAAAACCACCCCAACCCAAAACCAACGCTGACGACCTATTGGTTATGTTTCTAAGCCAAGTTGTTTGCTAAATTGTTATGACCTTCCTCCTCCTCTCTCTCCCCTCCCAGTCATGAGCAATAGGAATTAAATTGATTCAGTCTATCAGTGTTCTGCATCTAAGTGATTAAATTCAGCCACTAGAAAAATCTGTTTTGTGCTGCACCCGAGGAGGAGCAGCGCTGCCACTGGAGCCGGCCTGGCCATGGGAGGGAGGCAGCAGTGCTGAGGGAAGCACACAGGTAAAACAGACCTGGTCATCGTGCTGCTATCACTGGGATAATCTTTTTCTCCTTCTCTTTTTAAACTGGATCAGTTATTGGATGTGGCACTGCGAGTGGCCTGGCAGGGCAGCCCTGGGCAGGAGCAGCAGCACGGTGACCCATGACATCCATGAGCACTGGGTTACCCTTGCCTGGCATGTGCCACAGCACAGGAGCACTATGCTGTGGTGTCTGGGTTACCCTTGCCTGGCACACACCACAGCACAGGAGCACTATGCTGTGGTGTCTGGGTTACCCTTGCCTGGCATGTGCCACAGCACAGGAGCACTATGCTGTGGTGTCTGGGTTACCCTTGCCTGGCACACACCACAGCACAGGAGCACTATGCTGTGGTGTCTGGGTTACCCTTGCCTGGCACACACCACAGCACAGGAGCACTATGCTGTGGTGTCTGGGTTACCCTTGCCTGGCACACACCACAGCACAGGAGCACTATGCTGTGGTGTCTGGGTTACCCTTGCCTGGCACACACCACAGCACAGGAGCATGCCAGCCCTGCTGACAGCCCGGGCTGCTCCCCATCCCCACTGCAGCCTGTCTCACACAGAAACACTCCCAGCCCTGATTTACCCAGCCTGATGAGCAGGCAGCATTCCTGGGAGACAGATGCCCTGCTCCCCGGGCTAGTTCCGGCCTCACAACCAGCTGACCATCGTCTATTTTAAGCTGCTCGGCTGGGATTTCACTGTGGGACAGCCGAGCTGAGAGGAGCAGCCTTCCTCCTTCCCTTTCTTGCACAGGGCAATTAGAGGAATTAGAGAGGCTGGAGGAGCTCACCCATCTGCGCAGCCCCTTGTCTGGAGGCTGCCAGGGCGCTGGGAAGGAGGAGCAGGGGAGGCAGGGCTGCCATCTGCAGCTGCTGAGAGATCCCTGAGCAGGGCAGGGGGAGTCCAGCCCAGCCCAGCCCTTCCACAGCATCCTGTGCCTGCCCAGGGGCGTTCCAGCCTCTCCCTGCTCTGCATCCCGTCCCTCTCTGTGCCAGGGACGCAGAGGGAGAACAAACGCGCAGGCAGGGAGGGGAGGCGCTGACACAACTCCTGCTCAGCCCTGATCCGGCACAGCCCCTGGCTCCTGCATCCCTGGGACTGCTGGCACGGCCAGAGCTCCGACCTCGCCTGCCCTCCCCAAACCGCATCAAAGCGCCTCCTCTAAATAGGTCACTCCTGGCACAGGGAGTAAAGTTCAGAGGAACTAAGAGACTTACCGGCTGCCTTAATCATCACACCCCCCTCCACCACCTCTGCTGGGAGAAAAGAGAAAAAAAGAAAGAAGGAAAAAAAAAAAGAAAAAAAAAATTACATCCACGGTGGCAGAGACAAAATGCTACGGAAAAGAAAATTGGCATCCACGTACTGTGGTAGCTGAATTTTAAGCAGCACCAAGTCTGAGAACACATCTGGAAACACACATGCAAATTCTTCACAGCTAAAAATAAACGTCTCTGCTGTGTATTACTCTCCAGAGTGAAAGTGCTAATATTAATTGAAGGGTTTTGTTTCATTTGGTTTGTTTTATTTTTATTCAAGATCAAAGCTGATAAATCATTTTTTTAAAATCACATAGATTAAATTACCCAGATAATTTAAAGCATTATACACTTAAATTAATATTACTTATCGCAAACTACCAATTTGCCCCAGGCAAACTACATTACCGACAGTTTCCCTTTGTTTTTGCAGTCAATATCCTTCACTTTGGAATCAAGTGTCCTTCATATCACCTCTGCAGAACGCCATAGCCTCTTTCCCTGTGTGTTTCCAGGTTTAGGAGAAGCAAATACCAAATGAGCCGCACTCCCTTCGGCTGCGGGCTCGGTGCTGATTTACATCAGCAGAAGCTGCTGCCCTGTTTTCCCCAGCAGTTCCTGGGAGGAAAGCTTACAAACTTAATTCCCTCTTTACATTTGCTTATTCAAGTTCCAGCTGCATCTCCCCCTAACGTCCCATTAGGGCTTTCCTTTTAATTACTTTTTCATGTCATCTGCGCCTTCCTTGCGAGGCCCTCTTTCGAGGAACTTGGCTCCCTCCCTGGCCCCTTTCTTTCACTGAGCCCGCTTTGCTTCCTGCAGTCTCCCAAAGCCCTCCCCAGCCCCTGAGCCTCACACCCCACACCCAGCCCGGGGCTCTGCTGGCTCCCATGGCCCAGGTGACACCAGGAGGGGACACAGGGCTGGGTGTGCAGCACTCACCTGCAGCTCTGCAGGGCACACACTGTCCCTGGCACTGCCATAAACCACCAAGGGCAATGAAAGCAAACTCCTTAATTGCAGGCAGGTGTGCAAAGCTGTTCCCTCTGCCCGTAACTAACGCTCCCTGAAACACCTTTAAAGAACAGCAAAGCCTTGTAGGGCAGAGACGCAATGGCCATTCCCGTGCCCCATGGCAGCCAGGTCACTCCCAGGGAAACCACTTTTCATTCATTTATACATTATACAGGCTGAAATATTTCTCCAAAGCTGTGCTCATCCTTTTTGCAGTGCAATAGCCACAAAGACATCTTTCTTCTCTGCTCAAAGATCATCTCCACTACCAAGACGAAAGACTGGAATTAATGTCAAGATCCACAGGAGAAATGAGTTTACTCACATGGTACAAGCCATCAGAAAAGTAAATTCGCCCACAGATAGATGGCTGATAAACGACTACAAATTCAGGCCAATATCCTTCAAGTTTTACTACACATTTCTGCAGAAGACAAGACAGATCAGCTTTTTGGACAGCACTTGGAATATGTAAAGTGCTATATAAGTATTATTATTACTACCAGGCTGCTGAGGAAGTCTCCTGGATTTACCATCTGGGAAGAATAACTGATTTAAACAGTCAGTGTGGGCAAGTCCCAGGAGCAGTTAAGTTTTTCCAAGCACCCTCCCCATCAGGCAGAGATGATGCAAAACAGCAACACTCCTTTTCTCATTTCACCTCAGTTCCCAGGAGCTGGGGAGGATTTGGGACCCCAAATTCCAGGACCAGGTCACCACAGATCCTGCTCGTGCCCACGCAGCTCAGGGCACAGTGCCCTGAGGGGACCCAGCAGCAGAGCAGGCACATTTCCCTGCACAGCCCACAGCATCACACCCCACTGCTCCCTCCTCCGCCCGCTGTTGGGTTCCAACTGGATGATTTGTTCTGCATGAATATTTCAGCAGCACTCTGAGCAAGGGAAGGGATCCTGCCCGGGCTGTGGCTCACAGCAGCTGGAGCTGCACACACTGCTGAAACCGGGGCTGCCAGCACCAACAGCCCAGGAGCACACACAGACCCTTCAGCCAGCTCTGACAGAACCAGGCAATGGTTTGGGCTGGAAGGACCTTGAGGATCCTGTTCCACTCCCTGCCTTGGCAGGGACACCTTCCACTGTCCCAGGTGCTCCAAGCTCTGCCCAACCCAGCCTTGGGCAGTGCCAGGGATCCAGGGGCAGCCACAGCTGCTCTGGGCACCTGTGCCAGGGCCTGCCCACCCTCACAGGGAAGAATTTCCTCCTAAAGATGCTTCTCCCAGCCCACACTGTTCAAAAGCAAGAGTCCAACTCACAGCTTGTGCAGATAAGCCCAGCCCCAGCGCTGCTGACACCTGCGCCACATTCACTCACATGCTCTGTGTGCAAACCAACTGCAGTTACCTCTGATTCATTTATAGAGCCCTTCCCCGACCCCCAAAGGCCCCAGAACTGCCCTGGGCAGCAGCATTTTCAGCCAGCATTAGCACCCTGGCAGGGCTGAACAGCCCCTGATGCACGAGCTGCCCTGGCCTGTTTGCACAGCTCCAGCCCAGTCTGGTTTACACCGTGCACACACAGGTCAGAAGTGAGCCTCCAGCCCCAAAGGATGCATTACCTCAGCCTGCACCTTCTGTACCTTTTACACAGCAAGTTTTTAGGTCGAGGAATAGTAAGTATATAAACCTCTGCACTTAAACTGCAAGGAAATGGAAAACACGACCTGCGAGTCAACCAAAACTTACATCCACCAGGAACCTGCATCCTAATTATTGATGAACACAGTGCAGCTCTGCCATTGCAGAGGTTCCCAGTTATCCCTCTCAGCCCTTCTGAGGGTGCCAATCACCAACATTTAGTGCTCATTTACCTCAGAAACATGACTGCAAACTGCTAAAGATGCATCTGCTGATTGCCAGCAAGGAGTTCAAGCCTGGCTGGCACAAAGGCCCCACAGAGCACAAAGGTGGGAAGTGTTTTTGTCCCTTTATTTGCTTTTGCCATCCTGGGTGTTGAAGCTCTGCAGCTCTTCTTTCTGACAGGATGGGCAGTTCTCCCTTTTGACTGTTTTCTGAAAGCACAGGAGGGAGAGGCAGAGAGTTCCAAACCATCCAAAAATGGTAGAATTTGTGTTACACTTAAACAAACCTCTGGCTCCAGCTGCCTGGAACCCAGGATCAGGATCTGCTCAGTATAATCGGACAATGTCTGATTTTTGTTCCTTCTCTTTTGTTTTCCTTCTCAGAGGTTTATTTTTGAAAGAGGACTGTGTAGCAGGGCCTCTTCCATTTCAGGGAAAGTAAACAGAGCCCTTTGCAGGGAGGATCAGGGATGGAGGAACAAAGCCAGCTAGACTAAACCGTGTGAAGGTGAATTTGTCATCATTTGCTCTCACAGCAGCACTGTGACTTTGATCAAGGTCGCAGCAAGGTGCTGCACGCAGCCTGCAGTCACAGCAGCGAGGGGAAAGCCACGCTGCCAGTCCCAGATTTTGGACAGAGACCTGAATAAGACCAAAATAACACAGCAAATCAGTGCCACGTCTGCAGAGCTGAGCTCCTCAGCCCAGCACAGGCACAACTCCATCCCTCCCTCTACCCCTGAGCTCATCACAGCCACGCCAGCTAAAACATCCCCTTCCCCCAGGAGCAGCCTACCTGAACCCAAAACATCACCCAAAACATCCCCTTCCCCCAGGAGCAGCCCACCTGAACCCAAAACATCACCCAAAACATCCCCTTCCCCCAGGAGCAGCCCTGCAGGAGCCTCTCCAGGGCAGAAAGCAACCAGGGCACCACACACAGCCCATCAGGGCAGCCCTAGCATGAACATCCAGGTGCAAAGAATCCACAGGTACCATTTGGCGGGATCTCCCTAGGACTTATCTGGCTTTCTCATTTGGGCTGTGCTGCTTCCAAGACCAAGCTGTCTGTGAGAGTTCATGTGCTATACCAGGACTAATCCTGGGTGCAGACATGCTCTTACGCAGAAGAAATAGCAGAGGGAACTCTTAAAACTAGAGTTGGGAAAAGTGAGGGAAATCTTCTCAGTGAGAGGAGCAGGCCCTGCCAGAGCTGGGTTTGCCCAGAGCATTCAGGAATAGGAAATTAGAGGGGCAGGAGAGAGGCCAACCACTCCCTCAGCCCAGGGGGGATAAAAGGCAAGCATGATAAATATTGCAGCAACTGCTTATTAGGAAATACTTGGCAAAACCTGTGAAGCCTGAAGGGGGTGTTCAAGAGAAGTGTATTTGGTGTTATGGGAAAGTTAATGAGATGCTGTAACCATATCATAGATGGAAAACTAGGTGAGGCCCCTGTGGGCCATTATATACTGCAGGAAACTTTATGGACACTATAATGCATTATTTTTAATGATTCCTCTGCCTGCTTCAGGCCCTGGACACCAAGAAGAGCTTGCCTGGCCTCCTGATGTTGTGTTAGCAATGACACCTTGCTTGTTGCTGCATTTGTGGGTTACTTTAATGAGAAATAATTGGGTTACTTTCCCAGATTCTACAAAGCCCAGGCACAACGAACCAACACAGAGGGTGTGCTGCTGTGGCAGCCTCTTCACACCCTCTGCCTTCCAGGGGTTACCTCTCCTGCTCAACCATTTATCCACAAACGTGCCCACAGAAACACTGGCACTCGTGCGAGTTCAAGTTTGCACTGCCATCATCCATCTCCAGGGAGAGCCAGGCCACAGAAATAACCAGCTGCAACATCACAACGATTGCCCCTGCAGGAGATGCATATAATGAAAATTGAAAGCTGCAGGATGAACTTCTTACATACTTGTCCTTTTGGTTTATTCATCAGAAATAATTATCTGCGCTCGCATTCACAGGAGCACATACTTTATGATGTACATCAAAATTTAATGGATTTTTAATAATACTGTAACTACAGCAGAAGCACAAAAAAGGACAGCCATTAAACCATATGCGCTGTGTTGGTGGGTAAGTGGTGTTGAGCAAACAACAACACGGAGCCACAGTTTAGCATCAACAACGGGGAAAAGGGATTGCTCCTTGCAGGAGCTGAAAATGGCAGCGAGCTCTGATCCTGTGTGTTCAGCTCAAAGCTCCTCAGCAACAGGAACAAATAAGCAAACCCAGTTTCTGAGTCTCAGGACCCTGCAGGCGGCATCCCTGGCTTCTGACAAGCACACAAACACCCCAAAACTCAGTTTCTCCACCCCTGCAACGAGAGAACAAACACGAGTACACCCCATGGCAGCAGCACGGGAACCTGCCTGTGCCAATTAAAGTACTCCCAGGATTCCACCAATCTACTGATGTTATTCCATAAGCATCAGCAGAAACTGCTGCTCCAGCAGGAGAGACTGACACTCCAAACACTCTCCTCAGCAGCCGGGCTGAGCTAACGAGTCGGTGTGCAGCATCACCATGTCACCAGCACTTGGACTGGCATCTATTTATAGCCCAAGAAATTATATACATGGTGTCCCCACCAACAGTGACACATCTTCATTCAGGCATGAGTCACCTATTCACAAGCACGTTTCCAAAAATAAATCCTATTTACCAGAATTAAATTCCACACGTTCGGGGAGAAATCGTCTCCTTAAGAAAAAGCCAGGCATGTTAGAAAAGCAAACAAGAGCAAACAGGCACTGGAGGCCTCAGCCTGCAGGTCCCCATGCTCCCTGGGATCAGGCTGAGGCTGGAAACGTTCAGGATCCACCAATGAAGGTGGTCATGGCTGTCATCACAGAGCCCTGCCAAGGTCACCGGAATATCCAGAATATTCCTGGCCCCTCACGCCTTGCAGAACCAGGGAGTACATTGCAGTTATTAGAGAGAACAGACAGAGCCAGCGCCAAGTAATCCCAGAAAATGTAGTGTTAAATAGAGGGTTCAAACCACAAAGCTGCTGATGGGGAATGTTAAAAACGTCAGCGTGGCTGAGAGACATTTGCCAGCGGTGGGAGTCAAGTAGCGAGCTACCGTTCAGCACATGCAATAAAAATCTGAGGGTGCTCGGGTAATGGGACCAACAGTACAGTTGTTGATACAAATTATATCCAGAAAGCGGAGAAATAAATGGCTAAATAAATAAATAATGCAAAAATGGAACAAGTTCAAACTTCTTTTATAGTAATAGTCTCCAGTTGAGCATAATCACCAAAGCTATAGTGATAAGATTGCCAAAACTAGACAAACATCTGTGAGATGAATTCATCTCAGAGGGGAAGCCAACAGCTTGTTATCATTAAAGAGGCAATGCTCTCTCTGCGTTTGAACTGCGGGCGCCTTGTTACTGCGTTTGCCGAGGCAATCGCACCAGATGTTGGCAGCTTTCTTCAGATGGATGACAAGCACCTGCTGCTGGGGAAATTAAATGCTCGTCGGCCTCCTCTCCTCCAGGGGAGGGTGGGCCGGCAGGGGAAGGGGGAGCGGCGCCGCCTGACCCTCTGAAATAAACCTATTTATGCAAAGTGACAGTAAGTGCCGGTTTGCCAAGCGGTGAAACAGAGTGGAAATTCGTTGGATCCCTTCCATCGCCCCCGGTGAAATCTGCTCCCACCCTCCCAGTCCTGACAATTAACGTGGCACGGATCTGAACTCGCTAAAGCACCCGGCAGAGTGAGAGATCCAACACAGGCACCTTCACCTGCAGAGCCAGCACGGAGCTCACACTGGCTGCCCACAAAGGGGGCACGGCCAGGGGGGTCTGGGCACCCCCTGAACCCAGCCAGTGGGGTCTGGGCACCCCCAACATCCAGCATAGGGTCTGGGCACCCCCTGTACCCAGCACGGGGTCTGGGCACCCCCAACATCCAGCACAGGGTCTGGGCACCCCCAGTTCCCATCATGGGGTCTGGGCACCCCCTGTACCCAGCACGGGGTCTGGGCACCCCCAGAATGGGGTCTGGGCACCCCCTGTACCCAGCACGGGGTCTGGGCACCCCCAGTTCCCATCATGGGGTCTGGGCACCCCCTGTACCCAGCCAATGGGGTCTGGGCATCTCCTATACCCAGCATGGGGTCTGAGCACCCCCAGAATGGGGTCTGGGCACCCCCTGTACCCAGCACGGGGTCTGGGCACCCCCAGTTCCCATCATGGGGTCTGGGCACCCCCTGTACCCAGCCAATGGGGTCTGGGCATCTCCTATACCCAGCATGGGGTCTGAGCACCCCCAGAATGGGGTCTGGGCACCCCCTGTACCCAGCATGGGGTTTGGGCACCCCCTGGTCCCCACTGGACCCCACACTGGTCCCCACACACCCAGCAGCAGCTGCCAGCCCCCCCAGTTCAGGTGCACACAGCCACGACACTCTGTCAGGCCAGCAGTAGAATAAACAGGCTAAAATGGTTAAATAAAATGGGTTTTAAAGTGTTTTTTAAAAAGAAAACACAGAGCAGCTTCTTCCCTGACATAGTTCTGAGAGCTTTCCTCTTTCTGGGAAAGGAAAACTACAAGATGTTAACTCCCCTTATACCTGCAGTCACTTCTTTATGACATCTCCAATACTCTCCAGGCTGGCACGGAGGTGACACCGCAGCCAGAGGCTCATTCTGTGCCACCCAGAACCACTCCAACACCACTGTGCTCATTCCTGCTCACCCCAAACCCCTGGTGCATGCCCCACACACAGACAGCACTTGTTTGATCTCAACTGGCCACATGCATTTTGGGTGCCCTTCAGATTAAGAGGCAGTTAATCCTCATTCTGCTTAGATTATCTTAATTGGCTCTTCATTTGAGCTACTTTGCCCTTGTCCTGGTTTCTGCAGTTATATTTATAAATGCATATACTGTAGCACTGTCTCCCTCTCTGGGCTGGCAGGTATCAATAATTACCAGGACTGGTAATTATTGATAGGACTGATGTGATTCATGCTTGGCCACCACCCCATTTCTACCCAAACATGTGCAGGCACTTTTTTTCCCCCTAAGAAAATAATATATAAGGCGTTCCTAACAGAAAGAGACATGTGTATGATGGACATCAAATGAATTTCATATTCTACACCTGGAGAATTAACTTAAGTTTTAAATAAAGTGGTTTCATCCCGATGTTCCACATGTGAGCAAAACTCAGGTACTTCCTCTCTAGGACTGATCAATATGGCCATTCATTTCCATGTGGAAAAAGCATTATTACACCTGCTCCCAGTGCCGTCCTCCACATTTGGAACAGTGTCTGTGAAGTTCCTCCTGGGCACTTTAAAAGCCCTTTTCTCTGTGGCCCAGACTCAGCTGCATTTGGAACATGCTCAGGTTTCCCCTCATCACTCAGTGCTGGGGTGCCCGTGGTGGGGGATGATGGCACTGACCAAATGCTGACTCCCCAGTTATGATCAATTATGATTTATTTAACCAGCTCACCCGGGCTGCGAGCTGCCCAAAGCTGTGAGCAGGAAGGAGAGTGCAGGTTTCAATTACAGCACGCCAGGTTTAAATAACTGCTGCTGTTTCCTCATCAGAGAACAGTGCTAAAGCAGGGTTTGTTTTCCCAAAGCCAAGCTCTGGGCCCCTCAGAGCAGCTCCTCAAAGAGCAGCAGTGCCTGCAGGGATGGCAGGAGCAGCACCTGCACCAGAATAACCCTGGGAGGCTTCCAGACAAGTGCCAAAGTGGAATCTGATGCAATTTCACAGCAGATATTGAAAATGTCCATCAGATATTTCACCTGGTGCCTGTGCTGGGGATTACCACCACCATCTCCTGCCTGCAGCCCAGAGCTCCAGCCAGACCCATGGGCCCAAGGGGGCTCAGAGATGCCACCCAGCAAACCCAAACCACCCCTTCCAGGGAACTCCTACATCTGACCAGGCTGAACCCAGGAATGCTCCAGGGATAAAAACCAAATAGGATTAACTCAATTTGGCAGGGATTTTATATAGCCTATTGCATTTGTACGAAATACAAGCAGGGGTGAAAACAAAATTGACTTCCTTGGGGTCTCAGAAAGGATATAGATAATTTCCATGGGTTTGGCTCAGTTGTAAAACTGACAAAGACACACACAAAAAATTCACACAGATGTTGGAGGAGGGAACCTGAGTATTTTCATGCAACTTTTCTCTCCCCAAACACAGCCCCTGAATAACGACTGATTTCACTCATCTCCCACAGGCTGTGGTGCTACAGCACAAAGCCTCCTCAGCACTTCATCAGCCAGAGGAGGAAAGGAAATAAAACTGAACTTCAAACTTCTGCTGGGCTCTGATACTGCCCTCGTGCCCACAAATCCTGCCTTAACATTTCCTCTTTTCATAAAACCCAGGGAGAAACCAACATCTAATTTATAACAAAACCACTTCCACAAAGCATGTGGCTTATTGCAGACCACCTCCAAACTGACTTCCTGTGTGCAGCTCCTCACTGGCAGCGTGCAAACAAAACAGGGGCTGCTTTTTCGGAAACGACCAAGTTTCTCAGTTTGTTTAAAAAAAAGAAAAAAGAAAAGCATGCGTGGGAAGGAGAAGAAAAAGCAGTGCTTTAGGCCATGAGGGACCCCTATATCCCAGATCCTCATCACATGCTAAAGCTGAAATTTAAAGGAACATTCATTACTCTGTGGCACATCGCGGACACAACACGGAAACAGGGACATGTGGAATTTTAAAGCAGGAGCACGGGGCAGAGGCGTGGAGGAGGCAGTGCTGCTCCTGCCACACAACAGCCCCCAAACTCTGCTTTTCCTTGCTCCAAAGCTATCAAAGCTGCAAACAATGACGCGCTTGTTCATTGCTGGCTCCGGTTTAAGGAGATGAGGGATCCAAATTAAGCAGCTTCTGCCAAGGTGGCTGCAGATAAGTCAGAAACAAGAACAGGATGAGCTCTGGGCTGTCCCACAACAGGCCCAGGGTTTGGAGTGACCCTGGAAGGGAACACTGAGGGCAGCAGTTGGCAAAAGCCCCACCACATTCTCTGTTTTACTGCACATTACAAATGTTTAGGGAACTCCGGCTATTACAGACCACAATGTAAATAAGAGTCCAAACTTATCCCTTCATTTCATAAAACATAATCAATCCCCAAGTACTGGGAAATACAGTGCTGAAAAATGTGAAAGGCTAGCAATGTGTCACACTGAAAGATGACTTTTCTGCAAAGCAAATGCTTTAAGGACAGCCCGTCCATGTCTCCTATTGACCGTTAAATCTACATATCAATGTCCAGCCGAGGTGACAATACAATCCCAGCTCTCTGCCAAGGCCAAATTAACTGAGCTTTCACTTTCACACAAGCACAATTCCTTGCGCCTCCTGACTCTGGCCTCAGCCCCAGCTCCACACAGGCTTCCAAATCCCCCCAAAATGAACCCGTGGTGAGAAAACCACCTTTTCTCATGCTAACAACTTCATTGTAAAAACATCTTCAGAGGCCATACTCGAGGTCTCAGGGAAAAGTAAACCACTGGAGTGCTTAATGCCACGGCAGTGCATTAACTCATTCACACCCAGACAGCCTGGCCAAACAAGGAGGAGTTTCCTCCCCTCTTTTCCTGATTTATATTTTCACAGCTGTCAGGGAGGAGAGCAGGAGTGATTTATGTAAACCACGAGATTAGGCTGAAATCCTCAGCGTGGATCCCACCTCCTTCCCTCCTGGCACACTGACACTGAAAGCAGAGGCACTTCACCACCAAGGTCGTTTTTCCAAAGGTTAAACTGGTTGTTATTTGCACCAGGGTCCATGGTACAACCAAAGGAGGAAATTCTCATTCTCACGTTTTGGTGCTCACAGCCTCAGCTCCTGGTGAGGCAGCACCTGGGGCAGGACAGGCGAGAGTGGCACCTCTTCTCCCTTAACTGACACTAGACACTAAGTCAGGCTACAGAAGGAAGAGATGAGAAAACTACACATTTTCAAAAGCTCGACAGAAAAAAAAACCCATCTCAGAATTCAGATATTATTATTATTATTATTATTATTCCACTGGTCTGTTCTGTGTCTCACAGGAAATAACAAGTGAGTGTACAAAACATTTCAAATCCACAGAGGTAGTTCAGAAATCCTGTCTTGTCTCAAAGTTTCCAAACCTTAAAAGCCATTCCCGAGGAAACAACATATTCCAAGTGAAGCTGAAACATGGCTATGATAGGTCTGAGGGACCTCATAGCAAGCCAGGGCAGAACACAAAAATCATGCTGGTCTGGTCCAATTTAATCTGGAAATTTAAAATAAAAAACAAGTGCCAGAGCCTCTTCCCTGAAAGTCACTTCAGGATTACTGTGAAAGGGAAATTGAAGAGCCAATGCTCTCAGATGGAAAGTAAAACATCTGGGGACACCACCACCAGCACTGGCTGCTGCTCTAGCATCTGAAATAGAAATATGGAAAATATTGTTTGTCCACAAAACTACTTCACACATCTCCTTCAAACACCACCAATCTGGTTCCAAAAAGGATAAATTTAAATTTGTGCTCTCTCCTACACAAGAAAATGTGATTTTTCTACAAGAACAGTCCAAGATGGGCTGATCTAAAGCTCAGGACAAGTGGAACATGCCTTCAGCAGCACTGTTCCCACCCTGCTGGAAGGACACAGTGGCCTTTCCATTGCCAGCACTGCTCCCACCACGACCCATCACAGCAAGAAGGTTTTCACTCAGAGCTCTGCTCCCATGACGGGCCTGAACAGTACCTGGAGCCCATCACCCCATCAATTAATGCCTGCACGCAATCACTGGGGTCCCTGAGCCTGGCCCAGCCCCACCAAGGGCAACCAAAGGGTTAAAATCCCATGTCAAACACCAGTCCTGGCTCTGGACCAGAAGGGACATGGGAACCAGGGCAGCTGAGTTATAAAGGCCTTATTGTAGCAGCCCACTGGATTGGAAATGACTTGTAGGCCTAATGAAACAAAACTTTGGCAGTAAAACAGAATGAAAGGAATGAGACAATAAAAGAGAGGAACAAAGGGAGCAGAGTTGTTTCAGCTTAGGAAAATAAGCTCACTTTGTTGTTGGGAAAAGCCAAAGCCGATTAGGATAAACCAATGACTAGGCATAAGTCTTCCAAACTAATTACACAGTTGGCCATGTGAAGTGGAATTGCACAAGCCAGGCTGGGCTGCTCTGCAGGAGCTCTGTGCAGGGAGCAGCACCTGGGCACACCTGGGCACTGCTGCAGCCCCCAGGGCCAGGACAATCACTATCAGAAATCTTATAAACTGAATTTCAGGAGTTATCACTGCCACACACTTTGGTGCTGTATCGTCAGGCACTTTCACTGGTGGGTTTACTAATTAAGTTATATTATTACTATTAACAGGTGGGTTTACTACAGCTTTTCCTTTTCTTTGAGACAAAGGTTCTGGCACTGGCTTTTCAAAAAGCTGCAGTTTCAAATTCAACACTTTACCCCTTCCTGCCAACTCCAGTTCCACGAGCGAGCCCACCTGGCCCCAGAGCTGGTGGTGGCTGCTGTCCCCACATCCTGTGTGCTGAGAGCCACCTCCAGCCCCCAGAACACCTCCCCTGGCCCCAGAGCTGCTCTATAGTGAATACAGACAGGATTGCAGGAACTGCAGCCGCCTCCAGCCCCCAAAGCACCTCGCCTGGCCCCAGAGCTGCTCTCTATAGTGAATACAGACAGGATTGATCCTGACTGCAGGAACTGCAGCCACCTCCAGCCCCCAGAACACCTCCCCTGGCCCCAGAGCTGCTCTCTATAGTGAATACAGACAGGATTGCAGGAACTGCAGCCACCTCCAGCCCCCAGAACACCTCCCCTGGCCCCAGAGCTGCTCTCTATAGTGAATACAGACAGGATTGCAGGAACTGCAGCCGCCTCCAGCCCCCAAACCACCTCCCCTGGCCCCAGAGCTGCTCTCTATAGTGAATACAGACAGGATTGCAGGAACTGCAGCCGCCTCCAGCCCCCAGAACACCTCCCCTGGCCCCAGAGCTGCTCTATAGTGAATACAGACAGGATTGCAGGAACTGCAGCCGCCTCCAGCCCCCAGAACACCTCCCCTGGCCCCAGAGCTGCTCTATAGTGAATACAGACAGGATTGCAGGAACTGCAGCCGCCTCCAGTCCCCAGAACACCTCCCCTGGCCCCAGAGCTGCTCTGCACAGCAAGCACAGACAGGATTGCAGGAACTGCAATTTTTTCCAGGCTGATAAATAAGTTCAGCATTTCAAAGAGCAAATCACCTGAGATGCTCTTATCAAACAGGGGAGGCTCCTCACACTTTAATTGCCTAATGCAATTTGCTTTATTTTAAGGAAGCCCTGAGCAAAGGCAGGGCTGGCCAGTGGATGAGGGTCACTGATGGAGAGCCAGGCTGTGTGCTGAGCACAGGCCCTGCCCCACAGGGCTGGATCCCAGAAAGGGAGCCCTGGAGGGGCAGGGAAGGGGAATGGACAAGGATTGACTCCTGCAGGGTCCTGCAGCACCAGCCCTGGGTGCTGTGTCTGAATGCACCATCCCACTGCCCACAGCAGGTTAACAAGTCTTCTAACTCAGCTGAACCAAACTCCCCGTTTCTAAGGGTCACTGACCACATCCTGACACCCAGGGCCTGAGGATGATCACCCCAAAACACCCCGAAACCAAACAGTCCCAGCTGATAAGGAGCAGCACCATGGGGAGAGCCCACACCTGCAGCAAGGTCAGGTCACGCTCACACAGCCAAGCAGCCCCAGGTCACACACCCTGAACAAGCTGGAGCAGGCACTGTGGCCCGGGTCAGCTGCAGTGACGGGGACCAAGCCCTGCCAGCCTGGCTCCTGCAGGGGCTCAGCCTCACAGCGACGGCCCTGACCTGGCAATGGGCTCCTACCTTCACCCCAACTTGGGCAATTTCCACCTCCTTAAATTTTTCAGCCTGCAAAATTAAGACACTCGAAGGAAAAAAACCACTTGATTTTCCCAAAGTGCTGCCTCTGGGAAGGAAAACCTCTGCTAAGCTGTCTCAAGAATGGCAGAGCATGAAGGCAGAACCAAAGTGTCCCGAGTCCCCAGTCACTCCCCAGCCACAGCCTGGCTGCTGCATTCCCAGGGACTGTAAAACTGCAAGCATGAAACCACCAGATGGTGAAATTAAAAAGACTATATTAAGACAACATCCAGACAATATGCAAAGCACTTATATTGAAACTATTATTAACTTGAAAAATACAGGTTAGTGGAGTTCTGCAATTAGAAGTAACTACAGAAGAAACATCCAAAAGCTCATGTAATCCTTTAATAAAAGGCTCAGCAGGCTGTAAACATCCTGCCGGAATCGAAGATTATTATTGAAAATAAAATGACTGGTTTGCAAAACAACTATCAATCCAGCACAGGAACCATTTATAAACTCGCCTCCTCAGCCCTCCACGAAATCCTGCCTGGCTCAGGCTTTCCAGGGCAGATAAAGGAAACGAAAACTAACTGCAAGGAACGGGAGCTGCCCTGCTCTGGGATACCCTGCTGTGTCCTCAGGCAATGCTGCATCTGAAGCACCAAATGCTGCACTCAAAGGGCAGGAACGGAGCTGCTGGGCTGGAATCCCTGGAGCTGGAACCCAAGGAGCCCCGAGGCACAAGGTGGTGCCACAAAGTGCTCTCAGAGCAGGCAGCTCCTCACCCATGGCACTCCTGAGCAATTGTCCAGAGGCCGTGGGCACCCAGGCAGCCCCATGGAAATCAGGGCCACCAAGCACCAGCCACAGCCTGCACAGTGGGGCTGGAGCTGTTACATCACAGCAAAGGCTACTCTGGCAAGGTTCACATCTCCTTCTTTGCACAAACTTGTTTGTTTTGGGGTTTTGGTCAGGGGTTCTTTTGTTGTGTTTTTGTTTTTTTGGTTTTTTTTAATTTTTTTTTTTTAATTTTTCAATGATGCCGGCATTCTACACATCCTTGCAGAAGGATTTTCTAGTTAGAAATTAAGTGGATATTCTAGTGACTTCCACATTGCTCTTGCTTTTCACGCGGTTCCTCCAGGCATTTTCACAAATTAATGAGCTCTCCAATACGTCTCCCTGCCCTTTTTGCCACTGGAATCGGGGCTAACAGAAGGCTGATTTTATGGAGAAGACAACTGTGTAATCATTCAGCTAAGGGTCAGATTCTTCCTGAACAGACACAGATTCACCTCCCAGTGATGCTTTTTTCTTCAGTGGAAGTAAACAGTGCTGGCAATGTTGTACACACACAAGCAACAAACAGAAAAGGAATCCCAGAGGCTTCAAGAAATGACACGGAAAGGCAAAAACTTGGCCCTCCTTTGAGCTCAGTCCTCAATGCACTTTTGTTTTTCAAAACACACTTCAAACAGAAAGGGAAGAAAGAGCAACTATGCAGTGCTCACTTGGGCAGAACTTACCTTGCCAAACTGTTCAAAGTATTGCTTCACGTCCTCCACTACTGTGTTAGCCGATAATCCACCTACAAATATTTTCTTTGTTCTTGTGACCATCTGTAAGAAATTACAAGACAAGCATACGGTTTAACCAGATTATTTCAAACAATATGTGGAAAAAAGAAATATTCTTCAGATCCCATCCCTAACCCAGATAATGAGAATACTTCTTTACAAAAGCAATTTCAATTCGATTTGATTAGATACTTCTTTCTCTGTCTTGTTTTGTTTTTATTTGAGAGATGGCTGAGTAAAGGCTCTCAATAACAACTCTAGCCCCCGGATATTTTTTTTTAATAAATGATTTTTATTGTGCTTCTCAATGCAAATAAAAGTGAAAAAGGAGCCCAAGCACTGCATCTTCATAGCCACTGTCTCAGAGCAGAGGTGCCTTTGCCCCTCCTTTCCCTACACACAGGCTGAACGCTCCTTGGCAGGGAGAGGCAATTACATCAAACCCAAGTGTTGTGTTATTAAGTTTCCACGGGTCAGTTTAAAAGGAACTCGCACAGTTACTTTTAAAGTAATCAAATGATGAAAGACAGCCAGAGCTGCTGATACAGCATCCTCCAGCCACCACAGCCTGTGCCCATGGAATCACCATCCCTGTGCCCACGGAATCACCATCCCTGTGCCCACAGAATCACCATCCCTGTGCCCACGGAATCACCACCCCTGTGCCCACGGAATCACCACCCCTGTGCCCACGGAATCACCATCCCTGTGCCCACAGAATCACCATCCCTGTGCCCACGGAGTCACCATCCCTGTGCCCACAGAATCACCATCCCTGTGCCCATGGAATCACCATCCCTGTGCCCACGGAATCACCATCCCTGTGCCCACGGAATCACCATCCCTGTGCCCACGGAATCACCATCCCTGTGCCCACGGAATCACCATCCCTGTGCCCACGGAATCACCATCCCCGTGCCCATGGAATCACCATCCCTGTGCCCACGGAATCACCATCCCTGTGCCCACAGAATCACCATCCCTGTGCCCACGGAATCACCACCCCTGTGCCCACGGAATCACCACCCCTGTGCCCACGGAATCACCATCCCTGTGCCCACGGAATCACCACCCCCGTGCCCACGGAATCACCATCCCCGTGCCCACGGAATCACCATCCCCGTGCCCACGGAATCACCATCCCCGTGCCCACGGAATCACCATCCCTGTGCCCACGGAATCACCATCCCTGTGCCCACGGAATCACCACCCCTGTGCCCACGGAATCACCACCCCTGTGCCCATGGAATCACCAGCCCCACCAGGAACTGGGTGAATCAGCTGGGTGATAGCTGGTTGCCCATGAAATGAATCTAAGTTCACTCTTAATACTTCTTCAAGGAAAACCTACAAACCCTAACGAAGCGAATTAAGGGATATTTAAAGGGGGTACAGCTCCTTTAGAAAAGAATATAATCTCTACAAGCAGATAAATACTGATTTCCCAATTACATTGTGGGCCCTCAAGCAGCCACCAACAAAGAGTGCGTTAAAGCTCTACACTACAAAAATATGAGAACTTCATGACTCCCTCCCCATTAACAGGCTCACCTAGATTCAAATAGGAGAATTAATACTAGAATGAGTAACCAGGGTCCTCCCTCTACGACACAAGCTTACATCTGTACATCATTAACAAATCACCAATATACGACAAATCAAACAAGCACAGTATTAAATATCTTGTTAACCCCACAGAGGAGTGTCCATTAGGAAAGAGTAAAACCTGTGCAATCACCATCCCTGGGGCAGATCAGCCCCTCCAGGTCCTGTGTGTGCCCCCAGCCCCACTGAGGGGCTCCCCAGCTCAGCCCAGACCTGCTCCCCACCGAGGTCACCCTGTCACACACACAGGCAAAGCCTCCACAGGGCTGGGGCATGGACACAAAGCTCAGAGCAGCCCCAAACCCTTCCCAGAACAAATCCATCATCACTCCTGTCCCACAGCCTGCACATCAACCAGGGCAGACACTCCCCTCAATCAGCTCCAATCACACCTTGCACAGCCTCACTTTTTCTGTTCGGGATTTTTTTTTTTAAAGTTAAGAAGAAAAAGAGAGGAGGAAAAAAAAAAAGGTGTAAAAATTCAATTATTTTTTTCCTGGCTGCAATCTAGGGCTCCAAAATTGAAGCCCAAGCATATATTTTTCTGTAGAAAATTGTCATTTACAAATAAAGAATTGGCTAAAGCCGACTTGTAACTAAAGGATTTTGCAGGGCTGTCAAGAGCCCTCTGCCTGCCAGCATCTGATTTAAGATCAGGCCAAGCTTCTGTTGTCATACAAAAGAGGGAGGAAAGCAATTATTCTAAAGCAGTATTTGAAATTATCATCATTTTTATATTTGACCAAGAAAGAAAGAAAAAGAGAGCTACTGCTTTTAGAAGCAAGATTGAAGGTTATGGGAAAAAAAAAAAAAGACCACTTTGTTTCAATAGCTTCAGTCAAAGAAAATATTGGTAATGACAAGCAAATTCACAACATTTTAATGCCTAGAGATGCGTTGCGAGCTGGGAAATGGTTTCAGAAATCAGCTCTGTGGCACCAAAGCGAGGCACAAAATTAAGTCTGCTTTTACAATCCACATTTCCCTGAAGAGACTCCTCAATTGCTTTGTTCCCACCTTCCCCCCGGCACCAGAACAGAGAATGCACACCCTGACGAGCCCCTACAGCAGGGTCTGCTGCCTGCCCGCCACCTGTGGCACGAGGCAGCACGGCCTCACCTGGGCAAGGCAAGGAGCATGGGCAGGTGGGACACGGGCAGGGGGGACCAGGTGGGACATGGGCAGGGGGGACATGGGCAGGTGGGATATGGACACAGGGACACGGGCACCAGGGACATAGAGCAGGTAGGACATGGGCAGCAGGTAGGACATGGGCACACCTGGGCACACCCTGCCGCTCTGAATTCCTCCAGGGACAGTCACTGAGGATCCTCCTCCTGTGAGTAAACTCACCATCTCCTTCTGGAGGTTGCTCACAATGGGGACACCCCAAAGCAATGGTGGCACAGAGCCCTGGCGGCTTTGCCCCCTGTGCCAGCAGCCCCACCTGCCCTCTCCTGGCTGCAGCAGGGGGCTTGGGGCAATGGAAGCGATTTGTGCGAATCAATCACAAGCCCACGTTTTATTAAGGGCCCCAAGAGGTCTGGGTCACTCTGAAAGCACAATACTTGCGGCTCTGTGTCTCTGGACTCCACGTGCAGGGTAACACATCCGCCTGGCTGCTGCAGGCTCTGTGCACCAGAGCTTGGGAGGGTCTGTGCACTGAAGGTGTCTCTCTCTCGCTGCAGAAGGACTCGGGAGAGGCAGACCTGAGCTGGGGTGAGCCCCTTCCACTGTGAGCATCACAGAACTGCTCTGTTTGTGTACGGTGCTGGGGCCGAGTTAATCAAAACACATGTGACTCCTCCTGCCAGGAGGCATTCAAGGTTACATTCTCTTTACTGGCTCGGCTTTTGAAAAATGTAATCGCCTTTGTGCTCTGAAACTGAGCAAACACTTCAGGAGGTGCAGGGAGGAAACCTTCCCTGCTTCAGCCGGGCCAGTCCGCTCAGTTTGTGCCTTTTGGTGCAAGGCTGTGGCTGTAATTACATCAGGTTGGGGCGTATCAGGTAAATCTCCTCTGAACAACAGGCTGAAGATGCAGCCTCTGGGAAGGAAAGTCTGGTCCCACTCAATGCATCAATACAAACGTGAGCTAAACCCAGCCTAGCCAATGAAATGAAGAAATGAGGTTCTGCAGAGCTGGGGGCTCCAGCTCCAAGCCCCTGAACATCCCTCACACTCACACTGTAACGCTGCTCATCATTCTTCCTTCCCCACCAAAACTCACTTATTATCCTGACTAGCAAAAATGAACCAAGAAGATTTTAAGCTCATGAAATATTTTGCAGGATTCCCAGAATTTCAAAATCTCAAGCAATAAGTATCCACCATTCCTCCTGGATGAGTCAAGGCCCTGTCTACACTCAACAAAGAAGTTAAATATGTAACTTCAGGGCAATGGCTTTCAGCATCATTCCCAACCATTCCTCACACAGCCTTTCAGCTGTGCCCTGCCTCCAGTTCTGGTGCAGAGCTCCTGGCTCAGGATGGCGAGGGTGGGAAGGAGGAAAGGAGTGCTGACACCCAGCTGGCACAGACAGGAGCCCCAGTGTGCCACTGGCAGGCCATGCTGGCAGGAAAATCCATGTAAAGTCCCAAAGCAGGACACAGAGCCACACACCCAGCACACGGGGCTCAGGAACACCCTGTGCTGAACCTGCTTCTGGCCCAATCCAGCGTGCAGTTCATCACTCTGAGGCTTTGCATCCTCAGCTTCTCAGTGTAGTGGAAGTGGACTAGAGCACTAATAGTGAATCTGCATCACAAACTGCTGAAATTAGCATTAATTTCAGATTAAGCTAATTATGCATATATATCTTTTCCAGAGCACTCTCCTCTCTCCTACAACAGCGTGGGCAGGGGTGCACGTGTATCCCAGCCTGCTCACCTCATCTGCAGTTTGGCATCCCATCATTTCTAGTGTATCCACCTTCTAAATAGGTTTATAATTGGAAAAAACAGCTTTGGTATCTGAGCTGAACTGCATTTTATACCCCATTGTGCTGTACATTCAAGCTACAGCATTACTTCTAATTAAAACCAACAATAATTCATGTAACAGGGGAAGTGATCTTGTTAACAGAGCTGCCAGGCTCCTTTGGCAGAGCACACACCATAAGAATACTCCAGGTTTTTTTTTTTTAGTTTTTTGCCTCTGGGATCCCCCTAGGAAGCTCCAAAAAGCCATTAAAAACCCAACTGAAATGTGATGCAAAGGCAGGAGGAGAAAGGCAGCGTTCAGTGAGAGCTGCCAGGCTGTGTGTGCTCCCAGGGAATATCAGAACCATCCTGCTCCAGGTGCTCTGCACAGAGTGGAGGAGCTGAGCTGGGCTCTGGGCTCCATCCCTGCACTGGAGCAGGGAGAGCAATCCCCAAAGCAAATCACCCAGCTGGCTTTGGGTGCCACGTACAGCACGCTCAAGGACTCAAAATAGGATTTCTGCAGGACTTAAACGGAGCAAATACCTTGTGCCTGACCCTGTGTAAGCTCTGTCATCCTGTGAGAGCTGCTCAGGCCGTGGAAGGGACCAGGGAATGAAAGAGCCCTTTAATCCAAACACATTCCCAGGGGTAAATCAGCTCCCCTGATTTCTGGGAAAATAAATACACATGGGCTGGATTCTCTCAACCCATTCAGAAACCAGACCCGGTCCCTGCTCTGTTCCTGGATTTTGGCTGCCTCGGGTTCTGCTGTTCCTGCTGGGAGGGTTTTGGTGCTGAGGCATCAGCAGGAGGCAGAACACACAAACTGATTTTTCCAAGACAGATTGAACTGGCAGCAATTGCCAAAACCATCCTTGGAGTTCCACGAGCAAACCTGGCCAGGGGCCAAGCAAAGCCCTTCCTGGTCCATCTCCCCAGATGCTACAGGGTTAAAGTGCCAGGGTTAACCCCCAGCCCCTCACTCACTCACACACCCACAGGTGATGGCAGCCTGCCCTGGGCCACAGTTCCCAAAAGAAGGGTTTGCTGTGCAGCTTTGGTGTCCCATACACACAGAACACCTTTACCTGCACCACCACGCAGAGCTCCCTGCATGGGAGACCCAAGCCTGAAAATTGGCCCCAGCTGTGAGAGCTCAGCAGGTCCTTGGAGCAAAATCTGCCTGCAAGCTCCATATCAAAAGATGCAGTAAAATTCTCCAGAGCCCAGGAATAGCTCCTGGCCCCACAGCCTGGCTATAACCAGTTATATCACATCCCCGAGGGCTGCTCCCACCTCCTGTGCTCCAGTTAACTCTTTTACAGGTTACAGAAGCACACCAAGAGCAGGGA
Organism: Melozone crissalis; assembly: GCF_028551555.1. Taxonomy (NCBI): domain Eukaryota; kingdom Metazoa; phylum Chordata; class Aves; order Passeriformes; family Passerellidae; genus Melozone; species Melozone crissalis. The sequence continues at coordinate 11,345,110 of NW_026535835.1, forward strand.
GCAGAGCAAACCTATTTAAATCCCCCTGGTTGCTCCAGCTCCTCCTGCATGGCATGGCAGGAAGGTAACTCTAAATATTCACCGAGTGCAGACAACTCATCCAACCTGCCCACCTGATTACTGTTCAGCAGTGCTTAAAAACTGCATTAATAACCTTAAATGAAGATAATTATTTTTAAATTAATACATCTCGGGGCCACAAATGGAGAGCACTGCCCAACGTGACTGGGAGGGGGATTTCTGCAATGCCCAAGTAATGAGGGACAAAGGCCCCAGTGGGAAGCAATTAAGGCTCCGGTCCTCAATCTACAGGCTACTGGCAAAGCTTCACCTTGTGCAGGCAGAGAGGGAGGGAGGGGATACAGGGGGAGATGGCATTCTGCCCAGGGACCTCCTTTGGAAGCTGGGCCAGCAGCACTCAGTGGGAGCACAGATTACCCGACCATTCCCAGCTCCTCACCCACGTTACACCCCCTTCCCAAAGGAAATGTCCTGTGCCACGGCCAAAATGCAACCACAACACCTCTGGCTGCCACAGTTTCGTGTCCTGTTGGAGGACAGTGTTTCCAAGGGCATGCCCAAGGTCCATCTGCAGCACAGCTCTACGGGCGGAGCAGGATGGACTGGGTGGGGAACCAGCTGCTCACCTTCCCAACGCACAGCCCCAGCCCCGATTTGTTCACCAGGATCAATGGAAGGAGCAGGCCCCTGGCTGTCCCTGCTCTCACGAACCCAGGAGGGTGTGCAGGGCCGCAGTGAGGGGCAGGACAGACGTGCTGACATCCCCCGGTCAGGGACAAAAGGCTCCTGGGAAGCTCAGGCCAAGCCCTGTAACCCAGTGCTCACCAAAACCCAACTAGAGCCCAGCCTGAACTGCAGAGGAAAAGGATTCTGCAGAGTTTGTAAATTCCTCCAGCTCCAAACACCGAGGCCAGTCCAAAGAAATTTATTGCCTCTACAGCGCAGAGAGCATGATATAATTTAAATGCTTCTAAGTTAGTATCAACTAATTTTTCATGATAACCCTCTAAAATCAGTGATGGGAGCTCGCTGTCAAGATTCTAGATAATCTGCTAAAACAAGAAAAATTCACAGGAAGGAATAAGAAATGTGTGAAGCAATTTACCTCCTTCCCAACACACTCCAGATGATTTCTCTGAAAAGAACAAATGGAAACTTTAACCCTTAGCCTTGATTAATTTCATCTACATGCTCTAGCTGCACATGGCAATCAGTTACTGATGAGCAGGTTTGGCTTCATGTGCCGAGCCAAGCCCAGGGAGCTGCAGGCTCTGCACAAGGCTGAGCCTTCCCTCTGAGGTGAGACCACTACAGGTTGCACAATGCCCGGATTTGCCTATTACTGCCGCTGAAATGCTTCCACAGCTTTATGAAATGCTGTGCTTGCTTTTATCCTTTCCCCCCACACACACAAATGGTGAATTACAGGAACTGCAGCACTCCACATCCAGCTCCCCAAGGGGAGATGCTCCCCTCGCCAGGGAGGGAGCCCACCAGCCTTTACTGAACCAACATCCAGATCAAACAACCCTTGACTGGCAATAAAAGGGCCCTTGAGGAGCTGCTCCACAAGCCAAGAGGGGAAGCAAGGCAAGAGAAAACATCCAGTTTTTCCAAAGGAAGGCAGCATCTCTCAGCTCCAAGAGCTTGTCTCCCTGTGTGATGTTTACTCACTCAGTGACCACAGGGCAAGTCATTTCAGCCTGCACAGCACTGACTATCAAAGAGTCTGGGGAGAAGCTCAGCTGGAGACTGCAGGGCTCAGCATCTGAGCACACATTTGAACTCACAGCATTTGGGGAAGCCTCATTAGGTCGAGTGCGTTGCACAATCGAGTGCTATGTGCCTTGATTTCCACAAAAAGAACAGAAATATATCCCCACAGCTCAATGGAGCCTGTGAGGCTTCACTCATTAAATGCCTAACCCGCTGAAAGTTTGATTTGAAGATGCTGGAATAGCGCAAGACATTGGTACTGACATTATTGTTATTAAAGGAAGAATAAAAAAATATTGTTCCTAGCTAGGAAGGCCATATCAAACTACCAAGCAAGAGATAAATCAGCCAAGGTCTCCAAAAAAAGACATTATTTCTCCTTTACTCCAACATCTTAATGTGCGTGACTTTTTTTTGTACTAGAAATATATTTCTATAAATCCTCCTCTACAGAAAGCTTTGCTTTCAGAAGGGGAAAAGTAGCAGATAAAATACTGCCCATCAAAATGAACTCAAGTCTCTAGTAACATAACTAAATGTGTAACATTACAGATGTTTTATGGCCACAGTGTCGGATCCATTTAGATCATTTTTACAAACCCAGCAAGAAATCTCTCCCCAGCGCTGGAAACCACGCCACAGGTCTGGGAGCAATTGTTTATTCACACAGAGATGCCACCAGAGAGCAACAGCATCTCCCCCACCAGAGCTTGGAGGGCTCATTCCTCATGTGCCATCAGCACTGGGAGCCGGGCAGGGATGGCGAGAGGAGCTGGTCCCCACACAGGGGCCCTTCTGCTGCTGCCTAAAGCTGACACATCCCTGCATGTCCTGCTGGCAATGAGGGCGGGCACACTGGGAAACCAGCAGCAAAGGTGCTGCCCATGGTGCCACCACACCGGGACACTGGCACAGCAGGGACACTGGCACAGCAGGGCCAGCAGGGACACTGGCACAGCAGGGACACTGGCACAGAGGGCCACTGGCACAGCAGGGCCAGCAGGGACACTGGCACAGCAGGGACACTGGCACAGAGGGACACTGGCACAGCAGGGCCAGCAGGGACACTGGCACAGCAGGGACACTGGCACAGCAGGGACACTGGCACAGCAGGGCCAGCAGGGACACTGGCACAGCAGGGACACTGGCACAGCAGGGACACTGGCACAGCAGGGCCAGCAGGGACACTGGCACAGCAGGGACACTGGCACAGCAGGGACACTGGCACAGGTGCCTCCTGCCCAACACCACCCATGGTCCCCCTCCAGCACACACCTGGGTACACAAACAGAGCCACTCCTGTGTCACGTCAGCCCCTGCCACCAGCCCATGCTGAAGTCACACTCTGTCTGCAGTTCTGCTCCCCAAGCCCATCACAGCCAGTCGTACCCAACATCAAAAGATTTATTGCCCACAGTGATAACTGCCCCACGCTGCTTTGTTTGCTAATTGTGACTGGCTTTGCCCCCAGAAGGGTAGGAGCCTAATAAATCAGTTATCTCCAGGAAGAATTCATTTAAAGCTGTTAACAGTGAAACCCCGAGCACTTGGCAGGAGGTTCAGCAGGAGGGATGTGGTTGTGCCTGGTGCTTGGGGCAGGACACACTCAGCAGCCAGGGGAAGGAAATCAGCTCTGAGCAGCACCTGGATGGGTCCAGGTTTGCCTGCCCACCTCAGCAGGCACCTCTTGTGCTCCTTTCCCATAGGAAACTGTGCCAGGACAGCCAGCACTGTCACCACAGGCTTGTGCTCCCCACAGCACCTCAGGAGCCTGAGGGACACGCTGGGAGCCCAGCCCCAGCAGAGACAGCCAAGCTCTGTGCTACCAACAGCACATCCTCAGCATGCCCAGCACAGCTGCCTGTCCAGGGGAGCACCCCAGAACTGCCCTGCAGGCGCTGCACTGGCTCACAGAGCTACCAACCAAGCTGTGAACATCAACAGCGCATCCTCAGCATGCCCAGCACAGCTGCCTGTCCAGGGGAGCACCCCAGAACTGCCCTGCAGGCGCTGCACTGGCTCACAGAGCTACCAACCAAGCTGTGAACATCAACAGCACATCCTCAGCATGCCCAGCACAGCTGCCTGTCCAGGGGAGCACCCCAGAACTGCCCTGCAGGCGCTGCACTGGCTCACAGAGCAACACCAGCTACAATGGAGGGACTCTCTTACCTGATCTACAATACCAACAGGTCTCCAATAATAATGATGTTAGTGAGAATAAACACTTGGCTGGATGTTCACTCCTTCCCCATCTTCCCCAGCACAAGAACCCTGCCAGTATCAAAGCCTATCACAGCTCAATACACTCCCAGACTTTCAAGTACCTAGATCATTACAACACTGCCAAAAATGTCACATAAAAAGGCCAAGGCACTGAGATGACTGGATTTCCAGGTCTGGCAGGACATGAAAAGCTGGGACAACTTCCCATGAACAGGCACTTGTGCAGAGTGACTCCAGCCAAGAGTGAGCACTGTTAACATCTGCCGGCTGCAGGGCTGAGCTCGGAGCGGGGCTGCAGGCAGCAGCACCTCTGCCAGCAGGGCTGTGCCAGGGCCGGGGTGCTGGGGCACTAAGGGAACAGTGCCAGCCCAGTCCGACCCTCATTGTACCCACCCTGCACCCACAGAGCGCTCCTGGGGCACTGCAGAACAAACCCAGCCTGACCCTCACTGCACTCACTGTTGCCCACCTGGAGATTTTGTTCCTTTTTGTTCCTCCTGAGAGCTGCAGCACCTGTACCTACAGTGGCAATTTTAATTTAAGTGCAGCAGCCCTGTGCCTTGAGTTGGACAGACAGACACAGGACTAAACCATCTGTAAGGACCCATGAACCATCTCTAAGCCCCACACACAGAGCTGTACATCAGGGCAGCTCACAGAGGTTAACAACCCAACCTTTCATCCCACCTCCTCAGCCTCACACCTCCAACGTGCTGTGAGTGAGCTGTGCAGGCCGGGTTACACACAGGACATGTTTGCCTTGTCCATGGAGGCTGACTCACCAACGCAAGGGCTCCACAGGCTGTACCTGCAGCCACACCGCGACGGCTGCGAGCCAGACCCACGTCCCCAGGAGCTGCAGGGCCAGCAGAGACCTTCCCTGGCTCTCCCTGACAGGATCTGCACCCACCCATCAGAGCCTGCCTATCCTGAGCCCCAGAGCTCTGCCCCAAAGCTGCTGCCAGCTCTGGGGATGCTCTGGTGGGTCCTGTGCAGATTGGAGAATTTGAGAATTTGAGGTTCTCCCCACAGCTGCAGCTCAGCAATCCTTCATCCACTGTTAAATCACAGACCACGTGCTGAGAGTTAAAGACTTCTACAGGACCCCAGGGACTAATCGAGGGATGATTTCAGCCTCTAACTGTGCTCTAACCAGGCACTTAGGATGCAGAGCACAAGTTTGTGATACTATTGTGCACTGCATCAAAATGACTTTTTGATACATTTTTGCAAATAACTAATAAGGAAAAGAGAAAAAACCACATCACCCTGGTATTTAACATAATTCTTCCCCTCTGTCCCCTATCCTTATTCTCACATTCGTGACAAACAGCCTCCATCTTCAATTAGGCCTGTTTTATGCATGCACGAAGCCCCCAAAATATGAAAGAGCTTTTATGCAACACCAGATTATCTAATGTGCACATATTTTGCAAAAGAGCACTTTTTAAATACCTAGTCACAGAGAAGGGGAAAAAAAACCCCATTCCATTCAGGAGGAGAGAAAGGGAGAGGAGGAGAAAAAAAGCCACATAAAAGCTGCAAAAAAAGAAAGTGAATGCATTTGTATATTAAGCAATCGAGTGCTGTCACACACTGAAAACACAAAGCACTGAAGTTTAAGTGGGCACACACCAAGGGCCTTACCATGGGACACACTTTTCAGCAGCACAGAAAGCACTCCCTTATCAACCCAGCACAGTATGAAGCAGGATCTCTGCCTATTAAAAAAAAAAAACCCAGAGAAATAACTTCTCTTGACAGCCTGACAGCTGACATTCTTAACTGAAAAAACCAAGTGCCAAGAATTATCAGGCCTGGCTTTTCTCTCCCTGATAGATGACGGAGCAAAAAACAACAACGGCCACACACATCTCATAAATCACAACTTTTATTGAATGCCTCGCCACATAATAGCAACAGTCAAACTGAATAAAGAGGCTTTCAGTGCGTGTCTGTAAAATCCTGGGGAGCACCGAGATCACTCCCAGCACCAAGAGCCTCCCCCAGGTCGGGCAGGTATTCATGCCAGTGTCACTGTATTCCTTACAGAGCCACCTGGGGAGTTCAGAGGGATTTTCTCTTTCATTGCTGCGTTAAGAAGCGCAGAATAATGCGGAGAAGGGAACCAGAAACTCGGTGCAGGCACAGAGGTAGAAGGAAAGGCCAAGAGCTCTGCACAGGTGAGCAAAGGAGTGAGTCTGGCCTTTGGGAAAAGTCACCTGCAGCCACACAACAGCTGTGCCTGGGGTTTTCTCTCTGAAGCAGCAGGAACCTGCCTGCAGGCTCCTGGGAGATGAAGAGACAGGTGGGACCTGAGCACACAGGTGGGACCTGAGCACACAGGTGAACACAGAGCACATGGGCAGCAGGTCAGGAGAAAGCAAAGGTGGGAGCCCCACCAAGGGAAATTCCTGTGATCTCCCACCACCACAGCGACACCAGCACAGTCTGATCAGTCTGGATATACAGCACTAATGCTCCTTTGTTCACTTTTCAGCACTCACTGACTGGCTCCATTAAGATACTAATAGTAAAAATAACAGAAATTATAATAATGATATCACCTACTTTTATCTGAAATAGTGAAATATCAATAGTACCTTTCATCTAAATAGTTTAGAGGCGCTTCACTTTTTGATTTCAAGACAGCCCTAAAAGTGCATTTAAATCTCCCCTGTTATAGGAAAATTTCTAATACAATCTTTCCAGCACATAAACTAAAGAAAGCAGAGGGGCATTTATATATTAAATCAATTACCAGAACTTCCCTTCTCTTCACCCAAGCTAATTAAAATTTCATGTGCTTCATACCAGTAACTGTGTACAGGATCACAGCTGGTGTTTTCAAAGTCAAATAAAATAAAAATACAAGGGGATCTTGGTCTGCAACCCTACTGCTGCAGGACAAAAATAGATACTCTGCTCTTAGTGAAATCCAAGTCAGTGCAAATTTGATACCTAACTCCTTTGAAACTTTAAACTTGAGCATAATTTCACAGTGCCTCAGCCCACTAGACCGGAGCCTGCAATTTTCAGCAGGATAAGGAGTCTGAGGAGACCTGGGCAAGCCACCTGAGCTCCAGGGCTCTGGAGTTTTGTTTCTTTCTCAGATCAGCACCAAAGTGGCCGTAACACACAGGAGGAGTCCCAAGTGTTTGCTCAGTAGGGTCTGGCAGCAGGCTCTGCTCAGGGCTTTGCAGGGAGCACAGGAGGCAGCTCAGGGCACGGCTTCAGCTACACCCTGGGCACCCCTGGCACCTGAACCCAGGCACCTGAACTGCAGCACCAGGCCAGCAAGCAGGCCCACAGAGCAGGGACAGGGTCACTGTGGCTGTGACAGTGATTTGGGGGTTCCCCTGCACCCCCTGTGTGACTCTGCAGCCTCCCCAGAGAGCCCTCAGCTGCGATGCTGAACAAGATCCTGCGCTTCAAACCAGAGCCCCTGACCCCACGTTTTACTGAGCGCAACCCCCTTCCTGCATCTGCTTCCAATATTGTCTTTTTTGGGCAAACAGACCGAGCATATGTTCCCGAGGCTGCTGCCCACACGGTGGGTGGGTGTTACAATCAACTGCTGTGCACCAGGCTCCCAACAGCAGGGCTGGCCTGCTCCTCCTGCTCAGCTCAGGAGCAAAGGGATGAATCCACCACCACAGTTAATGAAACAACACCCAAGCTAAGGCTGAGCACAAGGTTTGAGTGAGCTCCTTCTCTCTCCATGAGTCCCAAAGCCAGGAGCAGGCACAGTGACACTGCAGGGCAGTGGTGCCCCCAGCACCAGGCAAAGTTAATGAAACAGCACCCAAGCTAAGGCTGAGCACAAGGTTTGAGTGAGCTCCTTCTCTCTCCATGAGTCCCAAAGCCAGGAGCAGGCACAGTGACACTGCAGGGCCGTGCTGCCACCAGCACCAGGCAAAGTTAATGAAACAACACCCAAGCTAAGGCTCAGCCCATGAGTCCCTCCATGAGTCCCAAAGCCAGGAGCAGGCACAGTGACACTGCCGGGGCAGAGCTGCCCCCAGCACCCTGCAGCCAGCACTCCCTGCTCCCACTGCAGCCACAAAGAGCCCTGCTGGGAAGGGCTGCCACTGCTTTGGGAGGGGGTGGGGACTTGTTTCCAATATCCATCTGCTCCTGCTGCTGCTCTGAATGTAAAATCACACTTGTGAATCTGTGACATCCTGCCTGGTTGCTGTGGCAATGGCTATGCCGTCACCAAAGGCCAGTCCCTTCCTTTGGGAAGGAGCAGCAGCAAAGATAATCTGCTCACTTAAGTGCTGCTCTCCAGCAACCAACCAACCACCCAACGAGACCGGATAAGGGGAGAAGAATTAAGAGGGAAAATGCCAACCAGAGCAGATTTGCCTCTAAACCAAATGTTGTCTAAGTTTCTCAGGAAGGCATTAGCATTTCTTTGATTTCCAGTGTTTTTCCTTTGTTCCATTAAAAACTACAAATCCACCATTAATGAAAATTCAGAAATGTCTGTGCTCACTGAGCGTGCAGCCATAAACACCAGTGTGGATTGTATTATTTCTAATCTGCTTCATGGGAAGAAGACATAGATTTGTCTGAAGTGCTGCATCATTCTTTCCATACAAGGGCCCCATTACCAGACTACCCTTATTTGCAAGTCAAATGACAATGCCACTATTTGAATACATTTCCAAGCCCAAAAACCCAAGCCAGTGCTCTGGCTCTCCAGAGCTAACTCGATCTGACAGCCATAGCATTGATGCCTGCCAGTGCTGATTGACTGGTGGGATATATTTAGGCACAGGAGGGGAAAGGGGGAAGGGAGCAGGCGAGTTCCTGAATCCAAGTACACTGTTAGTAACCAAAAATAACAAGCACTGATTCAGCTCCATCACAGGGAATCCAGCTAATGGAGAATTTACTACCGCACGGGCAATGCCAAAAAACACACACAAAAAAACCTCACAAGAGCAATCAGGGCATCTGTGCCCTGGGTTTACAACAAATACAATGAAACTATCGTTTCCCTTTGCATCCATCTTCTAAAATTGCTTAAATAAAGGAGAAAAGACTGAATTGCAAGGCAAACAATTTTCTTCCTTTTCCAGCGAGGGACAAACACTCATTGTGCACACAGGTGTGTGTGTATCTCCATACTCCACACAGCTATTATGTGCTCTCGTGCCCTTTCAACTCCCATCCTTGTTCAAAACACTACTCTGGGAGGGAAAGTGGCACTAGCTATGGGGAAAAGACCCTCTCCAGCGCTAGAGGACAACATGCCAAGTGTGTTTGAAGAGCTGGATTCAATCTTTCCTGCCCCCTTCTCTGAAGTGCTGTGCTGAAGCCTGGGAAGTGAGCAGTATTTACACATGGAAATCAAAAACACACACAGACAAAATATCCCTGATATATCTGCAGTTCAGAAGGAGGGAAAATAAAGCCTGTTTGTTTGTTTTACTGAACTCCACAGGCATACAGGATGTCACCTGGAGCTGTTCTTTACATGCAAATACACTCTGGGTCCCCTCACACCGACACCAGGGTGAGGGGGAACAGAAAAGCAGCCCAGAACCCCTTCCAAAAGGATGTGCAGTGTGACCCCAGCTGTGAGATGTGAGCCACTTCCATCCAGGGCCACCAGCCCAGCGCTGGAAAGGATCTGTCAGGCAGGGCACAGAGCTCTGAAGGGTTTGCATTTGCTGGTAATGACGCCCAAAAATCCACAGACAGCTTCAGGGGGCAGACAGGCAAGGGAAAAGGCTTGTAAAAGCTGGGAGAGATTATGTGACCACCTGTCCCAGCAGCTACAGGAGGTCTGAATACCTGAGATTCCAGGTAAGCACCTTCCCAGCAACACCCCACATCCTCCCTGGAATGAAAGTCAGACAGGGAAAACAGAAAATGCCTTCTCCTTTAACACAAAGCGTGCATTTCTCAAGCCAAAAAACCCAGCCCAGCTTGTTATGTTTTCAGAACAGTGATGCAGCCTTAAAATTTTAAGGTTTTGTTTAAGAAAAGAGAACCTTTAAGTGTAAGCGGAATCAGGCACCAGAACCTTAATTTATCAATTAGACGCCATCTGTGGATTGTGTTCCTTGGAATAATTGTTAGATTGACAATGCACTGCTGCTTTACAAAGTTTCTGCCAGCCTTGCTACCATTTAATTAAATTTCTGCACTTAACTTTGATTGCACTGAAAGCACTGCTGGTTTCTGCCGATCGAGTCCCTTAGCCACCTGCTGTGTTAGAACTAACCATGTTTCCACAGTTGTATCAAAAATTATGGGTTTTATTTTTAGTCTTTGTCTTTTCTCAGTCTTCACCACAAGGAAAAATAATAGTAATAAAAACCCCAATGATTCTGGCGTGCTGAAGCCGTAATACCCAACGTGGAAAGCAGCAGCAGCAACTTTCCCGTCTCCCAACAAAAGCCAGACGCTTCCCTTTTTGTCTTCCAGCACAGAACAAGTGTCAGGCCATGATGGCTTAATGCTCCACGTTTTGCTTAAACAAAACGAGCTTCCTGTACCTCCTCATTATATTTGTATACATCTCTTGTATTTATATGGAGGGATAAAGGCAAACACACCAGTCATTTACATACATAAATATTGCACACGCAAATAACAAGCAAGCTGTCATTCTCGCTTTAGCCCACAGCACAGTTGGGGAAATAGAACTTCAATAATGTCAAATTAGCAGAGTGAGGAGCCCTAAAAGCCTGCAAATATCATCAAGCATCCAAGCTGCTGCTGTGAGTAACCTCGGTGTGGAGAGGAGCCAGGCTGCCAGATCCCCCCAAGCACCTGACCCACGCTGGGCTCCCAGGAGATCCTGGTGTGCCCATCCCAAATGTTCAAATGTTCTCCTCCTTCCCAGCCTGTGCCCCAGCCTGGGGACACTCACCTCACTCCTGCCATTCCAGGCAGCCCTGCCCTGGCACAGCAGGGTCAGGCACTCCTCTGTACTAAAATGGCATCTGCATGGACTTGCTTGGTGAAGGTTCACCAAAATAAATTTTAAATTGCAGCAAACCTGTGCTGTGTATGCCCACTATCTCCGCTACAGTGCTGTGTCAGCCTCTCTCTCTCTTCCCCTTCTTTTCTGTTGTATGGGACAGATAAAAGCTGCAAGGATTGAGGCAGGTGGGAACAGGTTCTCCTCCCACCCCTGTGACTGTGAAATAGCAGAAAGAGGTTCCTCAACCCAGATTAAGTAGTTTGTGCTAAATCAATGTGTGTGAGGTATTTTTAAATCCTTCACTCTACGTAGTGTCAAAGTATAAAAATAATGTATTTTACCCACTAGAGGTAAAAAAAAAATAAACCAGATTTCATGGCAAAAGAAACTCAAAGGCAGCAAGAACAGGACAGTGTTTATGTAGGGGCTGCAATTTTGGGCAATCTGATGGCACGCCAAGAGGGGTCAGAGAATTGAACAAGAGCCTGCTTCTGGGCTCTGCCTAGGCCAAGGAGACCCGGTCATCTACATATTCAAATTATTTTCATAATTCTTCAGAGAAAGTTATGAAATATTTATCAGCAACCTGTGGGGCTGAACTAGCGCTGCTCCAAGGAAAATACAGATTCAGGCAATTTCCTAAAGTGGGCATTCTACTGTGGGGCTGGAGCAACTCTGCCATGCCAATATAAGGCATGAATAGGTTTTATGACGCATTTTATAGAAAATTACAGCTGCATAATTAAGGCTCAGCAGCAAGCCTCCAGTGGTGCCCCTGCTGCTGAGGAAGCCCAGCTGAGGCAGTGCCAGAGGTGCCCGTGCTGCCCCAGGCCCACAGGGATGGAGGGCGCTGTGCCTGCCCCAGCCTGGACACAGCTCCTGCTCCACACAAAGCTGGGCTTTGTCCTCTGCAGGGCTGGGCCCCACCTGGACCTGCACACACACCTGCTCTCTCAGGGGCAGAACGCATCAAAGCTTTCACCAATCGCAGCCGTGACAGGAGCTGTCCTGGGGAAAGGAAAACCTTGTTTCCAGGACCACAATCTGAATTAACTCGTCACTTTTAATAATCTGGTGTGCCCGGAGTCAGCACGGGACTGAGGCATTCCTGTACACAGATCAGCCCAGGGCTCACTCTGGGCACTGAGCTCTGCCCTTGGCCAGACTGGGAATCTCCCCTGGGCTGGAGCGGAGCTCTCCCCTCTGGAGCTGGCACCGTCCTGCTCTGCCCTCCCTACATCACCTCGTGCTGCCCAGACCTGCCACCAGAGCCCTGCTTTGGACAGAAACACGCTCTAGCAGGCTTTGAAACCCCCAAATATCACAAGTCTGATTCCAGCCAGGCAAATTCCTCCTGCTGTGCTCACACCGTGCCCCTGGGCAGCTGGCTCCCTCTGTCTGAGTGCCAGATCCTGCAGAGGTATTAGGGGTCAATTACATTACAAGGAGGTACAGGAGAAGAAAAGACACTTCTTGGTCTGCAGTTCTGCCCTAAATTAACTTTTAATATGGAACAGAATGTCACACTTGCTTCTCCCCATAATCTAAAAATTTCTCCTTATGCAGCAGCAATAAGGAGGGCTTTTAAAAATTAAAAAGACCTGAAAACCACACAAGGGTGTATTTCATGGCTATAAAAAAGCATTTAAAATGTAGAGTTAAAAAGGTGTTTCAAGTGTCTTCATCAAAGGAGGTTGAAAATGGAAGGAAAATAGGATTTTAAAAATGCCCATTTTCTTTAAAATCAGCTTCGTGAGTCAGAGCACACAAAACCTTTTTGCTGCTCTGAGGATCCTGAACGTAAAGCCAGCCAGCACTGCAGCCAGTTTGTTTGTTGAGAGTAGCAGTGCAATTATCAGTGACATGCACAGCCTTTTCTGCCATTTTCGTGTGTATTTCTGCTATATTCTGAGGCAACTGCCAGCTCTCCCTGACACCCCATGAGCTCTGGAAAGGAATCCCCAAATTCAAAGCTAATCAGGGAACACTTTTTCATGGGAGGCTTTATTCATCTCCCCTCCCAAAATCTTTTTCCCTCCCATCTTGATTTTGTTAGAAACCACAGAAGATGACAGAGCATGATCTGGTACCTGGGAACTTGCACCTCTTCACCAAACCAAACCGGTGCTGCAGGTGCAGTGTTTGCTGAAGCATCAATGACACATGCTGCTACCCAGCAGAGCCCTGCAGTGCTTCTTGCCTTCCTTTATTACTCCCTGTCAGTGAACCACCAAGTTTGTTTCCCAAGTTTTTGCAACATCTCCAGTCCCACCCTTCAGCTCCCTGATTTTTGATCACGCCCTCCAAGCACCTCAGACCTTTACCAGCAAACCGCAAATCAAGATTCCAGCTGTAAATCAAGCAGAACAAGCTCTGATTTACCCCTCACCTTAAACCAACAGGATATTACAACAAAAAATATCCTGGCCTGGTTGCCAGAAGGAAGCAAAGCATCCATGTTACAATTAGCATATGCAAATCAGCATATGCTACCGCCCAGCCCTTCCCTCCCTCAAACTGAGCAAAGCACAACTGAGCAGTGCTGAAATGCAAATTACCCAGCAGAGAGTTTGGGGACGTGCAGGAAACATAAGGACTTGGTGTCTGGATGCATTCCAACGAGAGTAGCTGCAAACTAAAACAACACTCGAGAACATGCGAGGAAGCTTCTATTAAAAAAAGAATCTGCTCTCTTTAGTTAACAGTGGGAATGATGCAATTACTAGAGAGCCAGGATACCCTCAGGCCCCAAATTCTATTCTGACTACAGGGAAGGGAGAAGGCAGGAAGCAGAACTGTTCCTGCAGACCCAAGGGCAGGGGACACTGCCCAGAGAGGGCTCAGAGCACAGAGCCAGCAGCCACAGCTCACCCATCACACACACACAGACAGCTGTGGGCACAACAGCTCCACAGCCCGTGGCCCCCAAAATGCCAGGGAGGGTGAATCAACAACAGCAGAGACTCTGCTGAACCCTCTCTGCTTCTGAAGAATTCAGGTAAGATTTGGAGCAGAAGGGCTGTCCAAGGAAATGGTGAATCCAGGATACCTCGTGCTTTAATGCAATACTAACCATAATTTCTGACCTACAGTGAAATGAATTTGCAAATGACTAGTAACACACAGAATGGAAAGAGAGGGCCTCGATGACTGCTAATCCTCACTAAATAATTACATTTACATATAAATGTAAACACACATACAAACCTACATCAATAAAAAGCTGTTAACAATATAACTGTAAAGCTCTGTAATTTCTTTTAAGAAATTAAGTCCAATTCCGTGTTGAAGGAAAAGATTGAATGCTGCAGGATATGCAATACAAACAGTACAGAGAGTATCACTCAGTCAGGATTAACACATACTTTTTCTTCCCTCTATAAATCATTCGTGTATTGAGACATGCAGCTAAATCAGCTAAAGTACAGATCTAATTAAAGAACCTGGAAACTGATTACTGCACTATGGAACACATCAAGGGGTTTTTCTTCCTTTTTTTTCTTTTTTTTTTTTTTTTTAAGAAAGATCTGGTCTGAAATCTTATCAGTCCCACACATGCCAGAATTAGTCCCTGCCTTTGTGTCAGATGGAAACTGTATCGAGAAAGCATCAAGCAGAACTCATGGTTGAGATGCACAGAATGCAGCTGTCTTCATCTGCCAGATTATATTCTGTGCTTTCCACTATCAGCACACAAACTGCAGGTGTAGAGCTCCTCGGGGCCAGACACTAAGAACTAAAATACAAATACAAGTGCTTAAACTGAAACAAGTTCCTGCCTCACCATGGACTCAAGTGAAAGGCTCTGGAATGCTTTTACTTCACGAGTATTAACTCCTGAATAATAAACCTATTTGCCACAGCACCAAGTTGTTCTAGAGGACTGGAAATAAACATTAAAGCAAGGCTCCTCTCACACCTTCCCCTGGAAGCAGCCCTGGTGACAGATGAGGCTCAGCAGCAGAGATCAATGGGATCCTCAGCCCTGCCAGATAAAACCCTTCCTTCACCTGCCTCTGCTCCTACCTCCAGCACTGGGGCAAAGAACCCATTTGCTCCCAGTCAAGGGGAGAAACGAATGGGTTTAGGGCCCCTCATTCCTCAGATGCCTCTGATTCATCTGCCCTGACTGGCTTCACACAAAAGCTGCTGCTGCTGATGGCCATTAGGTCAGACACGCTTTAACACCAGCTATTGCTATTTTAAAACATGTTGATGCTGCTCTGAAACAGCATTTTACTCTTACACCCTAATCATTGTTATGGCTTCTGACAGGTTTTAAATACAATAGTATTAACTGCAATTAATTCATTTGGAATTAATGCGAATATTGCAGGCACTTCACTAGATCTCTGCTGCAATTCACCACTCATTATTGCACCATTATTTTTTAAGTGTTATCCATAAAGCAGGCTGCCAGGGCATTTGCATTTAGGTGACAGAAGTAGGAACAGAGAGGAACAATAAATCAGCACAAAAATTAAGCAGAAGGAGCGGGAGAATTACATTGTCTGACGTTTTAATATTCCTCACGGCTCTGGTTCCCAGCCTGGCAGAGGGCTGTGCACCCTTCCCTCCCCTGCTCAATGCCCAAAGCAGTGGCTGTGCAGGCTCATCCTTGCATTTCTGACATGCTCGCACTCCTGCCCCAGTGCCCTGCAAGATCAGGCCCAGGCAGACAGAAAATAGACAGGTTTTTTCCAACAGAGCCATTAAAAACAGCCAGCACGTCCGGGAGGTAGGGCAGAAATAAAGCATTATTAGCCCATTAAACGGGGTGCCCAGCAGCACTCCTCCCTGGGCAGGGAAAACCTCTCTGGTGCAGTTAACAGCTGTTTTAGAGCATTAATGACCTCAGGTGAAAACAAACTGGTCATTAAAACCACGCTTTAAGGGGATTAGCCCGCACCAGAACATACAAGTTACTTAAACTGAAGTAGTTCCATATGGTTAATTTATAATTTCCAAGGCATTAATCAGCGAAATTCTGATGGTTCCTAGATAAATTGTGCAAGGGGGAGATTCATCCTCAGAGCAATCTGAACTGGAAGCAGCGCTGGCAGAACAGTTTCATTTCTCAATTTGCTGGCTAAACTGAAAACAAAACAGAACCAAAAAACCAGAAGGACGAATTTGCCTATGATTAAACAAACATGTTTTCATTTTGGCAAAACTTAAAAGGAAAGGGAAAAAAAAAAGAAAAATTTCATTTTGAGTCAGTCCACATCTTGTTTCAACTCTGAGCGGAAATACACTGCAGGTTTTTCAGTTTATTTAACCCCTTTTAAACCTTTTGCCTCTCAAGGCCACTTTTAAACTTGCAGAGTGCAGGAAGGGGGAAATGGAAGTTTGGTGAAGATCTCAATGCACAGGTGGGAGGGAGCAGAGGTGGGGGCTCAGCAGCACCCAGCATTTCTGAGTCTGGGTTAGGAAATCCGTCCTGAGAGCTCAGCCCCAGCCCTGGGCTCACCGTGGCCAGCAGGTTTTACACTGCTCAGTGCCACTGCTGATATCCACAGATAAGAGATCCGAACACTGAGATACCCAGGCAATCTAAAGGGCGCTGAAGCTGCAGCACAGCAAACACACAGGCGTCAGAGCAGGACCAAACTCCACACGGATTCACACACCCTGGTGAGCAGCCAAACCAAACCGGCGAGGAAGGGCAGGCACGTGCCCACCCACCCCCAGAAGGGAGAAAAGACACCCCTGGAAAGCAAAGAAAACAAGCTGTAGCTCATGGAGAGACTGAATCCATTTAAATTACAAATACTCTGCTAAATACAAACTCCACAGAACCTAAAGTCGTTTTAAAAACTGTTCTTTTTATCACTGACACCTTGGGGGAAATTTTAGAAGCTCATTTCATCCTCGTAACACAAGGACTCCTCCACAGTGCAATACTTTATTAAGATGATTGTATAGGGCTCTGCAGAGAACCAACAACAGGCTTGAGACTTCAATTTGTTCCACAGAACAACAGCATTAGCAAATAAAACACCCTGAAGCTCTCTTTGGCTGAATCTTTACTGTGAAATGTACCTCTCAGCCTAGGAAATGCACTTTCCCCCTCTGAATTCCCTGGTACCTCCAACCCACCTAAATCCCACGGCCTGCACAGGGGACACCCCCCAAAGGCTGGTCCAGAGCAAATCAAGAGATACAAAAATCCCTCCTGCAAATCAAGAGATACAAAAAAATGTTCCTAAGTTAACAAGTTTCACACTAAAGCAACTCAATTTCAGGATCCAAAGGAAGGATCCATGGAGGCAACAATCGATGTCCTCCCCACCAGGGATGGGGCTCAAGACGAGCACAAACACTGACCAAAGCCTCCTGCACAATTCCAGACCTGTCCTCTCTCCGTCTGCTCAAGAACAACATTTGTTTTAATCTTTTTGTCAAAACAAAAATGAAACAAAAAGCCAACCAAACAAGCAACAACAACAAAACCGTTCCAAGAATGCACAAGGGCAGAAATCCAAACCTAGTTCAGCTCAAAACTCTACTTTACCAAAGGCTGAACTACGCACTTATTCGGGAAAGGAGGACTAAGCTCTTTCCAAGGTCACTTCAAGGTTTTCATACCAGCGAGAGAAGAATTCTTTACATGTGACAGTGCATCCTGTGTATTCAGTTGGGAAGGCAAATATGGGTTTAATAAATAAAATTTATAAAAACCAAAGCAGAGGACAAAACCTTGCCTCACAATGCACCCATTTCTGCAGCGAAATGGGAGTACAGGATGTCCCTGTCCCAAGAAGGTGTTGTGCCAACATCCCTTAGAGCAACATCAAATATAATTTTCAAACCAATTAGCTCAAAAAGCATCAACACCAAAGCAATGCCTTCCACATTCTAATTACTAGGCCATCCTATTCAATTCTTAATGAGAGGAGAGACAAAGGCAGTATATGTATTAGGGTCTACTTCAAGAATTCTTTTTCTTTTAGCAAACAGATCCTCTTTTGTTCTGGTTAAACACCAATTACTCCGTTCTCTCTAACATGCAAATCAGCTGAAAATAGGGCATGATGTATCTCGATCCTGCACCACTACAAGTTTGAATGAAGGGGGAAAATAAAGCAACCCTCTAGGGGCTTTCAATTCCAAGTACTTTGTACTCTGATAAAGCTCTTTTCAAAGAGCTTTTTGTATTATCTACCGCGGTTCCCATAAGCAGTGATTTTGCCATTATGCCAAAAGAAACAGCACATTTAAGGTGTACAATATAAGCAAGGAAAGGAAAAGTAGCCAACAAAGCTGTTTACATGTAGCTTTGAGTCCTTACGTCCCCACTGCAAACAGCAACACTAGGGAGCATTGAGAGCATCACGGCCCGGAGGGAAGGGTTCAGCAGGAAGGGGATGCTCGAGGGTTTGTGTGGCTTTCTGCACCTCCTGAGCACCTGGGGAGGGCTCAGGTGTGGGCTCAGCCCTGTGTCACCCTCGCTGGCTGCACCTGACCCTAAGGGGTTCAGGAGAAGCCTCTGCTGTTGCCAGGGAGGCCTCAGAGCAGCCTGCTGGTACCCACACGGGGCTTACAGGGAATTCCACACCACAAGACACCAAAACGCCTCTGAGCTACCAGGAAAAGAGAGCACACACACACAGGAAAAACCTCCCTGGAGTCCCCAGTGCACCTCTGAGCTACCAGGAAAAGAGAGCACACACACACAGGAACACACCTGTTGTGAAACTGCAGATATACGGGTCTGTGAGAAACGAGCCTACATAAAAAACGACGTATTGCCAACCCTGCAGTCAACAAGTACACAGAATTGTTGGCTATGATCAAGGTATCTGAGTGCTTGCACTACAGAAATCATTTTGTAATTGAATGTTCTATATCAAAGTGTAATTCAATTTATATAATGCATTAACTATACTTAACATAAATCACACACACGCTAATACTTACATTATACACACGCAACCACCTCTGGTCTTGTTTTAATATACAGACAGATAAAATACATAAAAATAGCTCATTTCGAGGAGATGGACCCTAGAGTATTTCACATTTCTAAATTCAGCCAAAAACCACAGCGCATTAGTCTCTTCTGCCAAACATTATATACAATCTTCCAAAAAAGTTTTCATCTGGTTTGTTGGCCTTTAATATATTTTTGATTTATGACATTTTGAAACATTTTCCCTTCTGCAGCTCAAGAGGGAAAAAAGCATTCTTCTGATTCCAGATTCAGGATTTCTTTAAAGAGAAACCAAAAGTAATAAATCTGAAGTGTCATGCTGCTACTGTATCACACGAGCGAGAAGTATTACAGCATGTGTTGACTGCAGCCTCCAAGCAAAAACTGTATTAAGTAACAGTATTTTCTTACATTACACATTCTTTTCCTTGCCCAAAGCGTGTGTTTCACACAGATGTTCTTTATACACCAATATTATACACGTGCAGTGAGTTGCTGTAGCTCAGGGTCTCTCCTCTCCTCACACCAAGTGGTGAGGCCATGGTAACCTCATTGGGAAGCACCAACAGCTCGTGGCTGTGTCCACACCAAACCAGCCTCCCAGCAAGCTTTCCTTTGTCCAGTTTCTGCCCCAAACTTGTACAAGGAGCCCAGGGCACAGGTGTGGGAGCAGCAGGGTACAAGAGCCCCTTTTCAAAGGGACAGAGCTGTGGGATCCCAGAACAGGCCGGGCTGGAAGGGAGCACGGGGGCTCACCTGGTGCCACCTCCCTGCCCAGCCAGGGCCATGCCAGAGCACAGGACTGCAGCCAGCCAGCTCTGGAATGCCTCCAGCAGCGAGGGAGCCTCCACACCCTCCCTGCGTCACACACCAGCTGCACTAAGCACAGCACTCGTGTTTCGGGGTCGCTGCTAAGGGGAAGGAGGGTGGCCTGAGAGAAGCCTGGAAATGGAAGGAAAAATGAGCAATAATCCATTCAATGTAATAAAAATGGCAGTTAGGCCAGCGAGCCCATAGACACCAGGTTGATTTCAGTTTACCACTGAGCACTGAGGATAACTGCAGGGCACTGTAAATGTTCATTCCTTTGCGTTAATTGCTGTTAGAGTCATAGTTTAGTATATTACACCAGCCTCAGCTTGCTCTAATTCCTTATCCCATTTGCTTTGGCCAGGATGATTAAAAAAAGAGACAGGGAAAAAATAAAAAGGAGAAAATGCTTTTAATGATTATCCAAGGGAGTGTGTGAAAAGGCAGTGGTAGATGCTCTGCAAGGCACAGGGACAGTGCTGAAGGCATCCTGCGCAAGGCACGGGTGGAGCTGGGGAGGGAGAGCCTCGTCCCACACCCCACAGCTCAGGATGCCAGGCCAGGAGCTGCAAGGCAGCCCCGTGGAGGCACAGGCAGGCACACGTTGTGTTCCATGGCAGTGCCAGGGAGCAGAGCTGTGCCCCGTGGCGCTCACTCCTGCATCCCCAGCGCCCTGAGATGTGCTCGTACACGCACGGCCAGCGCCTGGGGGAGCAGTACAGGAGGCAGCCAGGCTCTGCCAGGAGCCAGCAAAGCTGCAGCTCCCCAAGCAGGGCACACCGCTATCCCTGTGCCGCTCAGGGAGGCTCTGCAGAGCTACCAAACTCCCTGACACCGATCCAGAACGCACGCAGAAACAATGGCAATTAGGCCCCAAAATGAGCGCTTCGATTTAAAAACAACAAACAGACAGAAAAGCCCACACAACAACAAACCACACGCACGCTCAAAAGCCTTCCAGAAAATCAGATAGAGGCAGAGCAGATCCTATCAGCCCTGGCTTCCTCTGTGATTGACACCGGTCAAGTCTCACCATGTTCCTGGAGAGGAAATACATGACCTCCAGAATTTAAAAAAGGCAGGCACAGAAATGCAAGACAAACTGCTTTGAAGAAACAAAGAAGAAGAAAGCAGAGGTGAGAGCCAGCTCCGTTCCACCCACAAGCCATGAACACCAACCCAATCCATCAGAGCTGCCACGGCCGCGACAAACCCCTGTGCCAAACGCCAGCCAGATTCTCATCACCAAATAGCTGAAAAGCAAAGCTGTGCCACTTCTCCTGTGCCTGGGAGGCTGGCTCCTGGCCCTGGCAGCCCTGCCTCCCCAGAGGGTTGGGTGCAGGCTGTATTTGCATGGGCTCTCAGCAGAACAGAGCGCTGTGCCCAGGTCAGGGCGCACACGTGGCACGGTGCCATGGGCAGCACCTGCCCGCGCCCAGCTCAGGTTCCAGCAACCTTCACACCTAGACTAATGTACATAATTATACAGATTACTTAATAACTGCATTATAGATATATTTACCTACACACCGATCATTAGGAATCAGAAAAGAGCTAAATAAAGGCAAGTAAAAGCTCTTACAAAGCCATAAGTTAAGTCACAACTCCGGAGAAAAGTTTGCTACCTCGAGACTAGAATTACAATGCACATTCATTTTGCATCCTTTTATATGAATGATATCTCTAACCACTTTATGATGTTAAATAACACACAGCTGCAGGATTTAATGAGCTGCAGCAACAGGGAAAAGCTGTACAAGGAAGTAAAAAGAAAAGATAGGGAAGCATCTGATTTTCAAGTGAAAGTTAGTGAAATGAAACAGCAATGAAGCAAGCATTGCACGGGGAAATTGTTCAAGATGTTAGGGTCTTCTGAGGTAAAAGCTCTGGGAAAACAGAGCCACAGAGGAAGCAGATTAACTCAGTGGTGGTTAAAACCAAGAGGGTTTCTGGACTTCCAGTAAAGGATGATGTCTTAGTTAAAGGACTGATAAAAGTTTCAAAACCCAGCTTCATCACTGACCTCCTGGGGGTCCCCAGGCAAATCGCTTCGCCTTCCCCTGGATTTCATCTCTCCCTCTTCCAAAGAAAGATGGTCTTGCTGATCTCTATCCCCAAAACATTTCCTGCCCATTCTATTCACCTTCAAAATCTTTTCCCCCTTACAAGCTGACCTATGAACAGAGCCTATGCCTGGCAGCTGACCACACCAGGTAAAGAAGGAAATGAAAAGTCCACAAAATGGGTTAAAAACGATCCTCAGGTTTAATCTCAGGGAGCTTTTTTGACAAACAGACTACCAACAGACTATTCTACAATAAATCAACAAGTTGCATCAGTGCTCAGCAGCACTACCAGAGCGAGTCCTCATTAACGGTCTCATTTCCAGTATCTCCTCTTGCACAGCTCAGGCCCTGCAAGGAGCTGGAAACCCCAGCATCCACCCTCTAGAGTCATTACTCAACAACAAACGAGCACTATATTTAGAACTTTTTCCATGAAGTAGCAGCATCCAAGGGCCATTGAGCCGAGAGGCACTCGAAGGTTAAACAAGCTGACCACGCTCTGCTCCCACCCAGGCTCCTCGCAGGTTACACGGCAGGGCTCTCTCACAGAGCCACCTCAGCCTGATAAACTATCTTTGATCCGAGCACTGAGATACTGAGCCAAAATTATCCTCTCTCTGCTGCCTGTACCCAGGCAGTGACCTCACAATTACGGGAGCACATATACACAATTACTTTGACTTAATTTAAAAGGCTTTGCTACAAAGATTCATTTAACGCATTAAACAGTTGAGAAAAGCCCCATAAACCCCCTACTTTGTTTTCTCTCAGCTACTTCAGTCGGTATTTCAGCTTCTCAAGCTGCTCTGAACAACACACATTCTTCATTCTTTGATTTTGCTCATATTTTAGGAAACCACTGTTAGATCATGTAGAGATTTAGATTTCATTCTCTGCAAGCGAGTGTGGCGTAGCTACAGAAACAAGCAGAGAGCAACTCATAGCTCCACTGGAGTTATATGTAGCCCTCAGGAAATTAAAACCACTTCCAGCACCAGTCACCAGGAGGGTTTGAAAAGTGGGACTCGCAGCTCCTTAGCACAAATCCCCACCATGGAGCTAAAAGAGCAGCGTGGCTGTGGGAGGACGGTGCTGCCCTGAGCAGCCCCAACGTGGGAGAAGGGCAGAACCCACCAAGCTCACAGGGTGCTGCAAGGACAAGAGCCCTGTGCATCATTGCTGTGCCGTCACAGGGATCAGGCCTTGCCGCTCCCCTCCCAGAGACGGCACAGGCCTCCAACTGCGTGCATAAAGCTCCTCTGCATCCTGCAATAACCGGCATAAAACACCTCAAAGCTCGAGATAAATGCACACGAGTGCCACAGCAGCTGCGGCCTGCTCGACAGCAGTGACAGATAAAGCAGCCTCATCACATTAACAGAAAAACATCCACCTTGCAGAGCAGCCTGGGCTACAAGAGCAGCCCGGATAAGCACTAACGTCAGTGTCTTGCACTGCTGTGCTTCCTCCCAAGCTCTTACGAAACATGACCAGCGGGGCTGGGAGCCTCACGTCCAAGGACAAAGAATCAGCAGGCATGTAAGCACCAATATTTATGTAATGTATGTCATGTTCACAGCCACAATGAAATCATTGTCTTCCAAGGGGGCTGGTACGTTTGGAGCATTTGTTTGTTATTTCTGAAGATGCAGGAGGCAAAGCAGTTAAAAATAAAGAGGTCACTGCATGCAAAATTAATCTTTAACTGCCTACACTGCTTTAAATGACTTGTAAGGATTATGGTGCGCTCCCCAAGCTGTGAGGACCTTTGTTAACAAACAACTCCTCCAGAGGAGGTGGAGGGCAGGCCAGTACCATAACTCAGCTGGCAAGTTTTATCCCTCTTCCTTCCCCCAGTGGCCCCTGTTTCACGGCTCCCTTGGTGGGAGCTCTGCCCCCATGCTGCCAAGAGCACAAGGACAACTGGGCTCCAGGAGATGCTCTCAACACGGGCATGACAAGCAGACAAGACAAAGCCTCACCAGCTTCACAGCCTTGCCCAAACCCATGCTTGAAATGGAAGAACAGGCTTTAATTAATTAATATTACTGCTGTGAGCAGGCAACAGAGGGTTCCTTTTAAGACACAACCTGTGGCAACTAGAGTTGTTAAATACTCAACACCATGTCATCATGTGCAACCTGACTTTAATGTTACACAGAGTCCAGCCGCAAAGAAGGCACACAGCAGAGATGAGGCTCATTCCCTTGTAGCAAGGGACGGTTGTTTACTACTTGGTTACTAGCAAAGAAGGAACTTCAGGCTTAGTTACCAAGATGCATCATAAAACTCCAAAAGGAACTAAAAAATTCCAAAGAGGAGTCACCCAGCTCACATTCATGACCTGCAGTATAAATCCACAGCAGACAGCCTGGAGAACCCTCTTAGAGGGAGGTATTGTAAATATATGTTAACATAAACACAGCAGCCTGTTTGAGTGTCAGAGGAGATCCCTGGATGGCCCCAGCAGCTCTGCCCAAGTGCCACAGCTCAGCTGACCCATCTGAGGAGCTGAACCAGCACCCTCCCATCTCCCACACTTTCTCAAGGCTCCTGCAAGCACTTCCAAACCAGGACAATCCTCTCCCTGCCACCTCTGCAAGCAGAAAAGAGACAAGGCAGACAACTGCTCCAGAGTCACCAACTCAGAGCAGCCTCACCACGGATGCAACAGCTGGAACCTGGTTTGCCTGAGACACGAGCAATATGGATAGATATCACCCCCCATTTTGTTCACCAAGTGCCTAAACCAAGCCAGAATTTGAAGAAAGCAACAGAAGTCTTTGAACTCCAAAAAGACTTTCAAATTTCAAGCATACAGTCCTCTGGTATCAGCATAGCTTTAGCTGGCATGACATTAACTGCATTGATTTCCATCTAAAGAATGAAGGTTCAGCAACAGCCTAGAGCTGCCATTGCAAGGAACAAGAGAGAAACTATTCCCTGAGTGATCCTGCCTAGGGCAAGCAGGGGAGAATCTGTATCCACAGGATTAACGAACAAAATTAAGAACCTGCAGGAAGACTATTAGAGACAGCAGAGACAGGTACAATGTACTGAAATGCACATTAAAGCCCCCAAGCCGTCCCACCTCGGGCCCCAAAGGCACACCAGCAACAAGACAGCAGAAAGCTGCCTCAAGGGACAGACTAATTCTCAGGGAAACAAACAGCAGTGAGATGTCACAGGGTTTGTTACCAGTGAGCCACACACACAGAGCCAGTTCTCAGGAATAACTCGAGGCATCACCATCCTCTGAAGGAGGGGTCAGGGACTGCCAAAGCCAAGGAATGAGGCCACCAGGACCCGCACAGATAACCCTCTGCAGATGGAAATTCACTATAAAGTGAGTGGTGGGGAAAGGGACACAACCCACTGAGTGTGAGGCTGCACAGGAGCACCTCTGCAGCTCCCCGGCACCCCTGCATGCCAGCAGCACACAGGAGCACCTCTGCAGCTCCCTGGCACCCCTGCATGCCAGCAGGGCAGCAGCACACAGGGGGACCTCTGCAGCTCCCTGGCACCCGTGCATGCCAGCAGCACACAGGGGCACCTCTGCAGCTCCCTGGCACCCCTGCATGCCAGCAGGGCAGCAGCACACAGGGGGACCTCTGCAGCTCCCTGGCACCCCTGCATGCCAGCAGCACACAGGAGCACCTCTGCAGCTCCCCGGCACCCGTGCATGCCAGCAGCACACAGGGGCACCTCTGCAGCTCCCCGGCACCCCTGCATGCCAGCAGCACACAGGAGCACCTCTGCAGCTCCCTGGCACCCCTGCATGCCAGCAGCACACAGGAGCACCTCTGCAGCTCCCTGGCACCCCTGCATGCCAGCAGGGCAGCAGCACACAGGGGCACCTCTGCAGCTCCCTGGCACCCGTGCATGCCAGCAGCACACAGGAGCACCTCTGCAGCTCCCTGGCACCCCTGCATGCCAGCAGGGCAGCAGCACACAGGGGCACCTCTGCAGCTCCCTGGCACCCGTGCATGCCAGCAGCACACAGGAGCACCTCTGCAGCTCCCTGGCACCCCTGCATGCCAGCAGCACACAGGGGCACCTCTGCAGCTCCCTGGCACCCGTGCATGCCAGCAGCACACAGGGGCACCTCTGCAGCTCCCTGGCACCCCTGCATGCCAGCAGGAGAGCGGCACACAGGATGCAACTCACCCACCTGAATGAACCAGGTTTAGTCACTGCTCCATCAGCAGACTTACTCCAACCTCCTGCCAAGTGTGTCTCCCAGCAGCGCCCCAGCCTGGCTGTCGTGCTCTGAAGTGCTGAAATCCCTTTGCCAAGGCCAGGTAACACAAATGCAGGAGCCCCTGCTCCCTCCCAGCAGCCGCTGCCTGAACCCGTCAGGCTGTCACAGCTCATTAGGGTCACCCTAACGAGATCAGACCCGGGCTGCAGTGACCACAGCCTGGCCAGGCGGGCTCAGCACGCTGTCCTCATCCCAGCAAGAGCAGCCTTTGGAGGAGACACAAAATGGAGGCCTGAGAACACGAGTTTAGGCTCATTAACCTGGAATGCAGCAGGGCAGCCATGGCACCAGACCCGGCCTGCCCAGGAGAGCCAGGGCTGCTCTCACCCTGCAGCACGTGCTGGTCAGTGGCCAGGCCAGCTAAGGAGGGAGGTGGAAAGCGCTCAGCACTAGGTGTTTCAGAAATATTTCAGAGTAAAAATACCGTTTTCTGTGGCTTCACAACAAGCAGAGCCATTGCTCTTCCCAGTCCTTTGTTACACATCACAAATCCGTAGTGAGTATAAAATACATGTGAGGAAAAAACATTTTTAATGCTTAATTCTTAATGAGACACACTGCAGTTCAGGACCAGGAAAAGTCTGACTTGAGTGTACTCAGTTCACTTTTTCCTCTCATTTCTGTTCCTCTTGGCTACCCCTATACATCAGCTTCTAAACAGCCAGGAATAGTTTCCATTGTATTTCCTCATAAATTCTGCTTTGATCATTCAGATAAACATTTGTTGCCTTTCCCCTGAAACAAGCATAAACTTTTCCATTCCTGCTCTTACCAAACCCAAATGTCTGACAAACAAAGACAAAAAATAGAAAATATTTATATACCCAGGAGTAGGTACGGCTCCTTGCAGCCATGGGCAATGCAGTAACAGGGGTTACATCAGAAACTTCAGGAGGCAAGCTATAGCTTGAAATGAGCATGGAAGCCCAACATAACTCAAGATGAAATGGAAATCACCCTGTGACTAAGAGGTTTAACCAAGATTAAAATGGCAAAATGAAAAAAAAAAAAAAAAAAAAGCATTGCTCAGCTAATCTGGCAACTCTCTTCAAGCCCCATCACATCTGCACTGGCACATCTGCACACACCACTTAGCCAGGGGAGCTACGGCAAGATAAAAGCAGATGCATGTGGGAAAAAGCCCACGTGTAAGAAGACTTGCTGCGTTGAGGTCAAGCACAGATTGAACACACAATGCTGGGAGGACCACTCTCCCCTCTGTGAAAGGGAGATTTCCATAACGTACGTCTGACAAGAGCGCTTTGCTCGTTAGAACATGACAAAGGGTTGGCTCCTTTTGATCCTTCCCTTCATCCTCCTAACAGAATTTTGTAAGTAGCTTTTCTTTGGTGAGCCACAGACCTGGCTGTGATCCACATTCCTAGATGTCAGTGCATGGACTCGTGCCCTCACCAGGACGCTGTAAGATCCCAGGTGGGTACAGAGGAGAAGGACTCTGTAGGATACACAGATTCCTCATCAAGGTTGTAGGTAAAACAATAATAATAGATGCCTTGTTTCCTGCTTCCTTCAAGCAATGTTTCCTATGGCTGTTGGCAAGTCTAACAGCTTTGTTCTCCTAGGATCACCCACGAGTCCTCCTTGCAGCAGGCAGAGCTGGAGCCTGTAATCATTAACATCTAATCCAGCAGCCATCTAATGAGAGATAATGGGCAAAATGAACCCAGGGAGGGCAGGTAAAGAGCAACAGCACAGGGGAGGGCAAGTCTCCAAAACATTTGCTCAAAAGAAGCTCCAGAGTAAACTCTGAGCAAACGGGTAGCAGTAAGCCCCTCTATGCATGAGATGCTGCTAAATGAAGGGTGAGAGACACGTTCACACACGTTCCCTGCCTGCTTCCCTGACAATTCAATAAACATCAGAAAATTCATGTTTCACAAGCCAGCACCCAAATCTGAACCAGAACAGGTGTTCCAGCCTGCAAACACCCTCTCAGAAGCCTTGCTCGAGTCCTCATCCCTCAGGTCTTGCTCTGGAGGTGACAGACAAGTCTGTGGATTCGCTGTGGGGAAGGTGTGGCTGCAGCAGGGGTTGGCTTAACAACCGCAGCCCTGTGTGCTCACCACAATGGGGATGTGCTGCACCTCCACTGCCACTAATTTATTCACATGACCAAGCCCCTCATTTCTGAGGACGCATCTTTCAAAAAGATTCAGTAACTCAGTTGTTTTAAGGCTCCAAAAAGGGAGACCCACTACAGCAGATAAGCCCATTCTGTTTATTTTCAAAAAGCTGCTTTCTCAACCTTGGCTCTGAAGGGAAGGTTTGACTCCTGGAAAGTCTATGAAAGGAGCAAACACACATCCCACCCCAACATTACAACGAACTTAGGAGAGCAGCAGCTACAACCAGGCCACCTCTGGATGGAAAGCCAAAGCTTCTGAGTCACTGGTTCCTGCAAGCACTGCAGCTAACAGCTGAAATACACACATCATCATTGTCTCTGGACTCCTCACAGCATCAAAGAGCCAGCCAAATCCTCTGAGCCCCAGAAATCTAATTAGCTAGACTAAAAATCAGGAAAAAAAGCCTCAAAATAATCCAGCAGAGGAATTTTAGAAGTGCACTGAAATAAATGCTCTATAACCTTTTGCAGCCAAACTGCATATCCAAAACTGGATTTATTTTCCTTTCTACTGATTGCCCATTAGAAAGCCAACGTCCAAGGGTAGGTAACAGAAACATTTTCAGAATGTTATGAGAGTAAAATCTTTTACTGCACATCTAATGAAGAACCTTCAATTTATGAGGGTGCTGGTAAAAGGCAGTGGGATGCATCTCTATAAAATCCCATTTCAGTGCAACACTCACAGCAAGCTGCAGACCCAATCATATTTTTCCTACTCTTTGCTTTTTTGGACAAAATCTAGCAAAAGGTGCTAGAGCCACAGAGGACAATTCCATCTCCTGTCCTTATCAAGGGTGTGGTGTTGGAAGATGAGATTTCCCAGGAACTGTTCCACCAGCCAAGGTCTCCTCACCCTCTGCAGAGCCCATGGAACTGGGAACATTTGGGTTTTCATCTCCTACTGCCCCCAGGTTTTCTGTTCTTGTCCTGCACAAGGAAACAGAGGGGGAATAATTCCACAAGCCTGGGAATAGGGGCAGAGGGACCCATGCCTGCTCCTCTTCTTCACAGTGAAGAACTGAGCCTAGCCCCAAATTCAGTCATTCCTCACAAGTATGGACCAGCAGCCACATCAGGGCTAACTGCTGAGGGAAACAAGATGGTGCCAACACCTGAAGGTAACCGTTATAAAGGTTTTATTATCTTTATTAAGTCTACACAGAACTTGCCATTTCTCTGGAGACCCCAGTACCCTCTTTAGCAGCCAGAAAATGCCGTTGTACACCTCCTGAGCCATCCCTCACCCCAGTGTGGGTTCATCTCCTGCCCTTTGGGGATGCCAGGGCCCCCAAGGTGGGACTGAGCCCCCCGAGGGGCTCTGCCAGGCCAGGGGCTCCCACCACCCACCACAGCTCCCTGCTGCCAAAGCCCTGCTCAGATGCTCGTCACTTTACAGCCAATTAATGAACCGGGATTTACGGGAACGTAAAAAACTCCAACGAGGAAACTTCGGCAAAGCTCAGAGAGTGTTTAAATTTACATCCAATATGTTTGGAACATGTCAATAAAATATTTACCATTACATTGTGCCTCTCCCAACTGTTGTGTTTTCCTCTTGGCAGAGGTTAAGATGCCTCCCCCTCACCATGCTGTGTGTTATAGATACGCTCTCAGAGCTCAGTGCCAGTGGGGAGCAGCGAATTTGGATCAGGAGCATACTCTTTAAATTAAGCTTTCACAGAACAATTCAGATTAGGAGAGCAAGACTAAGTGTTTAATCTTCCCCTGCAATTCTTGACAACGTTCCTTTAGGGCGCAGGGAAGTGCACAGCAAATCACTTTTTCTAGTAAGCATTTCCATCACCAAAACCAATTCGGGACATGGAAACCCGAGTGCTGAAATCAGAATCCAGCTTAAGAGTAATGGAAATACCTATCGATACAAACCACCTGCACCTCTGAGCAGCATTCCAGGCTTGGCTGGTAGCACCCAGCCACAACAGCCTGCTGCTGGAATGCTAAACACCCCTGGGGAAGGAAGGAGCAGGGCACCCCCAGCATCAGCCTTGCTCTCCCAAAACGCCCCTCAAAAAACCCTGAAACCATCTTGCACGCATGCTAAAAAACCCAAGTACAAAAATAGACCAGATTACACACACAAGCATACACACATGCACAAAAGCAGAAAATCCCATTCATTCATGCGGGCTTTTAATCCTAAAGGATCCCACTTGCTTTCCAAAGTGAATAAACGTATCGGAGGCAGCATGATCAGAGCTACACAATCACCCCCAAAGCAAAACACAACGCTGCTTTAATGAGAAACCAAACAACCAGAAAGAAAAGACACAGAGGAAGAATTTCAAGGAGGCAGATTATTGTATTGAGAAAGTAAAGAGAGGAAGAGAGGCAGCCTGAGTCGGCAGTGCCAGGGTCCCCACACATCCTAGGCTCACACTTCAGTGGCACCAGAATTAATATTCCCCACTTATCTCCTCTGGCTAGTGTCACCAGGAGATGTGCAAAAGGAAAAGGAGGACAAGTACCAACCTCTTTCCCCAACACATCTCCCAGCCTTGGCAGGCTGTGGGAGGAGACAGATCTCCTGATTGACTTCTCTCAAATAAGGCTTCTGCCTGTCTCCTTCCCCACCAGTGCCCCATTCAGAAGGAATTCCCCTTACAGGCTTAGAAAAAAAACCTGCCTGATATGACTTGAACTTCATTTTCTTTGAGCAATTTTCCTGCAAGAAAATAATAATAATATGGGAGTGTCCTGCTGAGGTTAACCACTAATGCAGGGAAATAAGACAGAAGGCAAATGGTGCAAATCCACTTTGAATTCCAATCAGAAGCTGGGGGAGTATTAGCTGTCACACAGCCCGTGCCTCTCACACTCTCCCTCCCTTTTTTAACTGCTACCAGAAGAGAGCTACAAGCTTTTACTATTCTACATATGGCTTCAAATACATATGTAACAAAGCCTGAAAAATGAGAGGCAGATGAGCTGTCTTAGCCCAGAGGTAGGAGGTTAAAATGACCTCAAATCATAAAGTCTAGTACAATATTTAATCTTTGAAAGCAGAAAATGTTTTAAAAAAGTCGGTATCGATCAGCCCTCGCTGCCAGCCGCCCTCCTGCTGCCATGGAGGCACTTTGCTGAGAGGCAGAGGCAACCATCAAAGGCTCCTCTATGGCAGAGGAGGAGAGCACTGCTTGTGCAGACCTGATTTACAGAAGGCAACACAAGAGAAACATCACCCAGGTTCTCCTGGCAGAAAGGAAAACACTCGCTTTATGGGGCAGGGAGGAAGATTTGATTCAGTCTCCTCCACCTCACGCCGGGCAGGCCTGGATCTCCTGGTGTCACAGATAGGAGCCCCGCTCTGGCAGAGCAGCTGGTGAGACTGGAGCTGCGCTGGAGCAACAACAGCGCAATCACACTGCTGGGGATGGGCAGGAACACCAGACAGGACCCTGCACCAAGGCCTCAGAGTGTTCTCTCTGGGCCTGCCACCCAGCTCTCCCTGCTGAGGATCACACTCCATCGCTCCTCACTTTTCATTAAAACAAGCTCAAGAGATTCCTTCCAGTAAGAACCTCCCTTCAAATTTCATTAACAAGAGATGTCCTTTAGGCTGCAACTTGTTCAACAATATTCCCCTCCTGATCCAGGAGGGGAACTTTCCTGCTTTGGACGACACAGGCTCGTGCACCAAGGCACATCCTTAAACAGCAGAGCAGGATCCCACAGCCCGTGGGACACAGAGCTCTGGCAACATCTCAGCAGAGACCTTGTCCTTCCCGGATCCTTGCATAAGGGCTCCAAATCCCAAGGTCACTCGTGTTTAGATGTTGGCAAACATTCAGAACTCCCAGCAAAACAGGATTTCAGTAAACATGTAGTTCAAGCATCCATTCTCAAACAAGGGAAAAGCCATAAAAAACAGCGAGCAGAGAAGAAGTTATTTGCTTAACATCACCCAGAGAAGGAGCAGCTCTGTGACGCTGCAGGGCTGCCTGCCACAGCACTGCCCAGCCACATTATCCCCCAGGAGATGCAGCTCAGGGTCTCTGAGCTTCCTCAGCATCAGGGCACATCTGCCATTTCCCAGCTTTCTGGGCTTCCACAATCCAGCCACTCGGTTACATCTGCTGCCAGTCTCAGCAGCTCTGAAATGAGGGTCCCCAAGCACCCCCAGCCCCAGCAGCATCCAGGCAAGGCCCCTCGCCTGCATCACCAGTGTTTCTCCATGGAACTCCTCCAGGAAGCCAAAATCCAATATCCCACCCATGGAGAGACTCTCTCAATGGAATATTTGGTTGTGCCAAAAGCACCACACAAGCACAAGGGGCCTGGAACCACAGCCACCACCCCAAGGGACCCACAGCCACAGGGCAAGAGGACTCCTCAGTGCCCGGAAAAGGGAATGCATCATGTTTTCCAGCACTAATCCTGCTGGCTTAGGAAGCAAGTTTTTATCTGTGGGGTGGCAGCTGCAAGCAACGTTTTAAGAGGCAAAGGAGTGACAGTGATGGCATTAGAGCTACACTGCCTCACAAACTTTATACTCTGTCAGGGAGGAGACTGGAAGGACAGAAAACAACATCAACACGCGCTTCAGATTCATTTTTCAGGGAAAGCAAGCTTCCCTCTCCCCTCAGTATCACCCAAATACATCAAAGTGATGGAAATCATATTATGATAGATAGATCAGTCACTATGATATATATGTTTATCATGGAAGTAGCTAATTGCAAACATTCTCCTCTCTACCCTTAACTTGCACTCCTGGATCAACAAGGCTCTGCTAAAACCCAAAATGACTTCAGATGTCCTAAACAACCCCCCAAAACAAACAAACAAAAGAGATGTGAATCAAAGGACATACAACTTCTCTCAACCCCAACATCTCCACACACCAGCAGCTCTTTACTGCAATATTCTAGAACTGCCTCTCATTTTCCTGCATTATGGATTTAAATGCCTACAATATTTCCCTCTGGGGCACAGGGGATGTGAGCTGTGCGCATGTCAAATGGCATCTGAGGACGCTTCCATAGGCAGTGTGATTCCCCTTGAGTCAGAGCAGCACCCAGAGAGGGGCAGGGAGAGCAGGAGTCCCTCCTCTGGGCTCCGGGAGGGGCAGACAAGATAAACAGAGACGGGAAAGCGCTGGAGTCACGCAGGGGACACACACCAAGCACGGCTCCTGCAGGAGGAGGGGCTGAGCACAGCCTGGTGCCCAGCGCAGAATGACCACTGCTCCTCAGTGCCCAGCGCAGAATGACCACTGCTCCTCAGTGCCCAGCGCAGAATGACCACTGCTCCTCGGTGCCCAGCGCAGAATGACCACTGCTCCTCGGTGCCCAGCGCAGAATGACCACTGCTCCTCAGTGCCCAGCGCAGAATGACCACTGCTCCTCAGTGCCCAGCGCAGAATGACCACTGCTCCTCGGTGCCCAGCGCAGAATGACCACTGCTCCTCAGTGCCCAGCGCAGAATGACCACTGCTCCTCGGTGCCCAGCGCAGAATGACCACTGCTCCTCGGTGCCCAGCGCAGAATGACCACTGCTCCTCGGTGCCCAGCGCAGAATGACCACTGCTCCTCGGTGCCCAGCGCAGAATGACCACTGCTCCTCGGTGCCCAGCGCAGAATGACCACTGCTCCTCAGTGCCCAGCGCAGCAGGCTGACCACTGCCTCCAGCTGCTCTTAGTGCCCAGCACAGCCAGGCTGACCTGACCACTGCTCCTCAGTGCCCAGCAGAGCAGGCTCTGCCCACTGTCTCCAGCTGCTTTTTAGTGTCCAGCTTTTTAGTGCCTCCAGCTGCCTTTCAGTGCCCAGCCCACCTCTGCTAACGCAGCCCTCTCTGCTGGGTTAAAGCAGCACCAACCCCAGCCTGGGCATCCCTGCAGTGCCACCCAAACCCTCGGGAGCTGTGGCAGCCTCGGGCTGCGCCAGCAGGCTCTGCTCTAGGGGAGCGATTCCTCATCTCCAGGCTGAGCCAGCTCCACAAACAAACACACACCAAAGCCCAGAGCAGCGCTCTGAGTGAAGGGAGAGCACGCTGCAGCTCCTCAGCACAGCCCAAAGCTGTCACTACACTGCATTACCCCGCACAGCTGTCACAGCCAAGTCTTCCCAAGGATATAAAAACACCTACCAAAAATACAGAGCTGCACAAACTTACTCCCATGCTGAACTGCTTCCTCCTGCATGGCAACTTGCACACAGACGACGTAAACTCCTGAATGTGGGCAGCTGGAGGTAGAAGCAGCAGGACACCGGTATTTTTTATTGTCTAAAATCCTGCACTGGTCAGTAGAAGCTTAAAATAACCCCAGCCTTCTGCCCTGCTCGGTGCCCTTGCAAATGGAGGCTGAATGACCTCATGTTTTCTCCCAAGAGATGGGTGAGGCTGGCCAGAAACACCAGCTGGATCCTTCAAAGACAGCAAAGACAAAACAGCTTGCAAAATGTAATTTCTGCATCAGCTTCAAGCCTCAGCCATTCCCTCAGCCATCAGAGAGGGAAGTAAGGTCAGCCTGGGGATGCCCAAGCTATTCTGCTGTGTGTTAGAACATTTCAGCTTCAACTATCCATGCTGGAATTTTAGTGAATAATGTTATGGAACATGAACTTATAGGTGAGGGGGAGGGAGAGAAGGTGGTTTGTTTGAATCCAGCCACAGCACTGGTCTCAAGCCCCAGCAGCAGTGACTTCCAGCTGGTCCCTCTGAGAGCAGAAAGCAGCTTTTTGGTTTCAGTTTGACTATTCCTGAACTTCACAGCACTGTGCTGCTGTCACAGTCAGTAACAGAGCTGAAAAGGAAACAAGAGACCACTGGATGCTTTGCAGCAGGCCCACCACAGCTTTGATTAGCCCAAGCCATCTTGATGGAGTCTATTTAACTCAGCTCGGATTTCAGAACCAGGCACTCCTTTCAACACAGCTCCAGCATCAGCTGCCAGGCTGTGCCAGCCCCTGCCCAGCTCTGTGCCTTGCTTTCCCCCATCCATGGGTCAGGCAGGGATATTTGCATGGAGGGCTCAGTGGCTGCACACTGCTTTGGGAATGCAAGGCACTACACGTGCAGCTCCATCTCTTAATTTGACCTCTCTGATTATTGGTGTGCTCACAGCACCCACCTCAGCAATGTCCACCTTCCCATGGCAGGATTGGGACTGCTCCATGAATAATCCCAACTCTGGCTTCTGATTATTGGTGTGCTCACAGCGCCCACCTCAGCAATATCCACCTGCCCATGGCAGGGTTGGGACTGCTCCATGAGTGATCCCAGCTCTGGCTTCTGATTATTGGTGTGCTCACAGCGCCCACCTCAGCAATATCCACCTGCCCATGGCAGGGTTGGGACTGCTCCATGAGTGATCCCAGCTCTGGCTCTCCTGTCTGTGCTGTGCCTCTGTGGCAAGGCTCAGCAGCCCTTGTCTCCCAAGGTAAAGCTTCTGACTCCAAACGTTCATTTCCTTGTGTTCTGTAATGGCTCCAGGAGGTCGAGGCAGGACCATGGGAGCACCAGCATTGCTCTGCTCTCTGGCACTCACTCTGCAGCAGTTAAATCATCACTGGCACATGTAACTGGCTGCAGCTCTGGCCTGGAGACTGCCTGTCAGAGCTGCCCTCCTCCATGGGGCTCAATGTGACACCCTGCACCACAGAGCCAGCCTCTGCAGAGCCACAGCCACCTGAAGGGAAACACAGCACTCACACAGCACCAGGTAACCATTGTCCCTGGCTGAGGTGACATCAGCCGGGCTACAGGGACACCACAAGGACTGACCACACCTGCCCAGCAGGACATCTCCCAGTGGGTTAATTTACCCAATCCTCCAGAGGTCTGAAACACCTCCAGGTGAGCACGTTGCTATGGAAAACCACACAGCACCTGTATTTACCTAACAATAAGCATTATTCATACCTTTCCCATGGAAGCTAATAACAGCCCAAAAGCAAGAAATTAAGACTGGAGCATTCCTTGGACATGAGAGGCAACTCCAAAAGCAGAGACACAGCAACAATGCAAGCTTAAAGCATCGAAAACTCTCAGTGTAGCAACTGGATAATACAAAAAAACACCAAACCTCATTGAAACATGGACATACATTTTTAGAAGCAGAATTCATTCAGCCAAGATTTTAAAAAAAGAACAACCTATCCATTGAAACCAGACATTTTCTATTTTCCACAATCTCCTAAAAACTTACTGCTTTACAGATAACCAGTCATTACACTCAGACCTGTAACCAACTCCTTTTTAAACAGAAAAACAGCAAGAACAAAAAAATATGCAGATTATTTGTATAGCTTTTCCCCCCTTTTTTCAACTGCAACTTGTCCCTTTTAAACCAGCTGGAAAAACTAAACCCATGGCTTTGCAGAACACTGCTCCTCTCTCAGCAGGGCTGGCAGTGCTTCCCAGCGGTGCCTGCAAAGAGAATTCAGCTGCTCCCTGCCATCCCTGCCCCAGACTCTGGAAAACAGAACTTCTGGCACATCCAGAGGCTGAGCCCAGCAGCCCAGGCACCCTCACACACAGCCCTGATGGTGCTGGGGACGTGGGCAGTGCTGAGGCTGTGCCATCCGTGGGCAGGAGCTGTCCCAGCAGGGCCAGACACAGCCCTGGCTGCCCGTCCCCAGCCCCCTGGCCTGTCCCCATCCCCGTCGGGGTGCTGACAGCCCAGGAGCGTGGCCAGCGCCACAGAGGCCATCCCAGCCCCTGGAGAGCCCAGCACAGAGCCAGCCAGCACCACGGAGCCCTCCAGCACAGCCCCACGCTGCTCTGCCCTCCTGGGTTTAATTCTTATTTTAAGAAGAAACATGGATGGTAAGTATAACGATCTCCATCACAATGGGAACAGACTGCAGCTGGCAGGAGAGCCAGGCTGAGACTGAACCCCACTGGCCCTGGCAGCTCCACAGAGCCACATGGAGGGCTCCAGGATGGGAATGTCTGACTGGGACTCGGCCTCCCTGCACCCCTGTGCGTGTCTGTGCACACGCCCCAGCCCAGCTCCCAGCCACAGGCCCTCACCTGACAGGGAAGCAGCAAACCCTGACTCCTGACAGGCAGGATTCAGTGGGCAGCCTCTCATGGAGGTGATCTGCCCCAAACGGCCGTTTTTAAGATGTGGAAATAAAGAGACATCCAGAAGAGCTGGTAATTGTCCCCAGAACTCAAAACAGCACTACAGCTGAGAGAAATTCAAGCACAGCCACAGCATAATCACCAGCCCCAAGTCAAATTGTTATTCTCCTCCCCCACAACACGCAGGCTAAGTGCCCCCACAAGAGCATTTACCAGAGCCTTGCATTTGGCAAGGCAGCAAGCAGCCCTGCTCCAGCTCGACAGCTTCGCCCTGCAGACGTGTTCCAAAGGTTCTCTTACTCATCCTGGCACGCACAGCCCTCCTGCCCAAGCCAGAGCTCCAGCAGGAAAAAACCCTCTTCCACAGCGTGCTTCCCCACCCTAACTGCACCAGCACATCCCCTGGAAAAGGATTTGCACAATTTACCAAGTGCCTTTTTTCAGGTTGTTTCCCCGCGGAGGAAAAGCAAGAGGTGGCAAGGGTGGGAAGGGAGCAGCTGCTCCTCAACCCCAATCGCTGTAATTGTGTTCCCAGCCCTGCCATCACCTGCCAGGACACACAGAGCACACCCACAGGGCTCCTCCAGAGAGGGATGAGCATGCAGCACCCTCCGGGTCACAGCACTGCAGCTCAGGGCTGCAATAATCCCGGCAGGAGCTCAGCCAGCCCCGCCACCAGCCCTGGACACCACACAGACACTGCAGAAAACGGGCTGGGCCCTTCCTCACTGACAACTTTAACCACACGGCTGGGCCAACGTCACTGGAGCAGCTCCAGAGTTTGAATTCTGCACACACAAACCCCGGAAAAATGGGAACTGTTTGGTATTTAGGGGGTGGGAGGGCATAACAGCAGTTCCCATCTCACTCCTAACAGAAGTTTTATTATTTCTGTCAATGTCATCAGATTTGAGTCAAATATCCAAAGGCATATTTACATGAAATGAATGGACTGGAAAAAGCAGAATTCAAATGCTGTTTTAAATAAGCATGAGAAGTACCTGTGTAAAGATTTCAAGGCTCCATCATGACACTATCCAACAGAGACGAGGGAACAAATGTTAATCTAACACAAGATGTATGCACAGCATAAATCTCCACATTCATTGTGCAGAGACAATAACATCTTCCCACAGCCTATAACTGTATTTAAAATTCATTTATGTAAATTACAATAGCACACATATGATAAAATAGTTAAAGCAGAATGTGCCCTTTGCTCAAAACAAAAGGACTGACAAAAAAGGTATTTTTAATAGTAATAAAAATATCTATTTCTCATTTAACTTATTTTAAAGTATGCACTCTCAATCATACACTATTAATTTCCCCAATTTATTGTGAAGCCAAAGGCAACAAAATCCTGTTATGGAAGCAACAACCAAAATCACCGTGTCAGGAAAAAAAAAAAAGAAGACAGGCATTAAGCAGGCAGTCAAGTTTGATTAATAGCAGGAATGACGGAAAAGCCTGTGATTATCTGAATTGGGAAGAGAGAGGTCCAGTAGTGAAGACAGCATTTAGAGCTTTCCCATAAGGACAGACAGCATCTGGGCCAGGGAAAAAAATCATTTTAAAACTAATGTATGGCTCACCTTGTGGTTAGGCCACAGGGCAGCAGGGCCCTGACACAAGCCAGAGAGGGAAGAAGGGACCTTACTGTGGGAGACTTCATTCAGCTGCGTTTAAAATGGAAAATGGACGAAGCTCCGGAGATAACGCCAAGTTGTATCTGGTTCCAATGAATCTCTGAGCCCTACGGTCAGGTATTGCCTTACACACGCTCACCCAGCCCTTGGAAATAGCAGCATTACATAACTGGAGCAGGGCACACGGGCCGAGGATGCTGGGGCAGGCGGGACACCCCTGGCAGGAGCCCTCCCGAGGCAGCCCCAGCTGGGCAGAGCCCTGATGGGATGGGAGCTGCTGCCCTTTCTGATGGTTCTGGTGGGATGGGATGGGAGCTGCTGCCCTTTCTGATGGTTCTGGTGGGATGGGATGGGAGCTGCTGCCCTTTCTGATGGTTCTGGTGGGATGGGATGGGAGCTGCTGCCCTTTCTGATGGTTCTGGTGGGATGGGATGGGAGCTGCTGCCCTTTCTGATGGTTCTGGTGGGATGGGATGGGAGCTGCTGCCCTTTCTGATGGTTCTGGTGGGATGGGATGGGAGCTGCTGCCCTTTCTGATGGTTCCGGTGGAAGCACAAGAACCTGAGCCAAGCCCAGGCTCTCTCTGCCCCCTCTCAGCAGAGCACTCCCAGCCATGCAGCACCTTCCCTTCCTCCCACTGCTGCTGCTGAGGACAGATTGGCATGGGGCAGATTAATAATGACAATTACGCTCACCAGATGCTATGGAGACGCGTCTGAGTCACCAGACATGCTCAAAGACAAACACGTTTCCTCAAGTACCAGCTGAGGGAACATAATCAGAACTACGAGTACAAGAAGAGAATTAGCACAGCACAGAAGGGCAAATACTGGACCTACTTAGAACACAGAGTTATTTTTTTTCCAAGAGAAATTAAAACATGAAGTTAGTATTCTCACACTCTGGGCAACATTCAGACAATTTTCTCCTCTCTGCCCCAACCATTAAATAAACTACAGGTTTCAAACAATGCTCCAGTTTTGGTTCCAAGGTCTCAGCTCCCATCTACATCCTAACACAGAAAGTGAGCCCTGAGAAGGAGCAATCTATTTCACAATATTTTATCATCAAACATAATTGGGATTAAAAGCAGTTTTTATGGAAGCTCTCAAGCAGCCTTATCAAATGTGACATTTCAGGCCAGATTTCTCAAAAGCACTTCACAACAGAATCCTTGAGAAGTGAGATTAATTGTTACTCTATCCATTAACCAGATAAGAAACTGAGGCATGGAGATCCTCACCCAGAAAGTATCCACAGACAGAGCCAGGACTGCTCAGAAAAAGAATTTTAAAAGAAGGAATAAAAGAAACCCAAGATTTTCTTTCGATGGAGCCACCACATCAATCAACACAGAAGCTGCTTTCATTTTCGTTTTCTTATGCTTGGGAATTCTACTTATTTTGGAAAAATAATGATTATAAACTGCAAAGCAGCTATCTGGGGCTTTTCTTCCTACTACCCCTTAATTCACAAACAATTCACTCTCCACCAACACTGAGCACAGCAATTGCCTCCACACCAAACCCTCTACCTGCAGCTACTGCACCAGGTCCCGTTCCCTTCCTGAGCCCAGGATGCTCCTGCCTCACTGCACGCTGCCAGCAGCTCCTGACAACAAACACCTTTCCAAACCACACCTGGAAGCCCCAAGTGCCACGGGCAGGAGCGCTGGACCGGAGCAAAGGGGCCAGAAAGATTTCCAGCAGAGCTGCTGGCCTTCCTCCCAGTGCTGGGGGATAAAAAGGCCAAGCAGAAGTTTGATTTGTGCTCCCAGATGCCAAGCCCAGCACTCACCCACCCCAGCCATGCCCAGGGACTCTCCTCACGCTCCCCAAGGGCTGGAACAGCAGCAGCTCCAGAGCAGAGAGCTCCAGCACCGAAGGTTCAGAAAACCACACCAAGCTCACTCATCTGCCCCCAGCATTGCTGGCAGAGGTTTGTTTAGCACAGCGTGCAGCAGGATACATGTGCCCACATGAATGCCTGAATTAGAAAAAATTAAGCATTCATATGCATACCCATCTATTCTTAATGCCTCTTCCTTCCCTGATTACATGTTCCAAATGAAGGCAACAGAGGGAAGAAAAACTTAGAGAAAAATTAATCAATCAGCTACTTGAGCCTTTCAGGCTTTCACAAATAATCAAGTGATGGTGGCAAAGTATCGTGGAGCATCTCCCCCGTTATCCTCAGCATGGTGATGAGCTGAGGGCACCGCAGGGCAGGCACAGCCCTGCTGGGGAAATTCCAGCAGCAGGGAGCAGGGGAGCAGCTCCCAGCCAGGCTGGAGGTGTATTTCTATGCAAACACACCCACACATACACCCACTGCCATTCTGATTTTGGAAAAGGAGCACAGGGATAACAATCCCAGAGCGCTGCCTGTGCTCACCTGTGAGAGGGAGTTTTTATATGGGCAGATAGTGACAGGACAAGGGGCAGTGGCTTCACACTGAAAGCAGGCAGGCTTGGATGGGATACCGGAAGGAAATTCCTCCCTGTGAAGATGGGGACACCCTGGCACAGGCTGCCCACAGAACCTACGGCTGCCCCATCCCTGGAAATGCTCCAGGCCAGGCTGGACAGGGTCGTGAGTACCCTGATGTAGGGAGTGGAGGCAGAAGGGTGGAACTGGGTGATCTTTAATAAAGTCCCTTCCATCCCAAGCCTTTTCAGGATCTGTGATGTACAAGCCCTTGCACAGGAGTTTCCACAGCCCCCTTTTCCCACCTCACATGGGGGATGAACAGGAGACAACCCCCTAGCAAGCAGAGAGGCTCCAGGGAGCCACAACTTCTGTTTGCTGTTTGTTCCCATCCCCAGGGTGAGATCCCACACCATCCAAGCCTCCGCCCTGCACAGCACCCCTCAGCTGGCCAAGAACATAACGAGCTGCACATGCTGGTTCATGGAGCTGCTGCTCCATGATGAGGCACAAATGGGATAACTTCCATCAGTACATTAAATTGGACTTTGTCATGGCATAAGTTGACTTAAGTGGCTTTAATGGTTATGGAAAAATACTCCCCCCCGTCAAACACATGCAAGGCTGATCAGACCAATAGAACTGTGCTTGTAATGCTGCTTATTTCACTTAAAGCCTTATTACAGCACCACAGGGCTGATTGGCTTTAGAGAGGGATGGCTTTACAGCATTTAAAAGGTCTTGTGTTTAATTAAATTAGCTGCACCTGTATATATTATGTGCAATAAATCAGCTATAATTTGCTACCATAGGCAGCTATTACTCTTCCCCGTGTTATTTATTGCTCAGCACCATTAGGGTGAAGGCTTTTCTAGGATACACTAAGAAATGGCAGTTTAGGGACCAAAAGCTATAACTCATTTCGTTTTCCCTCTCCCTTTTTCAGTGGTGTCAATCACATTTCTTGTACACTTGAACAAACACAAATATGCAAGAGATTCTGGCACCCATTACGTGTGTGTTCATACATATATTTACAGACAAAATAAAATTAACGTTCCCCACACATCTTGGTCTTGACTTTCATTTGCACACATCTACTAGCAAAATGACACAGCCCAAAAAGCACATAAATAAAAATAAATAAATAAAATTAAACAAACAAAATAAAACAATAGTGCTGGATTCTTGCTCCTTGATGCTAGAGCAGTGATGCTGTGGTACTCCAGCTATGCCACACTCCACCTCTGAATACAATTGAGGGACTTACTCACCCAGGGATCACAGACTGCAATCCACCCCTGTGGCAAGCAGCAGCAGTGACTGTATTACCAGCACGTTGTGATTTATTTGGGGCTTTTTTAGCCATTCAGACACGCTCCTGGATTTTGCACAGTTTGGCTCACAGTCAAGACCATGATGGCATTATCAGTTCTGCTCCATGGTTTACTCACAGGAAGAGTTTAGGAAGCACCAGCTACTGGTGTGTGAGGCTTCCAAAGAAACCAAACAGATCCATCCTCCCCAGCTCAGCTACCCCTGCCTCCCTCCCAGCAAAGAAATCATTTAAATTGGTAAAATTAAACCAAAGGAGGGAGTGAAACACCCCAGGAGCTCAGAGCCCTGCCTTGGTCCAGCCTGCTCCCAAAGCAGCCACACAGAGCAGGCTGGGCACTGCACTCTGCTCTTCAGGGCTTTAGTATTCGTTTTTCAAACAGCTGCTACAGCACACTGATGCTCACAATGCATTAAAGATCCTCCCTGCAATGTTTTTCAGCTATTTAACTGGTACAGAATGTCATGCAGGAGCTAATGCAAGGGAAACTGTCCCAGGGAATGCAGAAGTAATCCAAGGCTTGATGTGGCTGCTCAACCATATCCTCTTGAACCACACCTATTCTGTGATTTCTGCTTTGTTCCTAGACTCAGGTCTGAAACAACACCTCAGTTCCTTCTCCCCTCTGCCTATATTTTAATTATGGTATTCTTTTAAATACTAAACAAACGATCAGTGGCTTTCAGAGAAACACCAGCCATCAGGGGACACACACAGAATTAGCACCAATCCTAGCAGCAGTGGAGAATACCCACAGAGGCACCTACCTATGGAATTAGGGATGAGCAAAAAGGACTGGTATTCTGAAACACACAACTCTTCAGCACCCAAAATCACGGCTGATCTTTACCCCATCCAAGTGATCAGAGAGAAAAACAGTGAGGAATTTGAACTTTGTTTACAAGAGATAAAAACTCAATACAGAAACAAACCAGCTCATTTAGACATGAACTAAACTTGAAAAAAAGTTAGTCCAGGTGACAAATCTGTGCTTGCAAAGAGTAAGAGCCCATCCAGGTGCAGCCAGAGCTTGTGGTTTGTGTTGTCTCATCTCCCCCATCACCTTCATCACCCCTGTGCTGGTGTGCCCTGACCAGGCTCTGTTCACAAAGGAGAGGAGCCAAATCCACACAGGCTCTGACCCTGGACAATCCTCCTGCCTCCCTCCCCACAAGACCTTTGGGAAAAGCCTCTGAAGCAGCAAAGAAGCCCGTGGGAAAGGCTCCAGGCTGGTGCAGGAGCAGGAAGCCCAGGCAGTGGGTGCCTCAGAGGGCAGAGCACTGAACTGCGAGGCACGCACGGCACACAAAGCCAGGCAGAGGCAGCGCTACAGTAAGAGAACTATTAATAAAAATTAAAAGGACATTCAGGAGTATTACGAGCCAGATTGGGAGCTGGCGCTGGATGGGGCTCAGGGAGGCCTGACATTAAACCCAAAAGAGATTATGTAACCTAAGCTGTCCAGTGCTCATCTGTTCCCCTGGTGCGGCGTTAAAGCGGCAGCGGGGCTGGCACCGGCTCCAGCAGCCAGCCAGCCACCCCAGGGACCCCTCCCTGCTGTCCCTGTGACCCCCGACAGGGCACTGCCACCCTGAGCG
Source organism: Melozone crissalis (assembly GCF_028551555.1). Classification (NCBI taxonomy): domain Eukaryota; kingdom Metazoa; phylum Chordata; class Aves; order Passeriformes; family Passerellidae; genus Melozone; species Melozone crissalis. The sequence continues at coordinate 11,389,293 of NW_026535835.1, forward strand.
CCCACCAGCACAGCCGGGAGCAGGGCAGGCCGCGGGAGCTGGGCTCTGCCAGCTGAGCACATCCCTGCACGAGCACTGGCACAGCAGAGCTGCGTGCCCAGCTCTGGGCACAGACTGCCCTGCACACACTCACACACAGAGCAGCTCGCACACAGATGGACTGCAGGAAAAACCCTCCTTATTGCCTCAAAACGCTTCAGCCAAGGCAACATGCTGCAGCTCCTGGCCTGCCAAACAGGGCGCTTGCCCTGCTCTCCAGAGCACCAACACCCACGGAAGGACAATGCCCACCAGCTAACAGGAGCCTCCTCAGAAAGGCTCTCACTTCCCTCCTGTTTCCTCGTGGTCTGAGACAAACTGCTATTCTACATGAAGTCATCAGAAAAGCTCACCAGCCTTCAGTGAGACTTGATCCAGCCAGGAGGATCAAGCCCTGGCTGATGGGCAAAGGATGGCTGGCTCAGGTGGACAGCAGAGAACACAGAGCACCCACAGGCCACGACACCCGGCAGAAGCCACAGAGCAGCACCTCCTGTCCTCAACTCTCCTGACAGTGCTAACCATGGACACAAATCTTCATCAGCCCTGCCTCATTTTAACACTCTGCAAAGTCTACAGCTCACAGGAACACCCCCTAGCTGAACACAGAGGAGGAGGAAGCACATTTACAAAAAAAATAAAATAACAAGCAACTAGCACAGACATTCAGGACAATTTCAGGAGGCTGCTGTCGACACACACTGCCCAGGGCTGCACTAACCAAGGTGAGCACTGCAAAGCTGGGCCAGCACAGCTCTCTGAGCATCCCCTTCCCCAGCTGTGACCTCCAGAGCTCATTCTGGCCAGAAAGGTCAGTGCCATCACAGCTCCTCATTCATCAAACCTGAACACCAATAACTTTGTCACCTCTGAGAATGAGCCACGTGGGTGCTCCAAACCCACTCTGCTGGTTACGTCAGAGGCTGGGAGATGCTGCCTCAATCCTGCCAGAATGGCAGCAAACAAAAGTGGTCTCAGCGTGAGCAGGGACTTGATTATCTGCAATTAGCAAATCGATGATTCTTCAAGACGCTGATTTAGGCCAGCACTTCTTATTAGCAACAGCCAAGGAAACACAAGGGCAAATTGCATCAGAGCCAAGCCTAGCTCCCAAATATTGTTTCATTTCAAAATTAATATATAATCCTGCAGGAACTCAGATACACACAGACAACAGCATCGCTTCCATGAGGTACGTGCTGAACCCAACCAGGCCCCCACCACCATGGAAACAAGCAATGTCATTCTTTAGCCCCTAATACATGAGTACCTTGGGCAATCAGATGTTAGCAGCCCACTGTGGAGGCACACACTCATTTCAGTGACCGTGCTGGGGTTACAGCCCTGCACCCCGAGTGCAGGTGGAAAAGCCCAGTGAAGCCCCTGGGAACACACCCACGGGGTTTGGATGAGGCCCTTCTGCTTTTAAATACTTGATCTAATTTGGTCCTGTAACATTACACAAGAACACAGCTGTATATTTAGGCTCAGAGTTAAACCATTAATTTGCAACTTACAATTTAGTAACACTCCCTGTTAATAATGCCACTGCATGGGTTATGTTCACTTTCCATCTGAAAGTTTAACCACAACAGGTCTCACTCAAACAGCTTAAAATTAAACCACTGCTCCCATTTGAGATCAGTCACCACAACAGGTATGGTATAAAATACACAACAGCAGACAGCTTCAATATACATTTTACTTTCATTTGTCTGAGATGTTTGTGCCAAGAATCCACTTGAGCCTGCTCTTCACTCGATTAGGGAGAAAAATTTGTTTTTAAAATGATTAAAAGCATAACACTGCCCAGTGTCATGTCCCCTCCAATAATCTTCAATTTGTGGGACTGTCTTTGAAACTGCAGCAGAACAGTTTTACCACTCACAGCATGTATTTTTCATTTAGTAATCCCTACACTTCCAGAGGGGTTACTGGAAGGAAAAAAAGATACCATTAACCCGTTGATTTTAAAAAGAAAACCAACAAAAAAGCCCAGTATTTAGCTATTTTAAGGGAGAATCAGATAGACTTGAAGCCTATAGAGAAATTATGGTTTTTACATTTAAAAAATTTGAAGAAAGAAAATTAAAAAGGCCGAGTGGGATTCCAGCACATTTCCCCAGTGCACAAACACCTCAGGACACCGGCAGTGCTCGGAGCAGACCCACTGGGCCCTGCTGTGCTCAGAGGTGCTGAGCTCTGCTTTTCTGGAGACAAAGGGATGGGCCCCTGCGTGCCTTCCCTGCACAAACCCAGATAAATTCCAGCCCCGAAGCACAGGAAATTAAAACAGAATAACAGACTAAGGAAAACGCCTCCAGCAGGGAAGGAGATCCTGACCCAGAGCTCGTGCCCTGCAAAGAGTTAAACCCGAGCCCCAGCCAGCCCTGCTGATCTTAGTGCAGCTGCTACCTGCAGCCACGGCCCCTCAGTAGCAACACACAAGGGGAAAGTGCAATTTTGAGCTTCTCTTTTCATCTCTATGGTGACAAAAAGCTCTGCAGAGGGAAATCAGGGTGCCTTCCACTCAAAAGGTTTCTCATTTTCAATGACTGCCTTTCACAATATTTTAATTAAATCTCTGGTGGGGAAGATTTAAAGGAAAAAAAAAAAATTCGGATTGTGGGGCTCATTTACAACAACGGAGCAAAAAAGGGGGGAACGTGTATTTTAAGCATTTTTAAAATGGAAAGATTCTCTGGTTGAAGATTTAAGAATAAATCCACCAGCTGCAAAGTTTTACAAAAGCAGCGTGTGAAGGGGCCAAGAAGTCCTTCTGTAACAAAAACATTTTCTCGCATGTAACGGGTCCCTGGAATTTTAGGGGAGGCTGAAGGAGCACCCAGCAAAGGGCCCTCTCCCATGGGCTGAGCACAGCCAGGCACCCACGGGGCTCTGGAGAAGCCCCTGTGTCCCCCTGCAGCACAGCCAGGCACGGGGAGCTGCAGGACAAAAGCAAAGCCGCGGTGCTCATCTGCGTTTTACAAGTCTCCATTCACTGCTACCAACAAAACACAGCAACACCCACGAGCTGCCAGGAAGGGACAGGCCCATTCCATGAACCCCCAGGCACAGGACAGCGGGCACCCAGCAGGACACCCCAGACACCCCGGCGTGCCCAGGTGAGCCCATCCTTTCCCCTGAGCCCCAGACTCCCCCAGCAGAGCTGCAGCCCCTGCCACGGGCAGCCTGCACTGCCCAGCTCCACAGGAACGCCTCTGCCCCAGATGGAAACGCTGATCTCACGGGAAGGGGCTGCAAGCACCACAGAGGCACTGGGAGTTTGTAACACACAGAAAAGCAGCACCTGGCTGAGCACAGGAGGAGCAGGAGCAGATAGACGGCTGGGCAGCCCTACCCAAGGCCACCAGAAGCCCCCACAGACACATCCCTGCCCAGGATGCCCATCTCACTCCAAGGCAGCAGCATCCAGTGCGGAGTGGGGAAATGATGACTCTGCAATTAGAGCCTCCGCCCGGCGCCAAGAGATTCAAGTGTGTTATTAAACCTACAGCTCTGGACAAAGCACTCTGCCTCTCATCCAAGCTCCGTTGTGTAATGTGGGAATAATACCCCTGCTTCATCCAATATAATTGCCAAAATAACACATTGCTCCTGCAAGGTGTGCTGAACTCCCTCGAAAGCAGCGCTGTAACGGCACAGAGTTCTCAAGCATCTTGAGCAACAGGCCAAGTGCATTGTAAATTTAATTTTTTAAAGTTAACAGAACACTGAAGTAAAAAGTCCAACTAGACATGCAGAAAGAAATATTCTGATCCTCTATTTAAAATAAAAGCCGGGGTGCAGGGAGCTGCAGTGACACCCAAGCCTGGTTCCCCCAAATCCCAGAGCAGTGCCTTTATCACCATGCTCAACAGAGAGCATAAGGGATTCAGCCAGGCTGCCCACTTATCCAGCATCCCCCCCCCGGCTGGAAACTGCTATTCTGGCAGTACCCAATCTTGAACGACTTCTGGACTAGTCTGCATTTGATTTCAGGGCAAAGGCCATGCCCACAGGGAGCCCCCGTGAGGAACTCCTCCCTGCAGCTCTCAGGCCCTTCCTAAGGCCACCTGAAAGACCACAACAAAACGGTTTACTGCTCACACAGGCTAAATATCAAGAGCTCTAACATGAAATACAACCTCTTTTCAAAGCCACCAACAGGCAAAAAGTCTGTTCTTGAAAATAAAACACTGGTCAGGAGTGTGATCATTCAGGACCAAAGGTTCTTTTTTAAACTGATGCAAACAGAACTGCCTGTTTTTTGTGTAAATTATTAATTTTCCTAAAATCATAATCACTGCCGCAAGTCGAGCTACCTCTGTACGCAAAACCCTTTCCACATACATATTTTCCTGGGGGAAAAAAGGCTTATCCCCACAAAGGAGTATGAAATAAATTGCTTTACTGAAGGTTAATAATATCCTGTCGCCGTGGTAAAAGACTCAATTACAAAACCTTCAGAAGAGCTCCCAAGGAACTCATCTGCCTGCAGTGACAGAGGCTTAAATAGCCAAAATACACAGAAAGGCTAAGCACTTCCCAAAAGAGAGGAAAAGGGGAAAGAGATGGGGGGGGGTTAAGTAAAAAACCTGGAAATTGGACACTCAAGGTTATAAAAAAAACCCAAACACACATAACCACAGTTCCTCTCTGCACACACGATTCCCTATAATCTCAGCAAGAATTATGGCCTAGGGAGACCAACACTAATTTTAGTATCAGATTTATTATGCAGCAGGGAGCAGAAATCAGTCAGGCCCGTCTCTCGGTCCTAATGGGCAGAGCTGGCTCACGCTCCAGGAAGGCTCTGCTGAAGAATAGCTCAGGCCTGGTGAAAAACAAAGCCCCTGGGGCTCCCCGAAGCACAAACACGCTGCGTTTCTTAGAAGCCACAATAAAACACAATGATACTCCTCATTTCTGCAGCATTGCTGCTGCCAGAGGAGCCCAAAGCCTGGGAGGTGCCTGCTGCTGGGCACTGCGGGGATGGAACCGGGACTGTCCCTGCTGCCCTGGCACTGCGGGGATGGAACCAGGACTGTCCCTGCTGCCCTGGCACTGCGGGGATGGAACCGGGACTGCCCCTGCTGCCCTGGCACTGCGGGGATGGAACCGGGACTGTCCCTGCTGCCCTGGCACTGAGGGGATGGAACCGGGACTGCCCCTGCTGCCCTGGCACTGCGGGGATGGAACCGGGACTGTCCCTGCTGCCCTGGCACTGCGGGGATGGAACCAGGACTGTCCCTGCTGCCCTGGCACTGCGGGGATGGAACCAGGACTGTCCCTGCTGCCCTGGCACTGCGGGGATGGAACCGGGACTGTCCCTGCTGCCCTGGCACTGCGGGGATGGAACCGGGACTGTCCCTGCTGCCCTGGCACTGCGGGGATGGAACCGGGACTGTCCCTGCTGCCCTGGCACTGCGGGGATGGAACCAGGACTGTCCCTGCTGCCCTGGCACTGCGGGGATGGAACCGGGACCGTCCCTGCTGCCCTGGCACTGCGGGGATGGAACCGGGACTGTCCCTGCTGCCCTGGCACTGAGGGGATGGAACCGGGACTGCCCCTGCTGCCCTGGCACTGTGGGGATGGAACCGGGACCGTCCCTGCTGCCCTGGCACTGTGGGGATGGAACCGGGACCGTCCCTGCTGCCCTGGAACCGGGACTGCCCCTGCTGCCCTGGCACTGAGGGGATGGAACCGGGACCGTCCCTGCTGCCCTGGCACTGAGGGGATGGAACCAGGACCGTCCCTGCTGCCCTGGCACTGTGGGGATGGAACCGGGACCGTCCCTGCTGCCCTGGCACTGAGGGGATGGAACCGGGACCGTCCCTGCTGCCCTGGCACTGAGGGGATGGAACCAGGACTGTCCCTGCTGCCCTGGCACTGCGGGGATGGAACCGGGACTGTCCCTGCTGCCCTGGCACTGCGGGGATGGAACCGGGACTGTCCCTGCTGCCCTGGCACTGAGGGGATGGAACCAGGACTGTCCCTGCTGCCCTGGCACTGAGGGGATGGAACCAGGACTGTCCCTGCTGCCCTGGCACTGCGGGGATGGAACCGGGACTGTCCCTGCTGCCCTGGCACTGTGGGGATGGAACCAGGACTTCACAGCCTTCCCTGTGTCTGCCTGTGCCCCATTCACTCAGGGCACCACTTGCACCACTCTTAAGAGGCGTCACCTGCCCAGTGAAGCCAGGCCCATCCCCAACACCTGTTTCTAGTCAGTCAGTACTAGTCACAAAAGCCTTCTGCAGAGGGTTTCATGACTGACTCACTCCCATCTCCAATGATGCAACACCCAGGCCATTTCCACACACGGCCTCATCCACTCGGGGGGACTGCAGCTCCTCACCCAGCACTGCCCACAGCACAGCCAGGACACCCCAGCCCCCAAACCCTGCCTGTTCCCTCCTCCCCTGCGCCTGGGAACACACAGCAAGCAGGCGCAGCCCCAGCACAGCTCAGGTTTGGAATAACCCTCCTCTAAGGCACCAGCAATTCCCTGTTTGAGTATTGCAGAACACGTGAGCAGCACTTCTGTTTAGCACAGCCATAAAACAAGGGTGATGACAATCACAATCGCTTACCTCATCTCTGTGTGGTAAGAACAAGGGCCACACTTAAACTAGTTTAAGTCATTTCAGCACACAAGTCTTTCGTGAAAGTAGGATGGGGATGTCTCCAGCAATGCACATACCAGAGACTATCAACTACCCTTTGAATAAAACTTTTCCAAGAATCGGTTTTTCACTCACAGCTCACTCAGCTCAAGACCAGAAACTTTCAAACCATCACTATCTCACTTTATTTTCACATAGTGGACAGGCAGGCACACACCCCCAAAAACTGCACTCCCTATTCTCTGTCTACCTAGGCACTTTGCTAGTAGATTTCTGGTTTTGTTTTTGAAATGCCCTTGGAGCATACTAATCAACTTAGCAGCTTTACTTTGAGCTGCTCTAACAAGTTAGTGGAATATGTCCTGCCAACTTCAACACAAACACAATCATCACTAAGAAATGAAGAAAAGTCCATCAGAAACATGCATGACCAGGTCTGTTTTTCACCTGGTCCTAATGCAGTGCAAGAGTAAATAAAAAAGCAGGCTTACAAGTTTTGGATTCCCCTGCATCTACTGTCCTCCTTTAAAACAGCTCTTTTACCTCAAAACTTCAAGAAAAAAGGAAAAAAAGCATAACACCGGTCTCCCATTAAAACAAATGCCTCCCCCACCCCACAAATCACCCCCAAAGCATTACCTTCTTATGGCTCAAAGTAGCTCCAGACCACGGCAGACTGTCCCTGAGGAGACCACAGCAGCTCTGGCTCCCACCACCTCCTCCAGTAAATACCCTCAGCAGAGCACGTGACTGCAATCAAACCTGAGGCTGATAATTGGTTTCAGGTGAGGGACACACCTGCCTAATCAGCAGCACAGCAGGGGAGCAACGGACAGGTTAACTCAAATCACCTGTGCCCAGTCTGGGCTCACCCAAAAATCCCAGACTGCACACGCTGCTGCTGCCCCTGCTTCAGCTGCCCAGCCACCCAACCACCTCTCCACAGCCCAGAGCACATTTTCACCTGCATAACCAGCACCAATAATCAGCCAAGAAACTCAGGACTTGCTCTCTGATCTCTGTTCCACCTCAAGAAGTGCTTGGCAGCTTCGTCTGCCTGCCTTGATCCAACACTCTCCAGTTCTCAGGAATGTGAAACAAGCAGGTGCTGCTGCCCTTCTCTCAGCTGGGGCCAATTCAGAGCATTTCAAGGAAACACACCAAGGCACTCTTCAGTGACCAAGGGCTGCACCTGCCCAAGACCTATAAGAACATTTAAGAAGCAGCAAAATTTGTCTGACCATGTCCATGTAAGAAGTTAACCCTGCCCCTGCATCCCTTCAGCTGCAACCAGGCTGAAATAAGATTCATGAGTAAGGTGCTCTGCAACAACACTTGTCCTCTCCTACCTGCTTCTCTCCCCATCACTTTCAAGTGAATTGACTCTTTCTGTTACTTTCCACACACTGCAAGAGATCAGGATTACACAGCACCAGCTGAATAACGCTCTGCTCACACTATCATCAGCTTCATGTGTTCAGATGACAGTGATGGGGACTATAAAGGCACCAAGACAGATAATCACTGCTTATGTCTGCAATTATAGTTCCAATAAAGCTTCTTCATGGCTCTTTAGCACTAAGGCTTTTGGACTGGTAACTGAATTGTTTTAATATTTTTTTCTATTCCCTATTTTATTCTTTTCCTACTGCATACACATGCTTAATCGAGAGAGAAGACAAATGCCCCTAGGAAAATATCCACTGGAAATACCTACAAAAAGAGGTCCACAAATCTAAACTGACTTCTTATGACTGCCACAAAATCAAAGCCACGCTCACAAAACTTTGGGGGAATCATAACTGTGGAAGACTTTCAATAATCATTGTATTTGATCGGGAAGATTAATGACATAGTGGCTGTGACCAGATGAAAAAGAGAGGGGAAAAAATAAAGCACAGGATGATCACAACTCCCTTCTCATACATAAATTGCCAGACATGTCACACAGAGCCTGCTGCTTCAACCCCAGTTCCTGGGATGACATGAGGCAGGAGTTTGGAGCACAAAAGGTGCTGTGGCAGGAGATCCCCACTGCCACCCACCCCTGGGGTCCCATGTGGGCTGGAAATGTCCCCAGGCAGGCATGGGGGGGGAACAGAGGCTCAGGATGCTGGGGCAGCCTGTCCCCAGAGCTCTGCAAACACATCAGGACAGGATCCCCATCGGCACAGGACTGGGACACCACGGCACCATCCCTCCCATGGGCACCCAGAGGGGAGCGGGCACAGCCTGTGGCACAAAGGAGCCAGCAGCCCCCAGAGGAGCCAGGCAGCCCCCCGAGGAGCCTCTGGCATGGCTGAGCACCCGGCACAGCCACAGGGAAGAGCAGCCAAGGCTTATCAGGAGGCAGAGGCCCCCAGGACAGCTGCAGTTCAGCATGATTCCCCTCTCCTCTGTTACTGAGAGCAGCCCTCTGAGCCCACCACAGCCCTCTGGCAGGCTCCCCCCAGCACTGTGCCCCAGCCCCCAGGCTGCTCTGCAGCCACGAGAGCAGCATCAGCCATAACTCACAGCTCCCTCTCACATGCTGTGGCTGCGCATCCTCATCTCGCTTCCCCTCTCTGCAGCTCGCAAGTGCCGGCGCACGCAGGAACCTCAGCAGCTACAGCCCCTGCCTGAACCAGGGCACTGCCACTCCAGGCAGGGCCTCCCTCACCAATGTCACAGTCAAAAGCCGTTAAAAACAACAAAACCCCAGGTTAACCCCTCAAAGACAAGTGGCACAAAGAGCTGGCGGCGCACAGTGCTGCTGCGCCTCCCTCACTTCCTCCCCAGCGCAGGGATGCTGCCAACATCCCCTCAGACAGAGCAGCCGTTCAGTGAGCACCAAACCGGGGGCAGGAAGCTCTGTGCCACGCTGACATCTCTGCACAATCCCCCGCTGCCCTCCTTCCTCTGACCCCTCATCTCCAGCTCAATGGCAGCACCAGTACCAGGCCCACCAGGGCCTTGGCTGGGGTCCCACACGCTGTGCCAGGACCACCAGAGTCTGAGCAACAGCGACTCTGCTTCCTCAGCTCTCAGCCCCAGCCAACAGCAGGACAATCCCAGCCAACAGTGGGCCTGGGACATTCCCACAGCAGGTTTAGGAGGGGTTTTTCACCAGGCAGTGTTTGAAGAGGGTACAGTTAAATGTTTGGTGTGTGTTCAGCAGGCCAGCCGTCCAGGGCTGGAGTGTCAGAGCTGACCTACAGAAAGTGACTGGGGAGGAAGATGAGATGTTGCTGCAAATCAATCAAAACAACCCCAAGCAATTCACAGTACAGACTTTGTGAGGAGAGGGAACTCGTGCTGCAAGAAGCCAAGAGTTTTTGCTGTAGTGGTCTCAGGGCTTGCTCAGTACTCACACGAGAGATCTCTCATGATCCTGAGGACATGGCAGGGAACAAGACCTGACACCACCCAACACAGTGGCTGAGAGCAGTCCCGAAAGGTGGGGCAATACCCCCATCCTCAGAAAATTCCTATCGTATTTCCCACCTCAGCATCACCTTTGGATTTCTTTTCAATGCTTTCTGTTCCCTCCCACAGTTCATTGAACACACCATGCTGATATAGGCTCTGCAGGTCTGCCAAATACAACAGCAGAAGTAGGAGAATTTCACCAGCAAGGAAACATCTTTACACTCATTCACACACTTTGCAAACCTTTGGCAAAAGGATAAATGCTCCACGTACATATGGAGCCCTGCACACAGCTTGGGCTGGAGCAGAGAATCGCAGCAACACAGCTCTGAACAGAACTGACTGATAACACAGCCAAAAGGATAACAAACCAGGAGCTTCACTCGTTCAGCAAGCACTGCAGAGCAACCCCTGGCAACATCCCCTTCATCAACACCTTCTTCCAGCAGTGCAACAAGCACCAAACCTGCCAGTGCTGAGGGCTTGCAGCTGGCAAGCTTCTGCCATAAACCCTGACTTGAGCATCATCTCCCAGTCCAGTGGGATTCACGGAGACTGAGCACAAACACCCAGCTCCTTGCAAGCTTTGGGAAGATTCCTGAGCAGCGTTTATCCAGCAACTGGTTAAAGCCTCCCCAGACTCTCTATCCAGCAATCATTCTCTTTATACCAGCATTCAAGAAGCTGAAAGTCTTGTCTGCACTTCACAGTCCCTGTTTTAAATAAATCCAAACTTCAAAACACCTCTTCACCCTGTGCTCCTCACCTTCTCTTTGATGCAAAACTGACCCACAGAACAACGTAAAGATGAGCTCTGAGTCAGGCATACTAAAACAGTGATTAAAAGAGCACAGCACAGGTTTGGGAGCACTACAGAGGAATTCTGCACCCTCTCCGAGGGACCCAGCCCTGAGCCAGGAGGGCTGGAGCTGCACCAGGACCCAAGGAGCCCTGCCCAGCCCCATCCCACAGTGGTGTGGCACGCACGAAGGAAAATAAAACCAGGGGGACTTAACTTCCAACCCTGGGAACTACTTAATTCACCAGATATTAGTTTCTTTCCCCCACCCCGCCATTTTTCCCTCCCACCTGCCAGGCCACCTCATTACTGTCACTCTGCATCAGTTCTTGCTACAGCAGTTTTCTTGGACCTTTGCCCCTTCAGTCAGCTTGAAACCTCTTCCCTATTGTACATCAGAGTCAATGGGAAATTAATGCAAGTCTTTGCTGGGGGAGGGCAGGGCAGAGGCACTTTCTGCTGCTGTCAATACTTCTTTTCCTTCACCCTTCCTGCCACCTACACTTCACCAACATATTAAGGAGCCTTGTCTGCATCTCAGTGTGCTCTGGGACCTGGGACCATTCCTCACGTGCAGAATTGCACAAGCCTTAGCAGGGTCCTTCTTTATAAAAGTTCCCAATCTTCATTTAAGCCTACTCAGTCACAACAATACACCCAGCTGCAGATGTCCCAGCACAGGGAATGACTGAGCAGGGGAGAACAACTCCCCAACATTCTTCAGATTTTCTCTGCACTCAAAAAAGAGAAGAAATACTTCCAACAGGAGAGCAGTAAAATGCCAAAGTTTAGAAGTAACTTATTAATACCGCATGCTGATCTGGCTACAAAGTTTCACAGTAACTTTCAAATTACTCAGCAAACCACAATTTCTGCAGCAGTAATAACATAAAAATCATAGGCCACGTTGAACACTGCTCACACAGTTTACAGAATTATTCCAGTGACTAAGGCAAACAGAACGTGTGATTTCAGGGCTAGAGCCTAAATTAAGCTTCAATAATGACCTTTTTTTTTTAAGTCTGATGCCACACTGACCCTGTAATCAGTTTTTTGAGGAAACAGCAGAATTGTATTTTCTTGTGAGTGAGATCCTCCGGTGGAGGGGGGAATATGAGAGAGATAAAACTGCCTGTCTGAAGGAGAAGTGATGGAACTGACCATATACAAAATACTGTCAAATACACAAAGTAATCTTTTAATCTTTTCTGCTACGGGCTTCACAGTTCAACAAAGCATTTAATAATGTGCTTTGAGCCCATGCTGATTCAGCAAAGCACTTACCCACATGCTTATGCCAACTTAAGTATATGCTTAAGTGCTTTCACACAATAGGGGCAGGGAAGACTCAGGCCCTGAGATGAACCATTTTCTGAAACAAGCTGTTTTTCCCTAAGATCACTGACTATTTACAGCTTCTCCTCACTTTACAGCATGACCCAAAATGCATTTGAAGAGAACACTTAAGTACAACTGAAAAGTCAAATAACTATCAGGAACAGCAAGACCCAAGGTAGAGCTTAATGAACCAGAATTGTTCTTGGCTCCTTCTCAGCACAACATACATCTTTATGCACACACCCCACCTTGCCCTGCTTCAGTGGCTCTCCTCTAAAAATAAGTTCCAAGTTGCCTTTAATGCTCTGGATTTCACAACATTTATGAGACTATCACCAGAGTCAACAGGCTAAAAAAAGAATCCATTAGCATTAACTGGCCTGTCACTGGCAGTGACAAATAAATGAATTTGATGGTTTTAGATCAGTCATTAGTAGACCTACCCCCGGGCTGATAAAGGCTCAGCACTTTGCAGAGGAGATGTACTCAATCTGGAAGCAGAGGGGATGCACAGGGGTGTTAGCATGCTGCTCTCCTTCCATTTCCCTGACCTCCCTACCTCAGAACCTTTCCTGGCGGTTACAAGTGCACAGAAGTCACCTGGTAGATGCCATTAAAAATAATCCAACAATTCAGGAAAACACAGGCAATGTAGAACCTCCTTTTTAAAAAAATCCCAGGTCAGACAGTGTTGAATTTTAATTTTTAGTTAGCAGCATGTCAAAGGGAAGGAAAGTACATTAGGACTGTTCCTAACATGAAAGACATCCTTAGGCATTGAGAATGGAAATACAGACATTTCAACAAGCACAAGACAGTCTGTGGGGATTCAGGACAACACGAACAATCTACCTGAGCGATTGGGGAGAAGAAATACATGTTTACATCTCCAAAACACAGCAGTCACAGAAATCCAGCTCAGCTCCTGTTCCTGACAGAAGGCCCTGCACAGCCCCTTCTCCTCTGGCTGTGACACCCAAGGACAGAGCTCGCCCTCTGCCTCAGCCACAGCACAGAGCACAAACCACAGACAAGGGCTCCTAAACCCTGATCCTCCACTGCCTGGGGCTGGCTTCACCCACACGCTGCAACTTTTCCACTGGCCCACGCACTGCCAGAGGGAAGCAGGTTCCAGGAGCAGCTTACCCTGGACCAGGGATCCACATCGAGGGTGGCTGAACAACACACCCAAACCGGGGCCATGGACCACCCAAAGAAACCCCCCGACCATCTGGGAAGGACTTCACACTGCCCTGCACACAGATGGTACCATGACTATCATGGAGCTACTCATCCATGCCTGATGCCAAGATCAGGAAATGCTTCCTCTCTAACTCCACCCAGACCTGCAAACGCAGGGGAATCTAAAAGGAAATTTTAAAAATCATTGGGAAAAGGTCTGACCTTGCTGCTCTTTACAGCCTGGTGGGGAAGGAAGGGTGGGCAGGAAAGGAAGAATCCTGAGTTCTGCTACTGTGTCCAGGTCACTCTTTCGAGAAAAAAAAAAAAAAAGAAACTTCAAAGTAAACACCTAAAATAAGATGGGAAGTAGCAGGACTAACCTGAAGGAGTTTACAGGCAGAAGCAGGGGAGAAAACAAACAGAACTCTTGATTTTCAAGGTCCATCATTTGCTTTGGAATGAAATCTCTCCCTGCTACTCTGGCCGAGGCTTATCAGACAGCCAAGGGACGCAGACACCCCACCCACAGCTAACTTAATTGGAATCAGACATCCAAATCCACTGGTTAGCTTTAAAACACAATCCCAGGTTAGCCTGGCTGTTATCCCCAAAGGCCATGCCCTCCATGTGCTGCTCCACAGCCCCAGCCCAAAGGAGAGCTGCTGGCACTGCTCCTGCCCAGGGGTACCAGACGTGCCCAAGTGCCCGGGCAGACAGGAAACCCAGCTGGCCACGGGCACAGGGGCCAGGACAGTCCTGCACCTCTGTGATAAATATTCTCCAACCTAACAGAGCAGGGAACATCAGAAATGGCAGGCTATGTGTAACAGTAACTCAATTATTGCAGTCTCCAATATTCAAAAGGGGGCACAAAACTACTGGCACCCCATCAGTGCTGCGTTTGAAGGACTTGTTAAGTCAGCAGAGTTACAAATGATCTCCTGTTACACAGTGCCTTCCAGCACGGGGAGCAAGGCAGATTTTTATCACGGAACAGAGCCCCGAGGAAGGGGACACATATTCCCCAGCAGCCCAAGGAGTTAAACCCCGCAGCAGAATTCCTGAAACAACAGCTTCGAGCGGTGCTGGCCCTCCCAAGGAGAGCAGGATTCCACCTGCAGTAACCCAGGGCAGGCACTCAGGAGGATTTCTGCAGGGTCATTAAAGGAAACCAGGGAAGAACGCTGGGCTGCTACAACCTGCACTGCCGGCTCGGGAGCCAACCTGCATCACCAGAGAGGCGTCAAACCGCGGAGATGCGGTTTAAAAACCCAAAATAAAATAAAGCGTTTCACTGGGCTGGGGTTTGAAAGGGCCTCAGGGCTGGGCAGCTCCAGTGGATCGGGAGGGAAGGAACAAGTGAGTGTGGGCTGGAAAAGGCAGGGGCAAAGCCCAGCTGTAAGGACAGGGATGGCTGGATGGACGGATGGATGGAGAAGGGGGAATGCACCTCCAGCCCCCATCACTGCCAGGAAAAGCACAGGAAAAGGAAAAAACCCCAAACAAATCCCCATTTTACTAAACGTACCAGGAAGCAAGATAACTCAGGGGAAAAAAACAAAACAAAACAAAAACAAAAAACAAATTCTCCCCTTGCACCTAGAGAGACAGAGACATTTCACTAAATGCCATTAATCTCCACAGACCCAAGCATTAGCTAGTTAATTAGACTAAAGTACAGTCACATTTTAACGCTGAGCATTCGCTATTCAACTGGGATAAATGAACAACTAAAGTCCAAAACCTTAATTCAGTATTTAATTAAAAAAACAGAAAACAAAATATTCAGATTATGAAATGCTTGCCAGAATAATACATCATAATTGATGTAAAATCTGCTCTTTATTGCATTTCTGATTTTCTCCAGTCTCCAAATCAGGCTGTTTTCAATCTTCAGATTTTTTTCAAGTGCCCCGTAGAAATCCCAACACTTTAGAAAGGACAACTGTGTAAAAAGCAGCAACAGACATTGCTGACCTCTCCAGAGAGAGCGAGCTCCTGCTAAGAGTGGAATTTGATGTCCATTCCAGCATTTGCCCCACGCTTGAAAGATGTCTGTTACCAAAAACCAAGGGAAAAAACCCCCTACGTGTAGAAAAACAAAATCCCCTTTGTCAATACAACCTGATTTTGCATTCTTTAACACAAAAATTTAACTCACTAATATGCTCGACACAAAACATGTCCTCGTTTTTTTAATTGTTAGAGAAGAAATCACACGGGACAGCTTAACAGCTCTGTTGTGCCCATTACAAACTTCTCCAAATAACACTGTAGAAACAGATAACTGGCACTGAAGACAGTTTAAAATGTAAATTAACCTTTAAAACGTATTGGGAAGGAGGATAGGCCCATCAAGCTCATGATCAAAATTCTGTTAACTTTAAATTGTATATTACAGATGGCATCAATCCAACAACATAATCCAGAAGCCACAAGCCCCACACACTATAAACTCTTTGCTCAGTGCAGAAGCAAGCCAGGCACACTATTATTCACCAATTAGTAATTAGATATGTCCTAGGAAGAGAAGGACCTCTAAACATTTGCCTACATTAGTCTGGTTTAAAATTCTGCAAGTAGGCTGTTGGGGTTTGCTCCCTTTTTTTTTAAGAGCTCCCCAGCACCTCTCCTGTGCCATGCCTGGGGGTTTGAAATGACGCAGGGTTTTTCCTAGATGCCTATTTTGTGCAATACTTAACATCATGGTTCAACACACCCAGTTACACTGCTTGCTTTCGTGAGGAGCTGTATGCAATAACAGTTCAGGCTGCAGGTCAGGTAGTTTCCCACCACCAACTTTAAACCTCTCTTCCTTATTGACCTGCATGTACAACTTTGCAGCCTTTTTCTCCCATTTTTACCAGAAGACTGAAGTTACCCAAGATGACAAGTGTGTACATAAGTGCCATACATCAGTTAAATTAAGTTTTTTCCAACAGACTCTCAAAAACAAATTAAAAAAAAGTCAATTGCAAAAGTTTTCTTTCAGCCTCTGGCTTTCAAAATTCACACGCTGCAAGTCTGGCTTTGAAACTGATTTGTTTTCATTAGGCACAACCTAAAGAGCAACAACCACTTGTATTCCACGGGCAGCTCCTGCAGGAGAAATGGCACCAGGGGCATTTGGAGGGAGTGCAGGGGCACAAGAGCCTCTGTCCCTGCAGTGTCCCCGTGCAACTGCCAGGACCGGTGGCCAGGCCGCTGCTCCGGCCAGCCTGACCAGCTGGACACTCACAGCTGGACATCCACAGCTCACTGTCCCCCTGCTCCTACAGAACAGCCCCCAGAGCCTCACCAGGAACTCTCCATGCGAGCCTTACGCACAACTCCGCACACATCTCTTGAGTCACACAAAAGGAAATTTGCAAACAATGAAGGCAGAGACAGATCCCCATCCATCACAAGCACAGAACTGAAAGCTCAGCTCCAAACAAGCCTGAAGGCTGCACTCAACCCGAGCGCTGCCCACGAACCCAGCCCGGTGCCCAGAGCAGCCGCCCGGGCGCGGGGCTGTGGCTGCGGCCCCGCTCCTGCTGCCCAGCCCGACCCAGCAGCTCCGCACGGACACACAGCAGCTCCTGGGCCCCAGGCACACGCTGACCCCCCCAGCAGCAGCAGCTTTAAAAGCTTTCATTGCCAATTCCCCGGCTGAAACCCGAACTGCCTGGCAACAATGATTCTCTGTGTGCCTGAAATCCTATTATCGATCCTCCTACTTACCTTGGGCTGTGCTCGTCGGGGAAACGCAACTTTAGGGTCAATCTGAGGAAAAAGAAAGGGGAAGTCAACAGGGTAGCTTTGGTTGTCATTTCACATTATTTTGATTTTAAATCACTGAATTATTAATCCCTCATTTCTCAGGCTTGCAATTCAGCACACCGGGTCATCCAGAGCTACTCTGGAAATGACAGGTCACAGTCTGGGGAGTTTGGCAGGGGTGGGGAGATGGGAAGACAGGAAGAAAACATCTCTCCTGCACTTCTCCTCCATCATCCTCTGGGCAGCAATCCCCACGGGTGCTCAGGGAGCTCTGGATCAGTCTCTGGGTGCTGCCTCTACCACCAAAACTGCATGTTGAGGACTATCCTCATGCCCTAGAGGTTGCACAGAAAGAGCACTCCTGACCAACGTCTTAACTTGGTGGCTTTGACACCTGCCCCTTCCTGCACTTGGGTTTGGGGTTACTTCTTTTTTTCTGCTTTGTTTTGCTAACTGACAAGCAACACCATACAAAAAAGGAAAGCAAAGTCAAATCATTCACATTTCAATTATTAAAACTGAATCATTTGAAGGACTAGAGTCTCCTCCATAATAATATACCCAACTGATGTGATTTACTCACTCTCAAAGAAAATAAGTGAGCAATGGAAAACTCCAAAGGGGCATTTCTGGGATGGGGCAGGAAGGGAGGGGAGTAAGTTACAAACGAGTTTCATGTGTGTGAAATATACACGCACTGAACTCAAAAGTAAACAACTTCCTAAACAAGGTTTTCCATTAAGGACTTACTCAAACTATCCATGTTCATACACATCACCACAGACAAAAAGAAAGGGGGAAAAAAAATCCTTGCTTTACCCCCCTGGCCTGTTTAAAGATGCAGCGTTGGCTCCCCTTGCGCTGCATTCCAAAATGCTAATTCTGCAACCTCACACAACTTCCACGGGGTCATCTCTAAAAAGGGACTCCTCTCTCCCATTCAAAAATTACATGAAACCAAAAAGGCACCACCGCAGGCACAAAGGAATGGCACCCGGTGGTGTTTGGGGGCTGGATGTAAACAAACCCACCAGCCCTCCCAACAGCAGCTCCCCTAAATCGCAACACAGCGCCCGTGTGCTGCTGCCTTCGCTGCTGGCTCTCAGCAGCACCTGCACGCAGACATCTTCCACAAAAGGGCCTGGAAAAGGATGTTCTGAAGTACTGGATCCTGCCTGGACTGTGCAACCTGCAGCTGCTTTCAGTGCTGTCCTTGCCTGTGCCACCAAGCGATGCCTCTGACGCCGGCAGCGTTAAGCACATTCAGAAGGACGGGCTTTTGTAGACTTTGGGACTGGCTTTTGTTGTGTTTCTCCCCCCTCAAGCAAACCCTGAGGAAAAGGAGATGTTTGCATTTGGTATTGTTATTCCTGCGGTGATAAATATTCCTGTCACTGCTAAATAACCACGGGTCTCTCCTAAAAAGCAGTTTTACTCAATTAATTTGTCAAAATGGGAAATACCGCAGACATTTGATGTGCAACTGATAAACTGATTTGCCTCTATCAAATACAAATATTGTACCTTTTTTAGGACACACCTGAGAAATGAGCGATTACATGCCATTTTATTGTTCAAAAAGCATAAAGAGTAAAATTATTTATCTAGAGAGCTAACCTTTTCATAGAGATTAACATTATCTACAAATATATTCAGCACTGACTAGGCATTTGTCTACTGGGGAAATACAACAGGTACGGATTTTCCACAGCAATATCCAAAGGTGGAAAAAGATGCACTTTTCTACGTTTGCTCCAAAACTACAGGTTTTCCCACCAAAGAACACCAGGCCCACCAGAGGGACATCACTGCAAAGTCCTGCTGGTAAAAAGCTGGGAGAGTCATTAAACTCCAAAGCAACACATTCATTTTTGAAGGTCAGTTCAAAGAGCATGGAGTCCCTTGCACCATAGCGACAGATTTTCTAAAAGAACTGAATTTTCCTTCCCACAACCTTTTGCATAAACACCACCAGCCTTCGAAAACAAACACTAGCAACGAATGTGGCAAATCCATACCTTTTGCATAACCCTGTCAACTATTTAAACAACAACCAAAACGGAAACAAAAAAAAAAAAAAAAAAACAAAACCAAAAAAACCAAAGTTCTACCAAAAAAAAAAATTAGTTAGTTAGGTACAATTCTACTTACTGTATCTACAAGTCCTCTAGGAAATGACTATAATACTATTTCTGATATGAATGGCCATTACCTAAACAAAGCTTTTAACGTAACTGTAAACAAGAGCGACGTTTCCATGCCAATACCCAACCGATCTGCCTCCTGTGCTGAACGTTGAAACAGAGTCAAATGCCTTGTTATACTGCACAACAGTTACTACAATACTCTACAAATACACGCCTGAAAGGACCTGCCGGGCTCTGGGCTTCACTTTTAGGCTGAACGACTGATTCTAAGGTCAGTTTTGTATTTGGATTGATTCAATCATTATCACACAACCAACACCGAGGCAGATTTGCCCCGGTGAAGCTCTTCACCCCTCCCCTAGAGAAGAGCAAATTAATACATTGCAGGGACTAGACTGTGATACAAGAAAAAAGCTGGGGGAGGACCTAATTATAGTCAGAAATATGACAGGGTGTCCTCCCATGATTTTTTTTTTAAACTCTCGTTCAAGATACTGTTTGCCTTTGTTCTTCTTATCTAAATTTATCTTTAAAAACACATAGAGAATATAGCTGTACATGAAAAGTCTGGTGAGTTTAATTTCAGGAGCACGGTTGAATCAGTTATCTTACCATATCTGATTAAACCTAAAATCAAATTATTAAGGCATGTGAAAGCATGGGCTTCGTGTTCAGGCAAGCCCAGCAGAATCTGTAGGTCAAATTAAAACACTAGATTCCACCTGCTTCTACAAGAGCTTTAAGCTTTTTGTTTCCATATAAATTACATTTTAAAAAAAACACATCCTCACGTTTGCTCCCTGCTTCTCCCTTTCTTCATTGAACTATAATCTCGCACACACAGGCACCCGTGAGATGTTGCAGCACCGAGACAGGCTTGCTCCTAACACCAGGCTCAGGTTAAAATAAACCCCTTAAGCCCCAGAACACCGCCTGTAAACCCCAGCGACAGCAAGGAGCACGCTCGAAGTGCCCAGCAGAATGTCTCTGCAGACAGCTCCCTTCCCAAACACAGCCCCCTCCGAGCCAGCAGCACCAGAGCACTGATGACCTCTAGCAGTGTCCTTCCCCCCTCCCCTCCCAGCTGTGCCCAGGCTCAGAACTACAACCAAGTAGGAGGCACAGAACTTCATCTTTTTGCTTGGCCTGGGTCACAGGGAGAACACAGGGCCCAGAGCTGCACTTGCCCGACACCTTTTGTTTGACCCAACACTGAAAGCACCACATTGGGGCAGGGGGCAAACTCAGGTGTGGAATTTTTGTTTAAAAAAACACCCCAAAATGTAATGTTTATTTAAAAAAAAAAAATCAGCTGCATCTCACAAGCATTTTTTTCCTTACATTATGCACTGGAGACCGAGCGCAGCAAAAAGCTCTGGAGAAACAACAACACATTAGGACTTGTGCTTCTCTACCACATCCACTCTCCAGCTCTGGCAGAGCTTCCCATAAATTACCGCGTGCATTTCGCCGGGGCCCTGCCATCACAGGTGAGGGGACCTCTCCAAAAAATGCCTTTGGGAAATGACACGAGCAGCAGCTTTCTCGGTTCGACAGTAAGTCACTCCCACCTTGCAACGCGCTCAACAATACATAAATAATCAATCAAAAGAATCACAAAGTTCCCTGCAGAAAGCATGCCGCAGCCCAACACCAAAAAAAGTTGGATTTTACTCCACAGCTTTTTCAATGTCACCGCTCAATAAAATATAAGGCCGGGGGAGGAGCCAGCGGTCGGTATGGGTGAATTCCGATTTCAAAAAAAAAAAAAAAAAAAAAGAAAGTTACCGCTTTTGGCAAGTTAAAAGGCAGAGTCCATAAAAAATATAAAGGCAAAGCCGAGGCACGCAAGGTCTCGGTTCAATGACAGCCTGGCACCGCCCGCGGCACCGGCCCGAGCGGGGCTCGGAGCGGCCGGGTCGCGGGTGCGGGAAGGGCGGCGGGCAGCCCCGCAGCAGCACCTACCGTCTTGGAGTCCAGCTCGTGGTGCGGCTGGGCCAGGACTTTGTCTACACTCGCCGGATCCGCGAACGTAACGAACCCGAAGCCTCTGCGAGAGACAAAGAGCGAGGGGATGGCGGGGGGGGGGGGGTGGGGTGGTGATGAGAATTAGAGCCAAAGGGAGAAGTCATAAAAATAAACCGCTGGGTCCCCCTCCTTCCCCCGCCCTCCCCCGAAGGCTCCGGGAGCAGGGGCGGCCGGCTCCGACCCCCGGCCCCTCTCCGGCTCCACCGGCCGCTTTGTTTCCTGCTCCGGGCTGGAGGGATGCGGGCGGGGAGAGCCCTCCCGCAGCGCCCCACGCGTGCGGGGGGATGCGGGCCGCGGTTCTGGGCCGGCACCGGGGGCTGCGGGTCCACCCGCCCCGACCGCAACTCGCGAAGTTTGTCAGCCTGAGCGGGGTGGGCGGCGGTTTTACCTGGAGCGCTTGGTGGTGGGGTCCCGCATGACCATACACTCCCTAATTTCTCCGAATTTGCTAAAATAGTCTCTAAGGCTGTCTGCGGAGAGAGAGCAGAGAGGGAGAGGAGGGTCAGGGATGGGGGGGCGCGGGCAGGGCCCGGCCGGCGGGACGCGGCCCACGCGGGGCGGGACACGCGTGGGGAGGGGGCGGCGGGCGGGGGTTACCTGGTGAGGTTTGCCAGCTGAGGCCGCCGATGAACATCTTGCTGGAGGGAGAGAGCAGAGCGGAGTTGAGCGCCGGTGCGGGATCGGCCATTTTGACGGGGCAGCTCCCGGCGGGGCGGAGGGGCGCGGAGCGGAGCGGCGCGGAGCGGGGCGGGCCCGCCTGACCGCCCCTCGCCGCCGCGCTCCGCGCCCCCGCCGCCCCGCCGACTTACCCGGGGTCGTGCTGCGCCTCTCCGGGGCTCCCCGAGGTAGCCTGGCTCCCGTCCGCCTCCATGGCCGCGCCGAGCGAGAGCCCCTTAGAGAACCCCCCCCGCCCGCCCAACCCGCCCCCCCCGGCCCGGCTCCGGCTCGGTTCGCTCCGCTTGCTTTGCCCCTTTTTCCCTTCCCCCCTCCTCCTCCTCCTCCTCCTCCTCCTCCCTCCGCTACCGGAGGATCTCACTGGAGAGGCGCTGGGGCAGCAGCCAGATCCGTCACACGTGGGATCGGCTTAGCTCAGCGCCGCGCCGGCGCTCCCTCCCCCCGCCGCCATCCTCCCCTCCCTCCATCCCGCCCTCCCTCGCGGGGGCGGGGCCTCCGCCGGCGCGTGGCTCTCTGTGACGTCACCGTGACGTCACTGCGCCCTCCCCGCGCAGCTCCCGCCCCCCCGCGCGCGTCCGTCCCTCACGCGTGTCCGCGACACCCGGGACTGTCCTCACGGCACTGTAGCCCGGAATTGTACCCCGGGACTGTCCTCATGGGACTGTACCT
This sequence comes from Melozone crissalis, assembly GCF_028551555.1. Lineage (NCBI taxonomy): Eukaryota > Metazoa > Chordata > Aves > Passeriformes > Passerellidae > Melozone > Melozone crissalis. The sequence continues at coordinate 11,411,970 of NW_026535835.1, forward strand.
CGGAATTGTACCCCGGGACTGTCCTCACGGGACTGTACCCCGGCATTGTACCCCGGGACTGTCCTCATGGGACTGTAGCCCCGAATTGTACCACGGGACTGTCCTCATGGTACTGTACCTCGGAATTGTACTCCGGGACTGTCCTCATGGGACTGTACCCCGACATTGTACCCCGGGACTGTCCTCATGGGACTGTCCTCGTGGGAGTGTACCCCGAGACTATCCTCATGGGACTGACACCGGGACTGTCCTCACGGGACTGCACCCCGGAATTGTACCCCGGGACTGTCCTCATGGGACTGTCCCCTCCTCATGGGACTGTCCCCCCCTCATGGGACTGTACCCCTGGGCCCCTCACACCCTGCCTGAGCCCCCCGACCCTCACGAGGGGTGGCCTTTGGCTAAAATTGGCTGTTCCTGCCGACCCCCTGCTCTGCTCCCCACCCCACACAGCCCAGCCGGGTGTCAGGGGACAATTCCAGGGGCTGGGAAGTGCCTGCTGGATGTACAGGGGAGGAAAATTAAATTTTAGGGACTCGGGAAATTTTCAGAGACATCAGTGGGTTTTCAGTTCCTCCACCTGTCCAGCCTCCCACCCAAACACCTCCCAGCTCAGCAGCCAAGCCTGCAAGAGCTGTTTTGGGATTGCCAACTATTTCCAACTCAGGGATTATAATATTTTCACTGGGGCTGGGGGCAGTAGGTGGATGTACTTTCCAGCAGGGACTAATGAACAAGGTGGGAATAAATGGATGTGTGCAGGGCTGGGAGGTTAGGCCCACTGGAGAAACACCTCTCTTCATGCTGTGATGCTGACCACTGTAAAACACGATATAATTCCCTTTATTTGGTTTGTTTTGCCATGAAGTGCTGAACTCTGGCCCAGCAGTGGGGCAGGCTCTGCTCCTCCAGAGCAGGCAGGGAAAAGGGGCTGACCCGGCCCTGCCCCAGCAGGGTGAGCAGCACCAATGTGCAAAGGAAATGGATGGGGGGGATTAAAGAACAGCCTTTTTCTCCCCCTTTGAGCTTCCTTTAGATCTTAGCTATTTCTTGTAATAATCGCCGGGAAATTACTAGTCAGGAGAGCGGTTCCTGGGGTTATATTACCCCTTTAATCTCTCTGGCAGCGGTGCAGAATTTTAAAGGGGTTCCAGAATGAACAAGCACAAGACAGATTGTGCTGATGGACAGAAGGAACTTCAGTGCAGCTGCTTATAGCTCAGAAAGAAATTTTGATTGCTATATATTAAAAGGAAATCTCCACTGCTATCCCTTCCATCAGTGAACGTTGCAGGTCAAACGGCTTTGGGAAGACTTTATCAGTACATTCTCTCTCCACCTCCCTCAGAGCTGAGGCTGGGTTCAGGGATGTGACCAGTTGCAATCTGTTCAGTCGGTTTTGCTCTTTCTGAGCACTCTGCTGTCACAGCAGAAGCCAAACCCACGGCACCAGGGATGCTCTGGGGACACACTGGGCACCTGAAGCCCAGGGGTGACAAACCAGGAGCTGCCGCCCTTCTCCTTTGTCGACAGCAGCCAGCCCCAAAGGTGCTGTTCCAGCCCCAATCCCGGATTTTCCTCCAGCCCACTGAGAGTTTGCAGGCTTGCCCTCTGCTCTCCTCCTCTCCAGCCTCTAATGTTCATGCTAAAAATCCAAAGTCCCAGTGGAACTTGGGAAGTAGCTAATGAACTGCAAAGCTGACATCTGTAACTGCCGGCCAGGGATAACATTCTCCCTAGCTGCACAATTAAAAGTTGAAGCATTTAGTCCAATAACAAGGAAAGTTACTGCTATTGATTCAAACCAGCCCAGATCCTCCATGGTGGCTCTGCAGGACACAGGAATTTGGGACAATCACACCTGTCCACATACTCACGTAGCCCCTACTCTCATTAGCAGGTCTTAGCCTCAACAATTTCCTTTCAATTTTTACAACTCCTGTTTCATATCAGAGACTGAGATGCAGAGTTTGTTAAGATCAGCATTTATAAGGCCAAAGTGACATGAGACCCCAAATCTCCTTGGAGATACATGGGCCCTGAGAGCCTGATTTCTGAAACAAAGAGATCTTGGGCTCCTAAACCAGCTGGGCATGGATTGGGAATGCTGTTCCAGGTAGGGAAGGTGGCAGGTGCCAATCTCCCAGGCTGCAGTGTGTTCCTTGGACATCCTGTCTTTGCTGTGCAGCAATGCCAAGGGGCTGCATCCACCTCACGCTGCCTGGAGAATGAATTCATCTATCTGGGGCTGCAGGAATCTGCATTTATGTGTTGTATGCTCTATAAATTCAGTGTCATAATAAAAAGGATCTAAATCTTTACTGAATAATTCATTTTCACGCGTAGGGAAGGAATAATGACCTATATTACATTCCATCTATCATTTAGCAGGTTGTGGAGATTGATCGGCCGGTGGGTTTCGAGGTCCCCAGTGAGGAGCAGGGCCCTGCCTGCTGCCCAGCTGTGCCTTCACCTGACAAACATTATTTAGACAGAATTCCAGGGGGTGATATGCTGGGGAGCTGCCAGGAAGTCAGAGATCGTTTAAAATGCAGAATATGTCATTGCAAACAATTGGTGTTCTTGGTGCATCTCTGCCTCGGGTGTTACCCACAGAGCCGCACCAGGTGAGGGCTGTGCCAGCCCTGCCTCGGAGGGAGGAGACACAGCACAAGGCATGGAAGAGATGTCATCAGGCTCTGGGGTGTCAGACTGGTCAGGGCTGTCTGGGTACCATCCACATCTCCAAAGAGCTGGGCAAAGACTTCCTGTGTGTTCCTGGGACTCACAACAGAGGACAGGCTTTTAGCTGCACAGCACTCAGCAGCTTTGGTTGTGATATCTGTAGACAAAATTTCAGCAGAGTGCAGACTTAGGGCGTTGGATATTTTTTATTTCATTCTAGGCTGCCCATCCATTAACATCACCTGTGTTTCCTCGTGTGAGCTCTACCCCTCTTCCCATGTTGCCTGCCCCTCTGTTTCCACCTGCTGCATCAGCTGAAAGGAAACCACCAAACCCAACGCCCATGAGCACTGCCCAGCCCTGGGGCTCTCAGCAGCCCAGGGCCAGGCAGGAAAACAAACAAAAACCACTGAGCCTGGCTGCGCAGGAGGGAGTGACCTAAAAACACAGCAGCCAGTCCCTAAACAGGAATAGGTTATCCCAGAACCAGTAATTTTAGGGAAGCACTACTGGTTCACACCTGGCGCAAACGTGGCTCTATATTTTGGGTAGACACTGGAGTTTTTCCCTGTCAAGTTCCAGATCTGCATCAAATTATTTCAGCATTTGCTAATGAAGACATTACACTGACCTTATTAAAAACATTGTGATTTTCATCTTAACTGAAAAAGCAGCGGTTTTTTCAACTGTTTCAAAAGAAGAATAAACCCCAAATATTATCAGGCCCATCTTTCATATGATAAGGGAGGAGGGGGAAGCTCTGCAAGGAAAGATTTCAAAGCCTGCTTTGTTTTCGTCAGCTTTGAAATCAACAGACAGCCCTGAGAATTCTGTTTTTCAGAACCACAGTGTTTAATTCTATTTACTACTTCCAGGCAATTCTATATATACACACAGCGAAAAACCCAAGCAGCTCACTTTAAACAAATCCTCCTGCTTTTTTCAGATGTGTCATTCCTCCTGCGGGTAGGATTGCAGGATACAGATCAATTAAGTTAAAGCCAAAAACAAAGCAGGGAGGAGAGGAAGGGGAAGAGCAGGGTTTGTGCTGTCCCTGGGCAGCTCTCCCTGCTGGATCTGGGGGGTCACTGTCCTGTGGGCACCTTGGCTTCACCTGAAGGAGGGTGTTGGTGGGGAATTTGCCAAAGACTTCCCCAGCTCTGCTGTCTGATAGAGCAGCTGGAAACCCAGCCTCTCACTCCTGTGCTTGGACAGATCCAAGCACCCCAAGTTACTCCTTGTGTTGTCTCTCACCCTGGGGTGGATGGAGTTATGCCAGAAATCCCATTTCCTTCCCTCTCCTGAAACCAGGCTGTCTACCTTATTTCTCTCCCTGATTAATTTTTACCAAAGGCCTTTAAGAGCCTCTGATAAACTGCTCCCAAAGTCCAAACTAATATTATTAACTATGAATCTTCTCCTATAAATAATTCCCAGAAGTAGATCAATGCTACCACTGAGTCAATGGATTCACTGGAATCATTTCTTCCTGTTACTCTTGGATTTTTTTCTCCCTGTCGCCACTAATCAATTACGATGATAAAACTACCCTGGAACACCCCCAAAATAAAGATAAACAGTGTGTATTATCAGAGGCTGGGGCTGTGTACGGTGTTGAAGATGCGTTACCTTCTCTGAGCCACATTTGTTTTCCTCTACAGACAGTTAAGGGGAAAAAAAAAGGAGGCCCAGTAAATGAATGGTCTGGTGTAACACAGCATTAATTCCCTGACCTTCCGCATTGAGTGACTAAGAATCTCAATCTCAATTATTCCTTTCATGACGGAATCTAAAATAGACACAGCAAGTCCTCACATTCTTGCTCAAAAACAGGAGAGGTGGAATGAGACGAGTCAGCCTGATCACACTGAAACCACATCCATTATCAGTTCCATGTCATTCAAAAAAATAGACTGTGGGAGAAAGCAAGAGCATCCAAGGAGAATTATTGCAAAACATGTGCTGGCAGGATCTGGATAAATACAGACACTCATTTATATATGCACATGCATTTAAAATTCACAAGTGTGGAGCTGAATCAGGGGTAGGAAAAACAAGTCACTCCCCAGAGGACACCATTGCTCTAAATTAACAACAGGCAGATCAGAATTGATGAAAACACCCTGAGAGGTTGATAAGCAAAGCTCCCACTCTGGAGATTGTGGGGATCCCTCACATTTTGGAGTTTGGGCTTTCCTGCACCTCTGGCATAATGGAAATGGCAAACCCATAATTTCCTGTCTGACTTTAGAGTTAACTACTTTGTTTGCTCCTTTCCAGTTAATCAAATGATTCTTATTGCTGATACAGCAAATTCCATGGCCATTAAGTTCGCATCAAAGGACACACGGAGCAAGAAAGTTTCCATGGGGCTTTAGACTATCTCGGCCCAGATCTTCAATAGGCACGAAATCCTCACAGTCACGCTACCGTGTGTATTGGCTAAAGATCACCCCCTCCTCCATGGATATCTGAAGGGATTTTCCTGCAGCTGGAAAACAAGGACAAAACGGACCCAGCTGTGGGATGCTGTCCTTGTCAGGAGCTGCTGTCCAGCCATGCCCGGCCACGTGCAGGCAGGAGCCTCACTCCCTGCACACAGGGCTCTCACCCTGGGCTCACCTTTAATGCAATTCCCTGGCTTTCCATGTCATTCGCTGATTTTCAGCTCGAGCTCCTGGGTTTGCCTTTCCGGCCAGGGCCTGGCACAGCCCGAGGCAAGGCTGCAGCGAGCCCGGGAGACAAGGAGTCACACACAGCCTCCGGCCACATCCTAAATTCCAGCATTGTACGTCAGGAAGAAATGTGCCTGGGAAATGTAGCTGTAACTACATTAAAGCACCATAATTCAATTCTAACCACATCATTACGGAGGTGCAGATCAGATAAGCACGGAGAGGAGGGAGCCGGGCTGTGCGGGCTGCGGGAGCCGCGTCCCGCCGCTCGGGCGCGCTTGGGGAGCATCGCGCTCCCTCCTCCGGGGATGCCCCACACGTTTATACCGCAAACTCACCTCTGCAGGCGGCGTCCTGCACTCCCTGCCTCTGCTCCGAGCCAGCGGCACCCCTGCAGCCCAGAGGCAGAGCCTGCATCCCTCCCCGGGAGGGTGTTTTGATCCACATGGGCCCTTACCCCGGTCCTACACTGTCCTTCGGCTTCACCAGGGCGGTGCTGGTGAGCAGGGGGAGCACTGCAGCCCCTGGCTGAGCTGCTGCCCTGACACCCCTCCAGTGCCCAGCCTTCCCCGCTGCCCAGGGATCTCTGGCCTCCCCATGAGAGGGACGGGGGTGAGGAGGAGCTGCTGAGGCCATGGCAGCCTCCCCTGCTATCCAACATCACCACACTCAGGGCATCAGTGCCTTGCCACAGTCACGCCCAACTACTACATCTCACCACGGACTGGAAACCATTCTTTGAGTTACAACCTCCTACCAGGGAAAGTGCTTTTCCCATATTTAAGAGACTCCTCAGCTTTAAGCACCCTCTCCCACTAGATTTAAAGCACTGATATACTGACTGTCAAGGCCCTGGATCCCTGGTCTGACTTTTGGGCAGCCATGAGATTAACTCTTCTGTTCCAAATCATTTTAAGCAGAGGTTAATGCTGAACTTGTGCATCTGCCTTTGCTGAATCAGGGCTTTGCCAACTTCCTGCTTTATTTATTTGGCTTTCTGTGATTGCTGAGCCGGGATGGCAAGGATCCTACCTTGAACCTCCCCTGGGACCTCTTGTGATGAAAAGCAAAGCCTGCAAACGCTGTGGAGTCTCTGCTGCATTAGGAGAGGAGTTTCATGAAGATTCATGTCTTTCATATTGTTCTATGAAATTAGAGAGCAGAGGAAAATGACTTTCGAGGAAGTAAAGATGTACTGCAGCAATTTAGTTGCAAACATAATTAAGCAACTGGCCCTGACATACCCGTCCTTTCTTGGCCAAAATTCAGCTGGAATTTCCATTGATGTCAAGATCAAGCAATGCAAATAATTAGAACAAGCTTTGTCAGGAGAGTAAGATCCAAAAGAGATTTTGGGTGACAGGTCTGTAACAATGCTCCCCTCCTTCCTTCTGAGCTGGACCCAGATCTTTAGGTCCATCATTTCCCTTCCAGGCTCATCCACCTGCCTAAGGCTCACACTGAGAACTGTATGAAAGCCTGTGTGAGGCCCAGCTGACAGCCCAGCAGAAGTGGCTTCCAGGCTCCAGACACGGAAGGAAGAAAGGCTGGGATCCCACATGGAGCTCTGCCTTGTACTGAAGTCACTCTGCCACTTCAGACTTATCCAAATTACATTGATGGGTTAATTTTGCACTGAAGGCTCTCAGCTGGGTCAGGCACCAACTCCCTCCCTTCTGCTCAGTGCCAGATTGGGCACCACGTGTTGTCCTGGAGGTGGCACCCAGCCAGGTCAGACTGGCACCGGTGCCTGTGTGTGCTCTGTGTGACTGCCACAGCCCTGGAGTGGCATCCCTGCTCCACCTGGAGCCTTTGTGCTCCCAGAGTGGGTCAGAGCCTGGAGATAGGGTGAGCAGGACCAAACATTTAACTGCCTGAAATAAGAACTGGGCACTCAACACCTGTTTGTCATAGCTTGCTTACAAACGGGCACAATTACAAACGTGCAATTTCTAAGTGTAAATACACTTACAGACTGGTTATAATGAAGCAAAAGCAAACTGCTCTTAAGCTGAGCTGAGAGCCCTGGGCTTTGGCAGTGATATTTAGAGCTTTCCCGAGTCCCTGGGTGTGGAGTGGTTTTCTAAAATTGCCAGGTTTTTAGTTTTTGTTTAAAGTAAATGTATAGTCTTTGAAGCTCCAAGGAAAGAACTTGAAAAATGTGACCTTTAGAGCTTTGATACTGGGTGACAAATAAAAAGAATCCAAAGGACAATCCCCTTAAAAATATACATGGCTATCATTTAGTGAGCAGAGAAAGGAAACAAGGATGATGTGTTTTGCTTTGAGGCCAGGATTGACAGCAGCCTCTCACATTATCCTTGAAATATTAGTGGGATAACACAGTGCCAGCAAACGCCTCCTGCATGCACCATTGCTTGCCCAATTTTGCAGGAGCAGGTGCTGAGCTGGGGCTGTCTGGGCCGAGCCAGCAGCCGTGCCCAGCCCACGGTCCAGCAGCGCTCCAGGAGGTGACATTTGCCTCGCTGGCACTTGGGAGCACCTCAGCTTCACCTTTGCAAATGGAACTCTCTGCATCATTGGGGACCACGCCAGCAGGCCCTCAGGAGCCCAGCAGCTATTCTTCCTGCTGTTTCATACTAGGGTGCTCTTTCAAGGGAAGGAAAACCTTGGGGAAACTGAAAAATACCTAGCTGGAGTGGGCAGAGGCTCCTGGATGTGTTCTTCCTGGCTGAGGGCATTTTGGATTGATGCAGCACTAAAGCTCTGTGGCTCTCTTGGGGCATTACTGTGATGCACCATCAGAGCAGCACTGCTCCAGGGAGGATGGAGTGTGTAACATTACTTACACTGCACAGAACTTCTTGCAGTCGTTCCCCCTCCCCTCTTTGCTCACCTCCTTGTGTGGCTGCAGCTCACCACAGATGGGATTCTGCTGGTCTGAATCAGCTCAGGGACAGTGTTTTGCTGTTCTGTACCAACAACAACAACAAAATAAAATTCAAACCAACACAAACTTAGCTGAGAAAGTAATAAGAAGGCAAACTCAATTACTGTTTCATCTGGCATTATTGTTGCTTTGCTGCTCTTTGTCAGGGACTTCTTCCAAGCAAAATTGGAGAGATTATCTTGTCTAGATGTTATGAAGTAGCTAATCCCTTCCACCAGTGGAGGAGAGCCAAACGCCTCGTGTTGGGCAAGTGGAAGTGTAAATATGGTGACAAAGTGCTGCCACTGCTCCCTGGCTCCAGGGGCCGCCTTTTGCCAGGGCTTTGCTCACTCCACATCTGCACAGGGCATCAGGATTTCCCCAAGATCTCCTCTTTCCTGTCCCAAAAGCTGCCTGGAGCAGGTGTATTTGGCATAACACCGCTGTGGGGAGCAAGAGGGAAAAGGTATTTTCAGAAGAGAGGAAGGCCCCTGTTTAATGTCACAGCGCACAGCCCACCCTACAAAATCCAGCAGCTCAGGTAAGGGATATTTGCAAAGCTGGAGCAAGGCTCGGCTGGAAACACGGCGCAGCCCCAGCCCGTGTGGGTGTGTCTGTGTACATCCAGCCAGGGGGATATTTAATGATAATTGCTTCTTTTCAGCAGCGAGCAATGCGCCTGGTACAACCCAAAATGATTTTGCTATTTTGACGCTGGGAAATCTGCAAGTCAAAGGTGAGGGAACGACTGCGCAGAGCAGCCAATATTAAAAATCACAATCTGGCAGCGACGGCGCGGGCTGGCAGAGCTGGATTGCCAATCATTTTTATACCTCGGCGCTTTAAATAGCAATAATGTGTTGAATGTGAAATTGCCTGTGCTGATGGGGGTTGCTGCACGTTATTAAAACCCAGGCATTGGGACACACGTTACACATTTGAGATTCTTTAGAGACATTGTTGGGGGAAAAATACAAACTCTGGGAGAAATTTGAGGGAGGGGGGCCCAGGAGGTAGAGGGCGAGGGAGAGGCAGACAATCAGGTCTCTGGAAGATCACCAGGCAAAAGGCAACAGGGAGAACATTTCAGCTCTTCTGGATATGCCCAGGAAACAGCCAATTATTTCAGAGTTGTTGGAGCGTTAAGTGATGCAGATTATTCCCCCTAACACTTATTCCCTATGCAATTCCCACTCCGTTTGCTCTGATCTGGCCCATTCCAGATCCCCATTTGGCCCAACACCTGAGCCCCGTGTTGGAGCCAGGCTGCTGCTGTGCCTTCCTGGGCACCTGTCCCTGTACAGGGGCAAAAGCCCAGGGAAAGGTGCCCTGGCCTTGCCCCCAGGGAACAGGAATTGCTGTTGGTGATGCTCTGACAGCTCTGCCTGGGTGAGGATACAGAGCTGAGTCCTCACCAAACCTGCTGCTTCCCATCTCCATGGGAGCATTTCTCCTCCCCAATCAGGGAGTCATTATCCACTCCAACTGCCACATCCCTCCTTTTGGATGACTAGAACCCTTAATCCATGATTTCACAGCCCTACTTAGGTACAAGCACCCACATGAAATGCAGATCTGTACAAAACCCAGCTCTGCATAAACACAGCCCTGAAAGAGGAAAAGCTGTGATGCAAACATGCTGTTATTTCCATCCATCTATGAGGTTATTCCTTACCTCCACCAGTTCCCTACCTGCTCCCCACTCCTCTGTCACACCTCCCAGGTACCAAACTTCTGTAAAACCTTTCAGGAATGGGATATTCTTAGCTCAGATGTACACAGGCCATAGGTTGAAGGGGACTAAAATAACAAAAAATCCATGTGCCTTTAATATTTTCAGGATTAATTTTGCTGCAGTCTCATGGAGTGCCCTGTGCCAGGCTGGGGTCCTGCCATGCAGGCAGGTGAGACAGAAGAGGAAGGTGGAGAATTAGGATACATACTTTTCAGACAGAGAGCAAAGCAGAGATTTAAGGTCCTGTCATATCCCAGTGTTTTATTAGTCATTTTGCAGCAGCTATAGGACTGATTTTTTAATTAATATTTTTAAGAGAATAGGTATATGAATAAAGTCCTAATAATAAAAGGTGCCAGAACAGAATAAAACCTGAAGTATCTCTGTTCATCACTCTCACGGACCCCACGCTCTTTCAACAAGGTCACACAAAATCAGCAGCTGAGCCTGTATTTTCCAGTCTCTTCACTGTCCCAGCACAGCTCCTCTCCTCACACACTCCAGCTTTGCTCAGTTTGTCATTAGAAACCAGCAGTGACATCACCTTGAGTGGCAACACCATCCATCCATCCATCCATCCCACAGCACGTTGCTGCAGCACTGATGGGCCTCAGACCCAGACAGCCAAAGGTTACCACACAACCAAAATAAAAAGCCTGAGAAAATGGACTTTAAGCTGGGGAATGGGGAAATGAGGGGAATTGAGCTGGGCATGTCTGTGCTCAGAGAGAAGGAGCCCAGCAGTGGGGGGCCAGCGCTGCATTCCCAGCGGCCACGGCGCAGAGGCGACAGCGAGATATTGATTTGATAAGCAGATGAGCTGAAATTCCAAATGCATTGGAGATGCTGATAGGAAAAAAAAGAGGTAGATGGGGAGACAGGGGAACGCAAGAGGAACAGCTGCGTACACTGAGATGCCGTGGAAAATAGAAGGTCATCGGGATCCGCGAAATTCTCCAAAGAAACAGGGAAGTGGAGATCGCAGGGAGACAGCAGATGTTTCTGTGCCAAGACAATGATGGAACCATAATTACAGCGAGATGGAGCGTCCTGCACAGCCCCAGCAACATGGAAACAAAACAAACCCCAAGCAGACACGTTTGATTGGCAAGTGGAAAAGGATACAGAAAAAGTAATGAGCATTTAGCCCTTCCATTACAGAGGAGTCAGGCAAGGGGAAGAAGAGGGCAGCTCTTCACTGCAGAGCCAGAACGCTGCCCGAGAGGTCAAGCTGCTGACAAAGCCCCTGGATTTGTATGGCTCTCACACGTGGGAGAGCTGGGGGCTCGCTCACAAGTGCTTTTCCCCCCCATTTTCAATAGTGGGGGTCCAGCACACTCAGCCTGGGGCTGGGGTGCTCAGCAGATGCAGGGGCAAGCGCTTCCTCCCCATTCCTGTGCAAACTCACTCTGAGCATCCTGCCCAGTTCAAGGGCAAAACCTGGGCAAACAGAGCCTGACACGGGCAACTCTGGGGGCTTGTGCCATCTCAGCTGCCACTGGCAAGTGTCCCGGGGTCCAGAGGAGAATGAGCATGGTCTGAATCTGGGGTCAGGGCTTGTGTGCTTGGAAGCTCAGCTGTCCCTGCAGACAGCCAGCCCTGGGATGTGACAGCTCTGCCAGGAGCAGCAGCAGTGCTGGGACTCCAAGGGGAGCCAGAGCTCCTCAGCCAGGGGAGCCCTCTGCATCCCAGCACACTGGGACCATCTCAACAGGAACATTTTCCCTGACTCATTCACACCTCTCTGGCTGTTGCCTCTAACAATCATGCTGAACTTTGCTTCTCACTTCCTGCACTTGCAAGTCCATTTTCAGTGGGAGGACAACAAGCTCACTTAATTTTGGCTGGAAGGACAAAATTATCTTATTTGAGAAAAAAATAACCTTGCTTCTGTATACTGATGCAGCTCTGAGGGAAAGGCACGCCACGAGCACAAAACACATCCAAGCAAATTAGGGGTCTGTCTCTGTGAGTGAAAAGTAACACTCTCCCTTTATCATCTCACATCCAGACACAGTGTAAGGACAAACCTGCACAAGCAGAGATACAATCTGGACCTGCGAGCACAGAGGAACACCCCAGGCATGTAAATCGCGGTCCTATAGACGCAGTGCACAGCTGGGATGATCCATCTCCCCTCAAGGACTGCGAGCCGCGGCTCGGCGGGGCTGGGCCGGTGCTCGAGTGCCATCTGCTGCTGCCTCTGCACGGCAGCGAGCCGGCCGCGCTCCGAGCAGGGCAGGGAGGGAGGGAGGCATGCACGGATGGATGCATGGACGGATGCACGGATGCATGGCGGGGGTGCGGGTGTGAGGGGGACAGGGCAGATACAAAAATAGCAAACCAACTTTTCTCCACTACGACTCTTTCCTCATCATGCGTGGTGCCTTTCTGTCCCCAGACAGGGCTGGGCACCTGCAGCAGTTCACCCTGCCACCCCTCACAGTGTGTAACACTGGTTTGTGCCACAAAAAAGCAGCTGTCCACAGCAGAATTAGAGCTACAGGCTTGACAGGGCAGCCAAACATTTCTTCCTGCTCTGACAAAAGAACTCGTCCAGTGAAGAACAAGCATCTCCCTTAGGGCTGGGTTCCCAGGAATCCCTCCTGAGCATCCCCCTGCCCTGGGGACAGGAAAGCTGGGGAGAACAGGAGGCTGGAGCAGCTGGATGCCCCAGCAGCCACACTGGGAGATGGTGGAGCAGCCAGAGAATGTCCCTGCACCAGGCAGAGCTCAGGGGATGTGACAGGAGCAGGAGATGCTCATGCTGCCACTCATGGCTGCCAACAAGAACAGTACTTGAGGGCCAGAGAAGTGCTTCAGGTGCACTTGGAGAACAACAGACATCAGAGAAGCCCAGAGCCAGGGATTACTGTGAGAGTGCTGCTATCCAGAAATGAGGGCACCTCACTTGAAACAGCATGAAATGTCTCTTCAGTGTACTTGAATCCAAACTGCAGAGTCAGGGCACAAAAAAAGAGTAACATCCCCCAGGCAACACGCAGGGTTTTGAAGCTGGGACATGAAGTGCACAACCCAGAGTCCCTCTGATCCCTCTCCCAGGGGGAGGTTAAAACCTTGGTGTAGTGACAGCTGCAGCACAACTCCCATTGCCTTCCCCTGCTTTCCACAAGGATGTTGTAAGAAACATCCAAACCTGCTTTCAGACACCAATACTCACGGCTGGGCGTGTGCAGCAGCTTTACAGCCTTGATTCAGCAAAAGGAGGAAAGCTTGCAGCGGGTGTTCACTCAGCAAAGGCTCTGCAGGGCTCAGGGTCTGCGGGGAGCTCGGCAAGCCCTGCTCCAGGCTGTGGAGCAAAGCCCAGCAGCTTCAGCCTGAGGCAGGGCAGGAGAGGAGGCCGTAAGCTGGGGGCAGTGTGGCCAAGGCACAGCAGGGCCATTACTCACCTTCCTGGGCACTGGCATGACGGATGAGCCGGGGAGGCTTTGAGGCAATTTAGAAAAGAAACAGGAAGCACTTTTCCCACTCACAGGTAATTAAGTTGTGGGACACGCTGCCACGGGGAGCTGTGAAGGTCAGGAGGACAAATGGCCTCAAATGCCCTTGCAGCACCTCAGAGGGGAGCTCCTCTATGAAGCACGGGCTGTGTGAGGCACCAGGCTCAGCAGTGCTGAGGAGCTGGGACCCAGGGCAAAACTGCTCTGACACTTCCTCTGGCAAAGAGCCCCAAGTCCTCCTCCAGCTGCCATCCTCACCCCTGTATCCCAATGCAGCCAGATTTTTTTCTTCTATCATTGCTGGCTTTTCTTTTTTTTTTTTTTTTTAACGGGGTGGGGAAGGAAGCAGAGGTGACTGAAGCCAAAACACAGCCCCTGAGGCAATGAACTAAAGGCAAGACACGTTTTCTAATTCTTGCTCAGCAGTCTCCTACATGTTGGCTTCCCAGGGACAGCCCCGAGCTGGGACCCCATGGATCTGTGTGATGCAGTAGAATGGAAGAGATAATACAGCTTGCACCTCAATTTCCTTTCTTTTTAGGGAATAAAACCTCTGCCAGTGAAGCACCAGGGATGTGCTGAGCCAGGCTCTGGGCTGCACCTGTGGCTCTGGGAGGGGAGAAGCTGAGCTGCTCCGTGTGTCAGACAGGGGTTTCCTTACCCTCCATCTGCTCCAGAAACTCTGCCCTCCTCCTCCCTGAGGAGCCCTGAAGCCCGTGTGCCAGAGGGAAATCAGCTCTGGGCTCTGCCAAGGGAGCAGCCCTGGCTCAGCAGAGGCTCTGGCAGGAAAGGATGGGCTCCGGATCCTTCACCCTGGGCAGGAGGACAAGGGCCGGCAGCCACAAGGAGGCCTCCTAGGAAGCACGTCTGCTCCATGGGAAGAGCCTGGAGAGGGGATCTGGGCACGCAGGGGCTGCTTGGCAGGGAGTGCTGGAGTGTGCTGTGCAGCCCGTGGAAGCTCTCCAGGAGCTTATGAATGAGCCATCTCCTGAGACCTCATTCATTTCACCCTAATAAAATTACCACTTTCCAAAGGGAAAAGCCCCTTTGGAGGGCTTCAGTCAGAGCACCCGTGGGACAGCTCAGCTCCGTGGGCCTGTGCTCGGCCTCAGGCCTGAGCCAAGGATTACAGAGCTGCTCAGGGGCCACTGCTGGATTTATGAGCAGCAGGACCTGCTCCAAACCCAGCACAGCTCATCCCCAGGTCTGACAGGGCACCAAGCACCACTGCCACAACCTCCCCTGGGCCTTTCTGGACTTGTGCCTTTTCCAAGCAGTCCATATTGAACTATAACCTTCCCCAGCTCAGCAAATCCACTCACCTTTATCCATAATACAAAACAAAACCCAAACCTAAAATAGCCCCCCGTATTTATGCTCCTGTATAGGCTGAGAGTTGTGATTTTAAAGAAGAAAGAGCTGTGTATCTGTTACCTGCCAACACCTCCTTATTTCAGTTCCTCTCCCCCTGCAGTGTTCTATTTTACTGCAGTTTAAAAACCAGGCAGCTCTCAACACAAATAGGAACAGGATGTTCTTCCACAGTGCAGAGCCAGAGGAAAACACGGAGCTGGTGCTGGCAGAGCTCCCCATCCCTGCTGTAGAGTCCTGACTCTGACACCTCTCAAAGAAGAGAAAACACCAACATTCAGACAAGTCAAACTTTGCCATGAACAATAAGCAGTGACACAGCCACCCCACGGGTGCAGAGCAAGGAGCCCAGGGCTGCTCTAATGGAGGCAGGAAAGGAAGGCTCTGAAGTCATCACAGTTTCACTAAGATGGCTTAAAATTCGAGCTTTAATTGAAATGGAAAGAAACATTCCAAAAGGATATATTTTTTATATATCTGAGTTACCCAATTTAGTTTTCCTTGGATGTTACTGCAAACATGAACATTAAATCAAAGCATCGACTAGGAGAGAACTCCAAGAAAGGATATAACCATTCCCTAGCACAGGGGATTGGGCTAAAGGCTGCTGTAGGCCACTGTCCAAATGTGTGATGCCCTGGCATGTCAGCTCACAGGATGTGAGCACATCCTTGAATCACCTGAAGCAGCTTCTGAGGACTGACTACATGAACAATTTCTGGCAAGTGTCTTCTCTGCCAGCAATAAATCCCAGCTCAATCCATATCTAAAATGATACACATTAGAGGGCATGTCTTTAAGAGCATTAAGTCAGCTTAAATTACTTGAGCAAAATTTTAAATACGTAATAGAAATCTAAAAAGGAGCAACAAAAAAAAACTGAGAGAGAACACCACTGCAAGAGTAATGCCAAGTTGTTACTTTTTTTTTTAAACAGATCTGTACAGCAACATAGCAAAGGATGCAGCGATCACAATTTCAACCAGACAGCAACCTAAGGGGACACTAATCCTCATACAGCAGAGCTGAAACACTCCCAACATTCAGATGCTCCAAATAATTTGGCTACCCTAATGAGCTCCATATCAGTTCTACCTATATAGGACATTTTGGTGTGAAAAAGTTTCTGTAAAGTTCCCTTTGTTTCCAGTGTTTTTCTTGTACAAAATATTACAATGATTTTTTAATATATATTTACAGACTTGCACGGCTAGAAAAATATAAACTACAATTGGGCTTGGCAAGCAGTTTCTTTTCTTTAAATACATGACATTTCAGGGCAAAAATTGTAGTGGTAACATCCCGCACTCCAAGCCCCTGCAGGGACAGCAGATCAAGCCTAAAATCCATGATTGCAGTGAGACACAGGAACACAACTCCTCCACCTCCTGGCGCAAGGAAGACACAAGATGGATGCTGTTTGTGCAGGTTACTGGCACAATACAGAAAAATCCATAACTGAACATTAAATTCCTTAATAACATTCATTAATTTCATAGGCAGGGCCTGTTAAAAAGAGGACAACCGATGTAACTTTTGGGAAAAGCAGACACCGAGTTCGCAGGGCGCGACACAGCCGGAACCAAAGCGCGGTTACCGTTCTGGGGGCTCTGCCCCCTGCCACCCCAAGGCTTGGACATCTTTTCCATTTAAAATTTGAGCAGAGGCCAGGGAGGACTTTTTGCTTTAAAGCTACAGTATCTGTCATTATGGCTTTGAACACCCCCTTCCAGGAGATGAGGTATCTGTTCTAGTGAAATGGTAACAGTTGAGCAAAACGTGTTTCAATGGACCACAAAACTCCGCAGGCAGGTGTGAGCGGGTCTCCTCGGGGGAAGTTGCCAAACCGAATTGTAACAGTGCAAAACAAGATTTTGTCTTTTGTTTTTTCTCTGCAGAAAGAGTAGTCAAGGCATCTAGGACATTGCTAGTAGTCGAGCCACCGAGCAAACCCTCTTTCCACCAGAGTCCTGTTTATTGACACCACCTAAAGGGAGGGGGGAAAAACCCAAAGAGTAGATAAGTGAACAAGCCACAGCAACAAACACTGGTTCTGAAAATTCCTAATCAACAATAAAAGGTTTATGATTAAAGAGTTTTCAGCATATACCCACCTCATCTCCCATCAAGTTCCACAGCTGTATCAGCGGCAGCCCTGTGACACTGTCATAATTTGTGACCTGGAAACACAAAAAAACATGAGTGTGCAGCAATTCTGGTGCCAAGTCCCTCACATGGACAGCCACAGCCACTACCAGAAGCACTTCAGAAGAGGTGAGCACTTCTGGACTGCAAGCAGGTGCTGCCTGCAAGTCTCTGGGACATCACCAGACGTCCCAGTGCTGCCTCTGGCCAGCTGCAGCCAGATCCCACATGTCCATGGTGTAAAACCAGGGAGGACTGGCAAAGCAGTGCACACCCAGGGGACCCCAGATCTGCTGGACACCAGGCCCTGCTGCGCTCTGTAACCATATCCAGGTTCCCTTCCCCCTGCCTGCATCACAAACAAGAGGGAACACTCATCCCTTCCAGTTCCAGGCAGTGCTGATGGGAGTTCCCAGCCCCAGCACTTCCCAGGAGCCAGGCTCTGGCTTTGGGGTTTATGTAACACACAGTGCAGGGCAGAGGACACCAGCAGTGCCCCCAGCAGCAAGGCTTCTCCAGACAGGGGCTGTACCTGTGCCACGAGGACAGCACCTCTGGTCATCTCACTGACAGCGGCGTCGGCTTCCGGGGAAAAGCGATCCTCATCTGTGGGAAAAGCAGAGCAGAGCAAACACATGAGGTCCTGCACAGGCTTTCCAGGCCAGAAAGGACTATTGAGCTAACGTTCTCTGTCCTCCTAGAGACAGAGATCCCTCACAGCCAGCTGGTCCCATCCCTGGGGCTGTTGGTTCTGCAGGGAAAGGAAAGGATGAAGACCTTCCTACAGCCACCAGCCACAATCATGTAAACAAGTAGCTGATGAATCAGGAGGCTTTAAAGACAGCAAAGTACATTTCTGCAGCACCTTGGAGCTGCCATTGTCATTCTGATCCTCAATAAAGCAAGCTCAGGTCCCTCAGGGCTTTGCTGACCCCTGGCACTGGGAACCCCAAGTGTCTGTACCACAGGTGCCCAGCAACTGAGCAGACCCAAGGACAAAAAAAGCAAACCAAAGTGTTTCCAGGCAGTGACTGACATTCTCCCAGTGCTTGCAGGCTTGGAGTTTGAACACAGAACTTTACAAATCAGTCATTTCAGGAGGAAAATGTCAGGTATCTGTGTGCAGATTAAAAACTAAGTTTGCATTTACAGCAGCTCTGTGACAGAAGAATTAGAGCAGCTACAGCTTCTGCACCTACACCCTGCCAGCCCTGCCAACTTGCTGCTTAGGACAGTAATTCATTGTCTCCTCCAAGCAGGAAAAAGCCTGAACATTTATCATCTTTCCCCTGGATTCTGACAGGTTATGCCATGCTAGCACATTTAGAAGAATACAATACTATTTTTCCAGTCCTTCCTCTTGTCACATCAGAGGCTGCACTGGCAATAGGAAGTGGAAGGTTTAGACAGAATCATGGCTTGGACACATCTGGCATCCATGGAAACCTGCAGGAGAAGGGCCAACAGTACATCAAGAGCTCCATTTACCTGGAAGTGGCACCACATTGTCAAGTAAAACTTCTGCTCCTTGGAAAGGTAGTGTTAAAAAATCAGACCTTAAAGAAAAGAGGATCAGAGTAAGAACAGGGCTTTAAATCACTCCTACATTCTTCAATGTGACATTGATTAATCAAATTGCTCTTACAGGAATTCAGTTTTAAATTAATGACAGTCAAACAAAAAAAATACAAATCAGACAATTCTCCCAGCAATCTAAGAGCAGCAATAAATTGTCTGATTAACATGCCAAGCTGGATCAGGCTCTAAGCAAAACCCACTCCACCAGGGAGGCTGTGCTGCCTGTTTCCCAGCTCTGGGGCACAATCAAATATTTAATGGGCCTGTGTAAGAAACCCCTGATCCAACACAGCTGTCCCAGACAGAGGGGCTGGAGCACAGAGAATCAGGAGCCTATTCCTGGCTCAATCAATTGCACTTCAAGGCCTCCTGAAGGCATCCTTTTCTTTTCCTCAGCTTCCACACTGAAGTGGCAGAAGCTGCCATTTCCTCTCCCCTCCCTTCAAAAAAGCCTTGCAGGCTCTTGCTGTGCTCCCAAGAACCCACACTCATTGCTGAGCTGAACCTTTCCACCATTTCCCACCTCAGCTGTGAAAAACCTTTAAGAATTCAAACCGTACAGAGTCCTGTGATTAGGATTTGAGGCAGACATGGCCTCAGGTCATGGGAGAGGATCTACAGACCTGATTTGCCTGAGTGTGTCAACCTTCACTTTATCATATCCTCCATAGTCCACATATTTGAGCTCCACCTCATCGGTCTCCTCGAAGTAGCTGATGACTTGAGCCCGGAGCCATGCCCCATCCAGGCCTGGAGCTGCACAGATAATGCCAACTGCAAAACACCAGAATGCAGAGAAGAAAGGCTCAGGATAAGTGGATTTCCAAAAATCAGCACTTCAGCCACGAGCAGGGCTGCTCATTTATCTATGGAGAACCAACAGCATTTCTTAGGCTGCTTCCATCTTCCTGCAACACCCCCCACAGCCCCAGCACACCAGGCCTGCAGCTGAGACAAAGGACTGGTGGGTTTTACTCTCAGCTCTGTCTGCCACAACCAAGCTGCCCTGCCCAGGTACCCAGTTCCCTTCCTGTCTCCACACAGGAATACACAGCCCCTTTCCATGTGATGCACCCTTCACAGCAGGTGCAGACACGGACACAGTGACACTATGAAGGTGAGGGAGCAGATCCACACTCTGCCAGCAGAAATACCCCAGATGCCAGGTTGACTGGAAATAAGCTGAGACAGGCTTGATCTCACTTTGAATTTCAACATGCAGCTACGTGGCTTGGGAGGTACTCCAGGGATGAGCAGGGTAAGGGAGAGCAGAGCAACACCTGTACTCTGGCAGCAGCTTAAAGATGAGATGACACGTGAGCTATCACATCCTCATCCAATGGAACTTCCCACACCTGACTCAGGGACAACAGGTTTGCACAGGAGCCCAGAACTTTCTCAACAGAACAACGTGTGAGCATTCATGACTTGCCTTCTACTGGAGTGGGCAGGGTTGGGATTTCGGGCTGGGAGTAGCAGGCGAACATCTGCTGGTCGAGGCTGCGCAGCACGTGGAACGTGGGGTGCGTGTGCTGCTGCAGGAACATGTGCCCTGCGTCCACCTGGTGTGCCACCACCACCTCCACAGTGACTCCATCGGGGAGGAACAGCTGCCACGGGGAGGAAAAACTGTCGTGAGTGCTGCTGGCAATGCAAGCTCCAGCCCCAGCACTGCCAGAGCCGGGACTCACCCAGGCGGACACGAGCAGGGAGTGAAGCGGCATCGGCATCGGCGGAGGGAGGGTGTAGATGTTGGTGAGACACAGCTCTTTGAACTTCTTGCCAATCAGGCTCAGGACTTTCTCCACTTGCTGAGAGGTCCCTGGAAGACAAGAAACCCATGGGAAGTCTCTAGCATGGGCATGCTGAGGACATCTCCAGTCCTGTCACTTGAAGAAATACAACTGCCAGGATCCTCCTGCACGATGTCAACAGTGTAAGTTTTAACAGGCTGCCCAGAGGAGTTTTGAAAAGCACTGGACTCAGAAGCCACTAAATCCATTTAAATTCCTTGCTCATCTAATTAAGTCCCCCAATAGACCATGAATAGAGACATATTCCACTCACCTTCGATGTGACAGACTTGGGAGTCACGGAAATAAGGTAGTGTTGAGACATAAATCTTGGCACCAGACGCTTGTCTCAGGTAGCTCATAAACCTCCCCTGTTTGCCAATCAAGCGGCCAACCAATTCCTTCAGGAAAGGGACAAGAAAGCAACAGTCAGGAAGGGAAACACAGATCAAACATCTCTGCCCTCTCTGCGTTACATCACCCACATCCTCAGCTCCCCTGTCACAGGCAGGATAAACACAAGGCAGTGCTGGACCAGTGCAGAGCTCAGGGGGTCTGGGATGAGTTTAGACCAGTAAGCACAGCTCATTTTGATAATCCCCTGTTCTGAATACTTGTGTACCCTCAAAGCCTCCTGGATGCTTTCAAAGCACTGGACTTCCCAGCTGGATGGAAGATAATGGGGAATAACAAGTTCAACCAGCACCATGCCCCTGGGTGTAGCCCTGGAGCGCTGCATGTTTACAGCTGTGCACTGGCTCTTCACCCCTGTGAATCCTAACGGGAGCAGAATGCTCCAGCTGTCCTGGACTGGCTGCTGATCTCCCTGGGATGGCACAGAGCCAGCAGCAGACCAGGAGGTGGCTGTGGAGGGCAGGATGCTGAGCAGGCCAGCAGCTGGTTACCTTTGGGACCTCGATTTCCCAGATAACGAAGTCTGGCTTGCTGGATCCTCCTTCCAGCTTCGCGTTCTGGCGAGCCACCGTCTTCCTCATGGCACTGCCACTGTCCACAAAATCCACACTATTTACATCTGAACCTACGAGACAGACACAAGCATTCAGACAGCCCCCGAGACCCACAGTTACATTGCCACCCCAAAGGGAAGGGCTGCAGAGTGACCCCAGTGCCAGGTGTGCCCACTGTGAGGCACGGTAGGGGGCTGCCTTTTGCCAAATTTGCCCTATATTTGAAGAAACAAGGTGCAAGAGCTGAAGTGCATTTTGCTCCCAAACCATCAGCTGATACCAGGAACATTTCTGCCTGGGAAAGGGACAAACTCCAACAGCCTCCTCCTGACCACATCCCCGATACAGCCAGTGTAACATGAGCTTGGTCCTTCCTCCCATTAACAAGCAGAAACATGAAGATCCTCACTTGCTTGCAAGTATTCAGACCATGCAGTGAGACCAAAGAGAAAAATGAACCCAAGAGCTGCTTCACATTTGCCACATCTTAATGGGTAACACAGCACAGAGGCCAAGGAAGGCCAAGGGTGCAGCTGTTGGCATCGGCTTTGTAGGCAAAGAAAAGATTTAAGACTCACAGCCTGGACGTGAAGGTCAGCTGGGTGACCTGCTGTCCAACACTGCCACCTTATCAGCTTTACCTGCTGCATTCCCCTCTCCCCACCTCAGTGTCTCAGTGCCACCAGGCTCCACAACTCATTCCTGGGCCTTCTTGTCACACCAGCACTCGCAACAAGGCAATACCTTCTCCTCCTGGCTTACTCTCACTAGTGAAAACATTCCGTGGGTTCAGTCCTTCATTGCTGGCAAACTCAACCCCCATGTCTTGCAACAAGAAGCGTTCCAACTGCTTTGTAGCAATTACTAGAGACATCCCCTGTCATTAAGGGCTGTTGGCACCACAGGGTCCTACAGAGGATTTTAACATCCCTCCCCAAGGTCACACAGGCTAATGTTTGCTCAGACAGCTTTGCATGTACTGTGCCAGGCACACATCATCCAGCATCTACAAGGGAAAAGCAGCACAGACAGATGGGGGAACTCCATGAATATTGCTCCCTGTTGGGATTTCTTGGCATGCACCTGCCCCTGCAAACAAAAAGGCTTCAGGGTAATTGCTCTGCAACCAGCTGATTCTATCAGAATTCATCAGAGCTCTGCTCTGGCTCCTCCAGCAGCACCTCAGAACCTGCTTCACCTTCCTGTCAGCAGCAGCCCACAAACAGGGGTAAGCACCCAGGGGGTCCCAGAGGTCACCAGAAACCACTGGAATGAGGTCTCACACCTGCAAGGTGCTCCCCAGCAATGCTTGTTCACTACATTTTCTGCCCCAGCAATGCTTGTTCACTACATTTTCTGCAGGAGGATTTTGCAGTCCCTTACCTTCTGAGTGATCTCCATCTGTGCCTGGAGCACTGCTACACTCCTGACTCAGGTCTGGCCCATCCTCTTTCAGGATCCCATTGCTGTAGGGCACCGTGCTGCCCTCGGGCAGCCCCGCAGCAGAGGGGGTCTCCCTTGGTACCAAGCTCTGCTCAGCAGACGTGTCTGGGGCTGAGGCTGTGCTCAGTGAGTCCGAGTGCTGCTCTGATGTGACAGACAGCACTGAGCTCTGCAGGGGCTCCTCCACACTCGCCCCACCTCCAGGTGTGTGTGTGCCATACCCAGAGTCCTCCATGGACAAAGGTGACTTTTCCAGAGAGTTCTCCACATGAGTCCGACCAACTCCTTGGGACTCCCTGCACACGCAGCTCTTCACCTGACAGTCCTTGGTGCTCCCCTGAGCAGGGCTGGCCCAACAGCCGTGTGATGAACAATCTGTCACACGCTGACCGTGCTCCCCTGCAGCCACACCCTCATCAGCTGCTGTGGCTCCCTCCACAGACACCTGAGCAGAGGCAGCAACACTCTCCATCCCCAGAGGAGCCTCGGCCCGGCTGGCCTGGCAGAGCCAAGGGGATGCATCGCCTGCAGAACCCGACAGCACTTCCTCAGTTGCTGCCAAAATGACCTTGGAAATTATCTGTATTGCTACCTGCTCAATTTTCTCAACTTCCTTGTCCAAACTCACTCCTCCAATCTTCTCTCTTTCCAACTCATCTCCTTTTGGCTGCGTGTCCTTCTGACACACTGGTAGAGCACCAGTGATTGACTCGGACATCTCTTCTTCCCTGGACTGCTTTGGACAGGTAGACTCCAAACTCCCTGGTAACACACTCACTGCAGAATCCTCGTGACCTGATACTTCAGCTTCATTCAGAAAGGCTTGTGGGGCACCGGCTTCTTTCTCCAATCCCAAGCAACAGGCTGTCACAGAGCCAGTAGCTGACTGCACAATTCCTGGCATCTGCTTTTCCTTAGGGGGCTTAAACGAAGACTCATCCGACTGCTCCGTGTTGCTGGTGTCCTCCGTGACTCCCAAAGACTCCTGTGTCAGGGGTGGCTGCTGGCCTTGGTTTGTCCCCGAGCCTTGCCCCAGCGCCATGTTCTGGTCACACTCTGAGCTCCCAGCGAGCACAGGGAGCGAGGCACGAGCAGGGACACAGCTTCCCTCTCCAGATCCTACCGATTCCAGCTGCTCACTGTCGTCCTCGCGGGGGCTGGGCCCAGCTGCTGTGGCTGGCAGGTCTGGGGGGTCCCGTGAGAGCTCTGGCCCCTCATGAGCTGGGTGCAGGGGAGAGGGCGTTGTCAGCCCCACGGGCAGCAGGGAGCTGGGGGCTGGTTGCTCCAGGCACTCCTCTTCTGACAACAGAGGCGCTCTCCGAGGGACACACGCTTCTGCCTTGGGACGTGCATCACTCTGTGATACTTCCTCCTGCTTCTCCCTTGCAATGGCTATTGCTTGTTTGTTGCAATAGCCCGAGTGTTTTTTTCTCCAGGAATAGATCCACCAGCAGCCAAGAAGCGCCAGCACTCCGGGAATGGCATACGGGACGAAATTGCGGAAGCGTAAAGCCATCTTACAGGGCTTCAGCAGTTACACCTAGGAGAAACAGAAACAGCATTAAAATAGTCCCAGGGAAGGTGGCAGGAGGTCCCATAAGTGCCCCGAGGTACTGCTATTAGCATGGTCAGGCTTGTTTTCCAGCTGCTCTAGAAATTCACATCTCTGCTCTACCAGCAGACCACAGAACAAGATCTTTACCCAAGATTAGGGATATCTGGACATGTCTCATCATTATGTTCAATGATTTCACCCCTCCTCACCTCTGCCTCACACCTCCACAGCTCAGTCCTGCCCCCAGGACAGCCTCCAGCACAGCAGGTTCCTCCAGCACCAGGCTGGGCTCCCAGCCCAGGGGACCACAGCATTCCATGGCAGGGGCTTGGCACACAGCAGGGCTTCCCAGCTCTCCCTTGAAAGGCAGCACCCCATTCCCGAGGGCTCTGGACTCTGACAACACACACTCCTATGAAGCCTTAGGAATGCAGCTCCAAAGTTTATTCTACATCCAAACTCACTACACTGACAGCTGCCACTCCCCTGACTTGAAAGCTGACAGCTCTCCCTTTTCCTCTGCAGGGCCTGTGACCTCCTTCCCACCTGGACAGCCAGCCGTGCTCCTTCACTGGCAAGCCTCACCCGAGTCACATGGGGCAGGGCTGCCATGCCTTCCCTTTTCCTTAAGGAATGTCTGCAACAGGAATGCACAGCTAAACTGTTACCACATCCCTTGCTGCAAAGCACTTACAGCTTATATTTTCACTGCACAGGAATTAAAGCAAAACACCACGTGTCTGAGGGTGCTTACACAGACAGGCTTTAATCCAAACAGCCCTCAAGACTCTTGCCAGCAAGGAACAAAAATAAAGATTGTTTTCAGGAGATAGCAAAATCTTAGAAATGGGAGCCACCCACTGAAAAAGAGCATTATCTGGCTCCTCTTTAGAAGGATAGTATTTCTATGACAAGAGAGGACAACCAAGGCAGTTGGCCCCAGTGTGTCTCAACCAAAAAATCCCTTCTGTTATCAGGACTAACACCCCAGCCACAGCTCCCAGTGCAACACTCCTTCGGGCCACAATCTCCACAGGAAGCTGATGACATTCTAGCTGAGGGACAAAACCATGCCTCCCTCAGGCTCAAACCCAGTGTCAGAGCCTCAGATAATCTCATATTCACCCCAGATTTCTCACCTCCTCCAGCCACACTCTCCATTCCACAGGAGCATCCACACAACTTCACCCACACTAGCTCAGACTCTGCCTTGCTTCCTGCAGGGCCCAGACACTGAGGCACACAAATGAATGAAAGCATGGCAAAGGCAGGGACTAGAAAATTGCTTGTTCAATCCCAAATTAAAGGTCAGCTGCAGAGACGATTTAAGTTCAGTAATATTCCCAGTACATCACAAATAAGGCATTTATGCTGTTCTACACAGAGACTTGAATGTCTACTGGACATTTGTATCTGATTAAATAAACTAAGTAACTAAGAAGTAACTAAATCCCAGTTACTCCCAGCCGGTTGTATGCAGTCAGGGAGCTCTGCTGAGGGTGAGCCCTCTGTTAATGGCAAAGTCTGGGATCTTAGAATTAAAAACCCAACAAACCCATGCAATACTGTGGCTGTTCTGTGTTTGGAAGCTGGCAAATGGAAAGGGTGAAGCCTCTACATCCCCAAGACAAAAGGTTCCCCTTTATGCTGCCCAGAACAATGGCACATTGTGAGCTGTGAGTGCTCATCTGCTGCGTGCCCAAGTTGTTGTAATTAATGCAGAACTACCCTACAAGCTGTCTCTCAGGCACACTACAAACCCAAATTAAAGTAGTTCACATAAGTCCATTCCCAGCAAGCATTCCCAATTAAACAGACAGCCCTATTATTATCTGATTCCCTACTAAGTTGCACCAACTGTCCAAACCATAGCCCCACACAGCTCTGCAGCACAGGGAGACAGTTGCAGGATGCCTCAGAGGGACAAGCCTGTCCTGAAGTCTGGCAGACAAAGCAGTTCTGTGAGTCATTCTGAACATTATCATCATTTAGGACACAGATCTTCACTGCTCTATGATACCTGGATGAGTGGGGACTGCTGGATTAGCTGATGGCTCCTTGCAAGGCTCATTTGATTTCATGTTTTTGATTTCTTATTTAAGCCAGAGCTGCATCACTACCAGGATCGTGTGAAACGGGAATTCCACACCCTGCCATCGGTTAGAGCAGGCTGAAAGGCAGTGGCTGGGCACGGGATGCCAGCAGACATCCCGGAGTGCTGGGTTGGCCGGGAAACAGCTCAGCACCAACAAACATCCCCTCACACAGACCTGGCAGGAGCTCTGGCAGATCTTGCCATGCTGGTCACAGCCTGGCTGCACGTGATGCCTGAGGACAGCGGATCAAACTGCCCATCCCAAGGGCTGTGACACCGCTCCATGTCCACTTCTACCCCAAAGCCACTGCCCAACCTGTCCCAGAGCAACCAAGTCATCCCCCCGCTGCCGATCTGACAGCCAGCTCAGGACTGCAGCGGCAATGGCATCATTTTAACACACTGGGGGAAGAAAGCCTGGGATTTTCCTGCCAGTAGCAGGACAGAAAATGGCAACTTGTCAAATCACATGCCCTCAAGCAGTGCCAAGAGGGAGGGAGCCTGGCCCAGCAGGGCCTGCACCCTCCCTCTCCGGGCAGGAGGAGCCAGCTGGGAAATGCAGCAGCTCCAGACAGGAGAGGAGCAGCCTGCAGCAGCCAGAGCCCCCAGAAAACGCTGCATCTCCAGCACCATTCCCAAGAGGCAGGGCCCCAACAGCCCTGCACCATAAATAGTGCAGAGCTCATGCACTGTATGCGCTCAGCCCAGCACCAGCCACTTCCACTTGCCTCTGGCACGCCGGGAATCCGGCCTAAATGTCACACCTATCATGGGCTGGAGAGCTGCAGCTAGGCCATGAGACTTCTCCAAACTGCTAAATAATTCCCTCTACACGTCAGGATGGGATCAAGGCACCAAGGGGAGAGCAGGGCTCCGTCAGCTCTCCAAATCTGTGTCCCGACTTGATTTATGGAAAACTGCTGGTAAAGAGCAAGGAGATGAGGACAAGAAAGAATGCACACATTACCTACCTGAGAAAAAAGCCAAGGACAGCCAATTTACTCTACTGGTTTACATTAGGGTCCCAGAGCAGTTCTAAGCCACCTTGTCTCCTGGCCAGGACACAGAGCCCTCAGCACTCACAGCCTTATAAGGTCAGAAATGTTCGCAGCACGAGGTTCCTGGGGACGCCAGATAATTCATTCTCCACGTCCGAGAGGAGTTCAGCAAGCACTTGCTCAGAATCTCAGGGCTTCCTACACACAAGGAGGTCTGTTCTGAAGGCGAGCTGGTTCGAGTCTCCACCAGGAGAGAGGCCAGGATGACTCCCAAGTGCCTGAGCCCCCATGCTCTGCAGGGACGTGCCCTCAGCCGGTCCTGGCTCCTCCGTTTCCCTCTGCCCCTGCACTTGAGAGGATCCAAACCCTGAAAGCTGTGGAAATCAAGGCTGGAATTAAAGCCCGTCCTAAAGGATCACAGAGCAAATTGGAAATGCAGCTTCAACAGCAAGGCCAGGATGCCTCCTGACAAACCCTGCAGATAGTGAAGCAGCACTTGGGAAATAAATACTATCTGGGTGAAAGAGAACTGGACAGGCTGGCATGGTTCAAACGAAATGGGACCACGTGGGCTCTTAAATTTTTCCATGCTAAAAATAACTGGTAGCACATGCTCTGCCTTATAGGAGACATAAGAACAGGAGTTAACAAAAACCTAAGGAACTGGGGGCCCTACTGTTAAGATTAAAATAAGAAAAATTGCTGCACTGAGACAGACGTAAGGACTTACATAACCCACCCTTGGCATGAGGCATATTTTCATCGAAAGCTGAACCGGCACGTGGCACTGCATTATCTAACTGCAGCTTCTTTGCGCTTCACACAAGATGCAGGAGGCAGAACCTCCACAACAGAGGGCCCTCCTGCCAGTCCTGCTGCAGCACGTGCTCCCAGCTGTTCCAGCTGCAGAGCACTGGGGGTTTCCTCCCATGCAGGTCAGCAGCAGCCCTGGCCTGAGCTTACAGGAGGGAGCTGTGAAGCCACAGCAGCCTGCCAGCCCTTGCATCACCAGGGTGTCCCTGGGCCACCAGATTCCACAGCCTCCCCAGCCCTCTGGGCAGCCAGCCTGGAGTACCCCCACCAAACCCAACAGCACCCAGAGCCAGGAGCTCAGGCTGCGTGACTCAGGAGCTACCAACACCCAGAGACAGGTAGGAGCCAGGCCAGCAAGATCTCAAACTGGGTGGCACTTGTTTTAAAAGAAGCCAACAGGGAAGTCTCTCTGTACTTAACTAATTAAAGGCAAGTGCCGTGCAGCAATTTCTGCTTCAAACAGTAGCACTGAAAGACTAGAACAGCAAGAGATAGCCCTTAAGCAACACCACCTTTTCACAGCCCAGTAAACATGGGCTATGAGCCCAAGGAACAGGCTCCTCTCTGAATGAAACCACCACTGAAGCCACTCCACAACCTTGGAATATTTAGGAACCAGCAGTCTCCTATTTGCAGAAGGATAAATTGCAACTTAAGTAAAAGGCTGAAAAAGCTGGTTGATGTAGAATTAAACTAGTGCTCTGGAACAAGAAACACCATTAACACCAGGCTGTCTTTTATCTCTGAGATAAAAACTGCTTTCAGTGTAATCAGCATCAGTGCTGTTCCTACAAGAGCTCAGTCCCCCTCAGCTGGAGCTGCCACACTGATTGTTGGTTCTGTGCTTTCCCCCACTCAGCAGCCCAGCCCTGGCCAGCACAGCTCCTGCAGCAGCCTTTGCACCAATGCAGGACTCAGAACACTCCTATTTATTTCCACACTCAGAGCTTTACAATAAAGAATCAGCGGGGCCAACCTGTAGGGTTTTTTAATACATGTTTTGGAAATTAAGCAGCTCACAAGGACACAAACACCAACCCCCAGCAACCCTCAGCATTGCTCTCATGGACTCAGGCACAACCTTGAGTGCTCCTGCTCTGCAGGAATGAACAGTTTGTAATTAGCATTAATCCTATTAGGTTATTGAGCTCCATACTGCTCTTGATATCTTATTACCTCCCTACTCCAGTTGTTTCATTATTTATAGTTTCCTCACCCAAGTTGGTTTCTGCCTGTGAATCCTCTACTGCAGAGAGCTTTTTCTCCACTTTCCAGAAAAGTCTTTCAGATACTTCAGCAAGAACCAAAAACTGCTTCTGCACCGCTCTACCTGTACCCCCACAGTACAGGTAAAGCAGCTGTTATTACCTTTATAACCTATCAACACATTACAAAGGTCTGCATCTGGGAAAAGTTTTATCTTTCATTCTCTCTGCATTTTCACTCAGGCTGGAGAACAGAACAAATTATTTCCCAGAGTTTCAGAAAAAACACATCCAATAATCAGCCTTTTGTGTTTGCTTCTATGTAAGGAAGCCAATGCAGCCCTTGCTATGGGTAACACAGGGTAGTGGCCACTACATGCACAGCTTATAAATGAAGATTTAAAAGCAGCCACCTGAGTCAGATGGCTGGCATCTCTATCAATTTCCACAGAACACAGACTAAACTAACCAAGGGCTTCCAATATACTCTGCACAGGAGACAAAAACAAGCTGGAATTTTCAAGGAGACAGGACGGGGAGTTTCCAGCAAACACACTGATAGGGCTGCAAGAGCCAGGAGGACAGAGACCAAACAGGTCCCCAGGTATCTGGGGAGCAGCAGCAGCTCTGCTCACGGGATGTTTGCTGGGCACAGCCACGAGACCTTGACAAACAGCTTCCCAAAACAGGAGCTGCACCAGGCTTAGGCAGAGAGCAAAAAGCACTGCAGTCTGGTTGGCAGCCTTGTGGCCAAGGCTGGGCTGGAGGAGAAACTGCAGAAGCACTCCGAGAGGAAGGGCAGCAATCAGCGAGGAGATGGCCTGTATTCACCTGTGCTGGGAGGGAACAGCAAAGGCTCCACTGAGAGCCACTCATGGGAAGGAGCAGGAAGACACCTGTGTGCATGAACAAGGGCTATGAGGAGTGGCACAGCACACGCCAGCCTCGCCACAGAGATCTCAAAGCTCCCCATTCCCGGCTCATCCCCAAGCAAAGCTAAGGCCTCTGATACCAGAGGCACATGAAAATCATGAACTTTTGCCAGGAACTGCTGCTATTTATACCCAGAGTCAAAAATCAGCCACAGCACATGGCAAGTTCCTCATCCTCAGTGCCAGGTGGGCAGCAGAGGTCAAAAGCAACCCCGACCAGGACAGGTCTGCTGCAGTGATTTGTTTGCTCAAGAATGATTTTAAATGGTCTTTTATGGAATATTCATCTCTGCTAGTAGTAATGTACAGGACCCAAAAATCCAGTTAGCTTCCAGCTGACAAAATGCAGGACCAGAATCCACAGAGCGGACAACAAAAAAAATGTACAGTGAACCAGCTGAAGACAGAACACCTGAAAAAGCAGTTTGGGACATGCAAATATCTCCCCTTCTAGCAATCCCCATGAGAAACAACTGCAACAGCTTCAATTTCCAGGAAATATTAAACACCTGAAGAATAAAATAGCTTTTTCTGAATATCTGAGTGTGGCTGCCTGAACTTAATCATCACTTCATGAAGTCTAACCAGCCATTTGCATTAAGAGCTCCACAGAAGCACTGCAGTTAGAAATCAGGATTTAAAAAAGACTAATCATTAGATCTGAAACATGAAACAATTATAAGTAATTAATGCTGCAATTAATGCTTTTTATTAGCTCTAGATGTTGCTAGGGGCAACTGAGGTATCAGCCCCAATCCTATTACAGGCTCCCTGGACGCTAGAAATACCTTAAATCGTTTTTTCACATGAGTTAAGTGCACACGAACAAGGAGAGGCACAGATAAGTGGGCTATGTTGCTTTAAAAGCATTATGCTCTTCAGATAACTGCTCCTGCAGAAGTGCACTTGCTCTCCAATCCCCTGCAGCCAGCCTGCAATGTTTTCAAAGTGAAGAGAGCGTCTCAGCCATCACAAATCCAACTGCTGCTGGCTCTGAGAGCCCTGGCTGCACTCCTGCAGCAAACTCCTGTCACAGTTAACTCCACAGGCAATCTGCACCTTTGGGAACAGACAAATCGTGGTGCATCCGAGCTGCAGGTCCTGTCACCTCACACCCTGGGCAGTCAGGGAATTCCTCTTCCCCCATTTCAGGCGTTGTGGAGTGTCTAGGTTAAAGCCAAGGCTTCCTAGGCAGTCCATAATTTCCAGTATTAGGATCTCAAAGCATCTCCAGCGTTCTTTAAGAAGGAATCTGGTTCCTTGGATGGGTTTCTAAACCAAGGCTGATTGGTTTAGAGCACTCCCAAGTACAAAACAGCTGCTAACACACAGCAACTGAGCTCCTGCAGTGCCATCCACACAGACCCTGCAGCCCCAGCATATCATTAGCTTCATGTCTGAGAGCAAACAGCCTGTTGCAGAAGATACTGCTACAATTGCAGTGAGAGACTGACCTGCATAAACCCCATGAGAGCTTTTAAAAGTCCTTCAAGAGCTCAATGAAACTTAAGCAGGAGCTGAACGACTGTCAGGTGAGCAAGGCTGGGACAGGAATCAAGGCATGAATGGATTCCAGTGGATTCCATCCTACTTCAAGCACTGCTCAAGCTCTACAGACTTTTCCCTCCTCACTTACTTGAGAGCTGTCATTTCCTCCAGTGCATTTGCACTGTGCAGCATGTGCAAGCACACCAGGGAATGGAGAATGAGACACAGTGAGGCTGTGCTGCCCTTTTCCAGAATCACAGGCCCTTCACCAGGTGACAGGTACAGCAGGTGCCTGCACAGCCCTTCGCCCTTACACAAGCAGCTCATTAAAGAATGAGGAGGTTAATTGACCCGAAGTGGGTCACACAGTGATCCCAGCAGAGGAGCCAGCTCTGTTCAGCTGCTCTGGCAGCTCTGGCCCAGCGCTCCCGAGGAGGGAGAGCCCCGTTCCTGGGTTCCGGGGAGCCGTGCTGCACTCCCCGCTCCACGTGCTCGGTAGATCATTCACAGCCACAACGGTACACCAGCGCTACACCTTCCGCAGCACCAGCCAATTCCTTTCACTGAGACAAAGTCCACGGGCCCGATAACACTCGGCAGGTGCAGCACAACCCCGGCAACACGGGAAGGCCCGACTTCTGCCATCCCACAGCCCCTGGCCTTGCCCAACAGGTGGGCTGCAGCCAAACGCAGCTTTTGGTGCCACCTCCTGCTGCTATGGATAACATCCACGAAGAGGATGCCCTTGCTGAGATCCCTGTCCATTCTGTGGCCATTGCCTCACGGAATTACTGGACTGCAGTAAAGAACTCGGCCAGGCACAGAACAAGTTGCCCACTTCTGGAGCAGGAGTTACTTAGATCTCCCTTGCTTCAATTAGGGGGAAGAAGAAAAAGAGAGAGCAAACAAGGATTCTCCCAGGAAAGCAAGACTACAAACATCACTTCCTCAGTAGCAATATAATTTAATTCCTCTGCTCCCACCTGTATTCCATGCTGGCTTACGGAACAAAAGGAGTCACTACAGCACATCAGAAGTTTTGCAAATAACACTTTTTACGGCCATTACCATAACACAGGCAAGGCTCGCCAGACCAGACAGCACAAGGTGCCTTAATCTTCACCGCGACTCCGCACTGCCCGCGCCACCGCCGGCCCTCACGGCGGGCGGGCAGCCCCGGCCGCAGCGCTGCCCTCAGAACGGGCGAACCGCCCCGGCCGCAGCCGCCCGGGACCGCGAGCAGGGCCCGGAGCGGCCGCTCACCACCTCCATCCCGGGAGCAGGACACAGAGCGGCTCCGAACGGCCCGCATCCCGGGAGCGGAACACGGAGCTACCCTGAAGGGCCCGGACCGGCCCCTCACCGCCCCATGCCGGGAGCAGGACACGGAGCTGCCCCGCGGGGCCCACACCGGCCGCTCGCCGCCCCGCATCCCGACACGGCCCCCGCCCGCTGCGGCACGGCCGGCCCCAGCCCACGGCCGCGGTCACGGCGGGGCCGGAGCGCTGACCTTGGGCGGCGCGGGAGCGCTCCCGCCACGGCCCGCGCGCCGGCACCGGGGCAGGCACGGCCGGGAGCGCGGAGCGGGAGCACCCTCAGCGCGCCCCGCAGCGCCGCCGCTGACAGCCGCGGCCGCGGGCCCCGCCACTCCGGCAGCGGGCGGGCGGCGGCCCAGGGCGGTACTTACGGATGCTCCGGCGCGGCGGCGGAGCCCGGAGCGATGCCGGGCCCGGTCCGGAGCGGTGCCGGTGCCGCCCCACGTGCCCCGGCCGGGCCGCCCGGCTCGGACATGCAGCGACACCGCCCCGCCCCGCCACGCCCCTCTCGCGAGAGCGCGGCGCCCCGCGAGACTGCCCCGCGCGCGCGCGCAGCCCCGCCCCGTGGCCTGAGGGAGCGGAGCCGGGGCCGGACCGCGGCCGGGATCGTTCCTGGGGCCGCTGCGGGGCGGGCCCGGCCGGGAGCGCTCCTGGGGCCGAGGCTCGGGGAGAGTCCGGACGCGCCCCCTTCCTCCCCTCCTCCCTCTCCCGCGGTAGTCGCGGGACGGGCGCAGACAGGCCCTGTGGGGCCGCCGAGGCCCAGCCCGGCCCGCTCCCGCCATGTCCCTCATCCCGGGCCTCTCCCGGCCCCTGCCCTCATAGGAGTTTGATTCCCACAGCCCTGCGGGTCCCCGCAGCCCCGCTCCCCGCTTGGCCCCGGGGTTTGTGCCGGGTGCCCCGGTCGGGCCTTGGGCACCTCCACAGGTCGCTGGGAATGGCTGCTGACACTGCTGCTCAAGGCCGCTGCAGCACCCTCCGCCTCCCGCCTCTGCGTTCTGCTGGCACCTTCGGGCTCGGCCCCGGAGCCAGAGCACCTCATTGCCTGCTAACACAGCCACACACGCAAACAGGTGAATGTGAGCTTTAGACAGAGTTTTACACAAACGTTTGGCCGGTGGTGACACATTAGTGAGCAAATATTAGCCAGGAGCTACAGCAATAGATTGGAACTGCAAGGCTGAACTAGAATGAGAAATGCAAATCTGTGTTCAGGCAAAGTTATTGCTCAGCTGCAGCAGCACCAAGTTGGAATTAATAGAGACTTTCCATGTTATTGTGTAGGACTTGTGACATTTCCCCCCAGGGCTTTTGGCATCCTTGCAGAAGATCCAGTGTGTGTGACTGGTTTCTCTGTCCCAAGGAAGCTCTGAGGTTTTGGGGGGATGCACAGTAGAGCAGCATGGCTGATCAGTGCCGGCACTGCCACGCTCAGTGGGCTGTGTGACAGCCGATTCCAGGACAGCTCTGGACAAGGCACTTGGAGGAGACTGGGAAATATTCAATGCTCTTCAAACCTGCCCGTTTCTTATTGACACGTGCCTGCAGCAGGCAGTGGGTATGTGAGATTGTAAATGAGTGACTTGGAGAAACCACAGTCATGGGCAGGATTGTCCTTCCTAAATCACTGATTTGTCCAAGTATTTTTCTGTGAAAAGTTCCTGATTTGCCTCTTATCTTTTTGTTCATAGCAGTTGGGAATTAATACTAAATACCCACTTAAAAACTCCAAATTGTGTCACACATGAAGTGGAAAAATCCATCGGTGTTGGGACTTTGCCCTTTCGATGTCCCTAATCTGAGGCTCTCAGAAGTTTTTCCGTTAGGAGTTCCCAACGGACAGGCACCCTTGGCTGTTGGGCAATCCCAGCGTGTGCAGTGCCTGCTGGTCAGCCACAGGGCTTTGTCAGGGTCCCAGGCCCAGCCTGTGTCACACACACAGGGACCAGAACTGCTGGAGCCTCCTGCGGCTTCATTCCTCACAGCCCGAGGAGGAGGAGGAGGGCTGGATGAGCAGCTCCTCAGCATTTGCACCGTGCCTTGCTGCACAGCCGGCTCTCCTGGGCAGACCTTGCTCTGCCAGTACCTAACTGGGGGTGGAAGCAGCAGAACAGATATTTCCAGTTTGTCTGAAGGACAGTGTGCTCTGAGAAAAAAAAACTAAAATACTATTTAATAGTTCAGGGGGATTTTCTTGAGCATATAGTTACTCCTGGCTATTTATAGCACTGTTATTTAAATATCCCAAAAGATCCTGTCATCAGAGGTTTTTTCATGATTCCTTTGAAGAACAAACCCATACTTATTTGAACAAGTCACATCATGAGAGTTGTTTCTGTACCCTTTCCACCCACACAAGCCTAGGAGTGATTTCCATTTGAGAGCTGGTTAAGCAGAGGAGCAGCCAGCTGAGGAGCCCCTGCTGCAAGGCACGAAGGACTCACACCTGAGAGCTGCAGCTCGGGTAGGGGGACAGGCAGGTCCTGCTCTGAGAGGGGCCCGGCTGCAGAGCTTGGCTCTGGCCCTTCGTTCTGTCACACAGGTGGCTCATCCATCACTCAGAGCTGAGTGCAGGGGTTCTGTCCCTGGCCTCAGAGGAGCCCAAGGGGAGGACAGACTCACATTTGGCCACGGTGTGACCAAGCAGAATCCAGTCCTACACAAGGACCTAAGGGAACAGGAATCTCACCTGGGACACTGCTGGGGCACCTTCACCAGCAGCTCTGAGCCATCCTGGGCTCAGCCATCGACAGCTTGCTTTTCCTCCTTGTGCAGTTTTCAGCTCCAGAACAGAATCCATTCCCCAAGTTCAAGTAAGTTCTGCATTTTGACTTTATTATTTTCCTTTGTAAAATATTTCAGCAGCATCAGCTGGGCAGGGATTTTGAAGCTATTTCCTTAGATAGAATTGCCTGATCCAACAGTGCAATTTTCCCCTAAATACAGTTTTTCCAACTGCATACATAACTAAAATAAGACTCTCCTTTCATTCCTTCCCTGTGGCTACAGTGAAATTGTGATCTCAAGTAGCAGGGAGGTTCCACTGTCCAAAAGAGGAACTTTAGGAACGTTTTTGATAGCAGTGATTGAGCACGTGCTGCTCAGGAGCTGGCTCCTGCCTGGATGCCACTCCAGGTCCAACTCAGAACTGAGGAACATTTCCTCTGAAGTAAAGAAAATGAAATTGAACAGTTCACACACTGCTGCTGTTCCACTGGTGCTGCCCCAGCTGGCAGCAGCAGCACAACAGGAATCACCTGTCCAGGTGTCTGCAGGTCTGTCTGTTCACCGTGCAGGAACA
Organism: Melozone crissalis; assembly: GCF_028551555.1. Taxonomy (NCBI): domain Eukaryota; kingdom Metazoa; phylum Chordata; class Aves; order Passeriformes; family Passerellidae; genus Melozone; species Melozone crissalis. Next base: position 11,448,414 of record NW_026535835.1, read on the forward strand.
ATAAGATGTCTCAGAAGAAGTCAATGCAGTCACACTTTAATGTGTCTTTACATCCTTTTACGATTCACAAAGTCAGAATATAAGTACTTAGACACTTTTAATGGGGAAGTAATGTATCCCCCTAAAAGAAAAATAGATGTGATTAATCATTTGTCAGAGAAGTTGCCTGACAGCTGAAACCTCAAGCTTCTAGGCAAAAAAAGCTCAAATAGACAAATTATACTGAATTGTTCTTTAAAGACCAAGCAGCTGTTTTATTACAATATTAAATTTACATTTTAAAAAGAAATATTCTGATTTATTATTCAGTTATGATAATCTTATTAAAGTGACATGAAATTCATGACAATGGGCTTTTTTCTTCCTCAGTCACCACAGGCAATTTCAGATCTGTGCAGGATCCCACACCCAGAGCAGCACCAGTCTGGGAAGACAAACCCCAGACACTCAATTTTAACTGGAATCTGAATTTCCCCAGAAATGTGGGGTGTTGGGCTCTGTAACTGGGCTGGGTGCCTTGGTTCAGCCCCAAAGAACCCACCCAAACTTGTTCCAACAGAGAGAGGACATCAGCGTCCACCACCTTCACCCTGCAGCCCCGGAATGACCTTCAAACAACTGGGAGCAGGTTGAATTTACATTTTACTTCAAAAAAAAAGGGGGAAGTACATACATGAGGGGAGAATGGGGTGAACAATAATTATCTGAAAGCAGGTTTCCACCATTGTGACCCACAGCTCCCAGCAGCCTGGGGCCAGCAGGCTCTCCAGGCTGGCTTTGACAGCACGGCCAGGACTGGCATCATGGAAACCCCTGGGAAGCTGAGGCCAATGGAAGCAGTGAGATCATACACAGGGTGAGTGTGTCGGACACAGCTTCTGCTTTAAATGATGGAATGCACCAGCAGGAGGGAGAGGAGTAGTTAACAGTTACTAACACTAGAATAATCAAATTTGTATGTTATACATATACAGCAACTAACTGCTTTACAAAAAAAGCAAAATAATACAATATATTGTCACATGTATTTACAGTGTAGTAAATATACTTTTCTGTCAAATTTTACACAAAACCTATTTACAGGTGAATATACTGCATAAAAAAAAAAGGTGGGACCAACACTCTGAGTGACTGTCTGTGGTTTGTTGCATAACAATAGGACGTGCTTTGTGACTTCGGAAAAAATTAACCTTAGAATGAAACAGAAAATGCCCTAAAACCTACAACCTGGGTCAGGTCAGAGCCAGCCCTGGCACGAGCCAGGGGCTCAGCCCTCAGACTCAGTGAAATGTTCCCTGTCCTGGGAAACCTCATGCATGGGAAAGCAGAAACGTCGGCATCATTACAGGTAGGTTATGCACTATTCAAATACTACTGAGTTATCTTTAAGTCAGGGAAAATACAAACACAAACAGAATGTTAATTGTCCTTACAGTACTGGGCTGTGGTCAGTGTGGGCAGGGAATGGGCTCTGAGCCAGGGGGTCACACACGCTCCCCGGGAGGGCGTTACATGGTCCACGTGTTCCAGTGGGATTTTTCTGAACTGTAAGTTTTCATGTCAGAGCACAGGGACTCTGGGGCTGCAGCTCCAGCCCTGCAGCAGAGCCTGGAGCAGCAGAGCCTGGAGCAGCAGGCACTGCCAGTGCCCGCGGGCTGCCGGGAGCGTGGGGCATTGGGGACCCTGGGATGGGGCTCCCTGTCAGGTCAGGGCTCACACCCACACTGTCACCAGCAACAACCTGCTGGTCACCAGAGAACAGAGCAGCAGGTGGAGAAAGGATGGAGCAGCCCGGGATGGGAGCAGAGCTCCCAGGGATGGGATGGGATGGGATGGGATGGGATGGGATGGAGAGTGCTCAAACAGGGAAAGAACAAAGGAAGGAGGATGTGAGAAAGAAAAAGAGGCAAATCCCAGCAGTGGCTGCTGGAGGGAGCAGGAGAGCAATGTACTGACAGTAAGGCACTCAACAACTAATTGCTGATGGGAGTTTAATCATTACACAAAGGCCATGGTTCCCTGGGAGCCAAGCACAAGCTTCCCAAGCACCAGTACTAGGAGACAACGTTCCTGTCTATCAGGGCCCATGATCCCAAATCCAACCTTGGCCAGCAGCAGTCCTTACACCCCAATTCACCCATTACCTGACACAGGTGTCTGATACCTCTGCCAGAGTCCAGGCCCTCTCACTGAACCTCTCACACAGGGAAAACTCCAACCAACTCCTTCCAGGAAAGAGGAAATTCAGTTTTGTTCACTGACTTTAGGAAGAGACCATTTTTTCCAGCTGGGACTGAGAGGCTGGAGTAGTTCTCACAGGGAAGGTGACTTTGATCCCTGTCCCCTCTGCTGCCACATCTCTGTGCTGCAGAGAACACAGCAGTCCTGATGGAGGGACACTTCTGACATGGGCGATGCACAACAGTGAAGGGCTTGCTCTCTGCCCAAGCCAAGTCAGTCAGGCAGTTCCTCTGGAATTACTGTTCCTGTTTGCAGGAGACCTGCTCATATGAGAAACAACTGAAAACAGCACACCACCTTTACAAGAGGTTGTTTTCCTCCTACATACAAATCCTCAGGCTTCTACAATTCCTTGTCCTCAGCAAAACAGGAAGGGCTGAAACCAGCTTGACTGGGCACAACACAGTGCAAACCCCAGTGACACCAGGGGTGGCTCCTCACAATCTGAGCTGTGAGATGACAATGGTTTCTAACCTGGGGACCCCAAACCCAAGGCTTGAGCCCCTGCTCTGTCCCTGAGCCCAGCTCAGCCTCGTGGCCCTGCTTAGACCCCACTCTGTGTCCCCAGTGACCACGTTCCTGCCCTGGCACCTGCACCACCCGAGTGAGGGATTTGGTTAATTGCACCAGTTCACCTTTCTAGCCTGTTTATTCCATGACTTGTAATTCTAAGTTTTCCTCTTGTTTTGGCAAACTACTTGCATATGAAGTTTGTGTTCATAGTTTTTCCAGGACTGTAAACAAATTAAAGAAATTGTTATTTTATGAATCAATACAATAAAGGTATTTTTATTTACATAAATGTTACATTGTTACTGTGTGGATACATGGGAATTATGTGCTCTAGCAATAAATTGGAACCCTTAATTGTACCATTCTCTAATAATTTAGCTGTGGAGTTTGATTTACTAAAAGCCACTAACGATTGCACTGGAGGACTGGCTTTTACCTAATGGATATACTTTTTTTTCCTTTAAAGCCATCGAAGGATTGTTAACTCCTACCCCAGCAGAGGGATGTGAAACCGGGAAGCGGATCTGTTTCTGAGCAGGAGCCGTGTGAGCCCCAGGGACACGGCCCCTGCCTGGACTCCAGCCCGCGGGGCACTGGCACCCGCAGCGGGACCAGCCCCGGCACGGGGCACCGCCGGCACGGGGCACCACCAGCACCGGGCACTGCTGGCACCGGGCACTGCCGGCACCGGGCACCACCAGCACCGGGCACCGCCGGCACCGGGCACTGCTGGCACCGGGCACTGCTGGCACCGGGCACCACCAGCACCGGGCACCACCAGCACCGGGCACTGCTGGCACCGGGCACCGCCGGCACCGGGCACCGCCGGCACCGGGCACCGCCGGCACCGGGCACCGCCGGCACCGGGCACCACTGGCACCGGGCACTGCCGGCACCGGGCACCACCAGCACCGGGCACCGCCGGCACCGGGCACTGCTGGCACCGGGCACCACCAGCACCGGGCACCGCCGGCACCGGGCACTGCTGGCACCGGGCACTGCCGGCACCAGCTCCTGCCCCGCCAGCCGGCGGCTCCCGACGCCACCGCAGGCTCAGGTTTGTGTGGGCCCCGCAGGAGCCCTGAACCCGCCCGGGAGGGGACTGCCCCTCCGCCACACCTCCCTGGGACTGGACACAGTGTCAGTTCATTTAAATTCATGTACCTTGCGCGGACGTGGCTGCTTCTGTCCCTGCTCGGGCAGCACAGGGGCAGCTTTGCCACACACTAGCCCCCAGAGCCGGGTATGAATCCATCCCATTTTCCCTCCATTCCCCACTGGATATTCTGCCAGGAGCTCTCGAAGGTGCACATTGTTGGGAAGGGCAGAACTAAAGCAGGTGCTACAATGACAGCTCGAGGCTCAGTTCCCAGGGATTTTCCCTGTACAACTTCCTCAGGGAAGATAAAGTACATCCAAAAAAGAAAAAAAAAAAAGCTTTGGGAAAAAAGCCAGTTTGTCCAGTCTGGTCCATGTACAGTCCAAGTGTGTGAAGCTTGGTCTGGGGAATGAGGGACTCCTGCAGCCTCCTTTTCCTCTCCCCTTTATTGCTAATTACCTGAAATTTAACCTAATCCACCACTTCTGTTAAGCTCCTTGTACTGCAGCTATCATGAACTTCTCAGTGTGGTAAAAAAAAAGTACACAGCTAAAATCTTATAGTTTGGATTAAAACCAGGGTTAGAGAAACTTCCCTGGCTCAGGAAGCCACTATTACCTTGAGGCGTGCAAACGGGGTTAAGGATCAACACTTCCCTTAGCAGGAACACCTGAGGCCAGAGCAGACATGGCAGGGCTGGGGAATGGCTTTGGATTGGAACAGGACGCGGCTCTGCAGCGCTACCGATCGCCAGCCTGGCGCGGGGCACAGGCGTGGCTCTGAACACGGCTGGAGCCCGGCGGGGGGATGAAGGAAGGCGTTAACTCGGGCAGCGGGTCAGGAGTTGATCATCTGGCAACGCGGCTGGATGGGAACTGTACAGGTCAAGTGCAGCGTCACACCCGGTGGAGGGCCCTTCGCGAGAGGCCGCGCGTGTCAGTCAGGTCCGAAAATAAAAAAATAAAATTAAAAAGCGACAATCACACGATCTTTTTGATGCTGTGACGCTTGAAGCTGCCGGCGCTTCGCTGCTTCTGCACTTGGCTGGCGGAGCCGTGGCGCATCCTCCCGCTGTTGGCGTGGCCGGCGGTGGGCGAGAGCTCCACGTTCTCCTTGTCGATCCCTGCGGAGACACGAGCGCCGGGCTCAGCCCCGGGCCGCCGGGATCCCGGAGGGGCCGCTCCCCCTGACGGCCGACCCCGCCGAGCTCCGCCCGCCTCCCCCGCGACGAGTTTAAAAAGAACCAAATACGATTTGTGACAGGGAAGGGCTGCAGAGCCGCCCGCTCCTGCCCTCCAGCCTGTGGGGCCGGCAGAGGGCAAAAGGAGAGTAAAACCAAGAAAACTTGGCTGTCTGGCTGGAAACAAGTCTGCTTAAGTGAAGGAAGGAGGAAAACACCAACCACCAAACTGACTCTTAATGAGTAAAGAAACGAATCTTAATGAGTAAAGAAACAGTTTCCTAAGGAGGGTCTTGAAAGGACACAGGCACAGAGAAACTGAGGCTGGGGCTCTTCATGAAAACTGCGCTGAGTTCAGCCTCACCAGGGGCAGGAAGACTTGTGGGGCTCAGGATGAGAATGGCACCAGACAGGTTTGTGCCCATAAACTTAGACCCTTCTGAGAAGCTTTGCATGTCCTCTGCAGGACCTTGTCCTTCAGAGCAAAACTCTGTTATGCTTTGCTAAAAGTCTCCCATCAAACAAACCTCAAAACTGAAGTGCTTTAGTGAAGGCCCCACACTGACACAACAGCACCACCCAATGCCAGCGTTAGAGCCCTCAGCAGTGGCTTTGGGCACTGTCACTGCACACCCAACAGCCCAGGGCTGGCTCAGTGCAGCCCTGCTCCTGAGCAATTGCTGCTCTTGAGACTGTGCTGTGAGTTAACCCCTGCAGCAGCCTCTCCGTGCAGCTGCCACACTGAGTCTGTCTGGGGAGTGCTCACCAACACCTCAGCAATGAAGAGCACGATGGGTGGTTTTATGCAAGAGGATACAACTACAATCAGCAGCAAAAATTAGGTTGTGTGACAGCAAATAGAAAGGTTAGAACAAAGTTCTGTTATTGTAAGTGACATATTCACAATTATGTGCAAGAAATTAACTGGTGTTGGCATTAGTGAGAACAAAGAACACCTTCCACACTCAGCACAGGGACAATGTGAGGGCTCCAGCCAGAGCCTGCACCTTCCTTTCCTGGTGTGGGTGGCAGCACAAAACTCCCAAACTATGCTGAGGACAGGGACAATCTATGGGCAGGAGCAAAAAACCCTCTTCTGCAGCTTTCTCTTACTTCTCCACACAAAGCAGAAATGCAGAAGCATGCAGCTCCTGATTTACTGCCCCGCTGTCTGCTGCAGTTTAGTCCAAACTCGTGTCTGTTTGCCCGTGTGTCCCTGCAGTCAGAGCTGAGTCCTGGCCAACCTAAGGAGCTCACACCAAACAGTTCATTTCAGCTTCACATGTGCAGCAGAGTGATTTCCATATTAAGCATCCCTCTTGTTACCAGATTTATTCTCAAGGCTGTGGGTGACTTTGTCATCCCCCAAGAAATGCACCAGCTTAGCACTTGCTGAAGCCATTCCCGTGTCAGAAACTGCTCCTCATGCCACAGCCCGGCCCTGATGCAGCTCAAGCAGCATTTCGTGCAAATATGATGAAAGAAGAGAGTACCTGGATGAGGCAGCTGCATGAAAACTGCAGACTTAGAGCAAGGCAGAGAAGCTTCACAGACACAGAATGAAAGAAATAAACGTAAGTGAATAATGTCCATGAGACTGGGAAGTGGAGGGAGAGGAACAGAGATGGTGACAGACAAAACATTTATAAACAATGATCCTGCATAGTTGTTTCCAGATGCAAGAAATTAATTTTTCATGTATCTGCAACTTAGTATTTGTAGCCATAATAAAAAAAACTCACTTGGCTGAAAATGTTTCTTTTAACAAAGTGCTGCTGAACACGTGGCCTTCACACTGGTGTTTTAAATTTAATTTCCAAGCAAACAGTGCTCAAAGTGCCAGCAGTGTGCTGTTTCAGACTCACTATTAACCTGAACAAGTTCCCTAGTTCCCAACTCTGCTTGTGGAGACTCTTAACCAGCCTTTGACAAAAGCCATCTGTTTGCACAGCACTTGGAAAGAATGTCTGACGAGTTGGATTAATTCCTTCCTCTCAGCTTGTAAAGGAAGAGGGAATGGAAAGTGGGGCAGAAGGAAGGAGGACATTTGCAGAGCAAAATGCTTCTTTCCCTTGCAGAGAGCCCAATCCTGCACCACCACCTCATCCTTGGAAAGGAACTGCTGGAGCCGCCACCGATGCTGTGTTCCAAATGGAAAGATGCTGCCCAGGATGTCCTTCCACACTGACTGCAAGGTATGTTCCCAAAGAAATCCCCGTTCCCAAATAATCCCAACAGCCTTGCCTTGCTCCTGCTGCTCCTCTGAACCCTGAACAAACCATCCCAGTGCCTGTGAGCCAGGGATCCCCTGCAGGGCACATGTTCCAATATAAGTGCTGCTGTTCTGATGCCCTTAATTCTCTTCCCTTCACATGGAGTGACCTGGGAGACAATTTTTGTGCTGGATAAAATCCAGGATCTGAATCAACAGGGTAACAGCTCAGGAACAATTTAATATTTGTTTGACTCCACAATGCACCAATGTTTGACACATTAACACATCCAAAGAGCCAAGGAGGCTCCTAAAGCAGGAAATTCCCCATTTCCCCCACCCAGATGGAACCAGAAGAGGCACTGACCTGGGGAGTGCTGGGAAGTGGCAAGTGAGGTCATGGAGTTGGAGAGATTGAGGTTTGCAGTGATGCTGAGCTGGCTCTGCACCGCTGGAGGATATGGAGAGGTGGGGGTCAGGAGAGATTCTTCACTGGTTTCCTCATCAATTCCAGGCAAATAGATGTCAATCAATGCATCCAGGAACTTTACGATGAGTTCTGCATAGTCTGGGATTTGGGTTTGCTGTGGGAGATGGGGGAAAAAAAAGTTGTTCCTTCCATTGTCAGTTTGAGCTTTGCTCCAGAGCTCACTCTCAAGTCCCTCTGTTTTGCCGGCAGATTTTCAAGAGCATTTGATGTATCTGTAAAAACTCAATTTGTGGCCTTGTCCAGATCAATCTAACTGTTCGCACTGCAGACCAGGTGTCAGTGTGATCTCAGTGTGTGGGAGCCCAGGGCAGGAAAAGAGGCTGCAGAGCCCCTGCCCCAGCCCCACACCTGGGCCACCTCCCTTGGGATGGCTGGACACACGGGCAGTGCCCCACTGGTTCTGCTCCAACACAAAATTTAGCCTCCTGGAATCATCACTCTTACTAAATTAACCCCTACCCTGTCAGATACATGTGATGAACTGACCCTGGGAGCAGGAAAAGCTGCACTCACACACCTGGCTGCTTTTACCCCACTTTGGTAACTTATCTATCACAGCACCTGCTGCAGGCCCAGGGCTGGTTGTAGCCCTGGAGGTGCCCCCGATGCTCTCTCCTCACTCATATGAGGATGATGCTCCTTATGAGCATCTTTGCTGCAGCACCAACGTGCCCAGAAAGGTCAAACAGCCCAGACCCCACAGAGCTCTTACCTTGGAGAAGGGGCCAGCAAACCTCCACAGCCCATTAAATCCAAAACCTGCAACAACAAATGGAACACCACCATGAAAGCCCAGCTCCCACCTGACAGAGAACAGAGCGCGCTCCCAGTACAGCACTTCTTTTAAAAAAAAGGAAAAATATTTACTCTGTAGATAGGATGTTTGGTATTGGGGTGGAGACTCCTCATGGTACACAACACTCTGCACAATCCCATGAATTGGATTCAACAAGTTTGGGTCCTGGCACAGCGATAAAAGGGTATTGATCTTGGAATCCAATAAATTATGCCTGAGGAAAGGAAAAGTGGCTTAGTTCTTGGTCATGAAATAAAATAAACCTGCAGTTCCCAACTGACTTTAGCAACCAGCACTTCAGGTGGGATTTTTGCCCCAGCAGTGATTTCAGAACACAATTCCCAACTCTGTTCCATGAGGACTCTAATGATGTGCTCAGGTCAGTTTGTGAACACCTGCCCACCTTAACTTCTGACAGCTGGGTTTCCTTTACACATATTCACTCCAGCAAAACTACAACAGGTGTCTAAAGAAACACCCAAAGAGCACCTGCACTAGGCTTTAAATCAGATTTGAAACACCTGGGGCACAAATTAAAATCAACCAGCATGGACAGACTGCAGCCTGTAACCTCCATGTAAGCTAGTGCCTCATAGAGCTAGTGCTCCTGGACCAGAGAGCTCTAAAGAAGAGCCATTGTAAAAGAAGAGTTATTGTAACCACAACTTCAGGTACTCACACAACAGGAAAGACCTTTGGGAAGACAACGCTGGCCTCTGCTAAATACTCGTAGAGGATGCGCTGGTCGAACTCGTCCGTGGTGTATTTCACCAGCGTGGCCTGCCAGGGAAGGAGCTGTTAGTGATCTGTGTGGTTACAGCCTTTGCTGAAAGGGTTCAACATTTCTGACTACCAGAAAGCAGTGCTAGAAAAGATTGATTTATGTCTCTGTTGAGAAACAACAGAACCAGTTGGCAACAATTTGTCTTTTGCCAATAAATATATCTCATCAGTTTTTTACACAACTGAGCGTAGCTGGAGTGGGAACTGCAGTGGTACAGCTGAAGAAAGTGCTATCAGACTGCACCTCTGACTAGTTAATGACTTTTAAACTGGATCATCCTGGGATTCAAATAATGCTCATTTCTTTTAAACTATAATGTATTAATAACCTTTTGTTATACAAAATAGTTTGTCATAAACTCAGCCAGGAAAAACTCTAAGGAACATGTTTGTTTTGCTGGGAGTTAAAAGGACATCAGAAAATAGCAGACAACACACAGAAGAAAGCTTACAAGAACTGTAAGCAGCAGAGCTTGAATTTTTGGGTCAGTCAGAACTTCTTCATCCAGGAGGACGTTTGACTCGGACACGGAAACTTTCCGGAGGTGTGGGTGCTGCTGTGGTGATATTCTCTGGGTTTCTGCCAGATAAAAAAGAGCAACTCATCCAGAGCAAAAGAAACCCAAAGCAAGACAGAATCAGGTTCTGCGCACCGGAGTCAGTCATGTGCAAACCTCAGAGCTCGCCGGCCTCGTCACAAAGGTCAAAGCAACGACTGCGTCGGAGTGCAGCAGCACTGCACCACTACATGGGATGTGTTATCAGATGGCAAACAAAAACCCCAATTTCCTCTTCAGTGAAATACAGGCCCAGGGGTGTAAGTACCAAATTTAGGGTCAGGCAGATACAAGAGAAGAACCCTGGTCTTGCATTGCAATTGGGGGTGAGGGCACAGGAAGCAGATGGGGGAGAAGATGAAGAGAGGCATTCCAGGCATCAGCTCACGTTCCATCTCCTGCAGGAATTTGCAGCTGGGGCTTATTAACTTATAGAAGGCCAAATGCTATTGATTTCATTGCACTCTTATATGCGGTCCTTTAGAGCTGCCCCTGATTCTGCACCTGTAAACTGAGCAGCTCCAGTGCAGCTGCCAAAGATATGAAGGCTGCACCCTGCAGAAGCCATTGCTAAGAAAAGTGCTTCTCCCTTACCTTGGAGTAACCTTGGTAAGTAAACACTGAATTTAGAAATAGCCCTTTGTATAGATATACAAAGCGTTTACAATTAGTATCGTTCTTAAAATGTTAGTCCTGTGTCTCACCCATTTCATAATCATTTTCGGCTACTCTCCTCATTTTGGGAGGCGTTGTGATTCCAGATTCCATGTCTTGCCTTTTAGGAGCCTTTGTGTCCGATATCAAATGGTCAAAACTTTTCCTTGTACCTAAAAACAATTTATCAAGCAATTAAAAACATTAAACCTAAATCCATACTCTAACTTTTTCTGATTTTCTGGCCAAGCTACTCCCCTATCTACCATGTGTTGACAGGAATCTGTGGACCTTTTCACCATTTTCAGGGATGGGACAGAAAATACGATCACACCATGCCGCTCTCCATCACAGCTTCCAGAGTGCTTCACAATACACAGGAGGGAGCATGCAATTAGTCAGGGGGGCATGCCATGGACTCCTGGCCCCCACACGGAATACACATGCCAGGACGTGGTTACTGAAAAGGAAGCAGGAAAGGGCTGGAATGAAGGAAATGCCCCTGTTCTTCCACCTGTGTAATGCCAAAGGGCTTCCACAAGTTCTGCAAAGCAACTCAGCTTGTTCCTCTGATACATGAGTTTGTTGTAAACATGATGCACTGAGAAGCCATGAGTACAAATCAGATTGTTTACACACATCTACCATGTTCTGGAACCATCTCCTCCAGCCCCAACCAGAGCACTCAATGGAGCAGCTAAAAATCCACCTCCTGGGTTTGCTGGAAAGGGCTGGGAGCACAAAACTGGCACTAGGCACCTTCGGGAAATGGAGTATCTTGTTTTCTCCACTTCAACATGCACATCTTGAGCATCGCTCTTGCTCCCCCCATCATGGCCAAAAGAACTGAGTCCTCTTTAACTGTCCAGTGCCCTGAAATTTGCATTTTGCAGAAACCACATTTATTCCTCTCAATCAGGAATAAGCCCTTAAAGCCAGAACTAATACAAGAACATTTTTTCTCCAGTAACGCTTCCCAGGGTATTCTGTAGACAGATCAATAAATTAGTTATGTTAATAACCTAGAAGCTTTTTAGTGTTGGCTTGTGAAGGCTGCCCCATGTCCAAGCTCATGGATTTCCGGGTGCGAGGGCTGATCTGTCCCACTGTTGGGTAACTGGCAGCCAGGTGTCTGTCTGACCCCTTGGGGGATGACCAGGGCTGGTGTTCCTTTAGTGTCCTGAAAGTGCAGAGAAATTCAATTAAGAAAATCTTAAAACTATGCTATTTAGGCAGAGGTTTTTCAAGCAGCCAAACTATCCTTTCTTAAACCCATCTTTCCTACCCGGTTAATTTCCCCAAAACACATAATAACAAATAGCAATTACTTTGCTTGCAAAGATGTCTGGGCTACTGAAAACAAACAATATGATGTGAATGTGATGCTGAAGGGATAAAAAATAAAGCCATGAAAAGAACACAAGCAAATCAGCCTATGGGGTAAGATGAAATATATTTTGTCATCAGCCACTCCAATCTCAGTGCTAAGAACAGAGATCATGAGTGAAGTGCTCCCTGTTGAGGACACAGGCTCTCCTTGGCACTTCCAGTTGATTTCCTGGCTGATCTCTCTGGCTGCACACAGGCTGTAACAAGGTGTCAAGGTTTCCCAGTGGCACAGACAGCTCCATGCCCTGGAGCTCTTAAAAGGACAAACAAAATGTTCCTCTAAAATATAAATGAGATTAAATCAGTCTCATAGAAAGATTTTAGCAAAAGGTTTAACAGCCTCCAGAGCAGTTAAGCTCTGAAAATTAAATCTGCATGAATTGCACATCCAAATTTCTGTGACTCCTGACCCCAGTGTAAGGAGGAAATTGCTCAGGAGCCCCCACAGCCCAAGGACTCAGCGCTATCAGTGGGGCTCAGCTCACTCACTACAGGAACCAGGCTTTGCAATGTGGGTAACTGATCTAAAAGTGAGACAACCAACCTATAGCTAGTGTCACTGTGATGGATGGGGAATGTGTCCATGGGAACATTTTCCATTGACACGTCTGTCAGCAAGAGAGACTTCCTGTGCTTGAGGCTGCAGCGGCTCCGCACCTCCTCCGACACCGTCAGCAGGGCTGCAAACACACAGCAAGGCAAGGCAAGGCAAGGGGAGCTTTCACAGCAGAACACAGTCAACAGTGAAACATTACTCCAGCCTCCTGCATTTCTTACAGGCATCAGCGTACCTTTACACCAACACCACTGAGCTGCAGCTACACCTTGGGGAATGTACAGATTAAAACCAGATAATTTAAAAAGAATTTTGTTTCCCATCCAGTTACAATGACAAGATTTAGAAATTTGCCGTCACATGGTCACAATTTCTATGTCCAGACCACTAGAAACTTGAAGGCTGTCAGGCATACACTGGATTATTTACACCAAGAAACCTCCAGCCTCCCTGAAGAAGTGCCAAAGCTGTAGAGGATGTCCTGTGCTGGCAAAGCCCTCAGCCCCCAAAAAACCTTCCCAATGTGCCCACCCTGACCACACTCCTGTCCACCAGTTACAAGTTTTCTTTGTGCTGTACAATTTTAACAAGCTGAACCTGAAGGAATCCCACAATAACCAGTCCTTTTCAGTCAGCTCAGACTGGAAAGGAGGTTTGGCTCATTACCTGCCAGGTAAGCCACGCTCTGGGTGTTCACCTCGAACTTGTCACAGTTCCTGTGTTTGTTAACCAGAGCAAGGAGTGTGTGCAAAATCCTCACTGTTCTTGCTACAGTGGTAGGGGAAGGATGCCTGTACCCTAAGAAACAAAAGATTGTATTTAACTTCTGAATCCATATTTATGAAGCACTAATATTTTGAAAGCATTTATAAATATTTTCCAGCACGTTCTCAGACATTCCATCTCAAGGGTAAGAGAGCACAGTGCTACTAGAAATGGCACATTTAAGACTAATTCTTTTTACCCCTCCCTCAAAACTGCATAATTTCAAATGTCTGTGCATACATTATATCTGTTATCTCACAAATCAGTCTTCTAAAAATCCCAGTGAGCCTGAGCACAGGCAAACAGGGAGAGATATTCTTGGAGGAAGAAGTAAAAGACTGCAGCAAATGAAGCTCTGCACCCTGTGACAGTTCAGAACTTTTAGCAGCAGCACTAAAGACCTTCACAGGAGACATATAAAGTAAAACTGGTGAAGTCCTTTAATACAAGAGTGTTTAATTCTGCACCTACTCTGTAATCCAAGTTTCTCAAAATCCATCACCCAATGTAGCCCCTTTATCTCTTGACTTGTTTTTATTCCTGAAGTAAGAGCCATCTCAAACAAAGAGCATTATGCACTCTTACCTTTCAGGAGATGTCCCACTAGTGCAAAGTTAAAGTTGGAGTTGAAATTTAGCCCAACAAAATGATCCATCTGTTTGCAGTGCCATTCCAGTGGTCTCCTGATCTCCATGAACACTTCTTCTGGGCTCTGACCCACAAAAACAAAATACAAGAGCACCTTAGTTGAAGTTACTCAGGACGTGTCAAGTTTGTTGGGTTTTTTGTTTAAGTGGCAGAACAGTTCTTTCAGAGGCTACAGGAAAATATCAAACACTTTCTCACAGATCACATCTGGACATTTCTGTTCCAGTTTCCAACAGAGTAATGACAACTTCTCTCCACACGTTTATCTGTGGGTATCACCCGAGTGTAACAATTTCTAATGCAAATTCAGGTTTAGTTCACAAGGACAAAGCTGGTTTTTCCCTTTTCTGCAGCTCTGAGGGCTGCAGGAGCGCAGGCTGTGGGCTCACCTTGTCGTTGAACACGCGCAGGCTGTCCAGGGTGTGCAGGTTCTGCTCCAGCAGGGCTGTCCCTGCCGAGTACAGGTTCACCTCATCCAGCTGCAGCACGGCCATGGCCACCCAGAACAGAGCCTTGTGCATAGGGGAGTCCTGCAGGGAGAGAAAGAGCCACCCCTGCCCCTTAGAGCCAGTTCCTGCAGCTGAAGGAACAACCAGGAGGGAGGGCAGGGCTTGTCCCCCTTGTAGCAGGTTTTGTCCTCAGCCACACCCATTCCAAGGGAACAGATGCTCACATGGACCTGTTAATGCACTTCACAGGTGAACAGTAGAAAGGAAATGAATTTCAAGCCTTGTTTGCACCTCCCAAGCCATTCCTGCTCACCTCCATCCCTTCCTTGCTCAGTGTCAGAGCCACCCTGCCCTGCACCAGCCTGAGCAGAAACGGGTCTGTGGTTCTCCACCTGAACATGGACTGCAGCTCTGCACACAGCACTGGCCAAGCACTTCCTCCTCAACACCAGAGCCACACACAGGAGGAACTGGCACCGAGCACACGCTGGGTGCCCTGAGCAGAGCTGTTGGCAGAGCAGGTTTCACTCACACCAGGAGCTGATTGTCCCTGCAGTGCCCCCGGAGCGCTCTGAGGCAGAGCCTGGCAGTGACCCAGGCTGGCTGAAGGAGCAGCCCCCACACGAGGCCGTGCCCCTGGCGTGCAGGGCAGCAGCACTCACAGCTCAGGCTGCACTGGAGCCTGGGGAGGAACGGGCACAGCCTGGGCACAGCCTTTGCCCAACTGCCAGGGCCCCGCTCCGGGAACAGAACAGAACATTCCCAGCATTTCTCAAGCCTTTGCACTGGTCCCACAATCTGCCACACTTCCCATTTGTGCTCCTTCCATGCATGAATCACAGTGAAGTGAGAACTGCAGAAACCCCAACATTTAACTTGTATTTCTGAGATCATACCCATAATCACAATTAACAACATACATTCTCTGTTTATTCAAAAGGGTGGTGATTTACCTTGTTAAGAAGAGGCTGCAGCTTGGTGAGGGCTATAACTGTGGCTTCTATTAGAACTTGGCTATTATAATTATCAGGGCCTTTTAAACAGCTCTCAAGTCCCTGTTTGAAAAAAGAGAGTAATTAAAAATACAACCATAATTACATTTTGCTTTGTAAAAAGAAGATCAAAGATCTGCACAGTAACTGTTTTTCTCAATTACTTACAAAGCCTGAGTTCATTTTAAACCAACTCTCAAGAAGTTTTCCAAATGGAGATATAGACAGCAGAAATAAATGTATGACTGCACAATGTACCCTAACAGTCAGGCTGCAGGGGGTTGTAAGAGCTGTAGAAAAGCTCTTTTATCATTTAGACACGATTCAATTAAAGTTTGTGTCTATAAAACTCTAATGAAATGCTTAAAGGACACATATTTAGTACATTTTTAACCTGCTGTGGAACACAACCTGCTTTAGAATGATGGAACATCATTGTCAGGCCAGGCACCTGCTTCAAAGTTTTCTGATATATATCAGCTCTTTACTATATTTACCTACCACACATGAGGTCATTCACTTCCTTTAAGAAAAAGGAAGCTATGCATCATGTGCATGCTGATAAATGCCACAACAGAAAATTTCTCATTTATTCAAATACTGACTGCTGGATCTACCTGTGTCAGGAGTTTTAAACTCAATACTGAGACCTATTGATACTCTAGAAATCACAGCAGTGATGGAACTTATTCAATTTAAATTCAGATGTCACCAAATCCATTTTAATTCAGAAGCCTGACCTACAGAAAGTGTATTTCCAATCAGTTCTACACAAGAATATGCTAGAAAAAACATTTATCCTAAAATTATGCCAGATTCTATATTTGATAGGAAAATAAAGCTAAAAATAGCCACTTTATGAGTCACAAAGGAAAACAGACAGACCCATATACCTTGCTGAGAATTCGGATTATTTGTTTTATTTGTCCATGAGACACTCGTTTACTTATACAGCCAAAGACAACCAATGCTCTTGGCTGCAGGGAGGGGTTGTACTGGAATGCAAACCTGTGAAGAAATAGAGCACATTGCATTAAACAACATATATACAACAAAATATACATAACAAAAAGATGAGAACTCTGGGTGTACTGCACAGGCAGGGAGGGCTCAGGGTTTGAAGTCTGACTTACTTTTGAGCTAGTTCAGTCCACTGGTCCAGCCACTTGCACGTTGGAATATCCCTCATACAAGCCTAAAGAGAATTAGACTATTTGAATAGATGTAACGTGGAGAAAATGTATTTGTACAACTGGGAATGTGCAGAGGTTTGGCTCTCAGAAATCAGCTGTTAACTTTCAGCAGGGAGGAGGCACATCCCCTGCCCCTGCTGCCTGTCCCTCAGGGCTCCCCCCTGTCCCCACACACCTCCATGATCTCCCTCAGGGCTCCCTCCTGTCCCTCAGGGCTCCCCCTGTCCCTCAGGGCTCCCTCCTGTCCCTCAGGGCTCCCCCCTGTCCCTCAGGGCTCCCCCTGTCCCTCAGGGCTCCCCCCTGTCCCCACACACCTCCATGATCTCCCTCAGGGCTCCCTCCTGTCCCTCAGGGCTCCCCCTGTCCCTCAGGTCTCCCCCTGTCCCTCAGGGCTCCCCCCTGTCCCTCAGGGCTCCCCCCTGTCCCTCAGGGCTCCCCCCTGTCCCCACACACCTCCATGATCTCCAGCAGGGCCCTGTCCCTCAGGGCTCCCCCCTGTCCCTCAGGGCTCCCCCCTGTCCCCACACACCTCCATGATCTCCCTCAGGGCTCCCCCCTGTCCCTCAGGTCTCCCCCTGTCCCTCAGGGCTCCCCCTGTCCCTCAGGGCTCCCCCCTGTCCCCACACACCTCCATGATCTCCAGCAGGGCCCTGTCCCTCAGGGCTCCCCCCTGTCCCTCAGGGCTCCCCCCTGTCCCCACACACCTCCATGATCTCCAGCAGGGCTCCCCCCTGTCCCTCAGGGCTCCCCCTGTCCCTCAGGGCTCCCCCCTGTCCCCACACACCTCCATGATCTCCAGCAGGGCCTCGGTGACCGTCTCCAGCGAGGTGAGGGCGAAGGTCTCTCGCTCGTAGGAGCCGGGCGAGAAGGAGCGGTCGCGGTAGCTGGAGCGGAACGCGATCACCGCCGCCGACTTCACTTTGCTGATCCCAAACAGCAAATAAAACTTGGGCAGGGAGAACTCGGTCAAGCTCAGCCTTAAAACTTGCTTGGTCTCCTCTGTAGAACAAAGTTGCACATTTTATATTGACTCCAGGGACATTCAAATGCACATTTCCCCCCAGGGACACAGCCAAGGTCCCTGTGCCCATTCCAGCACCGCTCCCTTGGCCACTGCCCCGGGTCGGGCACAGCAGCTCTGCTCTCCTGCCCTGACTGCTGAGATCAGCCACGAGGACTGGATTCTAGAGACTCTACACAGCCACTTGTGTAAAGATGTGGCTCGATCTGTTCTCCTCACAGTGATTCAGAAAATGGAAACCCAGAGTGTTCCTGCTCTGAAATACCGACAGAACTGGAAGTTCAAACTGCAGCAGACTCTGCTTTTGGCTCTGGCACTCACATGAAGAAATACACTTAAAGCAGAAGAAAATGATGGCCCTGCTCTGGCACTGACTATCTGTACAGTTCTGACCTTTCAGTTGATTTCAGTGTACTTCAAACCCACTGTGTGAGCAGGAGGCTCAGCACCCCGTGCATGAGAGCACAGACACACAGACACCTCTGTGTGTGTGCGCGCACACCCACGCTCCCTGCTGATATCTATAGACAAAATGAGAGACTATAAAAAAAAAGACAAGATCACATAAACTTTGAATTTTTCTTCTGCACAAAATTCAGCCTGGTTTCACATTGTGCTTCTGGGCTAAGAAGTGCCAAATTGCCAATATCAATTATTTTAGGACTGCTAAAATACAGCAGTAGATAAAATACCTGTTTTAATACTGTAAGTTCACAATTCCCTTATGTAATTGGTATTTTTGTTACCATGTTATGCAACCCTTCACAAGATGTACATGAGCCAGTTTTAGCACAGATGTATTTTCTCCTTTGCCTTACCAGAAAATCACTGGTACTTTCTTCTCTTTTTCTAAAACCCATTATACAAACAATTCACGCTAGGCACCTGCTCTAAGTAGGATATTTTTTAATTCCATACTCATTTCTTGTTGATCATATCCTCATTCTGATTTGTATTCATGCTGAACTACAACCCACTTTTTTCAAACTCTCAGAATAGTTTGCAGAGAAAGACAACTCAAATATTTGTTAAACAAATTAAGGAGCAATCAGCTTCATTGAAAATCCAAAAAAGCTCACCACTGAAGTGGAGCTGTGAACAAGTGCAAAGAGAGTGAATGATGTTGATGACGAGCCCGTGAGTGGAAGCTCTGAGGGAAAGGGGCCCCGTGGCCACCAGCAGAGTCACCACGTGGAAGAGGTAGGGCAGATGTGCAGCCACGTCCAGGGAGTTGTTGAAGGAGAGCATGAGCATGTACCGAGCCAGAATGGCAATGTCATCCCACATCAGGTGCTGCTCCAGCGTGGGTGTGGGGGACAGGCAGGTCTTGTCAATGATTTTACACATCCTCCCAATCACCTGAAAAGAGAGCAACCATTCTGTTCTACTCAAACAGGGAGCACAGCTCAGAATTTCAATAAAAACGATCAGCACTCTACTGCTTGGAATCTATTTTATCATGGCTTCTGCACTGTTGCCTGCCCTGACTTACCAGAAAGCATCTCAGTGTCACATTTGTAAATAACTAGAAATTCTCTAAAAGGAAATGAAGGCAAAGAGAGAACTCACTTTGCTTGACACCAGTTTGACATTGCCAGAAGCCAGTGCTACAGCTGTGTCTGCCATCACCTCAGCTTTGATGGAGCCCAAGCCCCCCGTGGCACTGGTTTTGATGAAACTGTCCAACACTACATCCAGCAGATCTGTTATCTGACAGAGAAAAAGAGTCAGATTAACTTTACTTTTGCACCACGAACGACCCTTTGAACAGCAGTAATTCATTTCTTTAGCTGAAGATGCACAACTGTCACAAACTGAACCATCCATGTTAGGGACTCGTTACCCTTCTGGCAAAAAGCCCCATGTAAATTTTAGAAGCATAAAGCTGAATTCCATTAGGTTTTACTACCAGTGATTCAGAACTAGAAACTAACTTTAGCACTATTTTTATTTCATGTTCCACTTTAAAGTATAACTCTTTATAAAATGCTGACCAGGAAGAAGAAACCTGATGTGGAGTGTTTGTTTACAGAGGATGCAGAAGCAGTACCTGTCCCAGGCTGCCCCATATCTTGGCCTGAATGGAAGGGTACATCTGCTTCTCGTTGATGGTCATGGTGATGAGCTTGTCCAGGATGGCGGTGACGCGCTGGCGCTTGGCGTCGTCGTTGTGCTTGCAGAAGCGCACCAGGTTGGACAGCCAGGGGGTCATGTACTCCAGGCACAGGTGCTTCAGCTCAATGCCTGCAACAAAGTGCTCATCACACACGGCCAGCACTGCCCCCCTTCATAAATAACTCCTCCTTCCAGTTTTAGTGCCTGAAACAATTACTGTCCCAGCTGAGCAAAGAACACCGGGCCAACAGAGAGGCTTCAAAGAGGCATGGCAAAAGGAGAGAGCAACAGAGCCAGTGAGGAAGCTCAGTTGACTAAGCTAGATCTAAAATCCTTTTAGAGATTAGTATCTTTTCAAATTCATGGTTGGCACTAACCACACTGGAGTTACTTACTGGATTTGCTGAATCCTGAAATACACTCCTCCAAGAACTCCAAGGTGAGGTGTGGCTCGTTTGCTGCAAGAGTCTTACTGATAGATACAATAAATAGTGTGTTGTTGGCAGGAATACACAGACCTGAAGTTTCCAGTAACTGGCCCTCAATCTTTAAATTAAAGGTACAGGTTAAGGCACATAGAAGATTATAGGCAGCAGACCTGTAACAAAGCAAACAATGTGATTTGTAAGAGCTTTCTTGTACTTTTGAACATATACATGTTATATACCACAGTACTGACATTTCAAAAATCAATTCAATGCTGCTGTAGTAGAAATTACATCTAAATTCCAAAACGTTTTCCCCTGGACAGGCTACAATTTGGAGCAAAAAAGAATTTCCTTGGAGAAATAGAAGAAATGATTCCTCCACTTGCTCTGAACAATTGCTGATAAGGTTACAGAGTATGTTTGAAGGGCTTTGTATTGGGTTTCCCAGAACACCATGGAGTTCCAGGAAATTCTAAATCTCTCCAGGTGTACCTTAGCTGCTGGGAGAGAGCCTGCCGAGCCTGGGAGAGCCTGTTCTGACACAAATCACAAGCTGCTCTAAGGGGTACAGCTCCCACGTTCTAAACCACGAAGCTCAACACCATGGAAATGGTATGTACCAATAAACACAGAGTGCAAAGCAAACTACTGCTCCTCATAAAGAGAAATTAAGTTTCCTTCACTCCTTCACTTCCTCTGACAGTGTGTGCCCTTCTTCACTCACAGGAACTCAATTATTTAGTGAGAACTGCATTGTATGGAGCCGTGGTTCTGCTCAAGAGGCTCTCCAGCAGTGGAGCAGCCCGAGGAGCCCCTGAGGAGCAGAGGAGCAGCAGAGCAGAGCTGTTACCGCAGGCTGGGGTCGGAGCTGCCCAGGTTGAGCAGGGCGATGTTGAGCAGCGTCCCGGGCACGTCCTTGGGGCGGATCTTGGTGTGCTGGGGGATGGAGTCGGGCTGCGACAGCTCCCAGCGCGTGCGGATGTGGATGATGGACCTGACGATGGCCTCGCACTCCTGGTGCATGAAGGTCAGCGGGGTGCCCTGGTTGGCAATGGTCAGGGTGAACTGGTTCTCATCCACCAGGCAGATCTCCTCGATCTCAGAGGCGTAGTAGATGTCGTTGAGGAACACGGTCTGGCCCAGCACCCGCGTGCGCTCCGCTGACGTCACCTGCACCGCGGTCGAGCCGACCTTGGGGACACAACAGAAAACTGCTGCAGCACCTCTGGGTAATCACACAGAGAAAACACTCACACCTACTTTTAGCAAAGATGAATGTATGAAATTTTGTGCTTCCTAATGGAGTGTACTAGAAAGCTGTGATTTCTCCTCAAGACAAGGGAGGAGAATTAAGAGACAGTAAAATCATATTCCAATCCCTAAACAAATATAACAGATCACTAGGAACAGCATTAAAAGCACTTACTTTAATAGAAACTTTGGTGTCTTTATGAGCCAGTTTGAGAGCATTGTGAAACACTTTCAAGTCCTCCTCCAAAGCCAAGGTAGCTGCTGGGAGTTTCTGCTGGTCGTGTTCGATGTGCTCTGCCAGCTTCCCTGGAGAGTCTATGAAAACAAGCCTTTTGCTCCCTTTCAAACCTGTCAAGAGCCTTTCATGGTATTTGGTGTATTCTCTGACCCAAGAGTTACAGTTATAAATAAAAACTGCTGCAACATTTTCATAAGCAAAGCCTGGAAAAACTACAAACCATTTAGAAAGAAAGTCTGTTTTAAAGCGATTACTGGGGCCAGCGTGTGTGAGGTCCACCACAATTTCATATGGCTTTGCATAGTATGGCTTCAGGGTCAGCAGCACGTGGTAGATCAGCAAATCCCCGTTGATCTGACCAGTCTTGAACCTGTAAGACAGGACAGACATGGCTGGGTGATGCTTGAGGCCCACAGCACAAACCCTGAGTGCCCAGGCACACCAAGAGCACCCCAGTCCTGCCCTGAGGCAGAGTCACCCTTGTGGCAGCCCTGCAAACAGGACTGGGCCACAGCAGGGACACCACACCGGCCTCAGGCACTGCCTCACGCTCTGGCCACGCTTAGTGCCCACGATGAGGGGGCTTGGATTCAACCCAGCTTCATCCTCAAGTGCCCCACAACCTCCAAGTGCCTCTAACTTTGTAACAGCCTTAGACATTCAAATCATATCTATACTTGTATGTGGAAAATGATATTTGTCTCAGGAGTCTTAATAACCAAACATCCACACCCCAACTTTTTCAGAGGGTCCAGAGCCACTCCAGTGACTCTACCCTGCAGCACTCCAATGCTTGGGGGTGTTTCTGAGAATGGTCAGTCCTCTGAGGAGGACAGAGGACTTGCCTACAAAAATACCTCTTTTCAAAAACATTCACATAATTGAGAATAGTTTTTCTCACTTAAAAGTTCTCTGAATTTTGAGATTGGGCAATGCATTAGCCTAAACGACATCTCCGGGTTCACACAGCAGACTGAATTCTAGTAAGAATTAATTAAAAATAAATTCATCAGCAGCTTATGAAATTTTAAGGTATTTTTAAACACCTGTCACTGTTCTGAGCTGTCATTAACTCTTCCAAGGCAAACAACAGGCTACAGAAGAGCTGATAAATGCTCAGAGCACAGGTGTAGCTTTAAGGGTTTTGGGACACTTGTCTTGATAGCACCTGAGTGCAGGACAACTCAGGAGACAGAACACAGAAAACTCATCTGCACAAGAGATTTCCACCCCCGTTACCTCCGGTGGTTCTGAGAGCTAAGTTGGGCAAGTGGTGTTTTTCCCCCAACATGTCATGGTAGAGCTGTTACCAAAGGAAGTGTGTCATAGCTGTGGTTTTAGTTCCCCACTTAGAGCCACATGTCATTGCAGTTACAGGTTTGCCTAAAAAACATCAGCACTGCCCAAATCTCCCTGCTGTACACTGATGGCTGCCTGCATCCCAGGAGCAAATATATGCACAAAGAAATCTTATTGCCAAAGGACTAAATATCTGAAACATCCATGTTCTGTCAACTACATCTTGGCAAGGTAAGTACACATTTTCCTTCTCCTATTTTAAGTTGTACTTCAGAGTTTCTTACATTTTGTAGAAAAATATATGAAAAGGTATTCTTACAGAAATTTGAGTAATTAAAAAATAGCAACAAACTGTAGACACAGTATCTCCAACTGAATCAGGGAAGCTGATATACTGAATTTTTCATCATGTTAAAGGTTATTCACAGTCAGACTGAGGAATTAACAGTGACAGTCACTACTTGGCTCTGTTGTCCTTGCAGTGCAGATCTCGCTGGGTACTGAGACCCTGTCAATATCCAGACACAAAGGGTTGAACTAAAAAGAAAACCAGCTCTTTAAAGATCAGTTCCTTTGCTCTCGTGGTTTCAAGAGCAGCCCCTCACAGACGAGCCCGCTGATTTGTAAGAAAAGCACATCTGGAGTGGGAGCCCACAATGAACACTGGGCTCAGTGTGCTGGGGCAGAGCTGGAGCTGCACCCTGGGCAGGGACAGGAACACTGGGCTGGCCCTGCCCGTCCTGCTCCAAACGGCTGAAATGTTACACACCCCAAGCTTTGCTGGGTTTGCTTTCCTTCTCCTTTCCAAAGTATGCTACAAGGAATCACCCAGGTCACTTCCACCATACACGCACAAAAATCCTGCCTGAGCTGTCGCTTATGACCAAGATGGTTTCCAGTTCAAATGGAACAAACAGGATTAAGCTCAGGATGGAGAACCATTTTATGTTATGGGTGAACTGCAAAGTTATAGACAGATCTTTTGTTGCTTCCTTGTTGTGCAAGGAGAGATCCCCTTACACACCAGGGGTATCCCTGCCTTCCCTTCACCTGTTCACACACAGGAACATCACTTCTCTGATGTTCCATATTTACCCACACACAAATACACTTTGTTACCTTTACAGGCAACAAACACATTTTTTCAAGAACAACCATAAAATCAACAATGTTACTTTTGGTCACTCCCTGTAGCATTTCAATTTGCACTATGCAGAGTGTGTAACACTCAAAGGAAACGCTTTGGTCTGTTACCAGAGCCAGAAGAAAGGCTCTGGTGGGACACAGCCTTGCCCTGGGAAGGGCAGGAGCAGCCTGCCCCACTACCTGGGTCACTGCTTGGCTGATTTGTCACTGCTAATCTGAGATAATTAATATTATCTTCGTATCAGACCAACCCCACTCTCACATTCCTACCCGCCAGAAAAGTTCAGGTACAGATTTGAATGCCACACAAATGTGAAACAGAACATATGAATGGTTACTCTCATTTGGATGATTATCGGCGGCGTTTTACAGAAAATGTCACAATCTGCAGAATATTTGGGAGAAAAATACAAGAAGTACATTTGTGATGAAGAGCTTTTTGTACAAAAAAGCAGAAAAACAAGAGAACAAAGATTTTCCTGGGCATTTTAAAGTACCCCAGACAGCTGTGCTAGGAACTACACACAGTTCACATTAAGTTATTGCTGTCCCTTACAGGAACATCTTGGGTTCAAGTTTTTCCCTGCCCATCTGTTCCCTGCAGGGTTCCCCTGCCTGGCCCAGGGGAATTCAGGGAGGTGAGAAGCAGCCAGTGATGTGTAACCTCCACAGGGCCTTTGTGTAAAGCAGAAGTGATGACCAGGTGTAACGTGGGCAGCTTCAGAGAGAAGGAACTCCCCGAGTCTGCCCTGACATCACGGAGCCCCCAGTAGGAAACACTTCTCTTTTTCTCTCCATGTTCTTTTTTGATCTTTGTAAGTTTTCTATAACCTCAAACTGTCAGAAGTTTGAGACAATCTATTCTTTCACAATCTGGGCACTTGAACTTGCCCTCCTACATCCCCCAAAATGAGGCCGTGTATTTTTCACCAAGAATCCTGCTATTCCCTGGGAAATCCAATCCAAACCTCTAAGAAGCAGCACCTGCTAAACTAGCACCCCAATTTGTATTTTTGCAGGGGACTCAACAGGAAGATGCAGACAATGAGATGCAGTAACCCAGGCCTGGCCTTTCCTGCCATGATCATCTTCTCCCTGTGGCTGCAAACGAGTGCAAACCACACAGGCTACCCTCACCTCAGAGAAGAAACCTGGAGTCCCATCAGCCAAAACCTCAGTGAGAGTCAGAACAGGACAGAAGCAAGCACAAATTCTCCTCTGAGCCTCAATTTCAGCAGCCAAACAACTCCTTCTGAAATGCAAAGTACCCTGCCATCCTCCTCCTCCACAATGGCCCAAAATCCAACATCTTCCCGAGCCAAAATACAAAGTACCCTGCCATCCTTCTCCTCCACAATGACTCAAAATTTGATTTCCCCTGCCCCAAGTGCAGTTTCCACCACAGGAGGATTAGAGAAAAGCAATAAACCCAAGAGCCCAATGGCCAAAGAAACCTGTGAAGACAATAAGTCTCTCATACTGATTTGCTTCATTATCATTGCAGTTCTTGTGCTCATCTGCATCTCCCTGTTTCTGTCCACAGTCATAGCAGCCAACAAAATCTCCTATCTGAAAAGAGCCCAGCAGGGCAAACGCAGGCCCAGGAGCAATGGGGACCTCCTGGCCACCAACAGCCTGTGGCCCACAGCAGCAGGAACGTGGCAGAGGATGCCCAAGGAGACAAGTGGAACTGAGCTGATAATGCAGGAGCTGGTATCAGGGAGGGATGCTGTGAACCAAAGGAAAACTGAAGATGAAACTACTGAGAAACTCACCAAAGCAGCAGATAATGAACAAGAAAGCAAAGAACCATCCCAGTCACACAAACCCATCTTAACCAATTTTGTAGTTGAGATTTAATTCACACTCAGGTAAAAATTCATCTTTTGCCTTTGTTACACCATTAATGTAAGGCAAAATCTTGTATTTCAAGTAACAGCAAAAAATCTGGAAGGCTAAATCCAGATTTTAGACGTTTTCCATTTATGCCACTGGGAATGCTGCAGCCATGTGTGGATCCAGAAGGCAGTAACACTGTGTTAAATAGCTTTCTGTAAGTAGTGTCAGGACTGGTTTTACTCCTTTGACCAGAAGTCAGGGTGACAGGAGCTGAACAGGATAAACCTAAAGGACAGAATCTGCCCGTGCTCAAAGAGCACAGAGGGGAACAGGGAACAGACTGTCAGTCTGATCAACACTCTGAACACTAAGATGCTGCACAGGCATAACCAAGTTGCTTTTCAAAGGAAACCATACATTAGTCACAACTCTGATTCAACCACTAACCCAGGATCTAGTCCCTCTCAAAATGCCCTTTTGGATTTTCCATCAAGAACTTCTTAAACCAGCTTAGTTACTTTTGAAGCAGACTGATTGGAACCATAATTATTGTGTTTCCACACTGACTATGAATAAATAAAGTTTGTAGTATTTGCTAGAATATAAGAACTTGTGCAATTTGTTATCTTCAATAAACTTGTAGTATGAGTTTTTTAATTGCTTGCATGATACTATTTCTCTAAGTCCGATGTTAGAAAAAACTAAGACCAGGCATCTTGGAATGTTTTATTGCTGTAACATTGGCTGGCTCAGGAAAGGTCTCTGATGACTCGCTGTGATTTCCTGCATCATGGAAACACACTCCACTTTCTCCTGACACCAAACAGAACATGCCTGGAGTTCCTTTCAACCACAACAACTTTTAGTTCCTTTATTCTCAGAGACCTGACCTTGCCACCGTGCCAGGGAGGTGCCTGTGGCTGCTGTCCTGCAGCAGAGCTTTGCTCTTTTAAGGAAACGTGAGAAGCTTTCCACAGGCTGCCCCTCGGGCTGAAGAAGCTCTGTTGCACTGCGGTTACAAGTGCTGAGGCTGCACAGTGCCAAAGCTCCAAACATCCTGTGCAGCTGTAACCAACAGCTGTGACACATAAGATGGTTGTACAAGTTTGAGAGGACCAGGATGACTGAATCCCCCACCCCAGTTCCACTGGATCACCCATTAGCTTGGCTGGCAGGGCAGGCAGAGCAGCAGCAGGACCACAGCACTGTGGCAGCCAGGACAGAGACAGAGCTCAAGAAATTCAACTGCCAGGCTCAAAGGTGGGCTGTGTGGTGAGGAAAACAAAGCTGGAAGGAGTCTGCATGCCTAGCCTAGAACTGGGAATCAGCTGTGGGGGTTGGAGAGAATGGGGAGGAGACAAAGAAACCAGACGAGAAACACCGGGTTAGTGTGAGGATGGGATCAGGATGTGTGTGTGCTGCAGGAGCAGGCAGAGTGTCAGAGAGAGAAGCAGTGCAGTCAGAGAGGCACAACAGGAAGGGCTGCAGAGCAATCTGTCAGTAGCTACTGGCAGAACACAATTGCAAAGTGCCATGAGACATATTTGGTGTGGGTTTCTTTCCGCCACGCAGCCTTTCCAGGCAAAAATGCTCACAGAGACCCAAGAGAGCAGCTTGGGTTACACTCCATGGTATGGACAGGGACAGACAGGGGAAGCAGCTGCTCAGAGCACAGCCCTCCACCAGCCATGGCAGCTGGTCACAACCCTGTCCACACAGAAAAACAACCAAGCAAGTAGGGACAGGCTGAGGGTGAAATCAGATAAATCAGATTTTGCCCTCTGCCTCTCATTGCAGCCACACAAGGGAGGATGTGCAAGCAGCCAGCATCCCATGACCACAGAGCTTTCCATGACTCACCAAGGAACCCAGGGGTGGTTTCCCACTAATAACCCTGAGAGCACAGCAAACCCACCACTGAATTACATCAGCCACTCCAATCCAGCCCAAACTCGCAGAGTTTTTGATTCCCACAGAAGAAACCGTAACTATTTTCTACAAAGACAGGCAAACAGGTATTTGAGAATTTCCACATCAATACACAGAGGTGCCTGATGTGGCAGGAGCCACAAACACCTTTCTGCAGAAGCCAGGGCGGGCAGATCAGAAGTTTGCCCGTGGGACAGGGGACACAGGATCTGATCTGAGATAGGAGCCCCGAGCTGCTGGCGCAGACGCTTCCTGCCGGGTTGGCAACTTCCTCCCTCTTGCACAAAGTTCTGCATGAAAAGAGCCATTTTCCCCAGCCTGACTGTGAGCACACACAGCCCTCCCGAGCCTCCCAACAACAAAGGCAGACGCTGCCTGCTTCAGAGAAGATAAATGTGCAGGTAAGGATCACATTCAAGTACTGAGCCTATTCTGAGAAGAGGGGAGCAGGATAAAAACTGAATAGAATCATTTTAACCCATTACAAATCTGTCAGAGTTTACATCAGGATGTTCTCTAATCATTAACTTACTGCTCATGTGTGTTTACACTGCTGCATTTAAAATTTAATTTTGTGTATTTGTAAACCCATAAAGACTCATGCATATTAATTTCCCAGAAATAGCTTCACAGGACTAGCACTATAGTAACTAATGAATTAGCTCAAATTGCATGAAAGTGACTTTAGAAGGAAAAGAGCTGTGTAGGGGATGAATTTTTATATAATTTATTTCATATGAAGACATTTAGAGAGCTGAACTCTAATCAGTACAGGAAAAAAAAAGTCTGTTTCATGCCAACAACTCAACATTTGCAAAATCTGCACGCAGGAATTTATTTATAAAATACTTTACCATTAGAATGCTGTGTCATTACAGCATAAGTATTTGGAAAACTTTTAAATATTTTGCTATGCTGAACAAATATGAGAACAGGAAATAAAAGTTTAAGAGAACTGTAAAAAGCCTTTTACTTCTGTCTCAGCTTATATCACAACAAGCCACTGCTTCACTTCTGACAGTCCTGTCTGTCAATGCTGCAGAGTTTGTTCCAGGTCCATAACCAATTACATGATAGTTAAATGTTATTTTGAAACCTTGTGAGGACTGCTCTGCCAATGCCTTTTTCTGATAAGGTGAAACAAGATGATAATAAGCCAGTACCTTCAAACAAGCCACTTTATTAATATGATCCATAATGCTGAAAATCTGCTGTTATTTGTAAAGTCAGTGCCAAACCCACTGATCATGCAGATGGGAACAGGCTTGAAATGTGAAATACTGGGGAGACTGTTATTTTCAGCCTGATGGTATTAACACAGAATGTCTGGTGGCAGTAAAGTGCAGAAATTCAGTGTACAAGTTACCACGTTCTACTTCTTCCCTGCAACAGCAGAGGACCCTTGTAAAGAGGCTGGAGGGAAATGGCCGGACGCCAGGCCATGCTGGCTGTGTTCTGTGGGGAGATCTGGAGCTCCCTGTCTGCAGCAGCACCCCAGCACGCTGCCAGGACTGAAAGCCACACGTGCCCCAGGGCAGACAGGCTCCTCCTGCAGCACCTGCAAGCGACCGTGCCCAGCCTACAGCAGGCTGCCACAGAGCCCCAGGCCTTCCCGGGGGAGGAGGAGGCCGGGGATGGCAGCTGGGTGGCAGCGCTGATCCTCGGCAGCATTCTGATCGGGATGGCGCTGGCAATCACCGTGATTCTCCTGTGGAAATGCTGCCTGAGGCCTCCTCAGGCCCAGTCCCACTGGGCAGGCCGCTCCCCCTTCGCCGACGGGGACACCTCAGACCTCTGCATGGACTCTGACCCCGGCACCAAGCGCTCTTCTGTCCTATTTATGCTGCCTTGGAGACTGAAACAAGGCACAAACTTGCAGGAGGACCCGACTGTCTCAGAGAACCCACCCCAGCACACCGGCAGTGCTGAGAGCGGGCAGCCGCCTCCGCCGGCCGCGGGCTGCTCCGGAGCCAGCCCTGCCCCTGCCCCTGCCCCAGAGCAGGAGCCAGCCAACCCTGCAGCTGAGGGCTGCCCTCCCCCAGACCCTCCAGCCGAGTGCTCCGACCTGCCACCACCTCCCGACTGGCTCAGGGAGCCCGCTGAGGAGCCCAGCTCAGACCCCAGCAAGCACTCGGCACTTCGCTCGGAAGCAGAGGAACCACGGCCCTCACCACCTGAGCCACTGATCCAGGAGATCCATGAAACACTGCCCCAGCCTGAACACCCTTTGTAGACTGCCAAATTCATTTCCAGAATACTCTATATCTTTCTTAAACCAAGTAATTTTCAGTAAAGTAAAAAAGGAGAAGTTGACACAGGCAAGAACGGTGAGGCCCCAGCATTTCCTTCACATTTCCCTGGTGTTTCCCAACTTCAGCTTTCACAGGAGAGAACAACCTGCTTCTGCCTGAAGCAAATTTCTGACTACAAAACAAATTGTGCCCAGTCATCACCTGCAACCAGAGATTCCAGAGGCAGAGTACACAGCTGTGTGT
The DNA here is from genome assembly GCF_028551555.1 of Melozone crissalis. NCBI lineage: Eukaryota > Metazoa > Chordata > Aves > Passeriformes > Passerellidae > Melozone > Melozone crissalis. Next base: position 11,478,692 of record NW_026535835.1, read on the forward strand.
GCCAGCACAGCCAGACACAGGTAACACACACGTGGAGATGTCACAGACAGCCCAGTGTCAGAGGGACTCAGCTTTGCACCTGGGTTTGCTCCACTGGGCTGTGCAAGCGAATGCAATCACTTCCAGGACACTTCAATAAAGCTTTCTCAGTCAAAGACGTTTTGGTCACTTAAAGCTCACCTAAATATTTGCTTAGATACAGCATGCACTCAGTCACTAATACAAACTCATTTAGTGGTTCATGGATGCTACATTCCTTGGAGCTCCTGGTGTCCCACTGCTTTACACGCTCCTCTCTGGGCCCTGAGTACCAGCACAGCTCATCTCCCCCACACCAGCCTTGGCTGGGCAGCAGCAGGCTGGTATCAGAAGCAGATTTTTTTTTTTTAATCAGTATTGAATGATATATATATAAAGAAGCTGCTAGATGCAGAAGCTAGCTTCCCATGAGAGCTCTGCAAAATGGTAGAGTTTGCAGCTTGCTTGAGGAGGGAATAGGTTTATGGATGGAGTACAGAACTAAGACTTGCACACAATAAACTTCAGAATTTTCAAACTATCACTACTAAAGAGTAGTACATTATCCAAATGCAATTCCAGGCTGCTGTGTATACAATGGCCATAGGAAAATATATTTTTGATTTTCTTTACTGTTTACATAAGCTGTATGATTGGGTATGCCTAAAGAATAGCATTACAATTATACAAAGACTTTTGCAAGGCTCGTTCACATGACATCCTGTTAAAATTAACAGCACTATAAACAAAACATTATAAACACTCTCACTCTCATATTGCTTTGAGAAAATCAGATCAAGATTTCCTGTGGAAATCTGTAAAATCCTACAAGCTGAGCTATAATACACCTGACAACGCAGCAATCGCCTGATCCGAGGAGCAGAAAACAGTATTTTAAAATTATGACAATACATTCTGGCAGCATAGCTTAAAAAAGCTTAAGCTAGAAAGCCTAAATTCACATTAACCTCTATTACAGGAGGAGAGGTTAACAGAAGGCAAAAAGAAGCCAAGCTAACCTGCCATTTCAAACAGAAACGCGCACTGGGGTGGCAGCCTGAGCCTGCGGGGGGAGCCCAGTGTGCAGGCAGCCCCGGCTGGCCGGGAGCAGCAGCAGCACGGCAGGGCTGGGGAGCTCCTGGTGGCACTCCCTGCCCCGGCAGGTCCCTGCAGGGCTGGGGGCAGCCGGGCACTCCCTGCCCTGGCAGGTCCCTCCCTGCCAGGGCTCGGGGGAGCCGGGCACTCCCTGCCCCAGCAGGTCCCTCCCTGGCAGGGCTGGGGGCAGCCGGGCACTCCCTGCCCCAGCAGGTCCCTCCCTGGCAGGGCTGGGGGCAGCCGGGCACTCCCTGCCCCGGCAGGTCCCTGCAGGGCTCGGGGGAGCCGGGCACTCCCTGCCCCAGCAGGTCCCTCCCTGGCAGGGCTGGGGGCAGCCGGGCACTCCCTGCCCCAGCAGGTCCCTCCCTGGCAGGGCTGGGGGCAGCCGGGCACTCCCTGCCCCAGCAGGTCCCTCCCTGGCAGGGCTGGGGGCAGCCGGGCACTCCCTGCCCCAGCAGGTCCCTGCCAGGGCTCGGGGCCGGCTCTGCAGTGCCCACAGGATCAGGTGGTTGCGGAGCCGGGCGCAGCCGTACGATGCAGCTGAGACAAGCACAGCCCCCGGCAGCCTCTGGAGCTGCTCTCCAGAACAAGGCGACCTCTAAGCTCCAATCCATCACAGAAACGATGTGCTGATACTGCAGGACACCACGGTAAGTTTGTGCTTTTTGATTTTACTCACAAAATCCTACTACCAAATCAGAGAAGGAAACGGGAATGGAATTAGGAGCTGATGACAGATGCTTGCACCAGAAATTTGCTGCAGTGTCTGAGATTTCTTACTAACGGTAACTCGGGTTCTAAACATGTGTTTCCAGCTTTGAGATCGTAATTAACATTGTAAGGAGGAAAAAATGCTACAGTGCGTGTTAGCATGAACACTGGAATTTGGGGTTCAAGCTAAATTCCTACGATGTATTTTAACCAATTTACTTAAGCAAACAGCATGCCTGGATGGGGGGGACTGCTACATTACTGCAGAGATTTGTGAAGATCCAGTTGACAGCCATTTTTTCATCCTCTATAAATGAACACATTATTCCAAACATAATATAGGCTTCAAATCACTAAAAACAAGAAGCAGACATTGTATAACGTTTGGAAGAGACTTGCGTTTTCGGAAGAAAGCCCTCATTTGAGCTGGAGGGGGAAAGGGAGATGAAAAAAACAAGTCTCATTCTGCCAGACAACATGACAGGCTGAAGGGATGCTTTGTGAAGTCTCTCTTGAACAATTCTAAAAAGGACCGTGCCACAAAGGGGGTTATTGATATTTTTACTTAATTTCTCCTGCAAGTGGCCATTGCCAAGACAACCCTTATACGGAGATAAAATGTATTACATGGATTTAAAGGGTGTCATTTTGGTATATTTATTTCCAGGCAACAATGGAATACCAGATATTGAATACATCTACCTGTCTGCTGGTCCTTCTGGTTTTCATACCCACTGGTTTGGGTATCTGTCCTTCTAGCTGTAAGTGCTCAGGAAACGACAGGAATGTGGACTGTTCAGGCAGAAACTTAACTGTACTGCCCCAGGGACTTCAAGACAACCTTACATATTTAAACCTGTCCTTTAACCAGTTTGTAGATCTCGATCATCAGCTAACGAGGTTCACCAATCTGAGGACCCTTGATATTTCAAATAATTGGCTCAAGAATGTTCCTGCTCATCTGCCCAAGTCCTTATGGGAATTATATGCCACAAACAACAACATTAAAGTTCTTCAGAAACTTGATACAGCTTACCAGTGGAATCTTAGAGTGCTCGATATTTCCAGGAATATGGTGGAAAGAGCTGTCCTGATCAACAACACACTGAGCAGTCTCAAGTTTCTCAATCTCAGCAGCAACAAACTTTGGACAGTTCCAACCAATATGCCCTACAACATAGAGACAGTGGATCTATCCAATAACTTCTTGTCCCAGATACTCCCAGGAACACTGGTGAGACTGCAACACCTCACAAGCCTCTACCTGCACAACAACAAGTTCTCATACATTCCTGACAAAGCCTTTGACCAGCTCTCCCAGCTGCAGGTAATAACTCTGTACAACAACCCCTGGTCGTGCAGCGATAACCAAACCATCCCTTACGTGCTGCAGTGGGTGCAGGGCACAGCTGCCCGTGTGCTGGGGGCCCCCTGTGCCGAGCAGCCCTGGGTGAGCACCGTGCCAGCCTCGGGCCAGCCCACGGCCCTGGACTCCAGCGCCGTGATCAGAGGCACCAAGGCAGCCGACAGGGAGGCTTCTGCCGCGGCGCCCGAGCCCACCAAAGTGACCAAAACACACAAACAACTGAAAGCCAAGGAAGTCCCTCCCTTGGGGAGCCAAAGCCCCCCGGCCCTGTTCCCCGGCACGGACTCCCCCGATGGCCCCCAGGAGGCCGCGGCCACCCGCACAATCCTCGTCCAGGACTCCACCGAGGGCACCGCCAGCCTGGCCCCGGCCACGGGATCCTCCACCACTCCCATGACTTTAAGCATCACCAGTGGAATGCCAACTAACTACTCCAAGATGCCTCAAAGCACAACCACTACCTTAAGGAAGGAGGAGGCCACGCCAGGCGTGCCCTCCCGCGCCAGCCGCTGGCCGATGGGGCTGCTCTGCCTGGCACTGCTGCACGCCCTGGCCCTGGCTATGGACTAAGGGCTTGCACCCCGTGGAAATTACTGGGGTTATTCCTGTGATAACAGCTGGAGTTAACACATCCAGCTGAAATAATGAATGAAAGAAATTCAAAGTCCCGACTCTGATCTAAAGAAAGTAACAGTTCTTAAAGACGCGCACACTAATGTCTTGATACTAAGCTGCTACTTATTTTCATATGTCTTAATTGAGTACAACTAATCTATTATTTTGTTTTTAAAAATGTGCTTATTTTGTATTTAAATTTTTCATTTTACTTGCACAGAATAAACACATCAGAATTTTAAGTACTGATTTTACGTATGATTTTGTCATTGAACAACTGGAAAAAAACAGAAGGCCTGTATCATATCTGCATTGTCTTGCTTGACTTGCCAGTGAGCAATTCCTGTAATATAGCAGCACAGATTCTTTGTAAGTAATGATGACATGCAAAAGAAAGGGAAAAAATAAAGGAACTAAACCGAACTGTTTCACTAATCAGAAGTTATTCCTGAGCAAAATCGCTAGCATGTATATCTACGTTTGCTTCATACGTATTAGAGCATTTTAAATATGAAGAACAACAGTTTTGAATTTAGGAATTAAATATGACAATGCCATGATGTCTGCTAAGAGGGTGTAAACCGAGATGGCAACATGGTCCAACTTCAGCATGGGACAGTGGTAGGGGCCAGTATCCTTCTGCTCTGGCTTGACTTAGAGACCGCAGGCAAGTTATTGCTCTCTCCATATTAAAAAAAGAAAAAAAAGAAGAAAAAAAGAGATAAAAGTAGCGAAAAATGCCAGATGTTCAATGCCATGACACTGTCAAACACCAAGGAGTTATCTACCCAAATTAATGACCTGGAACTCCTTGACTTTATGTCAAGTGACATCCTGAAATGTTAATATGTTCTGCTTAAAAGAATACCACAAATCAGCCAGAACGTAGCAAACTACTATCAGTAAAATGAAACATCAGCTGATTTCTAACACAAGTCATGTAACAAATCAATTAAGCAGTTAGCTGATGAGCTGTCACTGAAACACTCCTGACTCTTGTGACTCCAAAGAGAAGGAATGCAGGCCATGGCACTGAACACGCCCAAATCCCTGCTTTCTAAGGGCGAGCATGGATGCTCTTCTCCTCGACATCTGCTCCGCCAGCCAGTAGAAATAGCTGCACGCATGGTTCTGTCCACTCTAGGAAAACTATTTAAATTATGGCAAAGGTACCTGATATACTACAGATGAAGTTTTGCAAACAGCATGAAATGAAAACTGAAGAACAAGTTAATTGAAAAAGTATTATCCACTTAATATTACAGATCTTATACAATGTTTTCCATTCATTCCAGGCCATTTATTTTCCAGTTATTGTAGCATGAAGGTGCTGCAAAACCCAGAAAACCTCACAACCAAGACTGGAGTCCTCTACCTGTTTCTCCTAAGGTGTCAATGGGGGCTGTAGATCATTTACAACTACTGGTGTCAGAGAAATGACAACTTTCCAATTGTGAACAGTATTTCTATAACCGGATACGTGTTTTAATTTCTAACAGTAAATGTTACACAATGGATTTGTACAGTTATTTCATTGGCATTTAAGTAAAAATAAAGTTATGTTTGTATTGAACTGAACTAGTGACTGTGCTTCTTTTCTAATAAGCAGAGTAAAACGAATAAATAGATAGCATTGTATTATACAAACCTGTTTGAAGCAGTCTTATGGGGGGAAATTATGGTTATATTAAATTGCACTATTTAGATACTGATGTATCTCTAATATTGTTAAGCAATAAACTGATGACACAACACTGTGACTATCCTTCCCCTTACCACTCTTTAGAACTTAGAAACACTGAAGAAGTCCCTGCTGCCACAGTCCCTGGACAGTCCCTGGGTTTGCTAAGTGTTGACTGACTGTAGCACAGCACCAACCTATTTCCCAAGCTCAGAACTCAGCAATTCCCAGGACTGCATCATTCTCTGGCCTCATCCCACACAGTGGGAGCAGCTGGGCTTGCAAGGCAGGACTCATTACAAAATGAGGTGCTGTGGCTAAACTGCTTGATTTGAGGAAATTACAGGAAATACTGCATGTGTCTTTGCTGCAGAATCAGTACAGGATGCTAAATTCCATTGCATTAAAAAACCTACAGGGAATTGACTTTAAGGCTCTGAGAATGTTTCACCCATAATGAGACAATCTGATGACCAGCAACAGGAAACACTGCTTTCCAGAGGTTATCTGGGGCAAACTGCAAGCCCCCAGCCTGAAGGACATGCTATTCAGCCTTCAAACTGCTCAGCAGGCTAAGAAAAGCCTGGAAGGGGAAATGGGGCTCTGGGGTTTCCCAAAAGCACAGGCAGGACTGGGGAGCTGGATGCAGACCCACAGCTGGCTGTGAAGTGAGCTGGACCACGGCACTCCAGGGCTCTGCTCCCTCCCAAACCCTGCCTGAGCTGCTGCAGCACCAGGGCTGCCTGCTCAGGCTGCTTTCAGAAAGGCAGACTGGAATGGAGGCTCCCTGGTATTTTTCTGGAATACGAATGAGTCGATAAGGCACCGGGAGGAGGCAGGAGTGTGGGAGTCGAGCACTTGTTGCTGAGCAACTGCGCAGCCACTCTGAGCTGAGCTCGGGGCCTGGGTTTGTAAACACCCCGTGCACTCAGACCTCCAGAAACACAGAATAATCTATTCCCGCTGGAATTGCTATCCAAAGCAACCACTCGGCACTTCAGGGCAATATTCAAAACACCCAGAAAAGCCCTGGCACACCCTAATAGCTGGGTACTCGCTCTGGAAAGGGTAAAATTGCTGTGGGGATTGCTGCGGTCTGCAGCAATAACTCAGAGGTTTTATTCCTATTAATTAGTTTGGGATCAGCCTTAAAACCTAATGGCAGTAGTTCAGGATCAATATTCATTGATTTATGGATCATTTTTGTAACTGGATAGGGATTAAAAACAGAAGAGCACTGGCTCCAGAAGCTGGGTTGTTGCCCAGGAAACAAAATGTGAAGATAGATGACAGAAGGAATTAAATTTCACAGCACAAGGAGGACATAAACTGATCCAGATACATCAGTAAAATGACTCAACAATGCCTTAGCAACAAGATCTTCAACTATAAGAAAAAAAAGAAAAAAAAGGGAAAAAAACCAACCCCAAAAAACCCCAGCCTGCTACAAGCCCTCAAATAGCCTGGCAGCTCCAATCTCAACAATTCTTCCACATTTCACACCTTGAAAACAAACACAACACCTGTCTCAGAACCAGAAGACAAACACCCCAAATAAGCTCCACTTAGCCACATCCCTGTGAGAAGAGATGATGCCAGAGCATCGTCCCAGAGCAAGCCCTTCCTGCTGGTTTGACAGGCAGCCCTGCCAGGATTCCTGAACTGTGCAGCTGCTGAAGACAAAGGTAATAACTCACCTAGCAGCAAGGCCCATGTTGCAGTCCAACCATATTTTCAGGAATATCCCATACCTGGATAAAATGTTCAGAAATCCGCTCCTGCCCACCCTCTCTGAAGGCAGGAATCCTTGGCTGACTGGACCATGACAGTTTTGCCCAGTAAGGCATCTTTGGATAAATTAATCTTTCTGCTTTTAAAGAAGAGGGAGGTGAGCTAGGCCTAGCAAACATGTGGTGCAAACTTGTTTTGATTTACTTCCAGAAACTCTTTCTCTGCAGATGAAATAACCATTTCTTGCTCTGCAAACAAGGAAACACTGCATGTCAGGTCTGCACAGAATACATAAGGATGCCTCGGAGCACTGCCAGGCACAGTCACTTTTTAAGATGGGTTATCACTACTCTCTGCATTTGTATGCCTAATTTCTTGTCTGAACAAGGCAGGATAACAATGCAGGCATTTTGTTTTACTTGACATGAAATAAGACTGTGTCTAATGGAACAAAATGGAGAAGGAAAATGTGGCAAGCAAGCAGAGTTTTTTAAAGAGGATTCAAAAGACTGCCTTTGATTCTAACTCTGTGCATGTAAGGGGATCAAACATTAGGGATCTTGCTGAAAAAAACGATGCTCCTCATCTTGTGTTCTTTCACTCCATCCAAAGAATCACCACTGATGACATCCTCTCGTGACAACACTGAAAGTGCCCCCCCAGAGCCACTGCACAAACCACAGAGCAACCCCAGCACCCCCAGGCAGGGCTCTGCTCCCAGAGGCACAAAATGCACCCGCAATGACCAGACCATGAACAGCCCAGGGGCTGTGCCAGCACCCCAAAGTGCCTGCTGATGGCAGGGCCGGAGAAATCCCAGCCCTGGCAGCGCTGCCACGGCCCCCAGGCCAAACCAGCCTCCCCAGGGCTGGAGCACACCCCCACCAGCAGCACCTCAGCACAGAGAGCAGCTTCAGCAGCTCACCCAGTCCTCAGAGCTGCCTCTGACCACACCTGGGGGTGAGCACAGGGATCTCCCTTTCCTCAACACCTCCAGGAATGACTCCTCTCATGAGTGTAATTACTTTGAAATGACAATCTTGCTTTAGGAAACAACTCAAAAATACCGTCAGCAAATATTAACAAATAAGCTATTTTCAGACGCTTGTTTGTTACCAAGCTGGTGTCTCTTACATACACTTGACACCTCTGAGTGACAGGTTCATTTCAAACTGGGAAGGTGAAAGGTTTCTTACCGCCGAGCGATGTAGTAGAAAACAGGATTGCCAACTTTGGATGTCCCAGCTTGGTAGAAAATATTTAATGTTTTCAGTGCTTTGAACTCCTCTTTCTCATGTACCTGATGCCTAAAAAGCAATACATTGACATCAACTTTCACAACTGCCTTTCAAACAAATTTTAAAAATCCCAGACCCTCTTTACTTCCATCTCTGAACAAAAGTATTAAGTTTACACAATCTTGAGTCTTCCTTAAATCACATATATTACCACCATTTCTCATACTCGGTTTAGTTTTTTAAATTAAAATCTACTCAGAAACCTAAAAGGTTTGTGTAGACTCAGCTTTTTTAATTCTCCTTTAAAACAGTCTTGATTGCAGAGAGTCTTAAGAACTACTGATATATCCTCACATGATAAAGTCTAGAAACCCACATTGTGTGTCCCCACCACAGTAATCTCCTTACCTTGTCATAAACTCTTCAAACTTGGAACTAGTGAGATTTAAGCTGGACCAATGTGTATCTGCCACAGGTTTGTGCTCAGGAGGCCCCAGGTAGGCAAGGAGCGTTGCCATCTTGTCAAAAGGTCGTCGTCCAACAGCCTTGTGGTCCCTACAAACAACATGTTCTCTGTCAGGAAACTCCTCCTTTACTCAGCAATTCCCACTATCCTTCCTCAACTGGAACAAGCTGGATTTTCTTTTTTAAAGTAATTATGAGAAATCTTCAATGATTACTGATATTCTTCTCAGTAATAACAGAAGTAACAGAAGGGAGCATTTCCAACTTTTAACAGCTTTAGGCTGAAGGAGGGGAGATTTAGATTAGATATTAGGAAGAAATCCTTCCCTGTGAGGGTGGGGAGGCCCTGGCACAGGTTCCCAGAGAAGCTGTGGCTGCCCCGTCCCTGGAAGTGTCCCAGGGCAGGCTGGACAGGGCTTGGAGCACGCTGGGATAGTGGAAGGTGTCCCTGCCCATGGCTGGGACGAGCTCTATGGTTCCTGCCAACACAAGGCACTCCAGGACCGTGCTGGCTCTCCCCTGAGCACACACTCACGCAGGGCTGCAGGCTCACCTGTTGCTGGACAGGTACTGGCCGATTTTCTCCTGGTTGTTCCAGAGCAGGCGGTGCAGGGCCAGCACGTTGCCGTCGCTGATGAACGACAGGCTGTGGTTGACGGTGTCGCTGGCCGGGCAGTCGGACGCGATGTCCAGGAAGAACCTGCAATTGCCAGCCAGGAGCACGCGTCAGGGCGGCAGGGACGGCGAAGGGCCGTCCTGCAGGGGCACCCCAGCTCTCCCTGCACACAGCACAACCCGGCTGCTGGCCCCAGGCCGTACCTTCGCGCCGCGTCAAAATTGCTCTTCACAAAGTCATTGAAAGGCCGCATGTGCTCCTCCTTCGTGAACAGCACGTGGTTGGCAATGCTCTGAAGGATCTAAAGGGAAAATCATGGTAGGGACACACAGAGGTTTAATGCATTACTGTTACAGCAATTCACACAAACATTTCTGCCTGTGAAGTTAAACTGGCAGAAACAGCTTATCTTCACTTGTTGTCTTGAGGTGTTACAACAAAAAGCCAGTAAGTCAAGTAACTTAAAATACACTCACTTGCAAAGTTTTTTGTTTCTCATACTTTTAAATACTAAAAACCAATTTACTTTTTTATGAACTTTAAACTAGGAAGATAAATCATCTTTCAAATCACAAGTTATTAAGTATTTCTCCTGGAACTTAAGGCAGGTAAGCAAAAGCAGTAGCACATCTAAAGAAAAATATGATTTCCCAACACTTACAATGGATAATATAGACAGACCAGAGAATTTGTGTGCCCTCATTAAATATTTTTAAATTTTTTTAAAAGAAATATGACCAAATAAGATAAAAGACAGGAAAAATCCCTTCTATAGCAGTGGGTTGAACTTGATAAATGCTGGCACTGCTACCCTCACTGTGCTCATAGGAACATCGGTCTCTTTGTAACCCAAATGAGAAGTTCAAGCGAAGGGCTGGAATTCCACTCTCTTATCCATCCTTTTGGCCAAGTGCTCATCCTCAACCTTACACTGCTGAGAACTCGAGCAATGCCACGATGCATAAACACAGCACAGACACTGCACCTTCAATAAACTGACGGCTGCTACAAAAACCTCCACATTCCCCCCTTTTCTCAGACTGGCCAAGAGCAGCACTGCAGCAGGTACACACACAGCAGGGCAGGCAGACAGGGGCTGGCTTCACCTTGGACATGAGCTTGAGGCCGCGCTCGATGCGGGGCGGCGGTTTCTTGTCCAGGATGCCCGCCTCGTACGGGGACACGATGGCGGGGTTGATGAAGCGCAGGAACATGGCGCTGCCCACGGCCCCGATGCTGTTCTGGGGGAAGCGCTGGCTCACCACCTGTGCACGGACAAGCACACACAACAGGCCTGCGCTTAGCACCGGCCAGGGGCTGCCACGAGCCCTGCGTGGCAAGCCAAGCCAAGCATTCCTTCCACACCGACCATGCGCAGCACCTCGGAGCGGCACTCTCTTGCATCCCAGAGAACCAGAACATGAGGGAAGGGAGCGGGGCTCTCACACAGCAGCTGCTCCCTCAGCCGCTGCACAGCTCCCGTGGCAGGGACGCGGCTGCCAGAGCCCCTGGCCGTGTCTCAGAGCTGGCCCCACGCAGGGCCCTGCCCCTGGAGGGACCCCGCAGGTGCCTCAGGTGTGCAGTGCCCTCCCCCAGGGCAGGGAACACCTTCCACCTACTGGGTCTTTGATCTGTGTGTTTGGAACTGCACACCGAGCCACGAGCCTCTCCAACAATAACACTGTGCTCTACAGCTTCAGGAGTCATTTTCCATTTGTGAGGAGGAGCTGTTTGCAGAAATACCCTTCAGAACCATCATCTGTCCACAGCAGGACAGAAGCAGCCAGAGCTGAGTGGCCACTGCACTCCTCTGCCTACACATACACTGTATAAAACCACTGAGCAGATTTAAAATATTGTCCTTTGCCATCCAGGAAAAAAATAATTCCCAAGAAATCTCTTTTCTTTTAGGAAATCAACTATGCATTACTAAGAGGAGAGTTGTTCTTTGGATGTCTCTGATTTAACTTTGAAAAGTTAAAGACAAAGCTTCCTGACAAAAATGAAGTTCTTAGATATTCAACATGTGGTTCTATAAAACATCAATATCCTTATGTGTATACTGTAACAAGTAACAATGGTTAATCAAAAGGAGTCAGATTCTTCCTTTCCACAGAATAAAATTAGCAAACTTGATATTGTCCTGTATAGTTTAAAATAAAAAAACTCCAAACAAATCCCAGTTTAGTAAAATACTTCAAAACATAACTAATGCAATCTCAAATCATGCTGCTCAAACCAGACAAAGCCATTAGTACAAAATACACCAAAAATCACTTTGGTTCATTAGGAACTCCAGTCAGTTACCTTGTGATGCAATTACTGCTATTTTCTTGTAAAATACTGGTTTGCCCACAACTTTTGCATTTTAAACATGATTACTATTCTGCTCAGTTACAGCAAAAATAACAGTATTTAATAAAAGTCTAGATTTCCATTCTGGTTGCTTCATACTTTGTATTTTGAGGTCACTGCCAAAGAAAAGAGTAAGTCTGAACTTTTAAAGACAATGCTCTAAAGCAACCCACAGATCTAAACCCGAACACAGCAAGTTACTTAAAATGGAAAATTTGTTTTTCTCAGGAAATAATACAAGTGCTAAACCTGGGGTTTTCCCACTTCATCACAAAGGAAACAGAGGACAACGTGTCAGAAACAAGTCCCACGAGCCTCTTTCGAGTACCCCACAAATATTAAGTGTTCTTTGCCCAGGATGCAAGCTCAGGTTATCTGCCAGAGTGTTAAAGCAGCTCAACAGACCCAGATTTTTCTCAAAACCAAAGGAAACATTTTTCTTCCATAATTTTTTAATTTGAAGATGGTGGCAAGACTAGAAGAGTCAGAATATTAAATACTAAGCAGTAATGTTAAAAATGTCTCATTTACTCAAATAGGCACACAGAGAATATTTTAAATCTAACTTAATTCCAGTGTTAATTGAAATGAAAGCTATTTTGTGCCAGAATTAGTAGAATGATTTTACAGTGAGGTCAAATAGACTGAAGTGAAGATATTTTGAACAAACAGCAAAAGATTTCTGTTGTGCTTTGAAAGAAATGGCTAATAAAAAGGTCTCCAAACTTACTGATTTTTTGTTTTCCTTTTTTTCTTTTACGGTAGCTTTATTCAGTAGAGAGTGGCAAGTTGCCTACAGAACAGAGATGAGCACAAACAAGTCACAGCACCAACTACATACAGCAACAAAAAACCAATGTTGACTTGTACAAAAATTACACAGTAAAATGTAACAAACATAACCAACAGAAAATGAAATATATAAACTAAAGACTGATGATGGAGTTTTTATTCCACAGTTTTATTACATCTTATTTACAAAGCACTAAATACAAAACAAGCAAATGTTGAATTTCAATCATTTCTACTATTTCTGGCTAGATTAAAAGTCAAACCACATCAATGTGCTCATGATACACAATCTTGGGCCTTAAATGGTGTATTCAGCTTTCAAATGTATTTTACCATCCCCAAATAATTTTAACAGTACAAATAGTAGTGTTATACCTTTGAAACACATATTGCTTTTTCAATTAAATTTAGAGTTTTAAATCTTCCCAATGTTTCTCTGTGTGTCCTTCAATTTGGTTAGACCTGTGAACCATCAGGGTTATTACACTGTGAGAGGTAACTGCCATAAAACACTCTCTGGACAAAGGAAGAAAGAAGCTACAGCCTACAGTTAATTTATTAGAGATTTTCAAGTCAAGAGATCTGACTTGATTGTGCTTATTTCTGCATTTCAGTGAGATGCAAAGGGACCCACTGTGTTTTACTTCCAGCAGCACCTGAGCAAAGCCCCAGCCCTCGTGCCCGGCTCCCCAGCCAGAGGCATCAACACTGCTGGGAGCTGGGGCAGGGCTGGGCATCCCCGGGAGCCTCAGCAGCGCCCAGGGCTGGGTGCCAGGCAGCACCCAGGCACCTCCAGAGGGTCACCCTGGCACTGAGAGCTCCCACACGTCCAGGATGGAACCGGATGAAAAGCAAACACCCAACCCAAAGCAGCCAGGAAAACCCTCTGCTAAGCAAGCTGGACTGAAACCTGTGCAGGACCTATGAGCATTTAACCAGTGGCACCTCTGCCAACCTTCCCCAGTAATTTCCATGAGTGGCTCCTGGAGCAGTTGTACACACACTCTACTCACTGGGATACTGCAGCGAGAGCAAAGTTTCCACCCTCCTTTCACAAGAAAACCCATGCATGCCTGTGGGGACTGATGGAAGAGGCAGCACAGATCCTCTGAGGAGGTACTGTGAGCATGCTTGTTCTCACATCACACTCCTGAACATACATTACCTGTAAGGAGCAGGTGAATCTGTCCCAGTAGCCAGCTATTGATGTTTCCAAAGGAAAACGCTCACTGGGCTCTGTTCCCAAACAGAAACACCAGCCAGCAAAGCCACCAATATCCAACCAAAGACACCGTTTCTGTGAGGTAGCTACAGTGATTAAAACTAGCTACTAATCATTTACAGAACACATCTGGTGAGCATTCTTTGCACAGTTACTTTAACACTCCAAGCATGAAAAAACCACAACAAAATTCGGTATAATGTATTCTCACACTAGTGCTTGGGATGGAACATGTTCACCTTTTTAAAAGGGAAGTTATCTTATAAAAATCACCTATTTGGTTCATACAATAAAAATGGATCAATGCCCCCAAATCAGATCCTGGTTGTACTTTCTTTCAGATAAAGGCTAGACCTCAAAACTCCCTGAAATTTTAAGTACAGAATGTTCATCACAAATAGTGTTAGTCAAACACTTGTACAGAAATCTAGTTGTTACTAGAAACAGTTAAAGTAGTAAATATTGAAGCTAAATATCAGTTAATACCACTTGTATATCTGCCAGTAAATACTCTCTTTTGGGAACAAATTACCCTTATTACCACAGACAGTAAAGGCAAGAATAAAGCCAACACACTTGGAAAGGCTTCCATAGAAGAATCTGTGGGAATGCCTGCTGGTGAGCACATTTTTAAAATTCCATTTCATGAAGGAATTATCAAAGTTTGCACAGAAATAATTGCTACCAATGGAGCACTGAAATGGCAATAATCTGACATATCCTGGAAACAGCCTATAAACCCAGTTCTGGGATGAGGTGTGGGAGAATGCAACATCCAATAACAGAAGGAACAACCAAGGCTGTGCGTGATACTTTCGGGAACACTCAAATATTCCTCTAGTTGATGTCTGTGACACTGTGGCCATGAAGGAGACCAATCTGCCCACTTCATTTCCTGATTACAAAACCCAAACAAATCAAAAAACCCCAAAGTCACTTTGCCAGCAACCCAAACACAGCCACTGTCAGGAAGAGAAACCAAAAGCCTTCAGAGGCTTTTACAGAGCTCTCAGTCAGGAACAAGGCTCAGCATCTGCACACCTGCTTCAGTGCAAGGGCTCACAGGAACAACCCCAGACCACAAGAGTCCCAACACACATTCCCTGCTCTCACTCCCAAGCTCTGGGGATTGCAGCAGCTGTCCTGATCACCCCAGCATTCCCTGTGCAAATGTGACAGGATTTTTGTTACTCATCATTATTTCACACAGGTCAGAAAATCCATTTGCTTGGCTTTGCTTTAGACCTGAATACAGACTTTGGCTGAAAAGGCAGAAATAGCTCTTCCAGAGCACCTCACTGAGACCACAGATCCAACATTCCACCAGGCACAGCATTTCTGTGACATGCTCCAACTGGACTGGAAACTGTATTCCCAGTGAGCCTCAAGGGAACTGCTACTCAGATTTTTAGCAGCAGCTGAATCCATCAGAAACACACAAGGAGATCCAGCAGGACACTGGGCTCAGCAGCCACAGGACAGAGCAGAGGAGCTGGGGATGGGTACCTTCAGTCACCTGCTAGCTGCAAACACAAGCCTTAAAACACCCCTAGGCCCAGTGATCAGACTGGTGTTACGTATCAAACATCTGAGAAGAGCCTTCAGAGATGCCCCTGTGTCTAGCACCAAGCTCCAAACTGCTGGAATTTCACAAACCAACCCCAAAGCTTAGGGGCAGGCAAGCACTGCAGGCATACCTGGTATAAACAATGGCACACACTGCGCAGCTGGGGTGGGAACTCCGAGGAGGAATTAATGATTGCCTGAAAAAACTTGTCTGTCATTTGCAAGAGACTCCTCTGGTTCTCTTCAAGGCTCTCTGTGGGCTCCAGCCTGAAACAGACCCACACATGTATGACCAGCAATCAAACACAACACAAGCTGCACTTACATCCTTGGTAAGAACCTCATTTCCCCTTTTTCTTATGGAAATACCTGTGATCTTTTACACAAAAGTTTCCATCGTTATTTTAAACCACATAAGGAACAAATAAAAGGCCATGTAAAACTCAGCAATGAAGAGACAGATATAGGTGGAATTCTCTCAGACAATTTATACAAACATGTGCATGCACAATTCCAACTGATAACTGCATTATCAGTTCATGATGGTTTAAGATTAGAAATAATTTTGATTTTTCTAAGAGTTAGAAATAATTTAAAGCAACAGAGCAAGAGGGCTGCAGAGACAATGTGTCTGGAAAAGTGAGAGGCACAACAGTATGAAAGCATAAGAGAAATATCTGCAACAAGGAAAAAGGAATGCTATTACAGAGAATGAGTGGGAATCATGTTTACAAATAAATACAATTGCTGCTCTGCTGCCCTGAATCTCAAACCTTGTTGGATCCACCTCAAAGCTGACGTGCTGCCACTCAGGGGATGTGATCACCGTCCGCAGCAAGGGTTCCAACAGCTTCTGCAAATATGTAGCACCATAGACCTGTGTGCAGGGGAAACAAGGACAGAGCCCAGATTGACACAGGAACCTGCAAGTTCTGGAAGCTTTCAACAGCCTGAAAACACTTGGGCTGCTTTGACATAAGCCAAATTCTGTAAAACTTGGGTTTGTATATTATAATCTCACCTCTGGAACACAACCAAGATCAATTTCTACAGCTATTTCCATTCATTTCCAATTAGAAAAAAATAACAACTGCATTAACCAACAGACACTCTTCCTTAGAGCACTGACTCTGCACTTCACCTCTGTTTGTACACAACTTTTTGAACTGAAATGGGAGCACAAACAAGACCTCAGAATTTAGCAGGAAGAGTCCTCCAGCTGGCACTGGCCCAGCATCACTCATACAATTGAACCAGTCAGAAAGGCAGAAGTTTAGTGCCAGAGGGATACCTACTTTTTAAGGGCCTGAGCATAAGTGTTCTACAAGATTCACTTCATGAAGTGTTAAAACACAAAAAGTTTTCCTGCTATTGAAGAGATCTGTACCAGAGGGAAAAAAAAAGAGATTATGTACCTTAAAACAGAAAGTCATTATTTTACTGGCTAAGCTGTTTCCTCGGAAGAGTGTTTGCATGGAGTCTGCCAACTCGACCTCCTTTGAGAACATATTCCAGAGGAGCTGGTAGAGCAGGTGCCGGGAATCAAAGAGTGTGACCAGGACACGAGCCAGCTCATCCTTAAAGGGAGGAGGAAGAGTTAATCTGACTCGCAGGGAGCCAAGTATGAAATCCCAGCACTATGACAAAACCACTGAGCAGTTTGCAATAAAGCTTTATGTCTGCTATGGGCTCTGGCAGGTAAATATCAAATTACATAAAAACAATCTCTCTGCAAACGTTTCCTATGCTACTGCTTGTCTCAAAATCTGCCTCAGGATATCCAGCCTTACAAGTTCATAATGGTTATCCACACAGACAAGCTGTTACTCCGCTGTGTAACAAAGCCCAACTCATCTTGCTAAAACCTAGAAGAGCAAACACAATTCTGTGTGCCTGCATCACAGCACACACCACCCTTAATAAATAACCAGCCCAGATGCATTTATTATAATAACTGTATATAAATTGTTCCTAGACGTTAACTAAAATGCAGTTTATCACCAAGATCTGAACTTAGATTCAGTACATTATTAAGAACACACAAAGGAAGGCTAGCTATTGTCAGTGGCAGCTGTGTTCTCTCTGTATCAGACTGTTGTGGCACTTTTTATTTCACGCCTTATTATTTTAACAAAATGTGGGAAATAAACCTAACTTACCCACTGAGAACAAGGCACCACATTGGCTAAAGCCATAGCAATGGGAAGCTCCCCCTGATCACCCATCATCGTAACCAGCTCCACCAATCTCTCAAAGCGATCCGCTAGCACTGTTTCTGCCAAGGTATCAAACTCCGTCCCCTGCTGCAGGATCTTGGTGAGGACTTCCATGAAGGTGGCTCTGGTCTGGAGGTCCTTATGATAGCCCAAGCCTGCGGAGAGAGGCGGCAGCAGTGAGGGGATGCGGAGGCAGGGGGCGGGCACCGGGCGGGCGGGGCGTTACCTATGGAGTGCATGAGGCCGCTGTCCACGTTGGCGTTGAGCAGGTTGGACATGGCCAGCACGGTGCAGTGCCGCAGCGACGCCAGCCTGCGCGACATGCCGCGCTTGCGCCCGCCCGCCGCCGCGCCCTCCTCCTCCGCCTCGCTGCAGTCGTTCAGCAGGTTCATGAACAGCGTGAAGTACCTGGGGACAGCCCTCACGGTCACAGGTGCCCGGCCACGGGAGCCAACACACAACGACCCCCAAATCCTCACCCACGGGAGCCAACACACAATAACGCCCTAATCCTCACCCACGGGAGCCAACACACAATAACGCCCTAATCCTCACCCATGGGAGCCAACGCACAATAACCCCCTAATCCTCACCCATGGGAGCTAACAAACCCCCCAAATGCTCATTCATGGGAGTCAACGCACAACAACCCCCAGATCCTCACCCATGGCAGCCAATGCACAACAAACCTCCCAAACCTCACCCACAGCAATCACACAACAAACCCCCCCAAACCTCACCCACAGCAGCAATCACACAACAAACCCCCCCAAACCTCATGCCCTCCCCAGGCAGCCTCCTCAAGGCACAGCCCAAACCTTAACTGTGCTCCAACCACCTCCCAAATCTGGTGTGCCCATTCTCCCCAACACTGGTGTGCCTCTATCAACAAATGTCTTCAAAGAGAGTTTAGGTTTTGTGCATAAAAACAAATAAAATACAGTATCAAATCGAGCTAATCCTTGCTATGACTGAAACACATCTGCATTAAGCAGAAACAAAGTCAAATTTTCTAATTATTTTTAAAAGAAAATGTTTCCATAAACCTACAAAGCAGAGATTTTGAAATGGGCCAAAGAGGTAATTCCTATTGGGATAATAAAATTATTTCTGCTGGAAGAAAAGCACAGTTTTTAATAAAGGTCATATAGGGCTTCTCTTCAGAGTAATTATATAGAGAAACAGTTAAAAGTCACTATTTACTTGAGAAATAATTGAGATTTTGCTTCCATCAACTCAACACCATCTCCTTCTTCAGGCTGGAGTGGAAGCCCAGCGAGAAGAGAGACCACTGCTTCCATACTCGCCTGGTCCAAATCTCTGAAAAATAAAATTTAATAAATATAAGTCACTTTTACTTATAGCTCTACCTGCAATCAAATGCTGTTACAGTGAAGAGTGCCCCTTACCTTGTCAAGCATTTCACATCCTCATCTGTTGCTTGATTAGAAGTTCCCATTACCCAGTCTGTCAAATATTCCACCATTTTGTTCCTGTTACATATAAACAGATTGTTTAAGCTTTGTTGGGGTCTTTCTACCAGTCTGTATCACACAATAAATTGTTACAAGTGTTCAGTATCACCACAGACTAAGTAATACTTAGATGCAGCACCAGGCTCATAATCATTCTGAAGACACACAAGGGAACTCTCCCTGTACCAGCAATACTGCTGTGACAGGGCTTTGGGTTCTTTTTTAACCATCAAACCAGAGAAAACTACACTTGCCCACAGTACTCTACCCTATCAGTTAGGTAATGCCATCCTTACCTAAATTTCATTTCTTGACAAAATGAAAGGTCATCTCTCCTCTCCATCATTACTTCTACCAACTGACAGAGCTTTGTTTTTATTTGAATGGCATGTACCAGATTTCCAAGCACACGCACATACCTGAAGAAAGAAGCAAAAAAGATTAATTAATTAATTACTTCCTGCTACTTCACTTCCTCTGCTCCAAGTAATCCCCTGCATCAGTAGAAAATTTCTTCTGGCCAAAACTTTCTATCAGTGTAATAGTGAACCAAAATCTGGCCTTCAGCTGGTTTTTAACCACTAACATCAATGTACAGAAAAGTAACCAGGAATGCCTATGGCAGTGGGGCCAAGCTATGGAATGGTCAGCTCTAAAAAGCAAAGCAGCCACTCTTCAGCAATGCACTTTATGCTACACACCTTCCACAATTACTGAAGCTGTCAGAACCATAAGGAGGATCAGAAAATCAGCTGCTGCTTCTCCATGGACACAAGCAAAAAGATATAAACTAAAAGGCTCCAACTCACTTCTTAAACATAATGCCTGTGTATGAGAAGGTCAAGAGAGCTCCTTACCTAACCAGATTCAGCATCATTGTCTCAATGCTCGCTTGGCCAAGGTGTTCTGAGCTCCCTTCTGTGTGATTGTCAAGCAAATTCTTCATTATAGCGATGGTTTGCTCTACAAATTGTGTGTTGGTGTCAGTTAACAAGACCTGCAGGATGACAATTTCTGGTTAATTTTTTACACATAAAACCAAAGAAAGAGTATTTGCCAAATACACTGCAACATTTCAAAAATCTCATGGACAAGCATTTTTCTAGTTACCACCAAGCCAACAGAATTCCAATACATGTCACAATTCAATATGTGAACACTGCCAGCCATAAGGATTCCACAAACAATCTCACAGATTCTGCACTCAAGAGTTCACTATTCAAGAATGTTAAATACAGCCTGGAGTCATAACCACAGTAATCATTAACATGTGCTGTGATGATCATTCTGCTCACAGGGGGTGGGCACAGAAGACAAACAGGGATCCACTTCAGTCACCCGGGGGAAAGACGGGACTGACACAAATGTAAATAGCATCACATGTAAATAGTATCAAATAGTGTCAAATAGTATCAAATGTAAAACCGTGAATCACCTGTCCTTGGGAATCAAAGAACTTGCTGATGGTATTCTTCAGTTTGTTGAAGAGCATCGGGTAGAGCGCCGGGCTGAGCTCCAGCCCCACCAGGTCTTTGATGTTGGTGCGGATCTGCAGCCCCACCTTCTCGTGGTTGCAGACCATGAGGGTGAGCAGGCGGTCGATGAATTTGCTGACCGGGGTCTCCACGCTGCCCTCGGTGGAGACCATGGAGATCATGGAGCCCTTGCGCTCGTTGAGGGGGCCCATGGGGGGGCTGTAGGTGGCCAGCCCCGCGCTGCTGCGGTGCTGCAGGCACACCCCGCCCAGGGCACACAGGAACCCCGTCATGTTGATCCACTCCTGCAGCGACTCCGTGTCCGACAGGTCGATGGAGCCGCCGCCGCTGACGTGCGACATGCGCCGCTTCACGATCGTCTTGTGCAGGCTCTCGGTCACCTGCACGCAGAGGTCGTTTGCCGAGTTAAAACTCAAATGCCTTAAAATATATAAGCCTAAAGACTTGTTTTCAATTTCAAAATGTTGAACCAATGGAAAAATTCATAGTCACCTGCCCATCTTCCATTTTGGTCTTTGGATAGTTAAGGATTAGTTTTGTAGCTTGTTCCCATTTTGCATGTGTATCCTCCCAGGCCTGAAAGAAAATAAGATATATCAAGACTTAACTTCAAAACTACTTGTAGTGACAATATCTCTGTGTTTGTTTTTTTAATATGCACACAGAGCACATGAAGTGAGAAGTTAGTTCACCTCTGTGTTGCCTGCAGTGGGGTGTTCAATGCGCCTCAATAATGCCATCACTCTCTTCTGAAGAGCTGCTCTCCCTGCAAAGGGCACAGAACATTGAACTAAGTTTTTGAAAATCCACCTACATCAAATTTGTGATTTTTGAAAGTAATTATTGAATTAAGGGGAACATATCCCCCTTACAGTCTTTAGAAAGTTAGCTTCTTGTTACACAATTGTAAAATCCTCCTGAGCTCAGTCACTCAAATTCCTTACACTTTCTAACAATTCTAATAACTAAGACATTCCAGGAAAAGCCAGAGCAGCAAGAAATCAAGAACTTCAACCTGTTTAAAGAACTCCAGCACAGGTAACAGCCTTTTGTCCAGGTACAAAATTACTTTAAGTGACTCATGACTCTCACCTGTTGACATCATGTTGCTCACAGATGCAAACTCCATGAAAGTGTTGTAGTTTGGCAAAAAATTATGCACTGAGACCTCATCTACTCCACATCTGATGTCGGCCTCCTCACAGAGGTGACGGAAGCAGGACATGGCCACCAGGACTGCCTCGATATCTGGGCTCCACAGGAACATGTATAAGGCCACTTCCAGCTTGGTCTGGGCTTGGCGGCAGATCGGGGTTCCGCTGCAGCCTGCGGTGCTCTCCTGGCAAACACACAATTCCCAGTGGGGAACACTGCTCGTGAACATTCAGCCCTGGCCACACTGCGTTTGAAACTGCTTTTGTTCTAGTAGGAATAAGCCATCCTAAAAAGGATCAGAGCTCATATATGCTGCCACAATGCTGTTTGCAATTGTAATCAAAAAATATCCGCCAACATTTAAACTGAAAAAATGTTACTTTGTAAAGTCTGAAACATCATTGTTAACCAGCACATTAACTCTAAAGGTAATTTAATTTCTACTTGCCCACAGGGTTTTTCTCAAATGTTAAAATTAACTATAAACATGTATTACTTACTATGGAAGAATTCCCCTTCGCTTTCCTCAGGGTAGCCCCTGGTGCACAGCGCATCATTTCCTCATGGTCAAGAGAAATTTGACTAGCTCCACTTCCAGAGACATCATAAAGGAAAAGGAAGTGGCAGGAACTCCTATCTGATTGCTATAAAGAGAGGGGATGAAAAGAATATATCAATTGATACTTTAAAAGAGTAAAAGGCATAGATCTGAGGAAGGTAAAAAGCTCTTGGACATTTACACAGTACTTTTTCCACTGCTTCACTCAGGGTGTTACCAATTTCCTTGTTTTAATGGTATCCTAGACTGATATTTCCCCAAAAGAAATACATTATTTGATACTTTAAGAATATCAGAAAGAAGCAAGTCAGAATTCTGGGACTCAGAAGAACCAGAGATGCAAAAGGAAACTTCCTCCATCCATAAGCATGTGTATTTTACCATTAACTACCTTCCCTTTTTCTCACCTTGGGGACTATTTCCCTGTATTAGGCAAAGAGGCACAAGGCACATGTTTCTGTGAAATGTTCCTTTTCCAGGCAAGTACAGCAACCTGTGCAGCCAAAGAGGAAAAAAAACATCCCGAACCTAACTTTAGTTACCCATTCTAACCAAGGTGCCTCACAAAGCAGAGAGGGAATTAGAGAACAGAACATGTAGGAGTAGCTACTTAATCTTTTCCAATCAAAAATAACCTGGTAAATAAAGGAAGTGACACCAACAGGGAACAATTCATGTTAATGATCCTAACAGGGAGATGGTAATGTTCACTTACTTTGTTTTTTAGCAGAAATTTATTCCTACAGATGAGAATCTCTCGCAGCCACTTGAGGATTTCTGTACTGCTGAGCATCTGATGACTTGTGAGCTTCTTGCAGATATAAAAAAGCATTTGTGAACTGCAGCAAAATGAAATTCAGCATCAGCCTTCTGATGGAACACCAACACTTCTGAAGGTATTACACTACATTTCACATAGAAATAGGCACTTAGAATGAACACCCTGTGCAAACACTACCCTGGGCTTCCAGCAGTACAACAGAGAGGTGAGAGTGTGCATGGACAGGCCAAGCTCCCCTGGGACCCTTCCCAGCGCCCGCGGCCTGGAGCAGCTGAAGCCCCGCGGGCAGCCCGGCCTGGAGCTCCAGCTCTGCCCGGGACAGAGACAGCACAGACAGGGCAGCACGAGTTACCTACACTGCTCTGACAACGTGTCAACTCTGCTCTGGAAGGAACACATCTAGGGATGTTCCTTCTTCACATCCCGCCAGGCCTCACACTCTCTGTTAAAACTGCCAAAGGGTCCAAATTAGCGTCAAGTGTGACGGGTTTTCCCCCCGCCCGAAGAGATCGTGAACTCCCTGTTGTTGCAAAGCTTTCCCAAAATACTCACAGCTATTTCAAAACAGAAGACAAATCAAAACAGCTATTTCTCTCATTTATATAAGTTAATTTACATACCTGATCTCCCAGAATGTTTCTATAGGAGCATCAGGATTCCACAAGTCAATGCTGTCCAACTGGTGCAGAACCAGCAAGGCCTAAAGCCAAAGAGAGTTATACTTAAAGACAGAACTTTACAGAGTACCTGAGCACAGGCAGAGAAACAGGTGCAGTCATATTCATTAACTGTTTTAAGAACAACAAAAGATATAAAAAGCATTTTCCATAGAACAGCAGGAGTTCATTGTTAGTCAGTGTCGACAGCATTTCAGTTTAGTCATTACTCCACGCTCATACTGCAGACGCAGAGGTTTTCCCTGGTATCTCTGTCCCAAGCCATGCTGTACACACACACGCACACACACACACACAGACTCTGCTTCTGCAGGAGAGGCTGTGGCAGCAGCAGTGCCCATGCAGGGAGCCCACCCAGGGCTGTGCCCCTCACCTCCATGGCCTCCTGGGCGATGTCGGGCATGCTGGACTGCGGCACCAGCTGCACCAGCCCCGTGATCAGCTCGGCCGTGCTGCCCTGCGAGTCGGGGCCCTGCTTCCTGGGGTTCTGCACGGAAACACACAACACAGGCTCAGCTGCAAAGCCTTCCCTGCTTGACCACACTGCTGACAGCTCCTGCAGCACTCCTGCTGCTGAACTAGGGGGATTTGGGGATCCTTCAGAGAATCTGTTATTTTATTTTTAATCCATAACACGCCTTGCATATCATGTCTCTGACAGAACTGGAATGTTTTTATATTAAACCATCACAGGCCTGAGAAAATGGAAGATCTAAGACAGTACTCATTGAAATGATGACTAATTTCCAACCTCCTTATTTTAATTTTCTTCTATTCCCCTCTCCTTCCCCCACCTTCCCCTTCAGAGTCACAGAACTTCATGCTCCCCCTCATTGTGTTGCTCTGATTCTGTAAAGTCTCTTACAGTTTCTTTTTCCTTTAAAACCACAGGACCATCATAACCAGAGAAAAAGATGAGTAGGAAGTGTCCTAGATGGTCAGGTGACCATTAATTTTCACTCATTTAGTAGCTTCAAAAGTAAATTCCACTATGACTGAACAGCATGACAGTAGGATTTACTTACACACAGCAAAAGCTTTGGATCTGCATGGATCAGTTTCACCAAGGACAACAGCAAGAACTTATAGCTTCTGGTTTCCAAATCAGTAGGTTTTTCTTTAAATTTAAGGCTTGTCATTTTCTCCTTAAATGTAAGGCTCTGATAGAAGAAAAAAGAAATGACAGTCTTCCTCAGGAAAGTAGTCAAACCTAACAGTTACAATTAAACATCTTATGAAATGTATTGCTTTTATCATCTATAATTCAAGAAAAAGTTTAAAAGTACACAAAACTCAAGTATAGTCACATAGCCTTCTAGTTCAAAATCCCCTCTCACAGGCAATCACTACTGTATCTTTAAAGTTCCCTTAACAATTGTTTCAGTAAGCTGCACGAAGACATAAGAAAATTTTTTGCAAAAGAGACAAACTGTGGCGAAAGAAAAGCAGAAAAAGTACCAAAAGGAATTACTGGTTATGTCTCTGGTCTGAGACAGAAATAAAAATAAATGTTTCCAACTTGTTCTGAGTACATGAGAGGGAATTCCTTCTAAAGGCAAAGTAATGTCTTTATTTTCTGCTACAGCCCCAGGCCAGATGCTTGCATGTTCACCTCAACAGCCTCTGGAAAATGAACCTTTCAATTCTAAAAGGCACACAGGGCATCACTTAAATATAAAAATCTGCCTTCAGCTGAAAAATCAGTGAACTACTCGTAAGTTTTGAACAAAAGGAGAAAGCCTTTACCATTCAAGGTAAATGATGAGCTATGACATGGTATGATTAACTTCTACAAGAAATTAGGTCTTCATGTTATTTCAATAATTAGTTATTGTGCAAATATATGGAATAAAACCTACCACATAAAGCATCTGATCAAGAAATTGATAGTCCAGTGGTAGAGGCAGCTAACTCTGTGCTAACCCTTGGTTTGCCACAGCTCAGGATTTCTAGGAGAGGCACGTGGCAAAAGGAAATGTGCTTCTGTGAAAGCACTTATTGCCTCCACACAATCCAAAGTAAAGAGTGTCAGTGAGAAAGACAAGCCAGGCTCTGTGCAGTGCACCAAGGAACCAACAGCAGCAGGACACTGACAGACAGCACCGGACAAGGACAGACGTGGAGGAGTTCAGCATCAGTGAGTTCAGGCTGGAAATGAGGAACCAGCTCTAAAGCAGAGCAGGGGCACGGGGCAAGAGCATCGTGCTGGGCACAGAACCAAGGGTGCCCTCCCGGGGGAAGGAGCTCCGCTGGCGCTGCCCGGGGCTGGCGGGCTCTGCGGTAACTATGCACAGAAAAGTCAGCGCAAGGAAGGGCTTTTCTGCGGTAGTTACGGGTCATACTTACAGCAGCAGAGGCCCAGGGCCATACAAAGCAGGGGCTGGCGGGCGTCTGAGCACGTGGGCAACAGCAGCCAGGCAGAGGGAAAGTGAGAAGCAGAAGACAAAGCACCACCAGTCAGAGCAGGGGTATTGTCAGGGCAACTATTCTCCAACAGATGAATACACACAGGTGAAAAGCAAGTTAAACATGGAGTAGCTTTCAACCAAAAGCATTGCGCTCATTTGCTCTCCTTTGAGAAGCCCAACAGGAATATTTTTATGTCTCATTTTAGGCTCTCTAAAACAACCTACCAAGACCACTTGCCACAGCAGAAGTCCTCAAGGAATGTTCAGAGGAGAATGCAGCAACACAGCTGTGTGTGGACTTACTGGAAGAATTTGGAGGAACTACAAATCTGAATTTACTCAAGACTTTCTCCAAGACAGCCAAGAATATTAAGTTTATTTCATAATGGCTGAAAAATCTTTTACTTTGTTGCTGTCACAAAGACCAAACAGTCAACTTGCTCAACATAAAGCAAGACAAATGCAGATGCCAATCATGGTAAAAGTATCACAGTTTTCAGTGATTGCCTTCACATACAGAATGCTTTGGTTTTTCCACATTAAGCAAGGATGGACATGTTAGCTGGCTATTCACAGAGCCAGAAAGCTTAAAATGGACAGTTAGCCACAGAGGACAGTTAGAGGACAAATACTTGTATGTAGCCAGTTTAAAAGCACCAGGAAAACTGAGAGACATTGAACTAGGAACAGCCAATCCCCCATCACTGCAGGGCTACAGAGCACGTGTGACTCCCTGCTGCTCTGTTCTTCCCCGCTCTGGTGTCCAGCGCAAAGCGCTGAAGAGGAGGGCAGGGCTGGGTGCCCCACGCAGGGCCAGGTGCCCTAGGGCTGGCTGCCCCAGGCAGGGCCGGCTGCCCCAGGCTTACCGGGGTCATGCGGATGGCAGGGTGCGCCCCGCAGCCCTGCATGGCGCGGTGCAGCGTGTCGCTGAACATGCTGCGCAGCTCCACGGCGTGGCAGTACACGGCGTCGATCCGCGGCCACCAGTCCAGCGCCGACTGCAAGGCAAGGGCAGCGCTGACCCTGAGCCGTGGCTCTCAACCCCTCACCCCAGCCCTCGCCCCAAATTCCCTGTACATTGTACCAGTATGCCCAGTCATCCTGCAAGCCCATTATCAAACCTATAACTTTAAACAGGCTGCAACTGAAGCAATGATTCCGACCTAGCTGCTCACTACAACGCTCTGCCTCCTGAACAGGCACCGACCCCGAGATGTTCTGCACTCACAGGATCTAGCCTGCCATCCAAATGGTATTTACTAAGCAGATATTGATCTGAACAGAACCCGCAGACACTGGGCTGATGAAATACTGCCAGAACTTACGTTTGTGATGATTCGGTGGAGTGAATTTACCAGCACATAATGAAATGTTGATGGGGAATTCTGTGCCAAGCAGATCTACAATAAAAATACATAAAAGCCACTTAGGAATATCTTTGTCTTTGCCATCTTTCTTATCATCCTGAAAAACATTCTGGAGCCTTTTTATTAAATTGACAAAGCTGTCAAATCTGAACAAGAGAAGCCTAATCAGCTGTGAAAAGATTTATCAAAACATGCAGGGATTTATTACTAAGGGATATTTATACAGTTGAACTCATTTATGAGCTTCAAGCTGCTGTTAGCACAGCTTTTATAACTGACAGATTGTCAATAGTATGTAGAGAATGACTTACCATAAGCAGTGTTCTTACCTTGAAGTGTTGGTTATTGTGAGGATTTATGCGGAAGCAGGAAACCAAGCAGTCAATCATCAGGTCTACATCTGCATTCTGATTGCCTCTTGAAAAAGGTTTGCTTGGGTTAAACAGCAAATTCTATATAATTCAGAAAAATATAAATATATAAATCAGATACCGTTATTATGCTTGGCTACTTTTAATAAAAAACTTTCCATTGAAAACCACTGGTATTCAATTAAGAAATTCAAAATTAAGTTCATTATTTCAAATTTCTTCACTGCAATAAGGAAATAGACATTCTTACCTTAAGATCTACTACCATGGACTGCACTAGCAGGAAAATGACAGAATTATCTTCCCAGTTGATGTACGTAGATGCTTTGCACAGTTTAACACAAGCAATAGCAGCACTTTCAGTCAGCTGCCTGCTCCCACTGTGTCCTGCCAGGGCCTTCCTGAGATTGTCCAGGAACAGCTTCTGCAGAATTCCAAGCAGGGACAGTTATAACCAGACACCGTGATGGCAAAAACCCACTGGATGCAGCACCCTGGAGGAATCCTGTCATTATTAAAGACATTCCCTTTGACAGAGCTGGGGCAATCAGAATGGCACAAGAGGTGGTTGTTCACTCTCAGCCCTCATGCTGCAGCCACATCAAACCCAGCACCTGTGGGGCTCACAGCCCCCTGCAGACCCCAGACCCTCAGCACAGCTGCTTGCTGCGGGTGGAGGCAGAGGAAATCACAGCACAGAGATTCAAATCTCCAAGGAAATGGAAAGTTCTGAAATAACTTTGTTTGGGACATACTATCTGTATGAATTACTGACAGTAAAAGAACGTATGTAAGGTGAGAACTTAAAAAGAGTGCATAAATTTACACATGGAATTGCAATGTGCTCTTGAAGGAGGAAAGACAAAATTAAACATCCTTGAAATACAGAATCAGCAAAACCAAGCCAACTCTAAAAACCAGAGCCAGAATTCATTCTCTTACCTTGTTCATTTTAGTTTCCTCCACCACATCCTTTGCTATATCTTGGATTATCTCTGGACACAGGACCAGGAGGATGATCTGCAGTGGCCACACTGCTGCTTTACGTTTCGTGCTCTCAGCAAAGCCATCCACTAAATCAAACAACTTCTCAGCACAATCTGCATAAAACATAAGCCCAAGTCCAATACCAGTTTTAACTATGAAGAGGTAAAGAACAGGTATAAAAGAGCAGAGGGATGGTTCCACCTACACAGAAGGAAAGTTCTGGTCTGCGCAATACTGACATGCTACTGGGGATCAAATGGTCTCAAGCCAGTTAAAGACATAGTTTACCTGAAAATATAAATTCTCCTCTCTTTTTCACTAGAGACAAGTAAAGGTGATGTTCTCTAAGTTTTACCCTGTATCAAGATGAAAAATATAAATTTAAAGAGTCTCCATCTTTTGGGGTTTATTTCTTTGTGTTGTGAAGCACAAAATGAATCTCGTTTAAGAGGGGAGTCAGGAAAGAAAACAGACAGGAACATACTCTTGCCTGCCCTGACAAAGGCTGACAGAAATTTGTTTATTTGCAGGCTGCACAAGGAGCAAAGAGGGCACAAAATGCAAGTGAATGCATCTGGTGATATCTGAGAAACCACCCTTGAACACTGTCATGTGTTATGCCTTACCAGCCATGTCAGTCTGGGGGGTTTGGTACAGCTTTGTGAATTCATCAGGATAGTTTTCCACCCAGTTCCAAAATGCCTGCAGATAATGGGAAACACCTTCACATTCCAGAGCTTCAACAATTTTACTGAATTACACATTTAAACAAAGAGAGGTTTTATTCTTAATTCTAATCACTCAAAATTTCTTGCAAAACATATTTGCATCAAAGGGAGGCAGCAATTTTTATTTTATAGTAAATTACTGAATTGCAACTATTGCTAAACTAGAAGAACGTCTACAAATAAGCAATGAAACAGAAGTACTGAACACTTACCTTCTCAAGGCTGTTGATAACAGCTAACTGAGCTACTTTCTTTAGAGCTTTAAACTTGAATACAGTCTCTGTAAAGATAAAATATTTCTGCATTTAGAACAGAAACTTGTTCTAAAAACAACACAGGTTATACAAGATAATTGAAGCACAAAGCAATTTTCAAATCAATATTTTAATAGTACTTAACTACTCTTAAATACTTCAGTAAATACATGACTGCTTGGAGTAAAACAGAGCAATAAACCCAGATATATCAATTGCACTGTGTCATCTCTGACTAATCAGATTAAAATAGAAATATTTCAAAACACAGGCTCAGACCATACCTTGCAAGAGTCGCTTGAGTTTTGAACAATCCACACTGATGTACTGTAAAAGTTCAATATCATGAACATCAGCATTATCTTCTGAACAAACAGTCAGTTCCTGCAATCTAAAAATACACAGAGTAAACAAACTTTTTCATCAGATCCTGCCAGACAGGTAGGAACACACCTGTGAGATTATATATTTCAATAGCAGGAGAATGTTCCATCATCTCAGATGAACATTTCCAGATTTAGAAATAAAAGATCTTGCACGATTAAGACTTAATATTACAGTCTTGTGCCATCCTCATACTGAAAATGGAGCTAGAAAACCAGTGATGATCTTACAAGATGTCAGTACCTTCTGTGGATTGACTGTGCCCAAGATTTGCCTAAATGCTCCTGTTATCCACCCTCCTGTGGCAGTAACCTTGTCATCCTTTCAACTCCACACTGAGGTCATGGACTCCTGACACCTTTAGGCTACTGCTCCTTCCCAGCAGGTCCTGCCCCAGGTAAGAGCTCAGAGCACAGCAGGGACTGAGGGTACTACTGGGTATCACCGCAGTGAGCTACAACCATTCTTGCTCCACATTTCTCTGGCCTGAGCACACAGGATGAAGTTTAATCACACCAGTTTAAACACAACAGCATCTTTTCACACTGCTGTCCCAGAGAATTTACTCAGCATCTCCCAGACACCAAGCCACTGATCACTGCAGCATCTGTTCCCACAAACTCGGAGTGCCACGGCTCCTTCCAAGGCTACAGATGTGTTTCAGACATGGAATGTGATTTCTAGTACTAGACACAAAAGCAGTTCTTCATGTCTTCAGTGCCAAGAAAACTTAACAGCCCTCGCTGGGAATGGGAAGGTCCCCACTGCTGTGCTTTTCATGCCAAAAATCCCCCAGCTGCTGTGCAAGGCCCAGAAATATGCCTAAACAGGAAACCCAGGTCAGGGATCAGCAGTGCTGACTGGCAGCAGGCTGACCCCCGTGGAGACCAGCAACAATTGGTCAAACATTTAACTGTTGCTGTACAAGCCATCTGCAAGGGAAAACAGGTTAGGGGAGAAGCACTCTGCTCCAGCTCAAAGGGATGCTGAGGGGGGCTCTGGAGCAGGGGAACAAACCATGCTACAGGCGTACAAATACACACAGATCCAGCCACTAGATTCAAGGATTCTCAAAAAGTTTCAACCGAAAAATGCTTCCAATAGAAGGAGCAAAAGAAATTGTTTCCATTTCCATAAGCAACAAAACACTATCAACCTACAGAATGAAACAACATTCCCCATGCTAGCTGCCAAGTCTATGTTCTTGAAATAAAGTTATTAAAGGTTCTGTAACAACTTAGAAAATACTTTAAATTTCAAATTACTCGATCATTTTAGACTGAATTCTAAAACACAAACATTTTCCAAAGAAATATATAAACATATGAGGAAAATATAAATCTTTGTTTCAATTAAATTGGCTCGCTCATTGCTATGTGACCATGTAAGGCTGCCCAAGCTCCATTTCTAATAATTCAAGAATGATGTCAACTGTAACACTGTGTGACAAGAGCTAAGCCACTTCAAGCACCTTTCAAAAATATCAAAGTACTTCAGTAATAAAAAGCTTAGCACACCACTCTAGTGGACTGACAAATGCTGAAGCATCAGAAGGATCTGGAACAGAGCAAAAAGAGACAATAGATGGAAATTTTAGGCCTGTCTCCCTTCTTACTTAGAAAAGCAGAAAATCCAGTTATTTTTACAGTAGATGTGCTGTGAAACTCAAATCAGAAGACAAATGGGTCTTTTCCAACAAGTAACAAACAGCCCAGCTGTTTGTCCCCTTCAGGCATAAGACAGATTTAACATAAAAGCTTCCTAGCAGGAAAACAATCATGGGGCTCCAGCAGAGTTGTGGACAATCACCAGTTTCCATTCCGAATTTGTAAGTAAATGGATACAACCATTAGCTTCGGCATTCTTTTTTTTTTTCCTAAGACACATTGCACCCACAATAACTTACTCAACTTTGGCTGCATTATCTTCACTCACCATTTTCAGTGGTATTTTTGAAAGCAGATTAAAAAAGGCAATAAATGCAGCCAGTAGTAACCCAGGATGGGGTTGAAATGGGTTCATTTCATAACCTGAAACCCAAGTAAACCTTTTACTCTGCCCAGTGAAAGGTTGAGGGCATTCCATTTGAGAACTACCGCATTAAAGAGTTGTAGTGTGTTTTTAAATTTCTTGTTTTGTTCCCCCATTTTATGTACTGTTCCCCCCTGTTCTTTGTAAAATGGTTCTTCCCCCTCCAATTTTCCCGCCACAGAGTCTTTGGCAGTTATGTTACTATGGTTACCCCTGCCCCTGTTAATTGTCAATCTCCCAAATTACATAACTGCTCCTCCCTTATCCCACCATATAAGTAAAGTTTTCCTCCTCCCTGGGCCCAGTCAATCACCCCCCACTCCTCCCTGCTTTCTAGAACATTCTTCTCTCTGGGGGTTGTGGTTGGCTGGTGTTCCGGGGCCCCTCCTTTGTTCTACGTTTATTGGATAAGTTCTTGTGTCAGTTTTCTTATGTACCTCCCCACATGCTCCCCTATTGGTTAGCTGGGCTTCCCCTCCCGTCTCCACCCCTTCCCTGTAAAACTCTTGTCTCCCCCCCGTGTTCGGGGCCATTTTGCTGTGGGTTTTTTAGCCTGTGGGTTTGCCCTGTGCTGCATGTGGGCTCTTCAATAAACCGACGTTTTACCCCCAGCAAGTGGTCGCCTCCTCTCTCGTCTCGTCCAGCGCGAACCCAAGTCCGCAATCCAGCCCAGCCCGAGGCCAGGACGCCAAGGGGGGCTGGCTTCCGATGCGCAGGGGCGTCGGCCGCTTTACCCCTTCAGCTAGCCGGACTTAGGGCCGTTTACGCCCTCGCGCGGTTTGGTGACCAACGTTGGGGCCGACGAAGTGGACTTTTGACCACGGACTGGGCCCTGCGGAG
The DNA here is from genome assembly GCF_028551555.1 of Melozone crissalis. Classification (NCBI taxonomy): domain Eukaryota; kingdom Metazoa; phylum Chordata; class Aves; order Passeriformes; family Passerellidae; genus Melozone; species Melozone crissalis. The sequence goes on from NW_026535835.1 coordinate 11,511,892, forward strand.
TTGGGATTTACTTACCCTCTGGACGCCAGACTACCCCGGGTAGTAGCAGGCTTCGTTTTAGAAGCACTGCTCCCCGGCGGGAGTCGGGACTCCTCGCACCCTCAGAGGACGACTCCCCGAGACGAGCGACCCTCGCCTGGTTTTTTCTTTGTCGCCGCTGCAGGATTGGTGAGTTCGGGCCCCGTCCTGGGGACTCTCCGGCTTCCCCTCTGCCTTTTTAACTTTCCCTAGGGGTATATGCCCTGCGTTGGGGACCTACCCCCCGCCTTCTCTCTTTGAGGTTTTTCCTCGCCCCCGTGCCGTTTTTGTTTTCTCTTCCCTTTGGGTGCCGGATTTCCCCAGACGTGGGGCCGGACCCATCACCCAATCTCTTTTTCCCTCCGGCTGTTTACCCAGACTTTGGGGCAGTGGGGGGGTCAGGGGCCGGCGGCAGGCGGCTCATTGTTTAAGTTCTCGTTGTTTCCCGGGCGTGCGGTTGCGTCATCAGAGGATTTTCCCCCTTTCTAGCGGTAGCAGTTTCTGCTCTAGAAAGGCGCAATGGGTGCCGGCTTGGGAAAATCCCAGAAGGAGGTTTATTATGTTGTGAAGGGTTTGTTGCTTGGGGGTGGTCAAAAAGCCCGCGAGCAGGAGTTAAAATGTTTAGTTAAGTGGGTATTTTCTAGGTTTCCCGAGGTCTCCCCGGAACGCGTAAAAGAGCCGCGGTTTTGGGCAGCCGTTGTGGCAAAATTAGAAGAGGCCATAAATTCCGGGGAGACAAAACTAGCCACCGTGGCGTATTGCGCGCGCAGAGTTCATGCGACACTCCGGGCGTCTGGGGAGCCTAAGAAAAGTCTCGCGGTTTCTGGTTTGTCCCCTCGTTCTCCTCGTTCGGTTGCCCTTGTCCCTCAAACCTTTTCCTCGTCCCGTAGGCATGAGCCCTCGAGGGGAATTTTGAGGGCCGACCAGAGGCAGGGGGTCCATCCTGCCCCTGCTCCCCCTTGACCGGCTCGGCCTCCGCCTTCGAGGAGCCCTGGCCAGGCTCCTTCTCCTCCCTTACCCTCTACCCCAGTCCCCAAGTCCCCCATTTCAAACCCCAAAGTTGTTCGGTTTTGCGAAGACCCTCAAAAGGGGTCCCTTGGTGCCCGAGATGGCGGCGGCCACGCGGCCGCTCCCGCCAGGGCTCTTTCCTCTCCTCCTAACCCTTTCCTCCCTGATGCCAACCCCTTCCTTCCCCTGGACCCAACCTCTTTTTCGGTCGTCCCTCCCCCATCTCTTCTCTCTGCTCCTTCCATTTCTCCGCCCTCCAATCCTCCGTCGGCTCCTCCCCAGGTTCCTCCCCCGGTTCAGCCCCCTGTTTACTCCTCCTCTGCTCCGCCTCCGAGCTTCATCAAGGAGGCGGAGAGGGGCGGTGTGCCGCGCCCACTCCCTCGCCCTGCCCCACTGCCAGACCCCGCCTCAACCTCCTCCAACTCCGGTTCCCACGCTCCCCCTTCCGGTTCTCACGCCTTGTGTTCGGGGTGGGGGGGGATGGATGACTGGAAGCCGGGGCAGGCGCCTTTATTGGAAGCCGCTCCGGTTACGTACCACCTCAGCGGGGAGGGGAGCCCCCAGGCCCAGTGGGTGCCTTTAGCACAGGCCCGGATTAAGAAACTGTGCAAGGCGCAGAAGGACTACTCCCGCGGGTTTGAATACTCCCGGGGTATGCTCCGGAATGCCCTTGCACAGGGAGATCTGGTGCCGGCGGACCTGAGGGCCCTCTTCTCCAGTTTAACAAGACCCATGGAGTTTAGGGTCTGGGTGGGGGAATGGAGGAGGGAGATAGTGGAGGTTTTCCCGATTCTTTGGGGGAATCCTTTAGTGTCTCATGACGCGGACGGTTTTGCAATTTCCCAAGAACATCTTTAGGGCGAGGGACAGTGGGCAGAAGGGGTAGCTCAAGCAAAGGCATTGTTCCCGCCTCAGCTTGTAGAGACCGCTAAGGCAGCAGAGCGGGCCTTTTATAAGCTAGAGGTGGTGACCTCCCAATGGGAGGACGATGAAGTCCGGCAGGGGCCGCAAGAGCCTTATGTGGTTTTCATCGAGCGCCTCTACAGATACGTGGAGGCGCAGGCGACCGGGGACGACGACAGGGAGAAGATGCTCTGGAGGATGGCGTATAGCAACGCCAACCTAAGTGTCGGAAGGCCATCAGGAGGCTCCCTCGGAAGTCCCCGGCCCACGGTGGAGGCCATGATAGAGGCCGTGGTAGGCCAGGTATCCTTACCATCGCGGCCTAAAAGAGCCTCAGTGGCTTTTGCGGAGGACCCCGAACCGGACTTCTTTGATACAGAAGCTGCCCCCGTTGCCGGGCCCCCAACACCCGGGTCCGGCAGAAGATCAACAGCCACCCACCCCTGCCACCTCTGTGGCAAGACAGGGCATTGGATGCCCCAATGCGATTAGATTATTTAGAGTATAGAAGGAAGCGGGAAAGGGAAGAGAGTAAGGGCACAAAAACTAGGCCCGGAGCGCAGCCCCTCCCTGCGCGAAGACAAAAATGCGGCAGGCCACTTAACAACAAGCGGGGAGGGAGGAGACGAGAGAGAGCTGCCGTACACACTGCCAGATTTGTCTTACTTAGTACCAGACTTGACACATACCTGTGGTATTCAGCCTACACCTGCGCTTAACACCATGTCCTCTGTTTCTCCCTACAGGCTGCAGCTAACTAGGGACTTTTATCTCCCTAGTAGTGACATCCAGCTGGTGTCTGTCGACCTGCAACACCCGAGTCGCTGGAGGAAACTTGGACGTTGCAGGTGGACAGTCGTCGGGGACACAAAGCACACACTGCGAGACATTCGCATCGTCCCTGGTCTAGTAACTACCGACCGGGACCGTTTCGCGGTAGGGCTGTACTGTGTCCGACCCCCACTCTTCCTCCCTAAGGGACAGATCATTGCCCAGGCTATTCCGGTTCCAGATAAAGATCATTGGAAGAACTCCGTGGAGAGGACATCGCCTGGAGAGGACATCGCCTCCGACAGTGGCCTGGGCACAGCTGGTGGGGAGGGAGAAGCCCCGCCTGACTTGTCAGCTCTCGTTGGGAGGGGACAAAAAGATCGTGAGGGGTCTTTTGGACACAGGTGCGGATGTGACGATCATTCCCTCTCGGGAGTGGCCGTCACACTGGGACTTGCAAAGCGCTGCGGGCACAATCTCAGGTGTTGGGGGCCTTCAATTGGCCAATCAATCTAAGAGCATTGTGCAAATTAAGGGGCCCGACGGGCAATTGGCCTCTATACGCCTGTTCGTTTTAGATTACACCGAGCCTCTCTGGGGAAGGGACCTACTAGCCCAGTGGGGAGCCAGAATTGACCTCCCAAAGGCTCCCCAGGTTTTTCGGGCAGTGGCCACTGAGGAGCGCCAGACCTGGAAGCTGAATTGGCTGTCTGATAAACCAGTACAGGTCTTGCAGTGGCCACTCAACAAGCAAAAATTAAAGGCGCTCAATGAGCTTGTTCAGGAGCAGTTACTGAAAGGCCACCTGGTGGAGACAATGTCACCTTGGAACTCCCCAGTGTTTGTCATTAAGAAGCCTAATAAGGACAAGTGGCGGCTCCTGACCGACCTCCACCAAATTAACGAACAAATAATGGACATGGGTCCTCTTCAGCCAGGGATGCCTTCCCCAGCAATGCTCCCCCAAAACTGGAATTTGGCAGTTATAGATATAAAATATTGTTTCTTCCAGATTCCCCTGCACCCAGAGGATGCCCCGCGCTTTGCGTTCACGGTTCCGTCCATCTTCCGCAAGGCCTTAAGAGCAGCCCTGTGATCTGCCAATGGTATGTCGCTTCGCTGCTGTCACCCATACGTACAGCCCTCGGGGATGCCGTCATCATCCACCATTACATGGACGACATCCTCGTGTGTGCACCCGACCACAGTCTGCTTGCCCATGCGCTTGACCTGACAACCAATGCGTTGGTTGCTGCAGGGTTCGAGCTCCAGCAGGACAAAATTCAGCGGATGCCACCTTGGAAATACCTGGGCCTCGAAATCACTAAGCGGACCATTGTTCCGCAGAAATTGGCTATTAGGACAAAAGTCCAGACCCTAGCGGATGTCCATCAGCTGTGTGGGTCTTTAAATTGGGTGAGACCCTGGCTAGGCATTTCAACTGAGGACCTAGCCCCCCTTTTCAATTTGTTGAAAGGGGGAGAGGGGCTGAGTTCCCCTAGGGATCTCACCCCAGAGGCAGAGGTGGCTTTGGAGAAGATACAGAAAGTTATTTCGGCCAGGCAGGCCCACCGTTACCATCCGGGCCTGCCCTTCAAATTTATTATACTGGGAAAATTGCCACGCCTCCATGGCATGATACACCAGTGGGACACCAGTGTAAAGGACCAGGGGCTGGGTGACCCCCTCTTAATTATAGAGTGGGTGTTCCTCAGCCACCGTCGGTCCAAAAGAATGACACGGCCACAGGAGTTGGTAGCCGAACTGATCCTCAAAGCAAGATCGAGGATCAGGGAGCTGGCGGGGTGTGATTTCGCATGCATACATATCCCAATTAAATTAGAATCAGGCCAAATAAAATTAAAGATCTTTGAAGAACTGCTGCAAACTAATGAATTACCTGCAGTTTGCACTAGATAGCTACACTGGGCGCATCGCAGTAGATCGGCCGGCCCACAAATTATTCAATTCGGAGTTTAAATTATCGCTGAAAAAGGTTCAGAGCAGGAAACCGCTGGATGCCTTGACAGTTTTCACAGACGCGTCTGGAGCATCCCACAAGTCAGTAATGACTTGGAAGGATCCTCAGACTCAGCAGTGGGAGACTGATGTTGTTGTTGTGGAGGGCTCTCCACAAGTTGCTGAGTTGGACGCAGTCGTCAGGGCATTCCAGAGGTTCCCTGGGCCTTTTAATTTGGTTACAGATTCTGCATATGTCGCAGGTGTAGTGTCTCAAGCTGAGTCTGCGGTTCTTCAAGACGTCATCAACAAAAGATTATTTGAGTTGCTTAACAGGCTCGTCGAGCTAGTCTCCCACCGCGAGCACCCTTTTTATGTTATGCATGTGAGATCACATACTGATCTGCCCGGGTTTATTGCGGAAGGCAACCGTTGTGCCGACTCTCTGGCCGCGGCTGCTGTTACGCAGGCCCCTCTCCCAGACGTGTTCGGCCAGGCTAAGATCAGTCACCAACTTTTCCATCAGAATGCGCCTGGCCTGGTCCGGCAGTTCAATCTGACACAGGATCAGGCCAAGGCGATAGTGGCCACATGTCCCCAATGCCAACAAGATCAGATGCCTACTGTGGCCTCAGGGGCCAATCCCCGAGGTTTGGCGAGCTGCGAAGTGTGGCAGATGGACGTGACACATATCCCATCTTTTGGTCGATTGTGTTACGTCCATGTCTCAGTTGATACCTTCTCTGGGGCTATCTATGCTTCTGCCCACACAGGCGAAATGGCAGCGGATGTCCAGAAGCATCTGCTTCAGGCATTCGCTGTCTTGGGCATCCCTAGGGCCCTAAAAACAGATAATGGCCCTGCGTATACCTCCAAGGAGCTGCGGAGCTTCCTGCAGCAATGGGGAATAGTCCATAAGACCAGCATCCCCTATTCCCCAACAGGCCAAGCCATGGTGGAGAGGGCCCACCAGAACTTTAAGAAGATCTTATCCCGGCAACAACCGGCAATGAAGGTGGAGACCCCCCACGTCCGGCTGTCAAGGGCATTGTACACGCTTAACTTTCTAAATTGCTCTTTTGACAGCCAAAATCCTCCAGTGGTCCGGCACTTCGCCAGTTACCAGCAGCTGCAGCCTAAAGCCAGGCCACCGGTTCTTGTAAAAGATCCGGAGACCTGGCGGACGGAGGGCCCCTTTGACCTGGTAACCTGGGGGAGGGGATATGCCTGCGTGTCCACTCCCTCAGGCCCCAGGTGGATTCCATCTAAATGGGTTAGGCCCTTCATCCCAAAACAGAGGACCAAGAGGGAGGCAGTACCACAGGTCCGGCAAGCTTGTTGGCGTCGGCGGAGGAAACCACACCATCAATCTTTGTCTTTCTCTCTAGATCTCCCCCCAGTTACAGAAGAGCCCTCTCCTCCAGCTTCTCCTCCACCCCTTGACCTCCTATGTCATGTTTCCTCCCATTCACCCCCTGCTCCAGCTCTTACCCCTCATATGTTTTATTTAAATTGGTTGTTCGGGGAAGAACCATTTTTGTGAGTATGTTATGTCTAACTGTTACCTTTTTGCCTTTTAGTACATCTCCCCAATTTACTTTTGAATTTTGCTCCCCTGATCCGCGAGCTGGTCCTGAGAAAATGACAGTGCCGGGTGCGAGCGCGTAACACCTCGGTCCCATGGAAAAAAGCGATCCCGCATCTGTAACCTCTCTTCGGAGGCAGTGAGAGCCGCTGATAGAGAGGGGCCCACCACTTCACCTGTCCACCATCCATGGGCCGATGGACTTTGCAAAGCACTTGGCAAGACCAGCCGCGGGTCCCTGCGTTTTAAGTTCATTATAGATTTTTCCGTTCATTTAATTTTATTTGTTAAGAAACGGGGAGATGTTCTAGTGTGTTTTTAAATTTCTTGTTTTGTTCACCCATTTTATGTACTGTTCCCCCCTGTTCTTTGTAAAATGGTTCTTCCCCCTCCAGTTTTCCCGCCACAGAGCCTTTGGCAGTTATGTTACTATGGTTACCCCTGCCCCTGTTAATTGTCAATCTCCCAAGTTACATAACTGCTCCTCCCTGGGCCCAGTCAATCACCCCCCACTCCTCCCTGCTTTCTAGAACATTCTTCTCTCTGGGGGTTGTGGTTGGCTGGTGTTCCGGGGCCCCTCCTTTGTTCTACGTTTATTGGATAAGTTCTTGTGTCAGTTTTCTTATGTACCTCCCTACATGTTCCCCTATTGGTTAGCTGGGCTTCCCCTCCCGTCTCCACCCCTTCCCTGTAAAACTCTGTCTCCCCCCCCCGTGTTCGGGGCCATTTTGCTGTGGGTTTTTCCACCTGTTGGTTTGCCCTGTGCTGCATGTGGGCTCTTCAATAAACTGACGTTTTACCCCCAGCAAGTGGTCGCCTCCTCTCTCGTTTCGTCCAGCGCGAATCCAAGTCCGCAATCCAGCCCAGCCCGAGGCCAGGACGCCAAGGGGGGCTGGCTTCCGATGCCTGCCTTACCCCTTCAGCTAGTCGGACTTAGGGCCGTTTACGCCCTCGCGCAAAGAGTATTTAAAGCGTTGGATCCTCTGAACAGCTGATGGCAGACAGAGGCTGCAGGCACAGTGCAGATGCTGTCCTGCCCCAGAGGGCTGGCTGCAGGCACAGTGCAGATGCTGTCCCTCCCTAGAGCTGCAGGCACAGTGCAGATGCTGTCCCGCCCCAGGGGGCTGGCTGCACACAGCAGTGCAGATGCTGTCCCTCCACAGGGGGCTGGCTGCAGGCACAGTGCAGATGCTGTCCTTCCACAGGGGGCTGGCTGCACACAGCAGTGCAGATGCTGTCCCTCCACAGGGGGCTGGCTGCACACAGCAGTGCAGATGCTGTCCCTCCCTAGAGCTGCACACAGCAGTGCAGATGCTGTCCCGCCCCAGGGGGCTGGCTGCACACAGCAGTGCAGATGCCAGCAGTCCGTACCTGGTGGAGATGCGGCTGAAGACGGCGTTGAAGTTGTTGCAGCTGAGCGAGAAGAGCACGCCCGAGGCGGAGCTGCGCAGCTCGGCCGCATGCTGGTTGCCCTCGCGGTAGGTGTGGATGAAGTGGCAGATCTCAGGCAGCAGCTGCTTCACCAGCATGGTCTCGTCCAGGCGCATGGTGTCCTTCGGTTGCTGTGGGCAGACAGCGTCCCCTGAGCTCTGCTCGGGAGGCAAAGCCTGGATCCACCTCCCGACCTGCACAGAGAGGCTCCTGCCCCAGCACGGCCAAACCACCCCACAGCTCCAGCCTAGGACACCAGGCTGATGGATCCCACTGGGCCCCAGGCTGATGGATCCCACTGAGCCCCAGCCTGATGCATCCCAGTGAGCCCCATGCTGATGGATCCCACTGGGCCCCAGGCTGATGGATCCCACTGGGCCCCAGGCTGATGGATCCCAGTGAGCCCCAGGCTGATGGATCCCAGTGAGCCCCAGCCTGATGGATCCCACTGGGCCCCAGGCTGATGGATCCCAGTGAGCCCCAGGCTGATGGATCCCACTGGGCCCCAGGCTGATGGATCCCACTGAGCCCCAGCCTGATGGATCCCACTGGGCCCCAGCCTGATGGATCCCAGTGAGCCCCAGCCTGATGGATCCCACTGGGCCCCAGCCTGATGGATCCCAGTGAGCCCCAGGCTGATGGATCCCACTGAGCACCAGGCTGATGGATCCCAGTGAGCCCCACGCTGATGGATCCCACTGGGCCCCAGCCTGATGGATCCCAGTGAGCCCCAGGCTGATGGATCCCACTGAGCACCAGGCTGATGGATCCCAGTGAGCCCCACGCTGATGGATCCCACTGAGCACCAGGCTGATGGATCCCAGTGAGCACCAGGCTGATGGATCCCAGTGAGCACCAGGCTGATGGATCCCACTGAGCCCCAGGCTGATGGATCCCACTGAGCCCCAGGCTGATGGATCCCACTGAGCACCAGGCTGATGGATCCCAGTGAGCAGCACCAGGCTGATGGATCCCAGTGAGCCCCACGCTGATGGATCCCACTGAGCCCCAGCCTGATGGATCCCAGTGAGCCCCAGCCTGATGGATCCCACTGGGCCCCAGGCTGATGGATCCCACTGAGCACCAGGCTGATGGATCCCACTGAGCCCCAGGCTGATGGATCCCAGTGAGCCCCAGCCTGATGGATCCCACTGGGCCCCAGGCTGATGGATCCCACTGAGCACCAGGCTGATGGTTCCCACTGGGCCCCAGGCAAACATCAAACCAGGTTCTACAGCAATACACGCTTTGCCCTGATGAACGTGCCCTGCTGCTCTGGGTGAGGATCAGGACAACACTGCCTGCCTCGGCTCCCCCTGAGGGCTAAAGAGCAAAGCCCACCCTCACTTCCCTTGGGGTAGGTGCTTGCTGGCCATATTTTGACTGTGAGTATTTTATATTAAAAATGAACCAAAACGAGGTGCTTCTCCCTCGTTCCTTCTGGGAATTGCTCTATATGAGTCAAAAATGGCTTAATTTCCCTGCAAAAGAAAAATCTAATTTTTGCCAGTTTGCACAGTGTGAGACATAAGGAAACTATTTACAGAAGAATTCAAAGTGAAACTTTGCTCTACTAAGAGCAAGTTTTAACAGAAGGGTCAGCACTAAAGCTTTCTAAAATTCTACCAATGAGTTTTCCATAGGGAATTGGGAAGTTTCAGAGACTCCCACTTAGTTGACCTGCGTCCTGTTGCCATGAGAACTTGATGAAACATTGAGCAAGAAATCCATCTGAAGATACCACAGAACACAACATGCTTTGTACAGAGCTTTGGCTCACTCTGATTTAACATATTCTGCCTCAAACTGCTCTCATTTCAAGTGACAGAGCAAGAAAGATTCAGCACAATTTTAGGCTATTTAAATATGATGATCTATAAGGAAAACCACTGTTTCAAATATTATGCATAGTAGAAATATTTAAAAATAACCAAATTCTGAAGATAAAATTCTGGTTCTTTGACTCAAACTGTTCTTTTGACTCAACACATCAAAGACAAAAAGTGCCAAAAAGGGGTGCTTTCCTCAGCTGTAAAAGCTGGAAATCGAATACAGCTTAAAAATAAAATCTGTTCTTGTTAAAAGAATAAACCACTGCAAATCTCACTCTCAGTGAAGTTTGGCTTTGCAATTGCAGCTCGGCACAGTAAGCTGTACAAGCAGCAGCACTCTCCTCCCAAAGGGACCAGCAAACTGCCTCGCAGCAGCTCTGACTGGAAAGCTCAGGCCTGCACTCCCAGTGGAGATTTGGACATGGTTAACTAATGTAATCTAGGAAACACCTGCAGAAATCATCTCTAGAGTCGTGGCAGCAAAGGTTCTGCTCTATATAAAAGCACATGGAAAATTACTTTAACAAATGAAAGTTTTAAGACATTTTAAAAAAACTCAGCCCTGTATACAGAGAACTAAGTAGCACAAAATGAAAAACTTGTACTGAATCCTCTGTTACTTTTAACGGGAAAAAGGACCATTATTTTAGGCAATGTAAAGCACCCTCCAAATCGTTAATGCATCAGTTACATCAACTACTTGCATTTATAGCAAGTTTTAGTGTTTTTAAATTGCATTAATCCTATTTTGCTCTAAATCTGATGAGTTTTTAGTACCAGTAATAACAGATACACAAGCATTTGACCTGTATTCCCCAACCCATTGGATTCCAAGTTAGAATTACTTAAGCAAGCCTACTCACCCCTGCCAGACATTTTTCCAGTGTATCCAAGATAATCAGCTGAGATAGATATAAATTCTTTTCAGCAGTTTCTCCAAATATTCTCTAGAAGAAGAATGGATTCATCTGAGACACAGATCTTTGACTTGTGATGTAATGAAAGGGAAGCAGCAAAGTGGCACAGTAAATTATGGCTCCATTACTGCTCTGGTTTGGAGTTTAGACATAAAGGCAGCAAAAGTCAAATTAAAATAAGAAGTAAAACCTTATCACTAAAGAAATATCTTAGTCCAGTCTGCAATGCCAAAAGCAATAAGGAACCAACAGCCCCTCACCTCCCCCAGGCCCACTGGCTGCTCACAAGTGTGGGGTCACCCTCCAGAACCTATTTAGGCATCAATCAGTGCTGACTCCTTTGCAGCTCTGTACAGGATGCCCCCCTGCAGACACAGGCAGGGTTCCCTGGGGTGCTCCAGCCTGCACCCAGCCCTGTGCCAAGAACAGGCACTGCCTCCAGCAGCATTGAAACAGCAAAATACAGCGGGAAAGACTCAACCACAACCACAGACAGAGCACCTGTCAGAGCCACCCAGAGAAGTTTACCTTACCCCAGGGCAGGGGTGGCTCACCCCAGCCCAGGTTTCAGCTGACACTCTTTCTGAGTGTAATGACTGAGTGTCTCTTGGCCTGGTCTGTTCCAGCCACAGAAACCCTCCCCAGTTGTTGCTGATTGCCACAGAAGCTCACACCACCACATGTGACAAACATTCAGACTTGCTCCTCAGGGCAAACCTTTTAATTGACACTTTCAGCTAGGTCTTGCCTCTCAGAATCTGTGTATCACATAGAGAAACTTCTTTAAACTGTACTGTTTTCTCATTTATCAGCCAATCACCTTGCACATCAACATGTTCCCTCATGCCTGTAGAGTTTAATTAAAATAAATTCTCTCTCCAAAGGGATTACAGGTAGCTTTAAGCAGCCTAAAATCCCTAGCAGGAGGGCAACCTATTTTCTCATTTTATCAGTCCTCTGCAGTTCCAGCAGATGCACATCCCTGTACAACTGACAGCCAAGGGCTCACTCCAAATAATGTCTCTAAAATCATAAAGAAAGTACTGCCAGAGGCTGGCCAGTTCTGTTACCTGTCTGGGGAGATTCCAAATGATCCCAAATTACATTGATTCAGAACTCAATGAACTAAACTTTTCTCATGGCAGAGGTTCTGACTGCAACTCATCTGGTTGTTAAAAAATACATCTATTTTATATATACACAGACACACAGTGAAACACCTAAGCAGCCTGGAAAATTCAAATAGCTCAAGTTTTAAATCCCTTCCCTGCCCCAAAATCCCAATGCCTTTCTGTGGAACATGCTCTGATGGATGCTGCTGGTAAACTTCAGAACAGAAAATAAGTATGTGTAAAAGGCAAGCAACAATCTGACTAAATTTCAAGTAATTCTCTACAGATTTTACAGTAGAAATAACTAACAACTATTTGGAAAAAAAATCACCAAACAATTCAAAATTAGAAAACTTACCATGTTATTAACATTTTTTAATATATTGGTGAGACCACTGATGACCAGGGAAAACTTGTACTTGGAAATGTTGATGAGACATTCCTTGTTGTGCTCCGTGCTGACTTTGGTGTGGGTATTCTGCTGGCAAGCCTTGATTGGAAGCTGCAAGAGAGAACTGCTATAAGCTTTTCCACACTGAAATTGACAGCTTTAAAGATGAGTTAAAAACTTGAGACACACCAGAAACCACCTTGAAAAACATTCAACAAGAGATAACAGCGAACACATCATTTCATCTTCTCTACATTCATCTTTCCATTTGTTATCTATAAAACAAAACACTTAAGCTCACCTGTTCCTTTTTCTCAACTGAAACTGAGAATATTTTGTGATAAATTTTCTACAACCTGGATGTCAAAGCAATCAAAAGGAGCAGAAAAATATAAGACAGAATTATAGGAAAAGAGTCTTTATTTTAAAAATGGGCTTAATAAAGACCAAAAACCTTCCAAGAAGAAAATGCATCTTGGGACCTGAGGGGAGGGAAAGCCCAGAAGGTCCCAGAGCAGGTGAGCTGGAAGGCAGCAGCTGCTCCATGCGTGTCCCCTGCTCTGTCCCAGGGCAGGACTGGCCAAGGAGGAGCCAGCGCTGGCCCTGCAGCCCCCATGGACACGGTACCTTTGGGGTCCCCCACAAACACCCCCAGTGCTGAACCTCAGCCTCAAACACGCTTGGAGCACCTGTGAGCCACACGTTACCTGTCCCTGCCCAACAGCCAGTGGTAAGAACTAGACCTGAAATCCATCTTTGCCCAGAAAGAGAAGATTCAGAGCCACTGCACGGCCTGAGATGTTCCTGCTGCCGTGTGAACACTGGGTACTTTGTTTCCTCTGCACCCAAATTCTTCAGGGGTCACAAACAAGTCACTTCCCAGGCACACACCCACTCCCCCTGCCTGCTCCCATCCACCACTCTTCAAAAACAATCCCTTTACTCAGGATTTATATTTTTTAAAAGCAAACTAATATAGGAACATTTATGCCATTTGTATTTGAAAGTGTGACCTTGGAATTCCCTATCCATAGGAGCTTGAATTGCCACTAAAAGTTTTAACCAATTTTGACCAGAATTGTGAACAAAGGTATATTCTGAAAGACAGCAATAGCTCAACGGAAAGGCCATGTGTAATATTTGTGCGTTAGAAAAGATTATCGGAGAGAGAGAGAATTTAAGAGTAGGTAAAAGAAGGATTCCAAGGAATCACAATCAGCTTTACAGCTGCAAAGTGCCTTGGGAGGCCCCTGCCAGGCCGGGGGCTCTGGAAGGGCACCCTCCCCACTGCCCCCTGCAGCCACCTGGCACCACCTTCTGCTGCCCAGAATGAAAGCGCAAGATGAATGGCACTGAAGAGCCCCAGCCTGGAGCACCTTTGTCCAGCAGCTGTGAATGCAGCGTGCCTGAGCCAGCCTCCCCTGGTGGGAAACGGGCACTGACACACTGTCCTGCCCTGATGCCACGGGTGACTCCTCTCTGTATGAGCTGAGCTTTGGGGTGGCTTCAAGCTCAGTTCCTCGGTACCATGGACTAGGGTCCCTATGGACACGGGCTGGGTCTTTCCCAAGAGAATGGCTGACTGTCAATGAACCTGTGACTCCTGGCAGCTCGGGCTGCAGGGCTTCACAGCAGCGTGAGGCGCTCCAGGGTGCTCCCTTACCCCTGGAAAAGCACAATAAACAGCATTTATGACTCAAGCTTTGTTTTCACTGTCAGATGTTATTTCTACAATACATTTCTGGAAGTCATTGGAGGATGATAGATACATTTAATTTAAAATTTCACTATTGCTAGTACTTTATATTTGAATTTTCAAGTCTCTGTGCTGACAGTAGCAGCAAAGCTCAATACCACTGAGTGCTAAAACTCTTGAGAAGAGCTTCTCAAAGAAGCTGTGTCATAGATCTAGTTCTGTGTGCTCCCATGCCAGAGAAACATCACATTACACGCTTCTGGAGCTTCCTGCCACAACAGCCACTACAACAAGGTCACCTAGAAGTAAAACTGCTTTTTATACTATCATTTAAAAAAGGAAACTATACAAAAAGGAAATATTAGCACAGTTATTTTGGGGGTTTTTATTTCTCAGCTCTTTTCTTTGTGCACTCTGACATGCTGGAACATTTTATTTCCCCTCACAGAATGCAGCGACAGTGCTGAGCAACTAGAGAGAATCTATTTTATTTCTCTACAAATATCCATTAATCTAAACACTGGGAGTGGGAGAAAGCTGAAATTTTACTTTCATTGACTTTTGATTCTCTAGTCTAATGCAAGAAGGTCCAATCTTTTGTTATATGAAGATGGACATTGGTTTGGAACCACGATCACTGACAGGCCTGAGTGTCTGTCAGTTGTGCACTCAGGCTGTTGAGAAAAACTACACTGAGCCATGGATTTTGCTTTATCACTTGTAATTAATGAACACAAAGTTAAATCAACTCTAGTTAGTTGGTACTTAATAGTCTGGAGAAACACACAATATCTAGGAAAAAATCCCCACTGCTATCCTTAACAGACCCAAAATCCACCTCAGTTCACCCTTCCAAACAATCTCTTGGAACTTTTCAGCAGAACATAACACACACACGTACTGGTGACAGAAAATCCCCACAGCAGCACCCCTCCTCAGCATCAGCACTGTCAGAACCAGACACAAATCCCTGTAAATCCACAGGCACCTTCCTCCCCTCTATGAACACACACCTGCTAAAGAGGCACTATCCCTGAAAAGAGCCTCACAGCCCAGCCTTCCCAAGTTTCAAAACTTTCAGAAGATTTTATATAGGATGCTCTAAAGATAAAGCATTGTCAGAAAGTGAACTGGAAGTCGGTGCTGTGACCAATCCTGCCAACACAAACACTGTGCCAGGTGAGGAAGGGCCGTGGCTCACCTGGACACTTTGAGCAGCTCCCCATGCAGCCAGGGCACACCTGTGGCGCTGGGCATCTCCCATGCAGCCAGGGCACACCTGTGGCACTGGGCATCTCCCATGCAGCCAGGGCACACCTGTGGCGCTGGGCATCTCCCATGCAGCCAGGGCACACCTGTGGCACCGGGCATCTCCCATGCAGCCAGGGCACACCTGTGGCGCTGGGCATCTCCCATGCAGCCAGGGCACACCTGTGGCACTGGGCATCTCCCTGCCGTCCCTGGGCCCCAGCCTGTGCAGAGCAGCACCTCAGGGCAGATCCCCTGCACACACCAGAGCCACGGCAGGTTCTGCTCCAGGAAGATGGAACAGCACACCTTGTGCTGCAGGCAGGGCTCCAGCCTGGCTCAGCCCCAGCCCCTGGGCCATTCTGCCCCACACACAGCAGCTGAGCCAGCCCAGCCTCACCTCCCAGCACGGGGACAGCCCTGGGGGCACAGCCAGCACAGCACAGCACACACCTCACAGTACACCCCATTACTACCAGGGATGTCCTAACAAGGCAGGAGGAAAACCACAGCTGGTACCTGCAACCACTGCCTTTGCAGGTCTCTGATTCTGCACAGATTTCAAACACTGTGGAGAAAAATCAACGGGAAGAGGGAATATTTGCTTTAATTCAATACTTTTTAATTAAAGGGAAAATGGAACATTACTACTGACTTCCAGTTTTTATGCACTTAACTGACAGCCATCACACCTCATGAACTGCAAATGGGAAGCCTAAACCAAAACCCACATAACAGAAGTCTTCTTTCTTTAAAGCATATCAGAATCACAGAACCACAGATGATTAATGGTGGAAGAGACCTCTGAGATAGCTGAGTCCAACCTTGTGACTGATCCCCACCTTGTCACAGCCCAGAGCACTGAGTGCCACATCCAGTCATTCCTTGAACACTTCCAGGGATGGGCACCCCACCACAATAACCACTTACATGGCCACAGTTTATAAAGGATTAATAGTTTTTATTACATCTGATAGTTTTAAACCAATCTAGGTATAAATGGTTTGGGCAGTCAGACTCCTCCAACTGTGCTCACAACTACTCAGTGCAGGGCCAGCCCTCCTGTGATTTCACATTGTAACACACTTCAAGCACTAGGAAAACACAAAACATAAAACTGGAAGTGAGTATTTCCATAGGAAAAACAGAGAGAATTTTATTTTCCAAAGCTCTGACTATGTCTGAAATCACAGGGAATTCCATGAATTTCCAGGCTCTTTGTGCTATTGCAGTCTAATTTTATCCTGTTCACCCCAAGTTTTGAAAAATGCAGTAACTAGTACTAGTAACTAGTACTAGTACTAAGGGCAGGCCCTGCTGAGAGGTGTCCCCACGCTCTCTGTCAGCATGGTCTGGTCCCACAGGTCTCACCTGCTGCAGGTGAGGGCTCAGTGGAGCACAGGGCAGGACTGGCAGGAGCTCCAGGATTTTTTCTGTGAGCAGGCACTGGTTAATTCACAAAACTCTGCCTGCCAGTCACTGCAGGCCCACAGAATTGTACACACAAAAGCACATTTTGGTTAAAGCAGCATTTTTAACAATAAACAAGAGCAGACCAGAGCAGACTGGTTTGCCCTGATTTCCCTTGTTTTCAATACCGATTAGCATCCTCTCAGCTCGCTGCTTCATCTTTCCTAAAATGAATTCAAGCACTCAGCAAATGAATGAAAAGCCTGTCTACATCTGTAAATTGGGAGGAAAGATGGTTACACTTTCCTTCTTTGCAAAGGAAGGAAGAAACCCTGGAAAAGTTTGTCTTCTCCTGGGCAGGAAAACCAAAACACAACGGAGCTGAGCTGCCCCTCTCCCCCTCCTCACTCAAACCCACTCCGGCATGCCAAGCTGCTCCTGGTGCTGAACCCACAGGTCCTGCATTCAGGCACACACAGGATGCAAACCCTCACAGCTGCATGAACCACTGAAATAATCTGCATATATTCAGTGTATTTTGATAAGACATCACAACTGTGACTGACAACGATGCACTTGATGCATATTATCACTCTAACTCCACTACTTCAGCATCTCAGCTTTCTTACTACCCAGAGAGGACTCCTCCCCTACATTATCCATAACCATGCCACAAAACGTACAGAAAAATAATTCTGTTCTAAGTTTGTAACTCCTAATAGGTGCTGGCAAGCCAAATTCCACAATATACACAACAAAGAAGAGGAGAAAGCCCAGCTCTTTTAAACACCAGTACATCAAGAAATATTTTCTTGCATTATTGAGAACATAATGAATCCTATGTTTTCTAAGCTTATGGAAAAAATGATCTATGACTCAAGGAGGAGAATAAGGTAACTATGCAAATGTGTCTATAATATATTGCAAAAATTTGCCTCATTATAATGTCAAAAGATAAAGTTTGATATTTTCCTCTTCAAAATAAACTTCATATAAATGTGAAAAGAAACAGCTTGTTTTTCTTGCACCAGGCCACATCTTTCTGCAGGGTGCTAAAGCCCAGCAGCACTGAGGGACAGATGCAGCACAGAACAAGGCTCAGTCTGGAGGAACAGCTCCACGTTTTTGATGGATTTACAGCAAGCAGGGTCTCACAGAGCTGGGACTCCTGGGACACAAGGGCTGCACTCGCAGTGTGGCAAAATGAGACAAACACCACAGGAACTGATCACTGTGCCTCAGGGGAGCTACCTCAGCCAGGAAAGCACCTTGGGAGCAGGGAAGGAGTGTAAGCTCCGAGCTTAGCCCCACGGGGAGTCACCCACCTAATCCCGGTAAGCAGTTCCTGCTGGTGGATCAGAGAAATGTAAAGTCTAAGGCCAACAAATCCCTCTTCCATCCATTCAGAAAATCCTTCTCGGAACTACTAGCGCTGACTTTTGCAAGGAGATGTAAATATCCATCCCTGCAATGGAAACCAGGGGCCGGAACCCCCTCGTGACGCCTCAGGGGCTGGGGCTGCACACCGACATGGCCCTGCACCGGGGGCACGGGCAGCGCCTCCAGCGCTCCTAACCCCGCTCTGAGGCCGGCTCCCCTCGGGAGAGGCGGATGATGCAAAGCAAGGACGCGAATTTCACAGCACTGTCCACGGAGAGCAGGGACACTCCGGGAGAGGCGGGGGAGCAGCGGCGAGGGGAGCCAGGCCCCTCCTCACGGCCGCTGCCGGCACAAGGACGGATGCGCCGCACCTGGAGCGGCTGGCCCGGCAGCGGCGGGACCCCGAGCGGCGGGAGCGCCGGGCTGTGAGGGGCTGCGAGGGCAGCGCGGCCCCGCCCCGGGTCCGCCCGGCACAAAGGGCGCCGGGGCCCCGGGCCTCGGCCCCGGCACGGGAGGGGGGCGGCAGGAGCGGCGCTGCCACGGCCGCCCCATCCCGGGGAGCGGGGCCGCTCCCCCGCCGCGCGCCCCCGGCCCTCCCCGCGGCCCGGGGAGGGGGACGCGCCGCCGCCCCCGCTACCTGCTCGTCGAAGCGGTTCACCACGGCCTGCACCCACTCCACGGGCTTGTGCGCCGCCATGTCCCGCCGCCGCCGCCGCCCGCCCGGGGAGCGGCGGGTGCGCGCGGGCGGTGCCGGTGTCGCGGGCCCTCAGCGCGCGGGGCCCGCCATGACACCTCACCGGAAGCGGGAGCGCGCGCCGCCCCCGCCGCCGCGCCCGCCGCACCAGGGGCACACCGAGCCCCGCACTGCGCCTGCGCGCCGCCCCCGCCCGCGCTCGCGCGCTCCTGCGCCTGCGCAGCGCCTGCGCAGGGGAGGGGCTGGGCGGGAGCGGGGCGGGGCCCGACGAGGGCGGGGTCGGTTGGGGCGGGGTCTGGCGGGGCGGGGCCGCCGGGGGCGGGGCCGGAGGAGGCATGGCGGGGGCCTGGAGACCGGAACGGACACACCGCCCTGGGGAACGGGCACATCGCCCTGGGGAACGGGCACAACGGACACACCGCCCTGGGGAACGGGCACATCGCCCTCCAGAACGGGCACATCGCCCTCCAGAACGGGCACAACGGACACATCGCTCTGCGGGACGGACACACCGCCCTCGGGAACGGGCACACCGTCCTGGGGAACGGGCACACCGCCCTGGGGAACGGGCACACCGCCCTGGGGAACGAGCACACCCCTCTCGGGAGGGACACACACCGCCCTGTGGCACCGACACACCGCCCTGGGGACACAGCGTGCCCCTCCCCGCGGCGCTCCGTGTGCGCGCCCCTGCCGGGCCGTGGCCGCTCCCCGCACACCGCGCCGCGGCCGGGGCCGTGTTCCCCCTGCGGGGCCATCTCCGAGCGCCGTGCGTGACTCATCCCCCGCAGGTTCGCTGGCTCTGGGACGTGCAGCTGCATCTTACCTTCCAACATAAACCCAGGTATTTCCATAAATTCACTTATTCTGTTACGTTCCGAGTCTTCGCTCTGGCACTAACTTCAGATCCGAGCCTGGTCCCACCAGCCCCTGCCAGCTCTTTACTCGGTGACTCAGAAAAGGAGGATGAGCACAAATAAACATCCACTTCCACTTTCCTTCTTGGGAATGTTAATTTGTTTTCCTTCTGTGTAGACAGAAGCACAAAATAATGTTCTTTCATACCAGAGTCACGTTGAAATTCTGATGATATGAATAAAGACGCAGCTTGAGGTGAGGGCTCTGGAACAGTGGATTTAAAATTGGCAGAAGGACTGGAGAATCAAATGGAATTTCTGTCCCCCCACTCAGTCAGGGCCTTGATGTGACTCAGAGACTCTTGCTGTTATCACAGCACACAGGAATTATTACCAGCAACAGCTAGATCAAATTTATCCTGAGTTAACTTTCCCTGTAAATAATGAGCAATAAAAATCCTGTAATTTGGATTTACAGGATAAGCAGTTCCATTGCATTCCAGCAGCAAATCCAGGAATCTGGGTGACAGCAAATTTTTGAAGAGCAGATGTTTTATAAAAGACAAAAATCAATTGGAAATATTTAATTTAAGGAAAAAAGCCCAATTAATCGGTTGAAGAATAAGGCTTTGTCCCAGGGAGTGGTGCAAAGGCAGAGAACACAAAACACCAACACCGAAGGTGCAGAGATGAACACAAAACCCCAAGGGTTCAGTGGAGCAGAGCCCTTCCCCAGCAAGGTTTATTAATTCACATTAAACCCGAGGGCTGGGTCTCCCTGCTGGGGCAGAGCCGACCCCACTGGGCCCTCCTGACACGTCTCCTTTTCCAGCAGTTTCTGATTTGAGCCCTCAGTGTCCCACAGCAGCCAGGCAGGAATTATCTCCACTGAAGGCAATCCAGCCAAATCTTCACAGGGATCTTCGCGTTCTGCCAAAATCTAAACAATAATAATTCGTGTAGGGGCAGGAAAGGACTTCAGCTGACTGATATGGTTATGAAAAACACGTCCCTAAATGCCAGAAAGAAATCAGGGTGATATGATTAGATAAGAGAGAAGCACCCTGGGAACTCCTGACTGAGGTAGAAAAGGACAGGCTATTTCTTCCCTTCAGAACGTACCAAACAAAACAAACACTGCTTCTTCCTGCTTCTGGCAGTGCTTTTCCCATAGTAAATCTAAAAGCAAACAAGATTTGCTGCAGTATTCCCAGATTTTAGACACAGGGGTAGAATGGCAATGTTGGACATTCTCATAGTGTTCCCCCAAACTCCATGAAAAATTCCAGCCAGTACTGGAGACCCATTCTGCTGTCCCCAAAGCCCCACAACAGCTCTTCTATTGATTTTTGTGCCAGAGCCCCCCTGATTGTGCCCTCCCCAGGCAGAGACAGGACAGTCTGTGACTACCAGCTGGGAATTGTTGGAGAATGAGCCTTTCCAAGTTCCCCAGCTCCTCAGAACTCTGAGGGGTGCCACCATTTCTTCTGCAGCTCTTCACAAACTCCCGCTTGTGGATTTTTAAGGACACTTTAGCAAGAGCTTTTTTATGCACTTCCTTAAGCTTCCATGTGAACTAAAATAAGGAATTGCAGCCTAAGGCATCCACAGAGTGTTGCCAGGTTCTGCTGTGAATGCCAATGGCTTTTCCTCACTAAGACTCTCCCAGAGTGGCTGTCAGAGTGGCACTAGTGGCAGGAGTCTCTTGGCACAGGGAAGTCCCTGCCGTGTCTCCATTCCCCCTCAGCAGAGGTTCAGAGTCTGCGCAGCCAAGCCATAAAGTGTGAGTTGGAAATTTATCCACGTGGGAAGAGTCCCCCTTGTGAAATTTCCAGCCACGGATGCTTTCAATCCAGCCAAAAACGCCCCTTGAATCACTTCCTTGGAGGTATTCTGGCACTTCTGCTCTTTGCCTGGGCTGGAAGGTGAGGAGGCAGAGGAGAAGGTCGAGGCATGCATGGGAAATGACCTGGCCAGGCCTGCAGGAAAACCTCAGGGAGCTCTCAGCTCACCCTCTGTCCTTGCTGGGAGTGAAGGTGCTGATCCTGTGTCACAGATACCATCAGTTAACAGCCCCACCTCCAATAAAGTCCCCTTCAAAGGCAGAAGCTCTGCAGCATTTCCTTCCTTTCTGCTGCATTTACCCTTTCAGATTCAGTTCATTTCATGAACATCACCCACAGTGTACCCAGGAGATCTGGGCCTTTCTGGCATATACCTGAACTGGCTCTTGGAGGTGACACTTGGCTTCTTGCCAGAGAATAGAGAATTTTTCCTTTCTCACATCTTCTGCTTTCCTTATTTTGTGTTTTAACTCAAATTATTTATTAACCTTTTTTCCTTCTGACTTCCTGAAGGCTGTTTCATCCTTTGATTTTCTTCTCTCCATTCCTCCCATTCCAATTTCTCATTTTCACCGGCATTTTCCAAACACTGCAGCAGTGGCTCAAACATGCAGAGTGATACTTTTCAATTTCTATTTAGCTTTGGTCCAGAAAGCTCCCATCCCTTCTGGAGGCATCCCTCTGTAAGGCACAGGTTTGATACCATTCCTGAGGGACGAGGTGTCACTGGGGGGAAACCGGACCAAATCTGCCATCCAAAAATATTTCCTGTTCTTGAGAGAAGTCAAACAAACCAACCTGAGTAAGGGAGGAAGGAAGGGAGGAAGGAAAGGATCTGCCAGGTTTTAGTCAGAGGTGATTTAACCTTCCTAGCTTCAAAGCCCTCGAACCCCGCGGGTTTAAGGCGGAGCCGGGGCAGGTCCCGAGCAGAACCCGGGGCAGGTCCCGAGCAGAGCCCGGGCAGGTCCCGAGCAGAACCTGGGGCAGGTCCCGAGCAGAACCCGGGGCAGGTCTCGAGCAGAGCCCGGGCAGGTCCCGAGCAGAACCCGGGGCAGGTCCCGAGCAGAACCCGGGCAGGTCCCGAGCAGAGCCCGGGGCAGGTCCCGAGCAGAACCCGGGCAGGTCCCGAGCAGAACCGGGGCAGGTCCCGAGCAGAGCCCGGGGCAGGTCCCGAGCAGAGCCCGGGCAGGTCCCGAGCAGAACCGGGGCAGGTCCCGAGCAGAGCCCGGGGCAGGTCCCGAGCAGAGCCCGGGCAGGTCCCGAGCAGAACCCGGGCAGGTCCCGAGCAGAACCGGGGCACAGCCCGAGCAGAACCCGGGGCACAGCCCGAGCAGAACCCGGGGCACAGCCCGAGCAGAACCCGGGGCAGGTCCCGAGCAGAACCCGGGGCAGGTCCCGAGCAGAACCCGGGGCACAGCCCGAGCAGAACCCGGGCAGGTCCCGAGCAGAACCCGGGCAGGTCCCGAGCAGAGCCCGGGGCAGGTCCCGAGCAGAACCCGGGGCACAGCCCGAGCAGAACCCGGGGCACAGCCCGAGCAGAACCCGGGGCACAGCCCGAGCAGAGCAGCCGCCCCGGGACGGCCGGCACAGCCCGGAGGGAGCTCCCCGCCGTTCGTCCATCAGAGGGCATTAGAGGCCGCTGAAATACCTCGGGTCCGGGCTGCCTGCCGAGAACAGCCCGACTGTGAGCTCCTGCTCTGCCGTGAGCTGCGTCACGGACTCACCCCGCACCCGTGGATATACAGCAAAACGTGAAGAAACCTTTTCTTAAGAGCAAACCACGGGTTTTCCTTTGTGTTCTCTGCTTCCCCGTTCCTCCCTGACGGCGACAGGATCTGTTAAACAAGGGCAGTGTCAGCAAATGATCTGACTATTAGGGTTTATGTAAAATACACTCACATCGGAACTTCCATCCCAGAAAGTCCAGTCATCAAGGGATCATTCAAACTGTAGCACGATGTTTCACACAATCAATTCTAAAAGCAAATATTTCTGTTCCAGTAGAAATCTCATTTGGATGCAAAACACCAGGAGTTTAATCCCTGGCACTTGATCTGATAAAAGGAACAGTCTATTATCAGGGCCCCTAAGAGCTCAGATATTCTAATTGCACTTAATGGAACAGTATATTTTCTGAAATGGAGGCTGATGCCTGCACGGCAAAGGGACACAGCCCCGTTAGTGTCTGCCCATTTGCCTGGGAGCTATAAACAAGCTCTTTGTCGCGTCCCAGTTGAAGTTTGTTTGATCGCAATCACTCCCAGTGTATGTGTTCGTGTTCTAAAGACTTCAGCAGAATGAGATCATTTTGTGTATCTACTTTTCCCTTCCTTAGTGAGTAATGCCATCCCCACATACGACAGTCATTGCAGAGGTTAAGTTACTTAAATATTGTAAAGCAGTATTTTAATTGTTCTGGATGACTAATCAGTTCAGCCTAGATTAGAACATTGCCCCAAAGGATAATTCGAGGTTATCACTTCCTCTGCCTGACATTTTGTTTCCTTTCTTGTTTATCACACCACAGGGTCAGCAAAAGGAGCTTTCAGCTTGTTCTTAGTCTTTATCTCCTCTGCATCCTACAGTGGTACCACTGCAAGCAATGCAGAATTCTCCTAAAATCACATTAAACGTGTCTCCAGAAAGCCTTCCAGTGCCTGGTGATCAGCTCCCAAAGGCTGCTCAGCCCCAAGCAGA
Organism: Melozone crissalis; assembly: GCF_028551555.1. Taxonomy (NCBI): domain Eukaryota; kingdom Metazoa; phylum Chordata; class Aves; order Passeriformes; family Passerellidae; genus Melozone; species Melozone crissalis. The sequence goes on from NW_026535835.1 coordinate 11,535,645, forward strand.
CCCACCCAAGGAGCCCCAGGGAACGCCCATCACCTGGGGACCCCTGGAATTAAAACCAGTCTCAGTTTGTACAATATGGGACTGGGCCTGACACTTGTCCCCCTGGTACGGTGTAAAAACTTGTGCAAGTCCCATCCAGTTCAGAGGCATGATTTCTCAGTCAGATCAGCTGATTTTAGACCATAATCACACAGTCTGGGAGCCAGGATTTGGGTTCAGTACCATCAGCACACCCATCAGGCGTGGCCTTTGTTGGTGGCACCACAGCACTGCTCCTGCCAGTTCACCCTGACCAAGGGGCTGGGGCAGAAATGGGATTTACTGGCACAGGTGGAGTCAGTGCTTAGCAAAGACCTGCAGGTTCACACATGGGACACCTGGACTTTATTTTAACTTACCTTAAACACAGGTGCAGTGCACTGGGGAGCAGAGCCACCAGAGCAGCCTGGCCATCAGAGATTGCCTTCCCTCCTGCTCTGTCTCCTGAAGTACTGAGCTTAGGGGAGGGACTGATGAGGGAAAGGAATTGTCTGACGGAAAGGTAAGTCTTTAAGAATTGGGAAAATGTCAAGACCAGAATTGAATTTTCTACTTCTTAAACAACCTCTGTGTAAGCCTTGTGTCAGCCTGTATGAATTTATGAATATAAAGACTCTTTGTTACTGAAGAGTTTTTCCCCAACTGCTGCTCAGTTTCCTCCCCATGACTCATGCCATTAGCTGATGCTGCCCTGTTTAATTGCAACTGCTGCTTAAGCCCACACAAGCTTTTCTAAAATAAAACCTTAAAAAAGCTTACTTGCAGGAGATATCCAGCGGTTTGGATGGATGGTACATGGCAATATCCTTTGGATAAAACATGTGCTGCTTTGCTGGGCTTCTAAATAATGCTGAGCAGCACAGAGGCCTTGGTCATGGTGTCCTTGAGCTGTTGATAAATGGAGCTGGAAACTGGGGATAAAGCTTACCCCAGGGCCATGCTGCTCTTGTGAACACCAGGGTTACATTTGCACTGTCCTGGTGAGCTCCCAGCTGGTATCCACACACAGATCCAGTCCTTGTATTTGTTTTTTTAATTCTCTGGCCACATGGGCAATGACAATGTTGAAGACTCACACTGCTGGCCATTTAATAACTGTCCTTGCCCCTGACCCTGACCCTGTAAGGGCTCATTAACCTGCTTTGCATTTTTGGACTCGTTGCTCATTGTGGGTGTGATTTTGCAGTGCTGCAGGTCCACGGATTCCCCAAATATCAGCATGTGACTCAAAAGCAGCAGTGAAACAAAGGCACCACCTCTGCCTTACTTGCAGTCATAACGGGCATTAAGAAACAGCAAGAAAGCATTCCAGAGCTGCAGAGGGCAGGGAAAAATGCCAAGCTCTCTCAGAGTATGCAGTATGACAGGAAAAGCCAGCTCCAACAGAAAGAAAGGCAAGAGGGCAACACTCCCAGGCTCAGTAAGGAAGGAAAGGAAAAGGTTACACCTGTGTAGCACACGAGCTTCCTCCAGCTAAATCGTGCAATGGAATTGCATTTTAAATATTTTCTTGTGTTAAACTGGCAGGATTCAAGTGGTCAATTCATCTTTTACTTCCATATATGGATCTCAAATTAAAAAAAGAAAATTTCACCATTTTTTTGACAGAGTCATGGCCTAACAGCTTTCAAATGCAGCCCAAAAAAGGGCCTGGATTGAGCCATGTGGGAGCAGATTGCCTTACACGTCAGGCCTGGCAGGAATGTGCTCTCTGTCCATGCCTTTAGTTCTCAGTAGCCTTTTCCCAGGGACCAGAGCATTCCCAGAGCATTCCCAGTGTTCAGCCAGCCATGAGCTCCTTGTTCTGCAGCTGATCCCTGTGTCCATAGGTCCAGCTCATCCCCCATTTATGACACCTGGCAGAAAGGTTCACTGTGCTCCCCCAAATCCTGCTTTGCTTTAGTGGGGAACCTAGTAATCTTACTTGTTACACATTTTGTGTGCAATCTGCGCCTTCAGGAGAGCTACAATGAGAGTATAACCAGAAACCTCGTCAGCTTCTTTTGGGAAACATTTACAAACAGACCCAGAGAACCTGGGTCCTACCTGTGTACACACTGCCCACAGACTGCTTGCACAAGGCAGTTACTAGCTGCCAACTGCTGCATTTTCAGTGCTAGTGGCAACACTGAGCTTTTACTTTCCATGCTACTGAGGCTGCTGGGATAATGGAGCCCATAATTACATCCAGCCACTCGTTAGAGCTCAAATTACAAAACCGGATTTCTGTGCCAGACCTTCAGGAAGTAAGCCATGGAAGGAATCTCACAAATAACCTGCAATTACATTAATGCAGAGGGCAGGGCCTTCCCTTAAGAGCTCTCAGACTCGCTGGAGTGACCCTGGCTGGCTGAGCAGAGCCAGACGAGCAGTGCAGAGAAAGGTGATGCAGGAGGTGAATTACACAGGCACAGCCTCTGCACCCAGGGCTGCTCAGGAACACACATAAAGAAACAAAGCCTGTGCTGTGCTGTGGGGCAGCCAGACAGTGGGGTCTGTGGTGCTGTGGCTTGTTCCTTTACCCTGTGGAATGGCTGTGCTCTCTTAAGGCACATGCACATGGTCACGGCTCCATTTGCAGTATGAGTTTAACTGTGTCTCCTCCCAGAGTGGTCTGGCAGCCCCAGAAAGCTGTGAGCAGAGCAGCACTGCACAGGAGCGTGAGGAACAGAGAGCTGGGCTCAGCCAGACCTGAGAGGCCATCACTGAAAGGTACAGCACGGCCAGCTCTGCTGGCAGCTCCCTCCTGTGTGTCTGTGCACGGGGTGTCCCCTCCGAGGGTGACGCCAGCCTTACCTGCACACACGGGGCAAGCACAGCCACCCTTCTCAGGGTACTGCAGAAGGGAAGGGTCTGTGTTCTCTCCTCTTACTCCTATTTACAGCATTTTCACAGCCCACAAATGGGGACTAGGAGAAATTTGCTTTTCCAACCTCCACTTTCAAAGAATGTCCATTTCTCTCAGATTCTGCACCTCCTCTGTAGCCCTCTGCCTGTGTTCCCTGTAGCAACAGGGCTGGACACAAGCCACCCAAATATTTTCAAGCTCAGTTCAACACCAGCTCAGGTCCACCTGGAGCTGTTTGATCTGTGAGCAAACACTCTTTATCTATAAGCAACCTGCTCTTTCCCAACTGCCCGCAGCAGGAATGCAGCCTCGGCTGTTTCCAGGCAGAGGCTGTCACACACAGCCCTGCAATTCCCAACAAGCTGACTTCTTCTGTCCTGGCTGTTTTATTGAGCTGTTCTACAGAATGTAGGGAGTCTATCCCATTTGTTCTTCCCATTAAACACAACTTGGTTTCCTACAAATTGACTTTATAGATGATTTATTGACATTTACACCCTCCATGCCATTGATTTTCCCTCTGTTTGCGCAATCCTGATAGTTCAATGCCAAAGCATAAAAAAAAACCCAAAAAAACCAACAGCCAAAAATAATCTTTCCCTTCCATTGTGAACATGTTCAGCAGTTTATTACTGCTTGCACCCCAGGTTAGCAGCAACCACTGCAGAGTTCTGCCTTGGGTCAGATATTTTAAAAAAAGGTAAATATTTCATATTAACACAAAAGCATTTGGGTTTGGAACAATTCAGAACATTCTCTGCTGCCTTGTGATCTGTACACTCAGAGCTGGCCAGAGCACAGCCCTTTTTCTAACTTGTTATGTGACTGCTTTGAATTCCTCTGGTCTTACACCAGCTTCCCAATCCCAGCCTGTTCTGGCCAATGCCTGATGGGCCCAGGAGAGCTGAGCACCCGGCTCCTCAGCACTTGCAGAGCTGCCTTTGCCCCTGCCCTTCTTTAGGACAGCTCAAAACTCTCAGTGTCACTTCAGCCATCTGGGATAAGACCTCTTGTACCCTCAGAGGGTAAATTTAGCACAGATATTCCTGCAAGCAGCTCCCTTACAAGGCACCCGTGGCTGGCTTACAGAGAAGGGATGGTTTGAATCTAAAAGGAATAACCCCAAACTTCTGTCTCTGTTATTTCAGTGCAGCTACTCATCGTGGAAGCACTGAATTCCCCACATACACTGAGCCATCTGCTCTATTTATTATATCCAAAGACGTGCTCCAAAAATTGTAAAATCCCAACGAGACCAAAAAAAAAAGAGAAAAAATTCCCATGGTCTGATATTCCATCTGTGCAACTTTTCCACTGCACACTCTTCCAGCAGACCTTTGAAATTAACCCTTGAGTACCAGATGTCCATCAATTTAGAATCACCTAAAATTCTTCACAAGAAGCAATGGTAAAGAGATCACAGAGCAATGGACAAAAGGGGAGAGAGGAATGACAGCCCAGAATTCCAGGAAGGGAGGCAGCCTTATCTGGTGCCTGTGGGAAAATCACACAGTTTTGCTCCTGACTGCTCCATGATGACCCTGAGAAAGTGGCCTCATCCCCCTGTTCCTCCTCCCAGCTGCTGTTTGTCTTGTCTGTTTAGACTGCAAACTCTCCAGGGCCATGGTGGTGCCAACACTGCTCACAGTCAGCAGGCACAGAACAGCACGGAGGGGAAATGGAGCAACAGCTTGGTGCCAGCCCAGCAGCACCCCATGGCACTGCTGCACGAGGGGGGCTTGGTGCCAGCCCAGCAGCACCCCATGGCACTGCTGCACAAGGGGGGCTTGGTGCCAGCACCTCAGGGCACTGCTGCACAAGGGGGGCTTGGTGCCAGCACCTCATGGCACTGCTGCACGAGGGGGGCTTGGTGCCAGCACCTCAGGGCACTGCTGCACGAGGGGGGCTTGGTGCCAGCACCCCATGGCACTGCTGCACGAGGGGGGCTTGGTGCCAGCCCAGCAGCACCTCATGGCACTGCTGCACGAGGGGGGCTTGGTGCCAGCACCCCATGGCACTGCTGCACGAGGGGGGCTTGGTGCCAGCCCAGCAGCACCTCATGGCACTGCTGCACGAGGGGGGCTTGGTGCCAGCACCTCAGGGCACTGCTGCACGAGGGGGGCTTGGTGCCAGCCCAGCAGCACCTCATGGCACTGCTGCAGCAAGGGGGGCAGGAGGCACTCAGGGCCAAAACTGCTGAGAGTTTTGAAAATGCATTTACAGACCAAGAGCTGGCAAAGCCTCGTGTGCAAGGTCCCATGCACTCTAACAGCTCTTTGCAGGGCTGGGCTGTTGCTTTACTTGCATGTTGAGTTTTTAACCTTTCAGCTTGGGGGCAGCTGTCACTTGGACTAGCATCACGGAACCCCAGAATGTCCTGGAACCCACAAGGATCATTGAAGTCCAGCTCCTGGCAGCACTTTCCTGTCTCAATCCTCTGCTGCTCACCATTCACTTCATTGCAAGCCCTTTTCCTCCTCAACCTTCTTTGCCATCTCCTTCTTTCTTCCATTCTGTGTTTTCCTTTCACCTTCTCTTCTCCCTCCATGGCCTGAGGCTGAACTTTCTCCATCCCCAAGAGGTTCTCAAACAGAAGCTTGTGAATAATTAACAGTGTAGACTAAAAATAGCAGAATTTTTAATGGCAAGCACTATTGCACAGATGAGCTACCTTGGATTTAAGTGTGACTGGATCTAACTGTTACTAATTTGCCAGGAGTGCTTTATAGAATGACAGCTGTGAGGAGGAGAAACATCACTTGTGGGCCTGAAAAAGAGAAGACAAAGCAGAGAAAATGTGTAGAACTGAATTCACCATGTCAGAATACAGGAGTGTGAAACCAGCAGATCCTGGTGCTCCAGCAGCCTGGGGAAAGCTCCATAGCCTGGAACCCTGAAGGTATTTCCAGGACAGGCAAAAAGGACAAAAGCCCCTTCACTTGTGAAAGCTTATTGCAGTGTGCAAAGACTTGATGGAGAAAGATGGCACCAAGTTTGTGAGCTTCCCAGCTGAGCAGCCCTGTGGAGGCTTGGCAGCTGCATCCCTAAAGGAAGATAATGGAAAACCCATAAATCAGCCTGAGCCACCCGCTGCGGGCCCTGGCAGTGTGTGACAGCCTGGATCCCACAGCCACACCTCACCCAGGAAGAACTGAAGAATCACCCTGCATATGCCACTTGCCAGGAAAATAAACACAGCAAGTCCCCAGGAAGGAAAGTGTGGTTTCTTTATCTCCTCAAGTGTAGACTGCATTTCGGACAGATCCATTTTACTGAGCAGAGCGGATGAGTTGGCAGCTTGCAGACGGAACACAGCTTTTCACCCCTCCCCTTCTGGCTTCAGACACAAGGACAAGCCCTTCCAGCCCTACCCAAACAGAGAAGGTGCTACCAAGGTCCCCAGGACAGCCTGTGACAACAAACAATTCCTAACAGGCTTGCAAACCCCTCGGGTTTTACATATCCCTTTCTGCCTTTGTGTCCATAACGCACAAAATGTGGACTGGAGAAAAAGAAGTGAGAAAGGCAGCAGGGTGGTAACACCCCAGTGAAGCTGAGTAAGCCAAAGCTGCAGTTTGCTGGCTGTAAGAGCCCCCAGGGTCAGCCACGTGTGCTGGCTCTGAGCGAAGCTCAAACCCTCCTGAGAATCCTTACGTGAGTCAGCTCAGCTCTGGGCTGGCCTGGCTCAAACATCCACAACCCATGAGCAATTCCAAGCAGCATTTCACAATATTCACTGGTTTCAAGTCTGCCTTGCTCCAAGGAGTTGTCCAGGGATTAACTGCAGAGAGCTGCTCAGGGCTCTTCCCTCAGCTGGCAGTGGGGAACGGACAGAGCAGGAACAGGATTGTGCTGTTTCAAATAAGTGCTAGGATGTGCTAGGGGAATTTATACAAACCAGCACTGATCCATGCTAGGGCTCACATCACCAAGAACATGCCGAACTTCTCCCTGCTCCTTTCTTTGACATTGTCTCACTGCATAATTTAAAAAAATGCTGTGCTGGCCCAGCTCACACTGGGGTAATTCCTGGCTCTTGCTACAGCTGAATAGCTGATCCCATGGCTATTGCAACGTGCCTGCCAGCGAGGCCACTGCTTTGGAATGAAATCACAGTTATTATCTGCAGTTAATTATCCTGCTGCGTGCTTCTCTGGAGTCCATAGGCAGAGCAAGGAAGAGTCACTTCGTTGAGAAGAGGGGCAGAATTTAGATATGCAAAAGGAGAAAAGAGGTAATGGAAGGAGAGAGGGATGTATAGAGATGTTAATACAAAATCACAGAGAGCAAGGGGCTCTCAGGGTGTCTTTCCCCAAGTTCCTTGTGAACTACTTCATTAACAGCAAGATTTTATCACAAACCTGACGCTGCTGGATTTAAATGCTGAACTACACTCATATAGAAAGTAACATTACAGAGCAGGAGACTCCTCCAGCCCCCGAACCAGGGAGGCGCACAGCGGGAGGACGGGGTCGGGCTGCGAACCAGGCCGGGACGGGCAGCGGAGCGGGGCAGGAGCGCGAACGGCTGCGGGTGGGCAGGGCAGGGTCTCGAGAGGCCGGGCAGGGCCGAGCTGGGCAGGGCCGAGCCGGGCAGGGCGGGCAGAGCCGCTCCCCCGCAGCCCGGCCCGGCCCCGCTGGCGCTCCGCTCCCCGCCCCGCCCCGCCGCCCGCCGCCGCCATCTTGCCCAGCGTGCGCCCGCCCGTCCCGCTCCGTGGCAGCCCCGCAGCTCCTCAGGCCGCCCGTCCATGGCCAGCTTTCCTCCGAGTGTCAACGAGAAGCTCATCGGTGAGAGGGGGGGCGGGCAGGGGCAGCGCGGCTGGGCCCAGGCTCGGGCGCGGCGGGCGGGCGCTCAGCCCATCCCGCAGCACGGCAGCGCGCTCGGGGCTGCCCGCGGGGAACGGGCGGGATCCCGGCACACGGTGCCGTTCCCGGCACACGGTGCCGTTCCCGGCCGCCGGCCCGTTCTCGCGGCCATGGGCAGGCGCGGGCCTGGCGGCATCGCCCGTACCGTACCGGCTGCGGCATCGCGCACAGCTCGGTCAGCACCGCGTGTCTCCCTGCGGGGGCTCAGCCCTGCTGGGTTATTCGGTGACACCGGGGCCCCTCCCGATGGCGGTGTTCGCCGTGAAACAAAGCGGGTGACGCGCGGGTGCCCGTGCAGTCGGTGCAAGGCGCGGCACGGCTCTCCCCCCCTCACGGCTCTCCCCCTCTCACGGCTCTTCTCCCCTCACGGCTCTCCCCCCCTCACGGCTCTCCCCACCTCACGGCTCTCCTCTGTCCCCCCAGCTCGGTCGCGCACGGTAGGAGAGCTCCTGGCCCCCACGTCTCCCTTCGACAAGAAGTGCGGCAGGGAGAACTGGACGGTCGCGTTCGCTCCCGATGGCTCGTACCTGGCATGGTCACAGGGACATCGCATAGTGAAGCTGGTCCCCTGGGCACAGTGCCTCAACAACTTGTAAGACAAACCGCTATGGCTTTCGGTGCACCTGGAAAACAGGAGATAGCTTCAGATCGATTAAAACGCATGTATTGGTCTTCTAGGCTTTGACACCTTGGGGAGAAATTAATTCCTTAAAATAACAGCTGTTCTTTCACTTCCTATGTGGCCAGCAAGAGGAACAACTATTGCAACCTCACAAAGCCTGTGGAGGAGTGACTTGTGAATCAATTCACACACTCTAAAATAAGAGGAAGTTCGAATGAAAAGGGAATTTAGAGACGTGGGGAGATCTGGCCCTTTACACTTCCTATCACAATGCTGTTTGGCTTTACCTTTTAGGAATTTACTTAAAGGCAGACCTCTCTCCTTATCATCCTTGTTCGAATGCAAGTGGAGTTCCAAAACACACATTTTATTGACACATTCAGGTTGCATGTTAGCAAAGCTGGTAGCTCACCACTGCAGTTTTGTAGATGGTTATATTTCTCTGACCCATTTTTTCCCCCTTTTGAGGGTGGTTAATTGTTTTCCATGTGCTGGACACTCAGTAACTCTTTAGCAGAAAATCCTAGAAATTTTGTGGCTCGTTTTTCTGTAAATTGTTCAGAACTGTTCAGTTTTGCAGTAGGTTAAGTTAGTATCTTGCTCTCCATAGAGGTAAAACTGTATACACAGTATTAGTATTATTTTGTGTTGGAAGGTTTCCAGGTGCTGGTCGTTTTTCTCAGTTACCAGAAAAGGCCACTTTTATAATTTTAAAGTAAAGATGCACCGTTTTGCGCCTCAGAGATGTACATCATGACAGCTCCCAGGTTTCATCAGACCTTGCAGAAAGGTTTGTTTTTGGCTGTACCTTGTGCTGCAGCGCGCTTTGTGCTGTTTCAGCCTGCTGCACGGCACCAAGAATGGCGCGAACGCGGCCGGCACGCGGCTGCCGCGGCAGAGCAGCGAGGGCAGCCAGAAGAACAAGCCCTGCGAGCACGTCATCGACTGCGGGGACATCGTGTGGAGCCTGGCCTTCGGCTCCTCGGTGCCCGAGAAGCAGAGCCGCTGCGTCAACATCGAGTGGCACCGCTTCAAGTTCGGGCAGGACCAGCTGCTCCTCGCCACCGGCCTCAACAACGGCCGCATCAAGATCTGGGATGTGTACACGGGTGAGTGCGGAGGAGCTGAGGGCACAGCGGGCGTCGTGAGCTCAGGGACACGCGGGGAGCGCCCAGCCCGGCTCCTGGCCTGCCCCAGGACACCCCAGCACTGCCACCCTGTCCCTCAGAGCCTTGTCCAGATGCTCCGTGTCACGCTCAGGTGCCAGCTCACACTTCTTGCAGTGATAATATTGTTGGTACACACCAGGAGTCGGTTATAGAATTGTAACTGGGAACTGAACCTTCAATACAAATTCAAAATACTAAAAAAACATGAGCTCCTGCAACTAGAAGTAACAAGAAACTGCCAAAGGAACAAGAGAGGCATGTCATTCTTTGAGATGTGAGAGATGGAAGATGCAAAATAATTAAATGTGTGCATACATACATTGGTTCTTTACTCAATAGTCTTCCTAGTTTTACCATGCTTTAAAAGCATGAAATTGCTGGTTTATGTTGATAAGGACCTTTAATTTTTTTAAAAAGAAAATGAATTACTTAAAAAGACTGAATCTAAACTTAGGGGCTTTCAGTTTTGCTGGTAGCACAACTGTTCGGTTGGAGAAAACGCAGTTAAGAAAAATAATGACTGTTGAGTAATCTGTCCTTGTAAATTGAAGCTTGGAACAGGTATGTCCATCAAAAGACAAGTCTTGTCTTATTTCTGAGGTTCCAGTATATAGATTTTGTGGCTTTTCCAGGAGTTACCTCTTGATACAGGAGAATGAAAGGATCCATGTGCTGCTCATTATAGGTAGCATTTCTACAAAGAAAATTGTATCTACACGCAGTAATTTTATATTCAGTACTTGTATCCATAAAGCATTTTATTTAGGTGTAATAGTCCTCATGTTAAATTGTGGTGTTCTCATGTAACAGGAAAACTCCTCCTTAACCTGATGGACCACACAGAAGTTGTCAGAGATTTAACCTTTGCCCCTGATGGCAGCCTGATTCTTGTGTCTGCGTCCAGAGACAAAACCCTGCGAGTGTGGGACCTGAAAGATGATGGTAATGTCTGGGCTTTATCTGCTCCAGTACCTGAGAGAAGCACCCATGTACTCACCTCTTTTATTGCTCTAGACTCAGTTTGGTCAGGATTGCTTAAAAACTGAGTATTCGGTTAGTCACTCACTGTGCACTTGGAATTCTTTAGTCACTCACTCTGCAGCCCCTTGGAATTCCTTATCTGCCTGAAGCCTGGAGGCAGAAGCAGGTTTTGGGCTAAGAGTGCATGAAGTGACCTTTCTGAATAGGGACATGGAAGTAGAGGCTGCATCCCAGGGGTTTTATTTCTGTGTAGAATGACTCTGCAAGAAGTTTGGCAAAATAATACAAAATTTTGCAAAGAAATAACTAACTTGGAAAAGATTTCCCATCTGAAAATTAACCAATCCTTACAGCAATGCCTTTCTGTTTAGGAAACATGATGAAGGTGCTGAGAGGCCATCCGAACTGGGTGTATGGCTGTGCATTCTCTCCAGACTCCTCCATCCTCTGTTCTGTTGGAGCTAGTAAAGCAGTATGTGTCAGAGTTTCTTGTTCCTTAATTCTCCTGAATTGTGTGCATAATCATTTTAAATCTAAGTAACATTAAGCTTGTGCTCGGTGTCATGAACTTCTAATGTTTGATGATGATGTGAAAGTGCATGAAATTAAACTGGCAAATGGTGCATTGAGACCCTGATTTGTGAATGGAACTTGCACTGCTTTTAGTTGAGGAGGCTGTGAGCGTGGAGAAATAGGTCTGCACAGGGTCATGGCATAAAACAAAGACCACTAAAGCTGCCAGTGTTAAAAGATACTTAGATTAATGCATAAAACTATTTCGGTTTTGATTTTGTCCTTCCTATTTCGTGCTCAATGAGAAAGACTTCCCAAAGTTGTAGCCAGACAGGGCATCTCCTGCTGAACAAAAACATTTCTCTCCTACCAATGGCAGTAGTACTTGAGAGTTAGAGGGAAGAGGAGCACACTGGTTTTGCTTCCATCCTAATGCCCTGCTAGAGAACTGAAAGCAGTGCAGGTAATGCATGTATGCCATAAGCTACTCCTGGCACTGAAGAGTTAGGGCGGAGCAGAAAGGGAGTTCAGCCTGGTTCCAGGGGCTCTGTAGGCAGTGTAGTGCAGCCTCAGAGGCCCAGCTGAGGCACTGGCCATCACTCCTGTGGGAGTGCTCAGAGGCATTGTCCACAGCGGTGAGCACAGCCGAGCTCTGGGGTTTGGCTCTAGTGGAGCAGAGGGGGATGTGTACATTGCTGTCTGGAGGCTGTGTGTTTTCCATAAGCTTCTTGCTTTCCCTGTCACAGGTGGTGGCAGCAATATTGGTGTGATTGAGTTAAGCTGGCACCACTCTGAGGAGCACAGTGGTGTTGGCGGGCAGAGAGTGGCAGCTCTGGCCGCCAGCCCGGCGAGCTGTACCGTCTGTACCGTAGGACGAAGTAACCTTGCCCTCGGCTGCAAGGGGTCCTGTACGTACGCAGGTGCTGCTCCATGTCCACTGTCTGCTTGCTTGCTTGCTTTTTTTTTGTTGTTGTTTTTTTTTTTTTTTAATAATTTTCACAGCAGTGAAACACACTGACTCCTCAAACTTAGTTTCCAGTTTCATAGAACGTTGGGGTCTCCTTGGAAAAATTAGTGAACTATTAGTGTTCATAACTGATTGTAAAATGGTTTAGAGTTAGGCGGTATGGGAGGCACTCAGGCTGAGTTTGTTTTGGTCAAACGTAAATTTGTCCAAGTTGTCAGAATTTAACCTGTGCTGTAAAACTGTCAAGGGTAAAATCAAGGCCACTAGTGAGCTCTTTGAGGGACCTAATAGCCTTTGCTAAAGACTTATATTCCTGTAAAACCATGCTGCAGTGCATGGATAGTTCCTATTAAGTCATTCTGCACAGTCCTTGTTTTGATAATATATAATATAATATACAACTGCATGTAAAATACGTAATATTTCATGAATTCTTACAATACGCTGTGCAATTAGTTGGGTAAATTGTAATATTAATGTTGTTTGTTACTGTTGACTTGATTTTAAATGACTAAATTCTTTCTAATAATGTGGTTAGACTTCCCTGTTGTTTTGCCACAGACATAACTTTTGGCTGTGAAAATTCTTTTTGCTTGCAGTATCTGTTTCTCTTCCTAGGCTGACGTTGGTGATCCAAGCAATTGTAAACAAGTGATCTTAAACTCAAAGGGATGCCACTGGAGTAACAATATGTTAACCTTACATTTTCTGTCTGTATATTTCTTAAAATTTTGGTAGTTACGGAAAAGAGGGGACTGTAGAGTTTAACCCTATTTATTTCTGAATATTTTAATAAAATAGTTTTGTAATATATGAATTTCAGTAAGCTACATGGTTAAATTGTGTTGCCTTTATCTTATATTTTGGCTTATTTTGTTAATAACATTTAACAAATTTGAGTTAGAACTTGCATGTCTGCTTTAATTATTTTTTAAAAAACCTTGATTTTAATCTGAATATGACACTGAGCATATTTCTTAATTGTAGTAATTCATAATACCTGATTTTAGTGTAATCCTAAATAAGACTAGCTATACTTAAAAAAACAAATTAAATGCTTCACTGCCTCTCTGAGCAGAGCTATAACATCAGCTGATTTAATTGCAGGTTTTCCTGTGGGATATGGATAAATACTCCATGCTACGGAAACTTGAAGGCCATCACAATGATGTTGTAGCTTGTGAGTTCTCTCCTGATGGAGCGTTACTGGCTACTGCATCTTACGATACTCGAGTCTATCTCTGGGATCCGCATATTGGAGTGATCCTTAGGGAATTTGGGTAAGTAAAGCACTCAAATCTGGGAACTATCTCCCAGAGTGGACTTGGAAATGAGCAGTGGCTGATGGAAGTCGTAAAGTGGCAGAGGCTAGAGGTTGTTCTTCCATCTGAGAGTGAATTTACAGCACTGGTATTTTAAGGTTTGAATTACACTGAAGAGCGCGCGGCAGTTCAGTCCCCACTGCTGAATCCGCAGCGAAGCGATCCAACGCTGTTTGTTTGTGAGTGCCTGAGCTCTGCTGTCCTGGCTGTGTCCCTGTCCCTGAGTCTGTCTGTCCATCTGTCCGCAGGCACCTGTTCCCCCCGCCCACGCCGATCTTCGCGGGCGGCGCCAACGACCGCTGGGTGCGCTCGGTGTGCTTCAGCCACGACGGGCTGCACGTGGCCAGCCTGGCCGATGACAAGTGAGTGTGGGCACGGGGCTGCTGCCCCCCTGCCCTCTGCCCTGGCACAGGAGCCTCTCAGCACTGTCGCAGAAAACACCCGCTCTGATAACTTCCTGTGTTGTCCTTCCCCCTCAGAATGGTGAGGTTCTGGAGAATTGATGAAGAATACCCTGTACAAGTTGCACCTCTGAACAATGGACTCTGCTGTACTTTCTCTACTGATGGCAGTGTTCTGGCTGCAGGGCAAGTACAGACTTCTTTTCCTTTCTAAAATATGAAGGTAACACAAGAGATTGAAAACAGTGGCTCAGTGTTCTGAAAATCTTCAGTTGTGACTTGCAGCCTGGTGCTTCTGACTGGTACTGTTTGTTTAAACATGCCTGGAATAGCAGTAAAATCAATCAGCTGATAAACTCATTTCTTATCTTTAAAAATAAATATGCGAGAGACCCAGAACATGAGGATTGGAAGAAGCCCATCAGATAGCTGAGGGCAGTTGTTGTGTGTTAGGTGGCACAGCAGTAGCTGCTGGGAGATCTGTTCCCTTTGCATAGACAAGTTGCTTATTGTGCTGCTGCAGCTTACAATAGGAACTGGAGTAAATCAGGATCCTAGAGCAGCTGGAACTGAGCACCAGCAAGTCCCCTGCCTAGTTGTGTGTGTTGGTAGCAGGCTGAGCTGGTTCCTGTGGAATAACCTGGAGGCTTTTGTGGTTTTGTGCAGGACCCAGGATGGCAGCCTGTACTTCTGGGTGACCCCGAGCCAGGTGTCCAGCCTGCAGCACCTGTGTCGCATGGCCATCCGCAGGGTGATGCCCACCAGCCAGGTCAAGAACTTGCCTATCCCGGGCAAAGTGGTGGAGTTCCTTTGTTACCAGATCTGAGTTATTTGAGAAGAAAACAAGCAAACGAAACCAACAACTGGGAGGTGGCCCAGCTGCTGAAACTGGCTACAAACACTTTACAGAATCCTCAAACTGTACAGCCTTTAAGCTTAAAACTCTACAGGTTTTCAAGAGCTATTTCAAGTGATAACCTAAATACTATTTTATCAAAATGCCTGACAGGTAATTTTTTTTACTATTTATAGAAAACACAGTAGAAGTATTCTGGTGTTCTCAATTTTCTAAAATGTAACTGTGAAAACATGTACATATATAGACGTAAGCTGCTACATGTTATCAGTGTACCTTTAAAAATTGCTTGTATGATTTTTCATGTGTCTCATGTATATATTGCTTTGGTAGAGCCATGATGCATCTGAGCTGTAAGTGGAAGGACAGCTGTTCTGGCACACTGAGGTAGGAAAACTATTGACTTACACAGCAGTTAAGCTTCCTTCTGTACATTGGCTGGGGTGCAGAAAGCTGCCCCCCAGGTCAGACTTTGTGCTAGTTTATTTGTGAGAGGTACAGCTTTGTAGAGAGCAGTGTGTGGGGAAGGGCAGGAGGTTAAAAGGGGTGCAGTGTATCTGATGTAACCCAGGACCATGCCTGAGTCAGCTGAAGGCCTTATGCTCCATAGCAGCAAACCAGGTGAAATTTCAGTATTGGGCAGTGTTAGAGAACTATTTCCTTACATTTCTGAAAATCTGACTACTGTATTTTTGCCTGATACTGTGTCTGTAATGAGAGACATTTGCAGACTCAGTTTATTATCCTTTAACCCTATAATATCTGTTTGGGGGTGATTATTGGTTAATGGCCAAAGATAAGCAAAATACTTGGTTTTGCCTTCTGTTATTTATCTGTACCTGCAGATATAAAGAATGTATGCATTGCATAAAATGCCTGATTATATATATTTTTGTTGAATTTTGTATTAAAAACTTGTATAAAAGTTTTTTGGTGTCTCATGTGGTGACTGATTTATCAGCACTGTCTGGCTGCAGCGTTCCAGGCTGAGCTGGTGAGGCCTGGTTTGTGCTTCCAGACAGATGCTTACAGAGCTCTAAAGCCATGACAGTGTTACAGGCATGTGTGAGCTGCAAATCTGCCTATTTAAGCCCCTTCATGAGCTGAGCTAAAGCTAGGCTTGCCATGAGCCTGTTTCTGCAAGATCACAGTTCCACCCTTGGAACTGCAATGGGGGGGTCTTGCAGGAGAGCCTTACTGAAAGGTCCCCTCAGGTTGTGTTCACCAAAAGCTCTGATTTATGCAAGTGGAGGAAGAAAACAACATCCCAGCTCTGCCTTTCACCATCTCTGAAAGCTGCTTCTGCCTGCAGGAGTTCCTCTGTTTGCTCTAACCTTTCTCCCAGGACACAAATGATAGTGTCAGACCAAGTACACAAGCTTTCCTCATTAGTGAGGCTATTTATAATCATGTACCACGTTTACAAGCCTCCTCCTGCCATGGTGGGACACCACAAGGTGAGGCCTGATGGCCAGCATCCCCAGCAGGTCCCAGCTGTGAGCACAGCTCAGAGCTGGGCCCTTCAGCAGGGTGAGGCACACGGCTTCTCCCACCTGTGTTTAGTAACCACTGTTGGGGGAAAGGGAACAAGCAAAGGACAACACCATGGAGAAACTTCCTGCTGGCTGAAGCTCCAGTTTTCTCTGGAGTGCTCTGAAAGTTCTATTTTCCACATTCACATATGGCATTTAGTTGAATCATGAGTGAATAACACTGCTATTGTGTGGGGTTTGTTGTTTCAGTGCTGGAGGACTTCCATTGAAGCAGTTTAGAAATAGGGTGGATGAATCCTGTGACCTTTTCCTTATATATTACAATAGTCTCATAAAGGACAGGGTTATGTAAGATCCCATGGGAAATCTGGTAGAGATGTCAGGCAGAAACTGTTTACCCACGTAATTATTTCAGATCAGAGCCACCTGAGTAAGGCAGGCAGAGGGTTTCTGTGGGATGCTGACTTCTGCACAAGGACGACTTTGTTTTATAAACACTGCTCCACACCCAAATCCCACTGCAATGAGCTGGATCAGAACAGCCCTAATTATTGATGTACTAGAACCAAAAGAAAGCCAGAGTAAACTTCAGATAAGTCATGATAACATTGGTAGTTATCAGCAAGGTTATGCCTTGTGTAACCAGCTAATCCAGACAGAAGTTCTGAGGCAGATATGATTTATTTCTAACATGAGATTAGAAGCTCCTGAATGCTCACTTCTATTACAGCTGGCTGAGTGCTTTGTTGCATCAAGGAGAAAAATATTTATTTATGGGCTGTAATAAGAGTTGCTGTGCTGGGGTTCCCTGACAGAAATCATAATCCCTCTCCCTCTCTGAGTTCACTTCTCAGCCTACACAAACTCCTGCTGCCCCCTGCACACTAACGGGAGGAACTTCTCCCATTTAATTGGAGAGTTCTGCCCACTTCTTCAGGTGCTCCTCTCCCCTCCTGCTTCAAAAGGCAAGCACTTCTTTGGGAAGACTATCTCAATCTGCTTCCTGATATAACAGCAATCGTAGTAAAACTCTTGTACCAGAATAAATGCCAGGATGGAAAACTTCAACTGAAATTAGATGGGGAAAAATCTATCAGTATGCATTATTAACAGTGTAATTCAAACCTGGGGCAACTGCCCACGAGCCATTAGGGTGTTTGATGATATTTATTATGACCAGCTCCTTGTGGTCACTGCAGAAGGAACAAGCCCAGAAGAAAGACCTAAAATATTGCTTCATCTTAATTGCATCAGAGGAAAGGAAAAAACCAAAAAAAAATTCCAAGGTCCACTGCAGATAAGAGCAGTGAGAAGAGTTTGGGCAGAACTTTGGTCCTGATGTGGCATGTCACAAGACTGGGACAGGGGTTTGCTGCTGTGCTGGTTTCTGTGAGCTCACTGGCACGGGAGGAAAAGGAGCAGCTGAGGAAGTCCCCTCCCTGCCTTCCAGCAGGTCTGTGACACAGCCCCAAGGCCACCTGGCCTCCAAGGCAGGTGTGAGCCTGCCACGTGGTTTCCTTCACGCTGATCCCAGAAGTTCAGATGGTTCTGATCCTCAGGTGAAGCACCTCCAGCTGGCAGGCTCTGAGGGCAAACAGGAACTAGGGGTGGCATGCTGCCTCTGGGACTGTATAAATCAGCGCCAAATCTGGCTGCACTTTGCCATTTCTCTGACCTCAGTGCTCTCATAGATGAATTTGATCTGCTGCCTAGAGAATCCTCTCCTGACTCTACTCCAGCACAGCATTACAAATAAAAATCTAATTAAACAGATTCCACCATGGTAATCATCTGCAACAACTGACCAGGCTCTAATAAAGCATATTCATAGCAAAGGCTTGCAATAAAGCTGGGGAAGTTTGAGATACACACATGTACATCTCTGTGGGTCGATGTGGGGGTGAGTGCCTCCATCCAGGTGTGCCTAACTCACACACAGCGTAACTCCCTGCCAGGGGTCACTCTGGAGCCTGGGAAAAGCTCGCTGCTTGCACAGTGACAACACTGCACGGGGTAGGCAGTGACTGGGAGGGCGTTTGCCTCCTGGGGGAAGGTGCAAAGGCCCCTTGGCATCCCCAGGTTTATTGATTGTGTCCACTGGATCATGAGACACTAGAGAAGCTGGAAGTGGACTGACCTGCTCACAGCTTTGTGTTTGGTGAAGAGCTGCCAGGGTGGCATGTGGCCAACACAAGTGTTGCAGCTTCTGCTGGAACCCAAGATGTCCATCTGTGTGCATGGAGAACTTCTGAAATGACACTTTTCCTATGGAGCTCTTTGCCCAAGGAAACTCCCCTGAACAGGGATCCTCATGCATTGCCTGGGAAGACATTATTCTGTGCACTGTGCTGTGGTGAGAAGGATTTCCTCTTTTTAGTATCACTTCCGTCTAGTAATTCATAAGAAACATGATGTTGAGGGTTTTTTTAGTGTATTCTTTTCTGGAATCTATAATAGTTCTTGGCTTCAACAGCAGATATTATTAACTACTTATTATTCAGAAACAAACCAGTATTCTGACTCACCAATTATCTTAAATCACACTTTAAACAAAACATAACTCAGTAGCACTTATGGAGAAATGTAAGGATAATAATATTTGGAGTATTTATGGGAACATGGAAATGTTTGAATTATCTTCATTTGTGCACTACAGTAGTATCCAAGCCTTTAATAAAGAAGTCTCTCTAATCCAAACAACTCCTAAGTTAAACAGAAAAGAGACAAAGGTGGGAGCAGAAAACATAATCACTCACTTAGAAGTAAATAAATGAGGCACAGAAAGGGATTCTAAAGAAAACTGTGGCCAACCTCAGAATCTGGTTTTCCTCCCTGATGTGGTCAGAAAGTCCCTTTGGCACAGGCCTATCACGCTTTCCAAAAAAATGCCAAATGTAAACACAGTTCCTGACGGTCAGTGTGCAGGGCCTGCTCCAGAGGCTTGCCCTCATTCAGCACAGATGCTGTTCTGCTGCTGCCTCGATTTTCTCTGCCCTTTCAAACTCTGGTCTTGTGGTCTCACACCAAGTACCAATGCTCTTAAATGTTCAATTTCCAGAGCAAAGGGATCTGAGCTGAATCCCTTCTCAAGGCAAGAGAAGCCTTGAGCAAGAAAATTCTGTTGTATTTCTAGAAAAATGTTTGAGAACAAGATCTCTAATTAGTTCTGTTCTTTCCTCCTGGAAAGCTGGAATTGGTTTGGCTTGTCGCTGTACCCTCGTGCCTGGAGAGAAAGGCCTGGGAGGGCAGCAGGGGGAGGAAATCCAAACCCCTTCCTCAAATCCCAAATCCTTCACCGGCCCCAAATCCCGGGAAGGGCTCCGGGACCGTGCGGGCACCTGCCGGGTGTGCGGCGCCCTCTGCCGGCCGAGCGCGGCACTGCGCACCTGGGCACGCCCGGTTCTGCACACCTGGGCACGCGCAGTTCTGCACACCTGGGCACGCGCGGCACTGCGCACCTGGGCACGCGCGGTTCTGCGCACCTGGGCACGCGCGGCACTGCGCACCTGGGCACGCGCGGCTCTGCGCACCTGGGCACGCGCAGTTCTGCGCACCTGAGTATGC
Source organism: Melozone crissalis (assembly GCF_028551555.1). Taxonomy (NCBI): domain Eukaryota; kingdom Metazoa; phylum Chordata; class Aves; order Passeriformes; family Passerellidae; genus Melozone; species Melozone crissalis. The sequence goes on from NW_026535835.1 coordinate 11,555,285, forward strand.
GCGGTTCTGCGCACCTGGGCACGCGCGGTTCTGCGCACATGGGCACGCGCCCCGATCCCGGTCCCGGTCCCGATCCTGATCACCGTCCCGGTGGCTCCCGGCTCCGGGCAGGCGGCCGTGGCGCTCTCCGCTGGCTCCCCGTGTCCTGCAAAGAGCAGGAGCAAAGCGGCTCCTCCAGCCTGCAATAACCCCCACGGCACTGTCTGCAGGGGGATTCGCAGCTTGGCCCGGGTTTGGAGGGGAGATTCCTGCAGCACCTCCACTCTGAGTCATATCGGTGCCTTGCTTCCTGCTGCAGGTCGAATTTGTCAGCGTTAGAGACAGAAAATGAGCTGGTTGGGAATTTCTGTTCTCATCAGGGTGCTGTGCTCTCATCAGTGTTCGCTGCAAACAGCAGCACCGAGCATGAAAGAGTTCTGCCAAGGCCGGGAGACAAACCTCGGACTTCTTTTGTTCCTCCTGCTTTAATCAGAAAAGAGCCAATGCATGAAACACAAGGAGCGCCAGAAAAGCAAACAAATGTAGGCCTTTGATGCTTTCTTCCCTTGAACACATACCTCTGTCAGCTCTTCAGTCTCTCTTCCCTTCAGAGGCTAAAGGTCAGAGGGGCCCCTGTGAACTGCTGCCCTGGGAGAGGAAGAGGAAGGAAGTGACAAATTAGCTCGGCTTTCCAGGCCTGTCTTGATCCACTGGTGTGAGTCACCAGAGCGTGACAGCAGAGGCTGCACCCTGGCATCCATCAGCACTGGCTTTCCTCGGCTGGAGCTGCTCACATGACATCTGCAGCCCTGCTCCCCTGGGCCTGTGAACAGTCCTGCAGCTCTCTGGCGGCTGCACTGCAGAGTCCTTTCACTGGGGAGTGTCAGCAGAGGTCCAGCTAAACCTGCTTATTCTCATCGCTTCTGGGAAGACCAGACTGATTCCTGGCTTAAGGAAGAGTGCAAAAACTGCTCTTCGAGCAAGTAATGAAGAATTACTTACTGAAACTGTCCTAAACACAATAAAGCTGCCAGTCACCACTTCAGAGGCTTCCAGCTTCAGAACAACTGTGCCTTGGACATTCTCACCTGCCATTTACTCCTGCATGTCGTGACCCTCATGGCCTCGCTCATAACACATCTGAGCATCACCTGCTTGGACAACAAAACACCTTTGGGAGGTGGAGAAGTTCTGGAATATGTTTGAAACACAGAGGAGCTGCGTACCTTACCCAGAGTCACACATGGAGTGTCACACCAGAGATGTAAGCACAACTTTGCTTGGTTAAAACTCCATTATGGAGGTTCTCCAAAAGAAATGAGGCTGCCTGCTGGAAAGAGAAGGCAGCATTTTAATGATGCCCTCTTTCTCAGCAAATGTGCTGAGTATTTGGTAACTCTTAATTTATTAATTCAGAAAAAGAATTAACAAGACTAGCTAAACTAGTCAAATAATAAAATGTCAAGACTTATGGAAGACACTGCTCTCCTTGGCGTTTTTATTGAGGCACAAGAGTGGTCTCCACCATTTTTTTTATTACTTAGAACTTTTGTTTCTGTTCTTGTGCTCAGGACTTGCTTGCTGGGCCAGAGAGACTTGCTGTGTCTACTGGAGGTCAGTTTCTTTAAATAAAAAAGTAATCCAGATCAATGTGGGATTACAGGGCACGAAATCTCCTCCTGGCTAAGCAGGGTCAGTGTTCTTGCATTACAAAACTGCCCTGAAGTTTCAGTTTGCAGTGAAATGCCTGGCTCCTCGCTGGCTGCTGTGCTCCCCTCCCAGCCCTGAGCTGTCCCCAGCACTGTTGGGGCTGAACTCAGCACAGACCATGTCCAGCCCAGGGGGTGTGCTCCACATCCCCCACACCAGCAGGCACCCAGAGGAGCTGATTCCATGCTCTGGCAGAAGCAGGAGCATCCTGCTCAGCCTGAGGCTCAGCAGAGGCACTGTTCAAGCAGTGCTCAGAGCACTGCAGGAAGAATCTCCCCATCAGGATTCCCCAGCACTGGCACGGAGGGGGTTTGACCGCAGGATCCCCACAAAGCTGTGGCTCCACAGGAAAGGGGGGATGCCAGGAGTGCCTGGGGGCACAGGACAAGTGTGCATTGTGGCTGCTGAATCTGCCTGCTGCAGACAGACTGCTGCAGAGCCCTGCGCGGCTGACAGCTGGCCACCAGCCTGACGTGACTTCAAAGAGCAGAGCTGGGCCCAAGAGATCCAACATCCTCTTCCTCCGACAACACCTGGGCTTTAGCAGCAGCCACCCCCACGAGCTCCTTTTCCAGAACAGAGATGCTCTGACCGACACAACAGGGGCTCCAGACAAAGCTGCACCACCAACATCAAAGTCAATTCCTACTGGCAACTGAACCTTTGAGGAAAGTAGGATACTGCAATGCAGGACATTAGTGATGATTTTAGAAGAGCTGCATTTAAAATAAAAACAACAACTTCAACGACAGGAAAACAAGGAAGGGAAAGACCCGAAACGAAAGTTCTCCAACAGAGACTATGTTACTGCACAGGACTCCAGCGATAAGACCCAATTCCACAAAACAGCCACCTGAAACAGTATCTCAAGGGCATTGTTACTGTGTCGTTGAGATGGTCTGAGGTCACTCCCCACATTCACCTCCCCAGTTCGGCTCTCCGTAGGGATGGACTGGGTAGGTGGAAGGATAGGCACCATTCCCTTCAGGTTGCTCTCAATCACTAGGAATGTATTTCATTTCATCTTGCCCACAACCAGAAACCATATACTCTCGCAGGCTGTGAGAGAAAGTAGACTTGACAAAGATTTATGCAGTGAGTCTGTTAAGAAATTATACACACCTCTGCTATTTTATAACACACAAGGATGGGTTTTAAATGTTTTGTGGCAAGAATAATTTTCTTATTCTGGATCTGTCTCTAACTATATTCCTTAGTGATTCAAACAGTGGGGAGGCAGACCACGACTGAGGCTTCCAGGGCAAAGCCATGAATAAATGCATAGCACAATGAAGAGCAGAATATTTAGGTTCATAAATGATAGGCCCACAGGAGATGCAAGAGGCTTGTGTAAGCAGGACTCTGTGAGGGGAGCAGCTTGCATTTGTCCCCACTGTAAGTGTTCCTCGTTCATGAAACAGCCTCTGCACAGATGGGGCAAGAGGACAGGGAGCACAGGCTCTCAGCGTGGTCATGCTGCTGTTATTCTGCAGGACTGCTCTTGATTGATGTCCATCAAAGCATGCAAGTCCCTTATCTGGGCAGAAGGATCTGTCTCCAGGCTGGTTTACAGGAATCACGCCCGTGGCTGCACGATTCCCTCTCTCGCTTTGACAGGCGGCTCGGGGCGGGGGAGCACCAGCGTGTGAAGTTAATCTACCGAAAATTAATCTAACGAAAACAGCTGTCTCCGGCAGGATTACCGATTTTCATTGCCTGTGATGCTCCGCAGCTCCCGCAGGAGCCCCGGCCCAGCGGCTGCAGAGGGCACCAGAGCGCCGGGCAGGTGCGGCTGCAGCCCGGGCTGCGAGGGGACAAGGGACAGACAAGGGACAGCCCAGGGTCCCCGCAGCGCCCCGAGAGCGCCGGGCAGCCCCTGGGGAGCCCCCAGGGTGTGACAGGTACACAGGCCTGCCGGGGGAGCCCCCAGGGTGGGACGGGCACCCCGAGCCTGCCGGGGCAGCCCCCCTCGGTTACCTCAGCACCATCTGGCATCGCTGCCGCTGCTGCGGAACCAGGGCCGCGGCCGCTGTGCCAGGAGGAGAGCAGGGATTTACAGCCCCGGGGGAGCGGCTTCATCTGGGTACTGGCTGCACGCCAAAACAAGTAGCAATAAACACATTGGCCCAACCGGCTCAGTTTCTTACTTAAGTAATTTCCCGGACTGAGAGAAAATGCAGAATTGCACAATGTTCCTGGGCAGCTGTTTTCTCCCTCTTGTGTCACTTCAAGGCACAGGGGATGTCACTAAAAGTGACATAAAATGCTGAGACCATATCCTTTGGCTTTTGATAAATTCAGTGAGTCTGTGTCCCTCCTTGGCTCACGGGAGCATGCTCTGCACATAACTGGGGGAGAATGGCATAAAAACCACGCCTTGGTTTGGGCAGAAACAGCATTGGTTTAGACAAAGTCAGCTGGGAGCTTTTGCAAGACTTTGAGGCACTGGATGAGGTCCACAGGGAACAGGAAATAAGCACTACTGTAACATCAGTGCTCCTTGTTTGCAGCCTTCACTGCGAGCTGGCAAGCGTTCTGAAACTCCTATTACAGCAGTGTTCACACTCCTTTATCCCAGCATCTTCAAACAGCCCCATTCTGTGCGAATACTGGTGACCATTTTACTGTGATTTCCAAGTGCTGAGATCTCCGCCCTGCACAACCCAAACATGTCAATATTTCAGATTTTCACCTTAGTTTAGCAAAGACGATCCTTCATTCCCAGTGACAGAAAAGCACTGCATTTTCTCTATGACCTCATCATTGCTCTCTTCCTGACATCACTGCAGAACAGTTGCCGTCCAGGGCTGGGTTGCTGGGGTTTATTTTTCCCACTTTTAAATCGGTAAGAACTCCATTGTTGCTACAGATAAGCAGCCATTTAGGGTTATTTGAGTGCAAACTGCAGATAAGAGAGTGTCTCCTGAAGGCTTTTGTTGTCTCTTTTTGCCAGCGGCTTTTTGTTTCTCCTATCTTTATGTATAAGCTCTCTGAGGTTGCTCTGTGTGTGAGGGAAAGTACAGTGATCACAACTGCTTCCACAAGTAGTTGGGAATCTGTACTGCCCTTGGGACTTTCAGCCCCAATTTGCAAGTCTCACTTCCATGGTGAGGCCATTAGAACTTACCAACTGAAACACATCTTCCACAGCCCAGGAGGATTTAACGTGTATAATCACTTGTTTTTTTCCTCTTTGCCAAATATTTTCAATCACAAAACTGATATGAAGAGCTGACCTACAAGCACTGTTCCTGTGTGCAGATAAGCTTCTGCTGGAGTTGCAGCACGATACTCTGCCTTTCATCTCAGTGTTTGCAGCTCTCTAGAGCAGCAGGGAGGTGTTGAGACCATCCAGCACACATCTGGAGAGCCCAGGTCAGAACCTTCTGTGACACCTGACTGCATTCCTGTTCTTTGCTATCACAGCCCCAGGTAATAATCAGAAGGGAGTGCCCAGCCACAGCCACGTGAGGGATGAGCCAGTCCAGCCTGTTTCCTGATTTTCAGGGTCAACAATTTCTTATATCATTCCACACTTACAGAGCATTTCCCAGATAAAACAGCTGCATTCCACTTTTCAGTTCTGCCACAGATTCAGGCAGACACTTTTCTCCCTGCCTTTCCCAGGTCCTGCAGGACTTTGAACAGCACTTGTGTCTAAAGGCAAGTTTAGGGCTTGCGTACTAGGGCTTGCCTCCAAAAAGTACTCTACGTAGCAGTCATCATGATAAATTACCTCTAATAAAATAACCAGCCTTCTCCAAAACCTTGTGAAAGAGACAGTTAGGTAAGTTCTATCAGCCCCAGTTTACAAGGAGATCAAAGGATCACCTGTGAGATGTGCCCAGAGCTACATGTGGCACTCAAGGAGGAGGCAGCCAGTTCTGCCTTCCTCTCCTCTGCTGTCCTCTCCACAGCATGCTGCCTCCAAACCCAGCCTTGGGCAGCACAGCCTCTCCTCAGAGCCCTCTTCTCTTCACCTTTCTACATGGCAGATTTTCTTCTTTAACGTGCAGGAAGAGGCACCTGAGCTGCACTGGTCTCTGAGGGGCCCACCCTTGTTCCAGTCTGCTGCACCACGTACTAACCCAGCCTTGCATCTTGCTGGGGCTGTCTAGGGTGACCACTTCATTCTAGAAAATGATACCCTGGGGGAAAAAATCCAAACCGAGCAAGTGTTTACTATTTCTACCTCTCCTAGTAGTCTTACTATTTCTTCTTGTGGTATATTTTCAATTTCTATACATCCATATACCTTAGAAGCACCTGTTAAAAAGAAAGGGTTAAATAGAAACAGTGTGTGCAGCAGATGTGCATTGGGATGACTTTGCTCAGTATTACCCCTCTCCATTATTCACAAGCTCCTGCCAGTCTGCTCTCAGCAGGGATACCGTATGTGGGATTAAAGGAAGAAAGGAAACAAGAACCAAAGTCAGGTTTCCCTGGCAGCACAGTTTATGTGCCTTCCTAATGTGCTGCTTTATCTGTCTAACTGAATAGCAATAGCTGCTGCAGAAGAGAAAAATAAATTATGCCTTAATTAGGCACTTCTTGGTTGCTTTTCTAGTGCCCCCAGGGAGGCAAGGCTGTGTCATTCTAACTCCATCCATTTAGGAAAAAAACCCCATGTACTCTTGGGACCCTTGGGAATATTCTGGAAGGCACAAAAGCCCCTGGCACACCCAGCACCCTGCAGTCCATGTGGGGATTTTTCACTTGCCCAAATGCAACCCTCTGTGTTCTTTTCTCAGCTCAGCTGCTAATGCATAGCTTTACTTTGCCTTCCCCTCTGTAATTCCCAATTGATTCTCTGGGAGCAAAGCTACTGTGATTGGGAATGTCAGATCGTGCTGACTGCAAGAGCCTGGATAACCTGACTGCTCCAAAGCTCCAAACAAAGCATTTCTAACAGGAAAGACGTTGCTGAGAACCTTTCTGTGGTGTCTAATCAGCAATGAGTTCACACTACCACTTGGCATCTCCATCGTAAGATTATTTTCCCCAATCAGGCAGGGATTTAATTATCACTAATACCTTTACCCTTCTATGATATTTGTTTGAAATAAATAAATAGTTTATTAGGGAGTCACACAAGCTGCCTTGCTGTACCCAATACTTTCCTACAGGCAGGCAGCACAGCATGTGGAGCAGAACTCTGTGTGCCCCAGCTCCGTGCTGAGAGCACAGCCCACCCCTACCTGCACACCTCGTGCCCCAGGACATCACTGGTTTGGACTGGGAGCTGTCTGTGCAATGACTAAAGCAATCACAAGCCAATCTGGATTAGTCCCTTTACACATCACTGTGTGGAAAAAGAAATGCATTAAGCCTGGCCTACTAAAGCTGGGTCAAAATGCTTTGACCACATCACAGTAACAACACTTAACAAGGCAAAATGTCTCCTGTCAGAGGCTATTGCCAGCCCTCCCCACTGCTGCAACAAGCCAAGCAGCAGCTTGTTCTCCTAGCACAAGCTGACCTCCTGTGCAGCCAATATCTGAACCATATTGTGTGAGGAGAGGGAGCTGGCAGCACTGAATGATGCAATCCTGGGAGCACACTGAGCGTTAGCACTGCCAAATGCACCGTCCTGCTGGGCTGGGAGGCTCGGGGCTGGCACCCACCTTTGGTCTGGAATTCTTTGCAGATGGCTATGTCTGCTCGGCAGAGGGCAGAGGCAAACCCCACTGGGCACTCCCAACAGCTCTGCCCTGTGGCAGAGGGGAGATGTGAGCACAAAGGCACCTGCTCCCCGGGGCTGCTGTTTGCCACATGGGCCACGGCTGATGAGCCCAGCTGGGCAAATTCCTCTAACAACTGGTGATGGTGGAACTGTCCCGGTTTGAAGGGTGCCAGAGGCGTCAGGATGTGGAGGGACTACAGGGAGCATTGGCTGAGCTAAAATTCCCAGCCTCACAGCACAGGTGATCAGCATGACATCTAGGACAACCAACAACTGCTAAAATTCTACAGATGTCTCACTTTTTAACAGAAATGCAGAATGGAAAAGGACCACATGGGTTCTTTCATGGCTTGAACACCTACATAAAATTATTAGCAACTCTTAAAATCCTGATTATCCTTCATGAAAATACTTGGATGCTTGTGGGTTTGATATTTCTGATTTTCTATCTTAAATGTGAATTTCTGGGGGTAAATTACAGTGTTTATGGTTTGAGGAGAGATGCTTTGTTTCATGTTTTGGCAAAAGACAGGCAATACAATTGAACAAGGCTCTTGAATTTGGAGGAGTTTGCAATGGGGGTTCATGGATGGATGGGAGCTGGAAGCATTCTATCAAATGCCCTGACCACAGTCTCATCAAAGGAACACCACAACGAAGCATTAAAGTGCAGTATTCTGAGTTGTGACTTCACTAAGCTCAGTGAATATGTGGAGTAACCCCACTAAACCCACGGATTCATGTTTTATTTTGCCCATTGTAATGGGCAAAATTTGACCTTTTGAAAAGGGTTCTGGGAAGCACAGATGCGGATCACATCGACCCCTTTCATCTTCTGAGTTTATTCCTCAGTGCTCTCCATGGTTTAAACAGACATGTCAGACAGAGGAAACATTCTCATCTCTGGTTCGGGGGGGGGCAGACAGATGAGATGATTTGCCCATGGCTATACTTTCTGAAAGAGCCAGGAACTGAACCAGACTGGTCCAGTCTCAGTGTCTCAACCACAGGGTCATCATTCCCTGCCTTGAAATGGTTTCTGAAATCATGCACTGAAGTATGGATATGGACGTCAAACTAACTCTGTGCTTATGCAACATTCTGAATACGGCCACTTTCCTGCACTGAGCCTTCTGTCCTTACTATGATCAAACACTGTAGTCTTGTCAGGCCATATTCCCCCTCAGAACCACTGGGACCTGCACCCTTTGCATGGCAGAAGCAGCAGCCAGGGACAGCTGCCTTTTCCTTAGCTGCTGAATTCTCCCATTCTGCACTCAGAGCAGGGGTAAAACATACAAGCTCCTGGATCAGAGAAAACTAAACTATAAGTATGAGGGAAAGTGGTAAGGGTTTACTTTGTTCTTTCCTGTCCATTTGTCCACCATGAATGCAGAAGGTTTCCTATTTGGTGCTGTGGGGTAAGAGCCAGAATTTTCAAAACTTTGGCTCAGCTCCTGCCAGCATTCAAGTTCTCTTATCTTGCTTCCGGTGCAAACTATTTCCAGAGATGGTGCTATTGAGAAAGTCAATGACTGTGATGGAAACTGAGGAAGAAGAGTGAGCAGAAAATCAGGAGACTGAATTCAAATGCTCACAAGAACCAGCCAAGACCATTCTCTCCTCAGACACTCTCAGCAAGATCAGGGTGTGCACTCGTGCAGAACTGGGGCAGCTGAGCCCCAGCAAGCTGGCAGTTACTGACAGTTTCTCCTTTCAAAATGAGAAACTCAAGTCAACAGTTAACGTAAAACTTATGCCCATTTGATTTGACAAAGACTTTTACTGTGTTTGAGTAAACTGCAAGTATGTGGCTCACTGTTTTCTCTGGCATCATCAGAAAAAGGTTTATCTGCTTGTATGTTTGTTCTTGGTGGGTAGTTTGGGCAGCATCTGTCTCCTCTGTGAGAAGATAAGCATATGCATGAAGCTCTGAGCCCCCATTTAGAGGAAGATTTGCACAGTCCTGCACAGCAAGTTTGGGCTACCATACTCCTCACACTCAAGCTATGCGTGCTATTAGCTGGTTAATTAATGGGTGCACTAAATAGCTTATGTGTTGTATGGATGCCATAATCCACAGGCTGAACTGTACACAGAGTTCAAGCAGGGATTAGGGCAGTATATGCCCTTAAAGGTGAGGTGACTTTCAACAGAAAAAAGTAAGTCAGAAATATTTCTTTGCTGAGAACCAAGGTGTACAGAAACAGCCTAAAGACATCTCTTTTTATGTCTCTTTCACCTGACAAACTCCAGCTGGACCAAAATCGTTCACTATTTATAAATATACCATCAAGTGAAGACTCCTGGTACAAATGTCTAGTGACTGTCCACACCCTAATGGAACGGGAGCATCATTCTGTGAATACAAACAGAACCTTGCTGGCATCTCTTCACACCACCACAGTCAAAGCAGCAAGAATTTGCAGCTCTCAAGTGCTCACAAATCAAAACACAAACCTCCTTTATGTCATGAATTTGGCCTACAAATTGTCACAGAATAATAAGGAGTAGGTTTTTCTCTTTAACTTCAGAGCTAAGACTGCAGATTCTTCCTGCTGCTTTTGTTTTCATTGTAGTCTGACTTGCCCTGTCCCTCCAGGCTTTGTTTTAAAAAACTGCAATTGTCCAGTGGAAGCTCAGTCACAGTTTCTCTGTGCCCTTCAGTATTTTCCTCCTAAACCTGAATTTCAAGCCACTGGCTACCTTGAGACCTGACCCAGTTCTACACAGCATGGCACACAGAACTCTTGTTCCCAGGGACAGACACTGACTTGAACAGAGCTCTGAGCACAGCTTGTCTTGCAGCTGTGGTCTCTGCAATACAAAATGAAAGGAAGGGGTTAAGTTTTTTAGCTAGTTCTGAAAAATAGGGTGCCACTGTGAGACAGAATTAAAATGAGAATGAATCCAGACTGCAGTTCTTTAGGATACATAGTGTTTTCTATAAATCTAATTTTGCATCTTCCCTTCAAAATCCCACTCTGTCTTTAACATATATTACCAGTATTATATGGTTCTACAGAATTCTCATTAAGCATAATTAAGTAATGTCATGAAATCTAGTAGATCAGGAACCAAGATTTTCCCTTTAAATATGTTTCTCCCCTAAACAACTTAGCACTACTGTAATCACTGTGAACAAAGAAAAACTGCCAGACTCTAATCAGCACACAGCAGGGATGGGTCATGGACACATTTATCTTCCTTCTCACAAGCCTCCCCTGGATAAAGGAAATGCCCTAATACTCAAGGCATCTTGGACACCAGATGGCTGATTATTAGACATTTTATGAAGAGGAAGGAAGTAAAGAGAAACAGCCTGAATTTTCATGGTACTGTAGGGATAGGGGAAAGGAGGGTGGAACAAGGACTTAATCCAAAACTTACTGGCTGGGAAGACACTGATTTCAAAGGACTTTGAATTGGAAGGAACAAAAGATCTGTGTTTGTTTTTCCTTCTGCAGATTAATTCTCAACTCATCAAGAGTGAGAATGATTGATAGTTGCATGAAATGTCCTTTCTATTATCATACTCTAAGGACTTCCTGCTGAGCCTTTTTTTTTTTTTTTTTGTAGCAGACAGGTTTACGTTTCTAAATATTCTTCAGAATGTTGTAAGCTTTCTTTAGACTGTCTGCAGGCTTTTCACAGACCTGGTTTCCAAGAGCCTGACTCAGTAGAGCAGGATCAGGCTGTGAGGCCAGGAGGAACAGCAGAACACACAGGCAGTTGCACACAGAATTCCATCTCCAATGAAGGAATGCCACAGGCAATGCCCCTCAGAGGCATCAGGGCAGTCCCTCCACTCATATCATTTGGCCCAGCCTCTTTTACAGTGTCTCCATGTTTAGAAACCTATAGAACTCAGCTCCTTCCATTTTATCTATGGCAGAGTTCTTGCAGCTCTTCCAAAACAGAGCTGTCAGTGCATGCAAGCTCTCCCCAGGGACCACTACATAACTGAGATCTACAACACATGCACCAGAATGCTTCACAAAAAGATATTTCCTGGATGTTTCACAGGTGGAAGATGGCAATAGATCCTCCCGGGCCCCATCATGCACAGCAGAGGGATACAGCTACATCAAACGTGCAGGTGGATCTTGGGAAGAATGTGGATACTGGATCTAGTGGTCTTTGTGGTGCTGCTCCTCCCATGGGAAGGGATGTGGATTATCCAGCAGACCCTGATGAACCCAGGACAGCATTCCTGCTAGGTATGTAATGAGAGACATAATGTGGTGCTTGAGAAATGGCTGTGGTCAGCCCACTTGTGAGGCACTGCACACACAGCTGTGGAGGAAGGGTTGCCGAACTGGAAAGGAGGCCTCCCACAGAGCAGGACAAGAGCTGGTGGTAAAATCTCCCCGCAGAAGTGGCTGCATCAGGAGAAGTTGGGTTTTTTTTCCTTTCACCAGAAAAACTGGCATTGATTCAGAGCTGCCAACAGGCACGGGGCACGGGGGTGGGAGGAGTTTGTTCTCACTTTGCTAATCAACATAACTCGGCTGGCAAAGCCGAGGAGCACAGGACAAGGCTCAGCGGGGCTGCAGAGCAGAGCCTGGGCCCGGGGCCCTCCCAGAGGGCTGTCACATCAAACGGATCCCGCACGGGAAGAATGGCAGCAGATGATTAACCCGCCCAGCTCCTCTCCTTCATTTAAACACCAAGAAAGGGCTCTGGGGAATGAAGCTAATAGCCATGTGGAGTCCCAGCTCCAGAATCATAATGATGGACCCGGAGCCTTTTCTCACCCAGATGAAAGAGGGGCTGTTGTGCTGCAGTTCACAGCGTGCTAATGACAAACACAACTAAAACCTTCAGCCTGTTTCAGACTCAGGCCTGTAATCTCCTTATGCAATACACTTGACAAAGCTCTGTTGTGGAATATGAGCCTGCCTTTTCCACCACAGTATATGCCCCCTCCCTCACCAGACTGCGCACTACTGGACTTGATTCATTTAATTATTTATTAATTATTTTTACTCTGAGAGCATTTAACAAAATAAACAGGTTATTTTGCTGCAAATAAAACAAACATCAGGAAGCTCTGCTTGCAGGGATATGCCTGTCTGAGGGGAAGAGCAGCAGCTCACCTGCTGCATTGTTCTGAGAGGTAAAGCTGTCTAATTATTTTTTATTATCCCTGTGTTGTTTCATTAACCAAATATTTGTCTTTTTGCCTCACACACATATCTAATGCCAATATACAAATTGCACAAGGGGATTATGCCAGCATGAGTCAATCCAGGGTGTGTTTATCCTTGGAGAGACATAAGCCTCTGTTTCTAAAGGCGGGTGTTTCTTATCCTTGTTAGACCTATGAATATCTTTCGCCAACAAAATTTGTCACTTTTCACTGTTAGCATGTCTGCTGCTAGAACAAACCCCATGGGCTGGCAGGGCTCCAAGTGGGGTGGGGGCTAAAGCCTCTGGGCCTGTAATTATTGAGTATTTATATTACAGCAGAGCTCAGAGGCTTCTTGCTGAGATTCAGGCGTTGCCGTGCAAGCAGAGAGTAAAAGACTCTTCCTGCCCAAACAGTTTATTTTACTGGTGATAAATAGCAGACAAAAAGGCAGCACTATTGCAACACAGCTGATGCTAAAGAAAGACTGCAAAACCCATGAGATTACTCTAAAAATAAATGTTGGGGGTTTTATTTGTTTTATAGACAACTAAAATTCTTATGTCCTTAAAGCTAGAAAGTTTCTGGTTGCTGTAACAGCTGCAATGCTTGTGTACTCACGTGACTCCAGAAGGTAAGATGAACACATCACTTCAGTCCTCCTCCTCCCAGTGCCATCTCAAAGTTTCTTTCTGTTGCAGGGGAAGTGAGCAGGGGGTTGGTGGTGCTTAGCTGCCAGCTGGGGTTAAACCACGACACCTGTCCACAGAAAACACTGAGTGAAGCTATAGAGCAGTTTCTTTTGCCTTCTACTTGTGGGGCAGAAATTCCTTCAAGATTGCCCAAACACAACTGTTTTCCCTATCCATGACAATTATTTTTAAGAAAAGGAGTAGCCTTTAATTTTCACATCTTTCCCCCCATCACTGTCAGCACACAGTTCAGTTTCCTGTATCTATCCCTGACTCACTGGGATCCACCACTGCCAAAGCTGTGGATTTGCTGGTCCATCCCTGGCATTTGACTGTGCCATTCGGCGCAGATAGCTGAGAAGGAAAAAATCCACGGAAGAAGCGCACTTAGACTAAATTTTTTCCTAAAGGTGAAGGTCATATCTTATACTTGTGTGAACTGGGTCTGGCTCAGTTGCAAGCCATGGAGATATCTAAACTGGGGAATGGTGAGGATTTGTTCCAGGAACACCATCTCACCATCCTCACTTTCTCTGTATATCCTAACAAGAATATCCAGCAGCATGTCTAAAAATAGGACTTAAGTTTCTCAGCTTCCCAGCAGAGGAGCATGCCAGAGCTACTGTGTATTCCTGTGCTGTGCCGGGGAGAGGAATACTCCTATGGCTGTGTAGGAGGAAGCCTTTGAGGGGAAAATCACCGATAATAAAGGCCTCTTTTATCTGAAATACCTAACATTTCAGCTCTTCAAATCCCAACACTGCATTTTCTTAAAACAGGTCTCTATTATGTGTTAAACACATCAAATAGAGCAATTCAGTCTCATCATCTAAATTCAGTGTTGTGATAGCTGAATGAAATTGGGGCAAGATAGCTAAAAAGGTAATAGAGGCTTTCCATACAGGCAGCCTGTGAAATGCATCTGTGCTGTTCTTTCTCCAGAAACAAAAAAAAGGTATTTTTCCCCAATGAGCTTATTTTACTGAGTCGAAGACCATTGCTGTGGTCCAGGATTTCCAGGGGTGCTTAGCAAGGTTTGGGTTTTATTGAGGTAGCTAGAACCTGATCTGCGTGGGCAAGAGAGATGGGGGCAGTGGGGAAGAGAAATCCCCTCAATCTGTAGGCCAGTGGCTTAACCAAGGACTTACAGGTTTTCTCCAATCTAGTTCAGGCATTCCACATTTTATTGTTTTCAAAACTATTGGCTTTTGACAGGGTGGCAAAAAAGGCCACTGTACAATGAAGTTGACAATGTGGGTACGGTTCACTCAATTCAAGAAAAAGCAGTTGTCTTAGTCTAGAGAATGAAGTTCTTATGTCCACCCTACATAAACTGTACATTAAAAGAAAAATCCTAACAGGTGCATCAACACATGTGTAAAGTACAACATGAAATATGTCACTTCCTGAAATCTCTGGGAAAAGAGCTCATTCAGTGTGCTCACATGGTCCTTCTAGCACGGCCCAGCCATGTTATTTCTCTTTGCAAACCCTCAGGTAAAAGCAGTGCTTTTACCCCATCTCCTTATAGACAGAAAGCTGTGGTTTCAGACAGCTTATGCTACCAGGACGGCTCACCAGGTGTGTGGTGGAAGAGCAGCCTGAGCTCCTGGGAAGGCACCAGCCCCACAAGCTGCGATGCTGAGCGATGCTGAGCAGGGATGGACGCAGTGGCAGTGTTTAGTCAGCACATTCTTCCCGCAGGCCCAAGGGCAGCCCTGTGCGCTGGGACTGGAATGCTGCCCACGGATGGCAGCCGGGTAATGAGGCCGGCACTCCCAGCACACAAACACTGCAGGGAATGCCAAGTATCCTGTGATGCACGGCCCACAAGTTTCCTAGGTTGCTTTCTTATGCAATGCGCTCGGCCTCTTGTCTGTAAGCAAATGGATATTCTCAGGTGGGTGCACAGCAGAGAATGTCTACGAGAACAATATCCTGTCAATAACATTCCCGAGTTCCACAGTCACCTATATTTGAGGATTTTAACCTGTCAGAGTCCTAGAAACAAAAATTTCCGTGACTAAATTTCCAGTGCTCCTGAGCGCAGACAGGATAGATAAAGGCTTTTTCACAAGGTCAGAAATACGGAGGTAATAAGCAAAGTTACTTTCCCAAAACCACAGACTCATCAGATGGCAAACTAATTAAACCCTAATCCAGCAAAGCCCTTATTGCGTATGAAATTTACAGCATGTGAATAATGACAATGAAATCAAATACTTAACCTGACCCACATTCTTAAGAAAATTACTAAACAGCATATGCCACACTACTTGATGCAAATCCACACAAACTAATG
This sequence comes from Melozone crissalis, assembly GCF_028551555.1. Classification (NCBI taxonomy): domain Eukaryota; kingdom Metazoa; phylum Chordata; class Aves; order Passeriformes; family Passerellidae; genus Melozone; species Melozone crissalis. The sequence continues at coordinate 11,570,782 of NW_026535835.1, forward strand.
TGGATACCAGTATTTATTTAACCATGAGAAAAACAGCTCAGTGCCAGCTGCTTTGCCCTGCTCCACTGCCTCATGTCCTAAATTCAGGTTTGGTTTGTTTTTTTTTTCAGATGTCATTTAAGCTTTTAAAACCTGGTATCAATTTAGTGCAAATTAAGGAGGCTGTCTTCTTCTGTCAGTAAGGTACAACCTAACTGCCTCTCTGGATCCCTCATGTCAGATGAACAGTCCCAATTCTAATAATTGGGAGATGAGTGGTTCCTGCACTGATAGCTCAGCTCTGTGCAAGTCCATTAGACAGGCTGGCTATGAAACCAAATGTAATGCAGTTACCTGGAGTATTTTTCTCACGTCTCCATTATGAAAACTGAAACCACAGTGATTCCACAAGGAATCATGAAGTTCCCTCCTACTCATGATAGGGATGAACCCACACACCTACCGCAAAGCTTATATTCACTAAAACACATTTATCCTAACGCCCGCTCACACCTCCCCTGTTCTGGGCAGGCCGCCCCTGGCCCGGCCCTGCTTCCTCCACGGGCGCCGAGGGGAGCGGAGCCGACCGCAGGCTCCTCGGAGCGAGCTGGGAGCCCTGACATACCTGAGGGGCTGAGGCGGGCGCGGGGAGGGGAGAGAGACAGCGAAGCGGGAACTGAGGGGCGAGGCGGGCACGGAGGGGTGAGGGACGCGCTGAGGGGTGAGGGATTCGCTGAGGGTTGAGGCGGGAAATGAGGGCTGAGGGACACGGTGGGCACTGAGGGCTGAGGGACGTGCTGAGGGGTCGGGAACGCCCCGAGGGCTGAGGCGGGAAATGAGGGCTGAGGGACGCACAGAGGGACGAGGGACTCGCTGAGGGCTGAGGCGGGAAATGAAGGATACGCTGAGGGGTGAGGCGGGCACTGAGGGGTGAGGCAGGCACTGAGGGGTGAGGCGGGAAATGAAGGGTGAGGGATACGCTGAGGGGTGAGGCGGCCACTGAGGGTGAGGGATGCGCTGAGGAGAGCGCCCCGGGGCGGTGGCGGGCGCTGAGGGCGGCGGCAGGGGCGGAGCGGGCGCGCTTGCGGAGCCCGGCAGCCGCGCATGTACCGCGCGGTGATTGCCCGGCGAGCGCAGCGGGGCGGGCCGAGCCGGGCCGCGCCGCCTCCCGTCCGCCTCCCTCCCTTCTTTCCTCCCTCCCTCCGCCGCTCCCCCGCCGCCGCCTCGCCTCCCGGCCTCCCTGATGCCGAGGGATGGATAGAGCGGCTGCCCTGCGAGCCGCCGGCATGCTGGAGAGGAAGGAGCGGAGCGGCGGCGAGGCGGCGGGGCCGCGGGGCTTGCCGGCCGTGCGGACCACGCTGCAGCAGTGCGGGCTGCTGCAGGACCTCATCGACATTTCGCTCTCCAACCTGCGCGGGCTCCGCACCAAGTGTGCCGCGTCCAACGACCTCACGCAGCAGGAGATCCGCACGCTGGAGGTACGGCGCGGGCTGGCAGCCGCGGGCGCCGCAGCGGGGCCGCGCTGCCGCCTCTGCCCCGCACGGCCGGGGCTGCGGCCGGGGCCTGCCGCTGCCCGCCGCCCTGTCCCCTCGGCACCGGGGCCGCGCCGCGCCCGCTCCTTCTCCCGCGGGCCGAGCGCTGTTGGCGGGGACAGCGGCCCCCCGGCCCCGCCGCGGAGCTGTCAGCGGGCTCGGCGCTCCCGGCGCGGGGCCCGCCGCCCGGGGAAGCCGCGGAGGGGAGCGCGGTGCCGGCCGAGCGCGGACAGGTGCGGGGCAGCCCCTCGGGTGCCGCGGGCTGTCGGGCGGGTGCGCGGCAGCTCCGTGAGGCAGCGTGCGGCCGCCCCGCCGCGCCCCGGGGCCTGGGCCGGGCTCCCGTGTCCCTGTGGAGCGGGATGCGATGTGAGGCGCGGAGCAAAGGTGACTCTGGGCTCGCTGGCAGGAGGTGTGTCCCCACACCGCTGTCCTGGCGTGCTGGGAAAACTCCCCTTTGCCTCGGGTCCTTGGTGTTTGCTCCTGATGCTTCCTGCCCTCTGATCCAGGCCTGTCTCTCTATCCCTGGCTCAGTTTCACTGATCTAATCTGATCCTCCCTTTCCCTCTGTTGCTGTGGCTCAAACGGCATCATGGACCGGGCTGGAGAGATGTTCTGCTGTGTAGAAAGATTATATGAAATTCTTCAAACACAAAATATGTGCTGCTGTGGTGCTCTCAGAGAAGAGCTGTATCTGTATAAAAGTCTGTATAAGTGCATAGGATGTATTTTTCCTTAGTTAATTTGACCTTTAGAAACTTAAATAACATTTCCTTTTATCTTCTTGGCAGGTAGTTTTGCTTTAAGCAAGCAATCCCCTCCTGTTCCCTTCTTTGATTTAAGTTTGATACAAATGCTAATGCTCCTCTACCTGGTACTGGAGACAGTGGAGCTAAATAGAGCTTTAGGCTTTTTAGGAAGTAAGGATCATCACAACACTGTACCTGTACTAAACCTACATGCAGAAAAATCCATCGCATGAGAAATGAAGGTTGGAAAGAAAACCATGAAACAATAGGTGGTAGGTAGCTTTTGGCACAGTCTCCTGGAAATCTATCATTCTTCCTTTATTTTTTGTCTGACTTTTTTGTAGTTTTGTAGTTTTGGCTGATTGGTTGGTTTGTTTTGTGGGGTTTTTTGTTTTGGTTGGTTCTTTTCCCCCAAAAATTTATAGCGCTGTTCTTCCCCCTGTCACCTCCAAATAGCATCCCAAAGGCTATTCTCTGTGAAACAATATTTGTAGAGCCTTTTGGCAGCCCTACTTGAGGGCCTTTTCGATGCCCAAACAATGCCAATCAGCATCATTTTGGAAAATGATCAGCACTATTTTGCTTGTGGACCTGTCTAAAAGAAAACCTTATTCACAAAGTGTAAAGGCCTTTTATGATCTTGAGGCTCTTCTTAAAGCAACGAAAGCTGTTTCTAGTGATAGTTGTTGAGTGTGTGCACACAATCCTCTTCAGCATTTATCTGTTTAAACAAATGGGTGCCACATTCACCAATGATCATAAAATTTATGTTCAGAAGAAAATCTCTTCGATGTACAGTCCAGTGTGTGATTTCTCTGGGAGTTCAACCAAGTGCTGGATCTCTGCCCAAACATGGAGCTGTGGGCATGGGTACAGACTCCGTGTTCTTTGCACTGCTGGGCTGCCTGTACCAAAATACATGTCAGGCATAGCCTGAGTCTTGTGCTTGACTGTGCCAGGCTGCAGTCACAGAGCCAGACTGCAGGAGCTCAGGGGCTGGGTTTGCTTCCCCAGGCTGTCATTGCTTGTGAAGCCCCTGAGGGAGGTGGGCCCAGAGCTGTCTCAGGTACCAGCTGGAGTTCCTGTGCCCTGATTCCTGTGCCAGCAGTGCCACTGAGGCAATGTGCCTCTGCCTGTAGGGTTGTGCCAGCACAGACATGAGCTCTGGTCCTGCAGGGAGCTGGGTACTACTGGTGGGTGGACTCTGCAGGCAGCTCCTGAAGAGTCCAGAGTGCAGCTGGGAGCTCGGAGTTCTCCAGGGCCTGCTGTGCTTTCCTGGTGGCCTCCATGAGACACCAAATGGCTCTGTGGGTCATGATTAGTGTCTGCTGGTGGTGCAGTGCTGTGAGCCACATCTGTGCTTTACATCCACATCTGTACTATAGATATTACTAGTCCTGAACTGAGAGCTTGTCTAGGCTGGGGCTGAATGCTCACAGGGCTTTTCTTCTGCAAAGACTTCAGAGGAAAAAGAATTGTGAAAACTTAGTTCCATTAATATAATGTGTAGTGATGTGTAGTCGCCAGGTAAAGAACACCAACCTAACCAAGGGCACTTGGGCTCAAGCTTAGCTCCCTCCCCATTTACTGCAATGCTTTAATTCCTTCCTCATTCCTCTTGCATGTAAGGTGTTCTCAAAATAAAACACACAGTAGATAAGGATTTCAAACTGGACCTTGGCAGGTACAGATAAGGACTCACAGAGGCTCAGAAGAGTTCAGGGAAAACTGAGATACAGGAAGGAGAGGAAAGAAAGGGCTGTGGGAATTGCTTGCAAAGGATGTGTTGAGTGTAATGTGTTGTATGAGCTGACCCTGTTTCAGGGTAGGAAGGCCATTTCTTAGAAGGGCAGGGAGTTTCCCTGTAGTGGAAAGTAGGTTCTGTTAGTTTGGTTATTAGCAGACTGGGTTCTTTGATGCCACAAGGTCTGGTTTGGGGTTTTTAAGCTTTATATCTTCTGCCCAATAAGTGCTTGAGTGTTTTTCTTTTTACCCAGTGCTGGTCTGTGCTTTCAGTTCTGTCCTAGCATGTTTACTCACTTCTCAAGTTGACTACAAAACTGAAATGGAAAATAATGGCAATTTTAACCCATATGTAAGAGCAAAAAATGTCTGCCATGTAGTGAGCATCCAGTGTGTTTCCAAGCATCATTGGAAAGAAATAGCTCTGTCAGTCTTTACCTCTGTCCTTACACTAATCCCTTGTATGACTCAAATTGGTTTTGCAAAGTTAGAAGCATATTATTTTTAGCTGTATTTCTTTGTGAAGGCAGTATCTTTCTGGATTCATTTCCCTGGCTGGGAAACTGCTGGTGGGACTAGACATCTGTGGTGAAGCACATCCAACTTCCAACTGCAGCTCAAGCCAGTCTGCTGGAGGTGAGCAGGAAAACGCAGTCGCAGGTGTTGGCAGCAGGAAAGGTTCCTGTGGTTTCTCAGCTGCAAACAGCTGCTTTGGTGAGCTGTGGGAGTCCCCAGACTGGGGGGACACCTTCCCCCAGCACCCCCCAGTTTTAACTGCAGCAAAGATGAGAGAGGAAGGCTGAACTGTGAGACCTGGAGTGGATTTAGACTGCAGATGTATTTTCTTTCTAGCTGGGTTCTTGCCTCAGAAGAGCTGACTGCAGTGGCTCTGGCATGGCAGCTGCCTGCAGACTGGTTACGGTGGGAGTGTTGGGGTGAGGCAGTAGCACGCATTCTGAGGTCTGCTGCTCTTTGGGAAAACTGTCCTGCCTCTCTGGCCAGACTAGATCCATGGTAGAGACACTCCTGGCCCTGTGTGCAAAGATCAGTTTGGCCTCTTCCTCGGGAATGTCTTCTGTTTGACACCTTCAGCAAACAGAGCACAGATCAGAAAGCCTGACTTCAGCTGGGCTGTCTCACAAAGAAGTCAGTCTGCTCTCCACAAATCAGCCGTTCAGTGCTGAATGGTACCTGTGCATTAAATCTGTTTGAACTTGCTTTGGCATTATCTCAATTCATTTGGCAATTTGTCTAGAAAAGGCTTATCTTGCCAAGCAATCTCTGAACAGAAACAACTATTTGAAAATGGGGGGAGGCATGAGAGAAGAGGAAGAAGGATTGTAATAGTCCACACTTGCAAATTGGAAGTTGGGCATGCGTAAGAGAAGGACAACTGGGTTTGTAAATTGGAAGCAGTGGGAGTAGTGAATTTTTCAGGCCAAACTGCAACCTGTAGCCACATGTTTATGAGCTTTGTTCAGCTGAAAAGACTTCCTTTCCCGGCAGGTCTTATGTAAGAGAAGAAGAAAGTCTCTTACTTCATCTTACTTTTTGCATATATGCAACACATTTGTTTTTCTTAAAGTGTGTTTTGTTTTTTTAGGACTCTTTCTCCTTTCTAAAATTTGTGCACTTCTTGTACAAGATAGTCTTCAACAGAGATTCTATTTGAGTTGGAAGAAGGGAAGACTATATATTATTATCTAGTCTGCAGTCATCATCTTTCCTTTGTAACAGTTATGATCAGAATTTCCACATCATAATGGAATTTAGCACATCTCTTACCACTGATTTTATATAAATGTTGACACAAAAACTCAGCAGCAGTGTTTTCACTTACCTGGAGTTCCCAGGACAGGCTCTGGTGAGCAGGTTTTCATCAGTATGAAGACAGTACAAGGAACTCTTCACTTTTCTATCAGGCTCTGTGTACTCCTTGCCTAGTGTTGGATTCCATGGTGCACTGATTGAGAAACAAGAAAGGAAGTGTCAGAGTAAGGCTCTGTGCTGCCTTTGCCTTTCTAGGGCTGCCTGTGTGGTCACTGGTAGCACAGCATTATTCCTGCCCACCGTCCTGCAGCCCTGGAGCTGCGGGGCAGAGCCTGGCTGGGAGCTCTGTCTGTCTGTCTGTCTGTGCCTGCACACAGCCACAGGAACCCACAGCCTGTGCTGCCACACTGGCCTCAGTCTCTGCACACAGCTTCTGACACAGAGCTGATCTAGTCAGGGAAGTGGCCAAGCTGGGTCCCAGCTGTGTCCAGCTGAACTCCTGGTTGTGACCAAGCTTGCCCAGATCCCACCTGCACAGACCTTGGGCTGCTGCTCCATTTCCAATGCTGTGAACTGCATTTCACCCAAGGAAAGCCCCAGTCAGTGTTCCAGCTGCATGCTAGAGACAGATGTACAGCAATGAGTCAGCACTGGGTACACAAATTTATCACCTGCTTTGGTCATAAATAGGAACACTTAACAAAGAAGTCAGGTGACATACCAAATTATTTAAGGAATAGTGTCTGGTACAATATTTCCAACTAAGTGTAATCTATCAGATGCTTGAGGGATTAACCATCACCTTTCTTTTAAGATTAATATTTCTTACCCTCATTTTCAGCTTAGAGGGATTCCTTTTTTTTTCTTTTTTTTTTTTTTCTCCTTAATAAAAGGAAAATGATGCTGAAAGCAAGCCTGGCTATCTCCACTGTTAGGGGGTTGGGGAATATATTGGCTGGATTACTGCTGTGGTGAAAGGCACAGAGTGATGTATGGATGATCCTGACTCAGCCAGCTCTCAGACTTCCCTCCCTGCTCATTTTTCACTCCTGTGGAGCAATCCCACACAGTTGACACTACCAGCAGCACAGAGTTGCCACAGCAGGCAAGTATAGGGAGCAGAAGTTCTCTGAATCTGGAAACACACCTGCTCCAAAAGAAACGGGGACTTCTTCCAGCACATGACTTGTGAGCAGTTGTGCATGGAAGTGTCGTGGGCATTGCTGCTTTGGTGGGAATCTGCACCTAGTCAGACTAGCACATGATTAGGAAACAGTTTGGCATTCTGGCTTAGCACCAGTCCTCATTGGCATAGCCCTTGGAATCTAGGACAGGATCAGTCCCCAGTTAAACTAGATAAACTCTGCCTTGCTTGTGGGAGGACAGCTGGGAAGCACCAAAGTATACAGGTGGTCAGAGAGGCCTTTTGCCTTAAGCCAGAGCTGCACAGAGCTCCTGTGGCACCTACAGATCTCAGAGGCGTGTCCCAGCCAGCCCTGCTCCCACTGCACACCTCCAAGGACATGAGGTAATCACCTCTGCAGCTGTGGTGTTCACTGGCCCCTGTGCTAGGTGACAGTCACCTGTTCTGTGCTCGGCTCCCTGCCCTCCTTGGGAACCTGCTTTTTGCATCACCTGTTTAAAATGAACCCTGGAGCATTCCTGAGTGGAATCTCAAGCCTTTGCTTAGGCCCTGCTCTTGGGTTTGAGGGAATCACAGCCCAGGCTGATCATAGGTGTCTGGTGTTTATCCTGCTCTAAGTGCAGCACATAGGGCTGACGTCTGAGCTGGAGGCAGATGGAAGATCCAAATCTCATTGGACTTACACACCTGAGCTCAAGACTGTTCAAAATCTGTCTTTAAAGGTAAAGTCAGTACAGTTATCATTTGTGTATATATTCTAAAGTGAGCAGAGGCCAGGTCTCTCGTTCCTCTTAGGCCTAGTGAGAACATCCAGCTGGTTCTGTGTGCATCATGGGCAAGCAGGGAAGGGTCACAGGACACTTAAGCACAGAGTCAGGAATCACGCTTTGGTCGTGGTATGGAGTGCCCCTGATAGGATGATTAGTAGTTATCCCACATGGAAGAGCTCTAATAGCAGAGCCTGTGAGCTCTTTTTAGAGCAGTAATTAACGTGGCACTGAGGAATGCTGCTGGGATGCAGCAGATCCAGGCTCTGGTCTGGTCTGATCTGATGCTGCCAGAACAGGTCATTGACCCCAGTGTTCAGCATGCAGCCAGGAGCCTCAGGGTTGAGGCCTTGGAAATCTTCAGAAGCTTTTTGCAATGAGTTTAGTACCTTCCTGTCCAGTTCTGCTCCCCTTACGTGCTTCTAAAACGTGGGTTTGTTGATTTATCAAAGAACTTTCACTTCTGTTTGAAGCAACCTAAATTTGGAAAGGAAGTCTTGAGCTCCTTGTTGTTGTGTATGGGTTATTGTTGAGGCCTGCAGGTTCCAGTGTGAGGTTTTAGTTATTAACTGAAGAGAAGAAATAATTAGTAGGTTTTACAGATTGAGAACTGCTCATTGATTTTTGGCCATCAGCAGTAAAAGACACTGCTAAGGGAGGTGATGGGTTTGTCAATAGGTGCACTCATGGGGAGATGTGTGTCCCTTATGCTGCCTACAGTGCTCTTGGAGAACCTCTCCACACCTGGTTCCTACCAATTTTCTAGCAACATTTTTCTTCTTCCAGAGCAGTTTTTCCCTTTTATTTCTAGAGTAAGCTAGAGGATTAAATCCTGCTTTGAAATACAGTTACATAGTTCCTCTGAAATAAGCTGAAGTGGGGAGATTTTGTTTTTTAAAGCTTCCTGACTTTTTTAGATGTCTCCTTAAAAACTGTTCTTTATCTGCCAAGCAAAAGACTTCAGGCCTTGTGTCTTTATGAGCAAAACTGAAACTTTCCACAGTTCTCTTAATGCAAAATGCTTCTGTCTTCATCTTTGCTAGGCAGAGCTCTGTGATGTCCTGCTGCCCGTGCCTCCTGCCTGTGCCTGCAGTGGCTGTGTCCTGCCTGTCCTCACCCTGCAGCGTGTGCTCAGCTCTGCCTCAGCACAAGGTTTTGTCCTCTGGCCCTGGTGCTGTGACAGCTTCTCTGAGGCCCCACAGACATGGCCTGACTCAGCAATTTTCACACCTCTGCCTTGATCTTTCCTGCAGCTGTAAAACCAAGGTGCAGAGGGGAAGGGGAAACACGTGAGGAAATGCACGGTCTGATCCCTGCCTCTCCCTTTCACTCCTCGTGGATCCTCCACATGAATAGGCTGGCTCAGCCCTTTCAGTCTTCCTGTACTGCTGACACGAGGAGCCTGCTGTGAGCTCTCTGCCACTGCAGGCATGGCCCCTTCATACTGCAAAGAATAAAGTCTCCACATTCTGGCTGTGTTTTACAGGGTGGGTTAGCACCATGGTCTGTCACTTCCCTCACAGAGCCTCAGTGGTGTGGGAGCAGCATCAGTGAGCTCTGCAAGTCTCTGCATTGCTAGAATTCTTTAAGAGTTCTTCTAAGTGCTGAGCCTTCAGCCTCTTCATGCAAGTAGCTGTGGCTCTGAGATTTATCTAACCTCAAACTCTGGGAGAGAGGATGGGGAAGAAGTTGGAGAGCCACCCTGATGCATGGGAGATTTGAAATCTATCAGTAAGAAACACTCATTTATTTGGGAAAAATAATTTTGGGAGCTTTTCCTCCAAGATGACTGTCTGACTGCAAACAGACTGTAGCTTCTGGGAGGTCAGGGTGGGTACCATGGCACAGCTTTGCTCTGATCTCAGGTAGCTGCACCAGGATCACATTTAATTACTTTGAAAGCCTGTCTCTGAGCAGTAGATTCTCTTCCCCCAACTGGGATGGACTTCATTATACAGAGGACAAAAGTCTGCGTTTTCTTCAGTAAATTCTTATTTTCATGCAAAACTTTGAACTGGGTGATAGCACATTTGAACTTTGAGACTACTTTAGATTTATACTTGAGCTCTGATGTGAGTTTTATGTTCATATTTCTTCTTAGATTTGAGGTATGAAATAAAGCTCTTTTATTCCTCAGAAGTTGAAAGACATGGAAAACCTTCTGTGAGCTGTGGTGCTTTATGTCAAAGCACATATCATTTCCAGCAAGGTAGCTGTTACATTCCTGTAATGTATTGTCCAACTATTATTTAATCAATAAGACATATATTTCACAGCACAGCAGATACACAGCTGTGAAGCCAACAGCCTTGCAAAGCTTATAGTATTGGCTACCAAGTACCGTCCTCCAAAGATTTTCTCATGTTCCAATGAGCTTCTGCTTGCCATCTGCCCTTCACACAGTCGTCATACCATGTCTGTTCTTTGAAAGACAATTTAATTAGATCTTCTTTCAGTAGGTTTTAATCAAGTGTTATGGGGTTGCTGGTGAATTATTTACAGCCGTATCACTTGATGGAACACTTGGTCTGCTAAAGGTATCATGTAAGTGACATCTGTAGCAAAGAGTAGAGCTGGCTTTGACCGAGAACCCCACTTATGTTCCTTGGGGTTGTCCAGTTGACATCAGATGAATGTCAGGTTATGTGAGCCCACTTTCCTTTACAGGAGTAGCAATTGAATGTGACTGCACTGAAAACAAAGGAGTTGAAGCAGTTTAAAACTAGGGTAAAAGCTGAATTTAGCTCTAGTCTCTGCTGGCTCAGTTCTTTTATAAGTGCCTTTCAAGGCTGAATACCTTAAACAGCATGGCCTTGACCCCACTTGAAGCTCCAGCTATTTAAACACGAGTACTGTTGTACTGTCTTCAGACTTGGTCTGATGTTAAAGTGTGTTTTGAATGAGCAAGGGACTAAAAAACAACACTCACATAGCAAAGGATAACCAACTGAGAAAGGGGATATTTTTAGAATTCAGAAGGATTCTTTCTGTGCCTTATTTCACCTGACTCTTGGTAGAAATTCTACAGTTACAAGATAGCCTTTCATTTTTCATCTTCTTGAATGCACATTTCAGCAACATTGCTCTTTTGCCCGTTCAGCTCCCATTCTGCATGAGACAGCCCCAGCATGAGGCTGCCATCCACCCAAGTACACCTGGAAGTTTACAGCAATAACTGTTCAGCTCTCTCTTGGCATCCAGAACTGACATTTAATTGTTCTTGTCCTTTTTGAGCCATGTGTGTGGCAAGAAATGCCACATACCATATGGTGGTCTCATCCTTAGCATGCAAGTGCTGTTGCCCACGGCCTAAATAATATTCAGTGTTTGTATGAAGATTTAATTTGCTCACATCTATCTCTGAAATCTCTGCTACTGAAATGATGACAGGAATGCTTTAAAGTCCAACTACTCTTAGGCTCCTTCTCTGAATTTTTAAGTGCTTGGACCTTTTCCTGGGGCTGATAGTGCACTACTAGTACTGCTGGCAATCGAGAACTGTATGTAGGAAAGCGACCCCTACCATTGCCCAATCCATGCGTTCTTTCAGTGGGTAAGTGCAGCTGTTTGGCTTTAGGGAATGATGTACAGGGAGGTCCTGGAAACCCCCAAGAGACCAATAGAGAATTTAGCAGGTCATCGTGGCTCGTTGGAGATCGTTGTGTGTCATGAGCCTTTTGTGAAGGACAAGACTAATTTACAATTTAATTGTGTTGAAATCCTGGATGTGTCAGCATGCTTCACAGGCTCCTCAGAAGGGACAATAGGGTGAGAAGTTGTGCACTCTGCAGTTCCCTCTGCAGTAAGAGACACACTGCCTACACTCAACCCATGCTTTGATCCTTCCTCATTCGCTAGAATGACCAAAGACGAGGAGGGAGTTTTTAATGTTGGCCAGTGAAAGCTGAGTAGTTACAGTCGCACTGAGGAACTGAAAGCAGTCGGCCTATTCATGAGAGGCTTTCCTAACTTCTCTTGGCAAGTAGCAAGGGCAGACGCATTTCAGAGAAAGTGCTTCTAGTCCTGATTTTACTTAGTGTTTGGGCCAGGACAGTGTGGAAGTTGGGATAAGAGGGGAATTAACTGCGCCTTTATTGCCCTGTAATTCTCATATTGCTGCTGCAGATGGCCTGGCTGGGAGACAAAGGGAGCCTTAGCATTGCTTATCTGGGTTGGATATCTGGAGCACACACCTGACAGGTTACCTTCGAGTCTCAAGGTTCACGTTCAGGTGACACTGTACAGTAGTGGGCTTTATAGTGGTTCCTCTCCTTTCAGCTGCTGTGGAACCCACAGGTGTTTTCCTCTCTGTGTCTGCCATTGCTGTTTGTTGGTTCCATATGGATCCTCCCTGGTCCCAAGCCTTGTGCAGCTGCTGGCAGAGCCTTTGCAGCAGAAGGTGCTGCTCGTGTCAGTGAGAGTCTTCCCCTCCCCCAGGCTGGGATATTCCTTGTGCAACGTGATCTAAGCCAGAGTGGTTGGGAACTGATGGTCCAGAGTTCATTTCCAGTTATTATTGTAGTAGGGAGTCAGGCTGGATCGAGGTACTCATTTCCAGCACAGACCATATACCCTTTGAAAGCATAAACAACCTCTAGGTCAGTTTTACTTAGCTTCATACACAAGGGTTTCAGCTAAACAGGAAGAGCAAGCAGGAGCTAAGGCACTGCAAGAAGCTGGTTCAGCGCTCATCCATACTGGACTAAGTAAGGTCCCTTTTTAAGTAGAAAAAGATATACATGGAGGACTAAGCTCTAAAGCAGCAGTGGGAGCTCCCTGTTTTTGTCTTTTGAGCTGGTCATCTTAACTGCAATGCCTTTTTTCTCATTATCCAGGATCCTACAGAAGCCCTGTGTAGACAGGATCTAGGATAGCTTTGAAGGCAGGCATGTTCAGAAGTTATTGCCACGGTCTCTTGGAGAGACTGGAGATTAAAGGGGCTGAACTAGGTGAATCATTAGAGTATGAAATTGTAGTGTTGGGGATCCATGCCTGGTGTTTGTGCAGCAATCCGTGTGTAACTACAGCCAGGGTGGGAGCACCAAGTTAGTAGCAGTAAAGCCTCCCTCAACTGTACTTTGCTGCACTCTAATACAGCCTTCTGTTAAGATTTGAGGCTGAAAAGACTCTTTGCACAGCTCAGTGTCTGTATGTTAGATGAGACTAACTTGTGGTGGCTGGCTGTCATTGCCCATTCCAGCTGCACTTGTGCTGCCCTGGCAAACGGGGCTCAGGCAGCTCCTGGAGCAAACTGGGGTCAGAGGCTGTTCAATTCAGAGTGCACTAGGGCTGCGCAGCCAGTGGGGAAGGGGAGCCTCTGGGCTGGACAAACAGGTCACACAGGTTTCCAGAGCTCTGTCCTACCTGAGCAGAGCTCCAAGGCTGCAGGAGCTGGATGCTTTCAGGTAGGAGCAGCACCAGCACTTTGTGAGATAAAAGCTTGTCAGAATTGAAGTTCCATCAAGTACTAGAGCATTTAAGCTTAGTTTAGCAAGCATCCATCTGAATAGTCAATAATTTGACTTCTTTGCAGTTAATAACTAAGTTCCTCCTACAAAGCACCACTGATACAATTAAATTTAATTTCTGACTCCAGATTAACAGCTTCACTTGGTCCTTGCCATAGCCTTTCCTTTAGGGAGAGACCAGCTTGGATATGAGAATCTAACCATTTGTGCCCTCTTCAGGGAGCAGAGGTCACATCCTGCTCTGTCTCTGTAGAGGTGACTCCTACACTCCTGCTCTTCCTGTTGCCTTGCTCGCTCTGCCTGTGGCCCTGCAGAGTAGCAGAGGAGTAGGAAGGAAGAACTAATCCAGCACAAAACCTCACTGAACAGTCAAAGACACCCAACAACTGACCAGCAACTTTAGAGCAGAGTAGAACACACAGCTCATCCCAGTAACTTCAAAACAAAACCAGGGAAAAGGCCATAAATAAAATTTTTCTGCAACACCATCTTCTTTCTCACAGCCTTTCCCCACAGCCCACGTTTAACCCAAAATTCTTCAAGTAACCCTTAATTCTCACTGCAATTATACTGCCTCCTTCAGTGGGAGCGTCCTGGGCTTTCAGAAAGGATCTGCACAGAGGTTTGTCTGGGACTGTGATGTTCCTGATCTTGAGAGCGCAGGAAGGCTAACCCAAGGACGTGGAACTGCAGGGAGAGGGGGCTTTGGACAGGTGCTGGTGAGAACGTTTGTTAGCTGAGAAGGAAAGAGAGCTGACCCTGGAAGCAGATTCACTGGCAAATGGCATCACCAGTCCTGGAGGGAAGATACAGCTCAGACAGTCCACTGACACCATTTTACTTTTGAACTGTTTTAGGAGTGTCTCCTAGAGCTGAGCTGTGGGGGACCCAGTTAACCTGGCAGCTGAATCTCAGTTACACTCACAGCTGTTCCAGTCCTGTATTTTGTGTCTCAGTGCCTGTACACAGCACTCTGGGAGCATTCTTGATAATTGGTGAGCAAACTGAAAGTCTCTGATCCCACTGCATGGCAGAACATACCAAAGCTTTTTTTTTTCCCTTTTAAAATTTTGGGTTATAGGTTCAAAGCATTTTGAACGGAGTGGGGTTTAGTGTATTTTGTTCTTCCTGACAATCCCAAAGTACAATCTCATAGCAGCTTGTTAAAATAAAGCTGTTTTGCAGTTTTAAAAGAGAGAATGTGGCAAGTTGCCACATTCCAGTTAAGCAATTTCCTATAGTTGACTTTTTTTTAAACGCACATTTTTTTCAGCTGTGTCCCTACTCTGTTTTCTCTACAAGAAGACAAAATACCCCAGACAAGACAGAAGCCCCCAACTCTGTATTAATACTTGAAGCAAACCCCCCTCCTGAGTCTCATCATGAGAACAGAACACAGAGCATTGGCACGGGGGACTGTCGTGTATGTGGCAAACTGGAATTTTTAAGAACTGTGGCTTTTTTTGGAAGCAGCATTTTCCTTCCTGGGGGTAGCTTTGCTGTTTTTTACTGCAGCAGCCCTGAGAAGCAGCTCGGCGATGGAGTGGTTGGGAGCCCTGCCGTGGGCACGCCGGGCTGTGCGGGGCTGTGCGGGGCAGCTCCTCAGTCGGAGCCCAGGCTCGCTCCCAGTGCAGGAGGGGAGCAGGCTGTGCCTGCCTGGGCTCAGTGGGTGCGTGCCTGTCCTGCCAAATCGGGCTTTGGCAGGTGCACGCAGAAACCCAGTAGCTGATTGAAGAACATCTGCTGAGTAATTGAAAAGGAAGAGCAGGCAAGTCCTCAAGGTAGTGAGTAATGCTACAGCTTCCTATTTCTGGGTGACTCTGCTCAGCCCTCTCCTTTCTCCTTCCAGCTGAAGGAAATGATTGGCAGTGGCGGAGCTGAAGAGGCAAGACTGGACATGCAGGGGCTTTGCAGGCAGGCCATGGAAATGGGCTCCAGAGCCTGCGCAGCCAGACTGCTTCTATTGAGCTCCCAAATGCCTGTGTTTGTAACCTAACCCAGCACAAGGCTCAGCTGTACTGCTGGGGTGACAGGCAGCGCGGGCAGGACCTCGTCCAGCATTCGGGGAAATCAGGGTATCTGGAAGTTTCAGATAACTTCAGTGTTGTTTGAATGAGATCACAGCTGGAAAGCTAATAATAATGTGCTGCCGATTATTTGCACTTCCAAGATTTTACTGTAAACAATCTAGTTGAATTTATAAATTTCCTTTGCCAAAACACAAAAAAGAAATAAGACTATGAAGGAAGGATGGAGGTAAAAAGTTTTTTTTTCTTTTTGTTCAAGACATTTTTGGATTCAGAAGTTGATTCTAAAGCAAGACTGCTGATACTTAGGGAATTCTGCTATTTTGTTTGCTCATCCTGTGATGGCTGAGCACTGTAAGTTTTGCATTTGTGGAAATCCTCAGAGTGACTGAGCTGTGGAAGGACAGCTTGTGCTCTGTTTTGGATCATGCCAAGTATTAGGAAAGCTGAGTGTGGGCACTGACTTTGTGCCTGTGAGACAGGTAAGAAGCTGTCTGCAGATCTGCTGGATGCCTTGGCCATTTGTAGGCCTTCACTGTGTTTCTGGCTTTGGTATTCTGGAGGAGTGCTAGAAAGAGTTACTCCCAGTAGTGTTTTACAGCACACCTGGCAGGAGGTGTAGTAGAGTAGCAGTGGCATTTAGAGTCTGCCACTGTACAGGTGTGGCATTGCAGCTTTCTACAGCATCCTCAGGATCCAGGATATTCAGTAATGCCTAACTTATCCATGTTCCTGTTGGAGAGATCAAGGCGAAATACTGTAAATGGAGTCGGACAAACCTGTGAGTGATCTTTGTATAATGATGCAGAGCTGCTTGGCTGCAGTGAAAAATCTCAACTCCTGTGGCATGAATTTGCATCCAGCACTCAGAGCTGTCCGCTGGCAGGCAGAGAAATACAACACAGAATCCCTTTGTGTTTCCCCTGCTCCTTGGGAGGAGAGTATTTCCATGACAGACTGGCACACAGGCTGTACAATGGCTTTTTCTTTTCTCCTCAGCAGTTTGGGTTTTGTGTGTTTCTGGTGGATGTGGCTCAGCACAGTGAGTCCCTCCTCTGGGCTGAGCAGGGGCAGTGGAGACCCTGAACCCAGAGCCTGCTCAGCTTCTCTCCAGCACATAATCCAAGGACAGGCTTTAAGAGAAAAGAGATGTAACTCAGCACAAGGGGTGCAAAGGGGTGATGAAGAAGTTTTCTGAAGAGTATTTCCTAAAGAGCCTGAAGACCATGAAAAGAGAAATGGAATGAAAGCATACAAGTGCATAAATAATGTTTTAGAATGTTTCTTACAGGCTGATGCTCTGGACTTTTTTCTGAATTGTGGAAGTGATGGCAAGTGTGAGGACTTTGCTCTGTTCTAAAGGCCTTTTTCCAACTCCCAACTGGAGCAAAAATGTCAGGCTCAGATTTTTCACAAATTCTGCATAAAATAATTTTTGGACACACAAGCAAAATGCTTAAACTCTGATTCTAAACTGGCACGTTTTCTTCCATTGTACATTTAATGCCGATTTTTATTAGAAGAATATGTTTTGAGAACTTTAATTTGCTTCCATAGAATGCTTTGAAAATGAGAAACTTGGTTTTAGCCAACTGTCACAGTACACTTCTCTAAAATGAGCAAAACCAAAGGAAAACCAGCCCCAACCCCAACCCTCTGTTCTGCTTAGGTACAGAGACAAATGTGGTGTGTGAAGTTTCTGTGGAAATTCACAAAAGTAATGGATATTGTACCTGCCTGAAAGATGCTGAGCTTGGAGCTTGTTATCTTTGTATCTGTGATCTTTTTTCAAGTGTTGATTAAAATCTTTCCAGGCTGCTCAATGATGCCAGGTAGGTGTTGCAGAACTGTCTGCTGTATGGCCAATTGCTGCTTATCAGTCTCCTCTGTATTTTTCCTCATACAACTATTACTGGGTCATCACCTGTATTTTTCTCTACTTTTTAAGTGGCCACAACATGGTTTGGGTGAAAGTCTCAGGGTCATAAGAAAAAAATGTTCTTTTTGGGGTTGGCAATCTGGGTTCAGGTGTCTGCACTCTAAATCCTGTATGTCTGCACTCTAAATCCTGTATTTGTATTTAACTAATGACAGAAACCCCTCGTGGTTGCTACAGGCAAATGTGAACCAGTAAGAGAGAGCCCCAAGGAGATTTTTTGAAAAACAAAATGTGAGCAGTGAGCCATGGCAGCTTTCTCACTCAGTGTCTGTGAAAAGAGAAATGTGACCCCCAGTCCTTGCCAAAATAGCTCAGTTCTTTCTAGCAGAAACCCAATAATTGGGAGCATTTCAGAGAATACAGTTCCTTAGCTGAGATTTCCCAGGGTGCAGAGACAGAACATCTTCAGCTCCACGACCTGCAGCCTGCTCCTACCGAGATTTAACACTTCTCTGTGTAAACCTCTTCCCCAAAGCCCAGCCCGGCAGCAGCCTGGGGAACCGTGTGTGCCGTGGAGGAGGGGAAGGTGAACTCTGGAAGTGCTCGAATAATTGAGTCAAACAAGCAGAGGATTTGATTTTGTTGTGTTTTTGTTTCCTTCCCTTGGTGTGCTAATAAGCCTGAGAAAAAACTGCTAATCTGTCTCATTCCCCAGCCAGTACGTGAGGGAATGGTAGAGACTGGAGGTTTGTGCTTGTGTTTTATTGAGGCTACAGAAAAAGAAACGTGTAAGATAAAAGGAAGATCGCTGTGAAGGCAGGGGAAGAAAAATGGGAAAAAGCCTTTGGGATTAGGGACACCTAAATGCTCCATTGAAGGAGATTGATTCCTTCCAAGACCTCTCAGTTCTGTCCTGGGAAGTGTTCAGACCCCATCCAAGGTGTTTGCCTTGGAGCTCACTGTCTGTGCCAGCTCGGGGTGCTCAGGACCTGCAGAATGAGGCCTGCAATGAGGAAAGGGAAGTGCAGGAATATGACGGGGATCCACAATTAGTCATTCTCTTCCTGACCTTGCTGAAGGAAATGTCTGGCTTTATATTGTCTGCTGTAAACTCGCCTTTATTTAGGCTCTAAGTTTACACATGCACAGCTTGTTGGTGTCTTTATTTCCACTTCCTGAACCATCAGCCAAATATACCTGAGAGTTCTTTCAGAGATGTGTGAGAATGATTAGTGCCATCATAAAAACTATGGAGGATATTCTCTTTAAAGGCACTTTAAGTTTTGAATTTTACAGAGAGATCCATGGGCTGTAACACAACTCCTTTCCCCAGAGCATGGCCTGGTGCTTCCTTTCCAGATTCTGAGCCTTCCATAATCTTTCTCACTGTCACTTGCTGCCTTCTGCTGCAGTCGTTGGAAAGCCCCCAGGGGTGGGGGGTAATTGTTTTCTTCATGGGAGGAGAGATCCAGTGGGTTTGCCAAGATACTGAATAATTACAGAGAGAGGCAGAGTATTAATGTTATGTTTGGGCTGCATTTGCCTCTGTAGGACTTCACAGGGTTGGACAGGTACTGGTTTACCTGCACTGCTTGGAGAAGCCTGTGTGGTGTTCTTCACAGGGTAAATCCACTGGCCTGCCCAATGGCCATGCCCCAGCTCCGTGAGGGAAGGGAAAGCTGCACAGGTGTGTAGGGCAGTGTGAAATAGCAATAGCCTTCAGGAGAGGCTGGGCAGGAGGAGCTTGCTGTGCTCCCTGTGGAGGCACAGCTGAGCCTGATCAGGCGTGGCCGAGTGAAGAGGCCCCACTGGGTGCAGCAGAGCTGGGAGCAGCAGAGCTGCAGATCTCATGTGGCAGCAGCAGGGCTGTGCTCAGCAAACGGCAGGTACAGTTCTTAGTCTTGCAGAATGCTCTCAGTCATTCTGTTACACTTGTGTGTCCTTGGGTTGCAAGGGGAGGGGGAGGGCTTTCATTTGTAGTGTTCAGTGGGTGTGAAATCTCTGATCTTTAAGCAGAGCACTGTTCCTGTAGCTGCATTAGGCTCGGATGCCTCGCTGGGACGAAATCTTTGAAGAGAATTATGTTATGAGGCTCAGGGAACTACTTGATTGTGCAGTTTCATCCTCCCACTCTTAGCTGGGAAGGCCTCAACTGAGTGTTTACAGCCTCACTTGCTGGGATTGTGAAAAAGAGAAGAGTGGAGAAGAAAAGGAGTGGTATGTGGCCTTCAAGTGACCCAGAAATGATGCTGTCTGCATCATTTGACAAAGCAGAAATAACATACTGTAGTGTTTGGGCAGTGGCTATTGTGTCAGCCTCAGGCATGACTGAGGGTTCAAAGGAAAATCCATCCATCTGGGGTTCCATCTCTCCCTACCCCTCTACCTCTCTGTGCTTGTATTTACCAGTTTCTCCTAAGGCCTCTCCCCCCCAGCACACCTTGCCAGCACCCTTTCCTGCTGCCTTGTGCTGGGTCCTGTTTTGCAGGGTCTGTTTAGCAATGCATTCAGAAATTATTTCCTTTTCTGTTACAAGTGAGCCCAAAGTCCCTGAGCAGCACAGCTGGGTCATTCAGGAGCAGCAGGGCTGGCACCAGGGCTCCGTGGTGGGACTGCCACCTGGGGGCTTGTTCCATCCCTTCTGACACCTTCTGCTTTTCAGAGTCCCTGCTGCTGGGAGCCACTGCTTAGAGCAGAGCACTGAGAGAGCTTTCGTGGCCCCTCTTCAGAGCTGCTCCTTCACTTTGTGCAAATTATTTTAATCCTTCTTCCTCTTTCTTGTTTTTAACAAGGTGCTCCTGCATGGGGTCCTTTGAGGGCATTGATGTTCCTGAGGTGTTTGTGGCATTCAGAGCAGTGTCACTGTTGTGCAGCCACTCTTGTTCAAGGGCATGGTGCCTGTGGCCCAGCACAGCAGTCACCCCAGACCTGGGGCCTGTCACTGCCCCTGTGTGACCAGGGCAGGGGGCGATAGCAAATGCACCAGGCGAGCGAGAGCTCTGCTACTGTTTCAGCACAGCTAAAGCTACAGAAACCAGGCCTCCCATTCTGGACAGGTGTCCTGCTCACTGCCAAGCTTCTTGCTGAATGAGTCAGCTGGGTTCAAGCAGAGAATGAATTCCACAGCCTGCAGGTCAGAGGCTGACGTGGAAGTAAGTGAGCCCCTTTTATTTCTCGGATGCCACCTCAAATAAAGCAAATGACTTTGCTGCCAGTTATTTCTCTGTAATATTTTGTCTGATACCTATTTTACCATGCATGGCTGGTGAAAATACAGGTCACAATATCATCCTTTAGTAGCTTTGGTTTTCTTGGTTTTGAGGGCAAAGCCATGTGGGTGACAAATGGAGTGACCTAATTTTTTAGGATACAAATAATTCCTTGAAATGAAGTGTTTTACTTCTCTTCCTCATACTTTGGGTCCTGTGCAGATCCTGTGCTTGCCTTGGAAAGAGCTGTTTGAATTTCTTGCTGATCTCAAGGTAGTTTGGAAATTTGTGAGATTGTGAGACTCTCCAGCTGAATCCTGCATTATGTGACTGTTCCTAATGGAAGCACAGATGGGAAGGATGGTTTTCTCTGTGGCTGAACGAAGTGTTCTATGAACAGGTTTGGATCAGATTTCACTGCAAATTGAGCATATGTCATGTGAAAAGGGTACAGACCCACTCTCTCAGTTTAAGCAAGCAGATTTGGTTCTAAACCAGTCAAAACCAGGCAGTGGTTCAATTCTCCCTGTACTAGAAAGGGAACACTTCACACTGCCATCAGGTATCTTTATAGCTACAGGCACAAGGAGGAGTTGTCTGAACAGAGGGGGAAATGAGAATTTCTGAGGCTGCAGTTGGTGCTGGTGATGCTGTGATCAGAGGCTGATAACCATCCAGATAGCTGGGGGCACTCAGATGAGTCAGCTGCTGAGCGCTTGGGTTCACACAGGAGCAGCTCCGTGCTCTGTGGGCAGAGCTGCGCACGGTTGGGTTGCTGTCAGCTGAAGGGCCCTGCAGACCCTCACATGGAGCAGAACTGCTTTGGATGGTTGGCTGCCCAGCACAGAGAAGCCTGTCCTGTGCCTGCAGACCCCTGGCAGAGCTGAGCCTTGTGTGGGCACCTGCACAGGGGCTTTCTGAGCTCTGCCCCAGATCTGTGTGCTGTGTAACAGTGACATCCTAGGCCTTTCCCTTGCAAGGATCAACCCCGCTGCACCCTTTTTTCACTTTAAACTGGATGACTTTGAGAAAGTGCCCTGAAGTATCCTCACATGCTGCTGCTCTCCCAGTAGCTGGTGAGATCTTTATCAGTTTCTCACATGGTTGTCAAGCATGACTTCAGAGACAAATTTGGTAAGTCCAATTCTGACCTTTTATGTTCTCTTCAGTTCTCAGGTGGCCTGGAAGGTTTTTTGGTCTGACATAGCATTTGTATATATAATGGCACTGGGGAGAATAGATAAGAGTCAGCAAAAGGTGTGAAGGGAATCCATTTTCACTGGATGCCTTCAGATGACTCATCTGACTCTCCCCAGTGCCCTGTGCAGATAAACTCCAGCTCAGAAATTTTGTCTTCTGTTTGAGGAGGCAGAAATGCAGAACATTCCTCACGCTGTGATCCTAATCTGGCCAGTGCATGTCCTGCTGCACCAGGAGCTGCTGGGGTGCTTCAGGGAGTGCTCCCTGCCCTCTGGGCTGGTTCTTGGCAGGAGCTTAATAGAGGAGTTCCTTCCTGATTAATTCCTGTCTGAGGCAAGATAGATGACTTGCATTTCTCTTAACCACATGCAAGAGCTGGGCCATACATCGATCTGATCCTTTTAAAGCCTCAGCCAGCAGCTGGGTAAATTGCAGGGCAGGACTTGGTTGTAGCCTTGGAAGTGTCCGTGTAAGCTCATGTTTATCGTCTCCTCCCATGCTGCCAAGCTCCCTGAGATTTCATCTCTGGGCACAGGAGCAATAGGATCTGCTTTTGACCATGTGCTTGATTTGTTGATTAAATCATGACAGTTGTTTGTTTTGGGTATTGCAAAACTCCTCTTCTAAACATTGCGTATGTTTCAAGTCAACAAGAAAAGTTGCAGGCTTCACTGAGCAGATTATAAGTTTTGTGAAAGTGTGAAAACATGGCATTTGGTTGTGAAACGTATGATTGAATCAAATTTGGTCTCCAACTGTTGATATTCTGAAGAAATCTTGGCTGGCACCTTGGTATAGCAGAGTCCTCCCTCTGCCTGTCTCCAAGTTGTTTAATTTATAATTTCCATTTATAATTTCCAAGTCTCCCTTGTTTTTTGTGAGTTGAAAATTACTATATTTGCTGCATTTATAGGGTATTTCAAGATAAGCAGATTAAAAACATGAAACTAAGCCACAGAAGGCTTCAGAAAAATGGGGAGTCTTCTAGCCTTTGCTCCTTTTTCCATGTTTATTTGGATCAAGTGCATTGGATTCAGACTGGGTTTTGACAAAGTGCAGAAGCTGCAGTAGGTCTAAGTTTAATGCCTTTTAGTGACTCTGGAACAAGATGCCACTTTTCTAAACACAAATAAAACATAATCAACAAGAAGCTTGGGGAGAGTTGATGCCCAAATGCATGAAACTTGATTTATCTGGTTAGTATCTCCTGAATTCTGCACCCCAGTGTCAGTGATGTGGTTTTTCAGATGCCTTTCTGTGCCATGTCTGCAGAAGTGCAGCTGAAAAACTTGTGGGCATTTGCTTTTTGTTTATCGTCCTCTAAAGTCCCAGCTGTTGGCTGGAGGTCATGGATACAGGCAGACTTGCATCTCAAGAGATCTGCTGTTTATTTTGCAGAAATAAATTAAAAAGTAGAAGCGTGGCAGATTTCTCCTAAACTTCTTGGAGCTGCTTCTCCTCTGTGCTTTAAAGGTGCTGTAAGGAGATGAACATGCATCCAGGAGCCCCTGGCAGCGTGTGCCCTTCTCGGAGCAGTGAGGACTGGTGTCCTGGCCATCAGCTGCACCAGGCAGAGCAGCAGGGCTCTGCCCTGGAGTCAGTGATGTGCTCCAGCTGCTCCGTATCCTGTCTCTGTTCTTGCCCTTTCCCATCTCTGTGGGTTCAAGGCAGCTGGAGTACTGCTGCTTCTGGTGTGGGGTTTGCCATTTGTGATGAGTAGGACGTGCCATTTAGCAAGCAGGCAGTGAGTAGCTACTATTGGCTTTATCTCTCAGTCTAGTTTGTGGTTGGAGACCTGTGTGCTGGTTGTGGGTTTTTATGTGCGTCACTGAACCCAGAAATTTTATTATATTCTCAGAAAAGGGTTTTGCAACAGCTCAGCTATTAAAGCCAAACCATGTAGTTTAGTAAAAAGTCTGGGCAGGAAACAACAAAATGAAATTCATCCTAGGGGAGAAGCGTGGTGCATGTAGGCTGGGACGAGAATGCAAATACGCTATTTATAGGACTAGGGGGAAACAAATTTGGACTTGAGGAGTAAAAGCGAAAGAGTTATCCGGGAAAAACCAGCCTTGGCCCTCTGAGACACTCAGACCTGTGCTGCCAGAGTGCTTATCCATTTTGGAGAATTTGTTACATTCCAGCAAAGGAGAAAAGCTCCACATTGAAACCCATGCTGCACAGAGTCCCTTCCAGCAGTGTCCTTTAGGAGTTTGTGCTATGGATGGCACCTGGGCAGGGGAAATTCTTGAACCAGTATTTTTTTAAGCAGTACCAAACCAGCTGAGGCCGGTGCCTGCTCCAGGGAGCTCCTGCAGGACGAGCAGGCAGAGCTGTGCAGGGAGAAGGGGAGGGATGAGTGCATTTGCTCCTGATCACTCAGACCAGTCTGTGTCAGAGCCAGGAGTGCAGCCCAGCTCTGTTCTCTTACTCATGTGATGCTTCTGGAGTTGCTCTGGGGCTGGCCAGGAGAACTTCTGTGAGGAGTGCAAAAGCAGTGGCTGTACCTCTGCCATATCCTGCCTGGAGCAGCGTGCTCTCCTCGTGACACTGCATGCTGGAATTGGGTAACGTGGGGCACACACTTTGTGTATCGTTTCTTTTACATAATTTGTGATTTTTCATTTATAAATAGATGCTAAGCCCTCCTTTCCTTCCACTGTGGTTTTTAGAACAGATTCTGACACCTCCAATGCCTGCAGTTCCCTGCTTTATTCTGGAGCATGTGCCACTTTTAGGGCATTTGCCTGTAATTAGCGTTCCATATAACGAAGCATGGAGCTCTGTCTTTACAGAGTATGCTGATAACTCATCCTTCTTCCAGGAAAAATAAATCTTGCCTGATGGGAGATCCTACACTAAAATAACAGATTATAGTCAGACTGCAGATCCAAGCTGCTGCTTTAGACACAGGCCCATCAGAGCTGGCTGTACCAGTTCCAAAACCACTGTGCAATCTTGCCTCTGTCCCTAGGTGCTCTGCAACCCTGAGGCGTTCCCAGGAATGGAGAAGGGTGAGGTGAGCCAGGGGCAGCAGCAGCTACATCCTGCAGTGCCCTGGGAATTCCATGGACAGGCTCACAAACACGCTGAGCTGTCTGCCTGGGCTGGATGTTGTGGTTGCAGTTTGTGTATCAGAACACATATCGTCATTGGCCCTTCCCTCGAGTGGCATCTGCAAAGAGACAAGGCTTGGGTGATCTCTGTCTTCCTCCTCTTTTCCATGACATAGCTATTGCACAGTTGGGAAGCTGTTTCTCATTTGTGTAAGCTGATTTTTGGCATGCCGGGGACTGTTGAGTCTACAAACTTCCTGCAGCCTCTTCTTTCTGCCTGCCCTGAGGGGCCCTTGCCCATCTACTCATCCCAGTGTCAGTGTCCATAGAGGGGAAAAGCACACTGAAAGAAAGAAAATTTAAACCAAGCACCGGGCAGGAAAATCCTTGGGACAGCACCTGCAAGCTGCTTTCTGCCATGGCAGTGATCAGGAGAGCCCTGTGGACAAGCTGCTGTGGGAAAGGACGTGTGACAGTGGGAAAGCAGAAGGTCAGCACTGAGGCAGCCCGTGACACGTGTGTGCCCCAGAGTGCACAGGGCTCCCTGCAGGATCCCAGCTGCCCTGCAGGATCCCAGCTCCCCTGCAGGATCCCAGCCCCTGCAGGATCTCAGCTGCCCTGCAGGATCCCAGCTGCCCTGCAGGATCCCAGCTCCCTGCAGGATCTCAGCTCCCCTGCAGGATCCCAGCTCCCCTGCAGGATCCCAGCTCCCCTGCAGGATCCCAGCTCCCTGCAGGATCCCAGCTCCCTGCAGGATCCCAGCTGCCCTGCAGGATCCCAGCTGCCCTGCAGGATCCCAGCTGCCCTGCAGGATCCCAGCTCCCTGCAGGATCCCAGCTCCCTGCAGGATCTCAGCTCCCCTGCAGGATCCCAGCTCCCCTGCAGGATCCCAGCTGCCCTGCAGGATCCCAGCTCCCTGCAGGATCCCAGCTGCCCTGCAGGATCCCAGCTCCCCTGCAGGATCCCAGCTGCCCTGCAGGATCCCAGCTGCCCTGCAGGATCTCAGCTCCCCTGCAGGATCCCAGCTGCCCTGCAGGATCCCAGCTGCCCTGCAGGATCCCAGCTCCCCTGCAGGATCCCAGCCCCTGCAGGATCCCAGCTGCCCTGCAGGATCTCAGCTCCCCTGCAGGATCCCAGCTGCCCTGCAGGATCCCAGCTGCCCTGCAGGATCCCAGCTCCCTGCAGGATCCCAGCTGCCCTGCAGGATCCCAGCTCCCCTGCAGGATCCCAGCTGCCCTGCAGGATCCCAGCTCCCCTGCAGGATCCCAGCTGCCCTGCAGGATCCCAGCTGCCCTGCAGGATCCCAGCCCCTGCAGGATCCCAGCTCCCTGCATGATCCCAGCTGCCCTGCAGGATCTCAGCTCCCCTGCAGGATCCCAGCTGCCCTGCAGGATCCCAGCTGCCCTGCAGGATCCCAGCTCCCTGCAGGATCCCAGCTCCCTGCAGGATCCCAGCTGCCCTGCAGGATCCCAGCTGCCCTGCAGGATCCCAGCTGCCCTGCAGGATCCCAGCCCCTGCAGGATCCCAGCTCCCTGCAGGATCCCAGCTCCCTGGAGGATCCCAGCTGCCCTGCAGGATCCCAGCTCCCTGCAGGATCTCAGCTCCCCTGCAGGATCCCAGCTCCCCTGCAGGATCCCAGCTGCCCTGCAGGATCCCAGCTGCCCTGCAGGATCCCAGCCCCTGCAGGATCCCAGCTCCCTGCAGGATCCCAGCTGCCCTGCAGGATCCCAGCTCCCTGCAGGATCCCAGCCCCTGCAGGATCTCAGCTGCCCTGCAGGATCTCAGCTCCCCTGCAGGATCCCAGCTGCCCTGCAGGATCTCAGCTGCCCTGCAGGATCCCAGCTCCCTGCAGGATCCCAGCTCCCCTGCAGGATCTCAGCTGCCCTGCAGGATCCCAGCTCCCTGCAGGATCCCAGCCCCTGCAGGATCCCAGCTGCCCTGGAGGATCCCAGCTCCCTGCAGGATCCCAGCTGCCCTGGAGGATCTCAGCTCCCCTGCAGGATCTCAGCTCCCCTGCAGGATCCCAGCTGCCCTGGAGGATCCCAGCTGCCCTGCAGGATCCCAGCCCCTGCAGGATCCCAGCTCCCTGGAGGATCCCAGCTGCCCTGCTCCAGAGCCAGGGAAACTCAGGGCAGGGCACAGCTGAGGGGCTGGTGCGGAGAGGGCAGCCAGAGCGCAGCCAGCAGCAGCCCCTGGGGTGACACAGGGCCCAGCACAGGGCACACAGGGCAGGGACAGAGCCCCTGGGCCCTGCCTGGCACACAGCAGCAGCGTGGCAGCCGCTGGGGCCCAGGCACTGCTGAGCCCACAGCCAGTCTCTCCCCAGGCTGGCCCTGCCCTGCTCTGAGGAAGCAGAGCAGGGGTGGAAAAAAGGAAGTGCTGTGAGCCCCTTTATATAAAAAGGGGTACTGAGAATAAATGGTTGGGATTTCCAGTTCACTGTAGGGCTGGGGCTCCAAAGCCCTGTTGGGAAGTTGTGGTGAAAAGGCTCCTCTGGTTTCAGCAGGGGTGGTCAGGGCGAGAATGCAAAGGGATGGCTGAGTTTCTAGGACATGGTAGTCCTGGATTGCCTCTCCTGGGAATGGCAGTGCTTGCGTTGCTCTGGGCATTACAGGAATTGGAATCACTTCAGTATTCACACACTTTTTGACAAATCTCAGGCTGCATGGCACTGCTGTCAGAATTTGGTGTGTGGGCAGGGACAAACTTGTTACAGCTGATAGTTGTAAGGAATAGATTGCTCATAAAACATGTTCTCAACTAACTTCATAGGAAAGCACTTAAACTGTAAGAGGAGACACATGATGGTCAAAGAATCCATGTTTGTTATTTCCTTTACATTTTCAGTCTGATCATGTCCCAGATGCTAAAATTTGTTGACTAAGAACATGTTTTGGTTTATAAATCATGGATCAGCTAACTTGCTTTGAGGCATTGTTTTGTTAGGAAGGTTTTGAAGCTTAAGCCTGCCTCATGGGAATGTGTGACACAGCGAGCAATCTTTGGAGAGTATTTTCTTTTTGATACGCAAACATAAGGCACAAATAATACTCCTTTTTGCTGTTTTATTCTTTTGTGCCTTAAGTGAAGAATTCTGTGTAGTGCATTTGCCATGAGATGGTCAGGAGATAAAAGCTTTGGAATAAAACTTTAGAATAGAAGATGTGCAGAAATCATCTAGTCCAACTGCCTGAATTTTTGTTCTTTCAAGTTAGCTGGTTTTAATGTTGATTTTGTAATAGAAATGCCCATCAGATAACAGGCCTCAGAGTCTTTGGGTACTTTGGCTATTCCTGCCTCAGAACTGCTGTTGATGGGGGTTTAGAGCAGGCCCTGCCTTCTGCTGGAATGCTGAAGAGCAAAGATGCTCAGTGTGAGGGAAATGCACTGCGTGGATTTCCCCAGAGCTCACAGGAGGATGTCACTCCTGTGTCACAAGCCAGCACACCCCGGGAAGGTCAGCCCGTGCCCAGGAAGCTCAGAGTTTGTTTCTGCTCCCCAGGTGAAGCTGATTGACTACATCCACCGGCAGCGGCAGTGCAAGCTGAGCGTGCCCCTGAGCGACCGCACGGCCGAGCTCAACAGCTACCCCCGCTTCAACGACTGGCTGGACATCGTCAACGTCAGGAAGGAGGTGGTGCAGGTAAGGAGGGGACACAGCCCCCACAGCGCCCTCCTGTCCCTTCAGTGCACTCCCAGCTGCCTGTGGCTCTGCGAGCCACGGCAGGACTTAATCACTCACTACCTTTGTGATACTAACAGTGCTGTGCTGCGCTGTGTTCTGTGTCCAGCATTAGCCAGAACAGGACTGTTGTTACAGTCTCTCACACACACACACGTAGAGCTCAGTTCACTGACAGTTAAACAAAGCAGAAAAGGCTTTTTCTATTCTTTTTCCCATTTTTGCCTCTGCAGGCCAGGTCACAATGTTCTCATTCAGTTTCCTTTGATCGCTAAACAACCACAATTTTTCTTTGACCTCAGCAGGAATCTGCCTGGGTGAAAAATTCCTTAAATTTTCATGGAAGTTATTCCAGCTTGGTTCTGATGTAACTAAGTGGTCTCTTAGTTAAACAGTACGGGTTCAGGACAAAGTTGTTCCTTTTATTTCCTACTGTTCATTTTGAGTGTGGTGCTGGTGTTGCCTTCCAGCCCAGCAAGGTTTTGGGTGGCACAGCCAAAGGTGCAGCACTGACAATGAGAGGACAAAAGCAGCCTGTTGCTGTGGCCAAACTGCCAGGCTCCCAGCTAGTGTTGGTTTCTAAGGTTACTGGAATTGCCTGAGTCTAAAAGAATGTCTTTGTAGCTCTTTTATAAATCCTTTGTGATGCCTACAGAAAGGAGGGGCGAAGAGGTGAAGGAAAGGGAGGAGGGAGGTAGACAGTTCAAATCTGCTACATCCTGCTAATGCAGGAAGCAGAGAGGGTTGAGACTGCCCTTCTGTATGTGTGGTCACTAAAAGGGGTGAACAAGTTCGGGTTTGGTCTAAGGCAGAAAGAATTTCCCAGATCTGTATTATTTTGATTTGTGCTCTCTTGCTGTCCTGTCCCAAGCAGTGTCCAAATAAATGAACTCTGGTCCTTCTGGGACAGAACTGTAAGAAGTGTACAAAGCACTGAAACTCCTCTGGGATTCTGAGTGTATGGTTATCTTTTAAGGGTTCTGCATCCATTTCATGCAGCTGCAGGCAGCTTCTGTAGCACTTGTATTAGCTGGACAGCAGAACTGCAACACCCTGTGTGTCATTAAAATAATTTCTGAGTAGGCATGCTGGAACAGGCCGTGAGCTGGGGGAAGTGGAAATAGCTGGGCTAATAAACTAAGTGCTCTGCTCTTGCAGTGGTTTTTGTTTTGGTCCTGTTATTTCACTGCTCAAAAAATAGCCATGCAGCCACTGTTGGTGCTGGACACTGACATCAGCACAGTGCTGAGCTGTCTGGGATGAGTTACCTTTCAGAAATGTCTCAGGTATCATGGGATCATTCCTGCTGTTGTTTAGATTTCATACAGCATGTTGAACTGCATTTCAGCTGAAAGCTTTCAAAATGGAAATCACTGACAGAAGGAGCTTTAATAGGTTAGTTATTACAAAATCTAGAGTGGTGTCCTGCTTTGTGCACACTGCCTGTGACAGGATGGGGAGGAGCCTTTGCAGACAGAGCTGAGCAGGTAATGCTGTGAAAATGGGGACCCTCGAGTGATTCTGGCTCTGGGCAATGGGGAACAGCTTTCCATCTCTCAGATACTGTTAGGTCGCTGTAAAATGGAAATAGGCATGCTGGGTTTCCTTCTTAAGGCTTCCAAAAAATTGTGCAGAGAGGAGGAAAAGTGCACAAGTGTCACAGTGTGGTCACATGGTAGAACAGCCCTCTCTTCTTGTGCCTTTCAGGCTCTGAAACTGGAGAGGTTGCCAAGTACCTGTGGAGTCTCAGAAGAGCTGCCTCAGAGCCCTGCCCTGAGAGCTGAACAGAACAGCAGGTCTGGCACAGGAGGAGGTGCAGTGGAGGGCTCTCTGTGCCTGCTGCCTCTCAGGGACAAACCAGGAGAAAGGCCTGGGTTGATGGGGTTTTGCTTTTTTAAATGGTTCTGAGTCCCTTTGCATTTCTAGTGCTACTGGAGGGAGTATTTTCAAGACTGTGCTAATCTGTGACATAACACTGTTGAAAAGCAGCCTAATTGCAGGAGTTCTTTAGCTCAGCGGTGAGAAGAACAATGCTCTGTTTCTCTGTCTCCCCTCCCCTCCCCTCGCTCCCCCCAGTCCTCTCCCAAATAAAGCTGCCATGCAGGGAAGCACAGAAGCTCCCAGGCTCTCCTGTCAGAAATAGAGCAGCAGCTCCAATTTAGAATATCTGCTGACTCCTCCACTCCTGAGTGAAGACTATTTTTGCTCAGTGACTTGCTCTAGACATTGTGAAGCTCGAAAGCTCTGGTGATTATAATTGCTGGGCTCCTTTATTTCTTTGAAAACCTATATTTAAAACGAGAATAATGACTGCCTGTAAAATCCTTTAGTTGTGGAGGAGATTACAGCAATAACAATGCAGTGTTTGTGGCGCTGGGCGACAGCTAGAGCTGCCGAGAGCACGGACGGCAGCGAGCCGGTGACGCTGCGCCGGGTGCGAGGGCTGGGCTGCGACCTCGCGGGCCTGCAGGTACGTGGGCACTGCCAGCCCAGCCTGGCATCCTCCTTGGCAATGCACTGCTGCTTCCAGAGGGGTAAGGGAGCTTGGAGCCCCCACCCCAACCTTGCTATTTCTGTGGCTTTGTTACTGTTCCTCTAATCAGCTTCCAGACAGATTTTTATCATAGAAAGTGGCAGCAGGCTCTGCTTTGGAGCTGGGCTAACGTGGTGCTGTAACTTGCTGTTTAAGTGTTTTTCTAGGGAATGCTGGAGTCCTTGTTTTTGCTTAGGAGTTCTAGAATCTGATCAGTTCTAGAGATTGATTAATTCTAGAGACCGATTGTATGTGTGGTTTACTGCCAAAAATTATGTATAAATGGTTAAATATGGTGGGATGAAGGTGAGCAAAGAGGAACTTGAACTGAGACCTAGAAAAGACAGGGCAAGGAGCCTTACAGACAGAAGCTGTGTGCATGCTATGTAGTCATCTTGAGTGGATAAAAATTGCTCTGAAAATGGTCCTAGAAAAATACATTGATCTGGATTGTCCTGCTTGCCTTGGGAGTTGGAGTCAGGAATTGGGAGGGCAATGGGAGAGAAGGAGGATGGGAACAGAGTGCTCTCTCCACTCTTGAGCTGATGGAAGAAGTCTCTTGCAGAGCTATTTACTGGGTTCTGAGCTTGGAGTATGTCTGTCAAATAGAAGAGACTAAAAAAATTCTGTTGGCTTATTTTCTTCAGCCCAGAAAGCGATTTTCTCTGCCTTTATCACTGTGCTTCCCAGAAACAGAACTATTGTATTTCTTCCCACATGTAACTTGTCACTGTCTTAAAAACTAACTTAAGAACAGAGTCATCTTCTTATCATCATCTGAAGCATGTCTGGGCCAGCCCTGCTGGCTGTGGAGCAGAGGTGCCAGTCAGTCAAGCTTGGAAAGCTGTTTTTAGAGTGGATAACTGTCCTGCACAGGGAGGGGCACATCCTGCCCCGGGGTCTGGCCATCAGCAGGGCTGTGTCACCAGGGAGACTGGGAGCAGGTGGAACAGGGCTGTGGTTGGGGCTGCTTTGAGGCTGTTCCTTTTGGGAACAGATGTGAGTCCCAGTTGTACCCTTGTGCCCTTTTCTCCTCCTTGCCTGTGAAGGCCGTCCCCAGCCAGCATCGATGCCAAAGAGCTGCAGAGCTGAGCAAGGCAGGGGCAGGAACAGAGCAGGAAGGGCTCATGCCTTGAGCAGGAACTGTGTGCCCAGAGCCTTGTGCTGCCCTGTGAAAATGCCCCTGCCAGGAGTGAGCCAGGGCCTGGGGCTGCTGCTGTGGGCCCGTGGCAGAGGGTTCTGTTAGCACAGGGTGGCCCCAGCCCACAGCAG
Organism: Melozone crissalis; assembly: GCF_028551555.1. Lineage (NCBI taxonomy): Eukaryota > Metazoa > Chordata > Aves > Passeriformes > Passerellidae > Melozone > Melozone crissalis. Next base: position 11,602,789 of record NW_026535835.1, read on the forward strand.
ATCTGTCACTGGAGGAGCTGTGAGGGGTTTTGGTGAGTGCATCCTTTGGATGGGGGGTAGAAGAGGCAGATCTGCCTATGCCTATCAGGTTTCCCCAGCTGTATCCTCTCATCTTTTTCTGTCAGCATATCTGCATGAACAGGCCATGAGGACCGTGGCTGGCTCTTGGGGATTTCCATGGGTCTGGCAGCAGGAGCTCTGGCTGGCCAGCCAGATAGCAGAGATCCTGGATGTGCTAATTGTGTGTATGCAAATTAATTCTGTCCTGCAGGCTTCCTAGAGCTATAAAATTCCTTCAGTGTTCCAGCTGAAGGCCCTCCCCAGTGTAAACAGCTCCTGGAAGATAGTCCCTACCACTGCCAGGGCTCCCCTTCCCTGCCAAGGGCTCCAGGTGCCCCTGGCAGCTTTGGGCACTGTGAACCCTTCATGCCTTGAGCTCAGCCCGAGGGATCTGCAACTGCTGCACCTGTCTGCCACAGAAGAGTCGTGACAGCAGCTCTCCTGTCCCCAAAGAGCCAGCTGGACACAATGCCCTGAGCTGTCAGCTCCTCTCCAGCCTCTGCTGCGAGGTGGAACAGTGAGGAGGGTGATGTTAGGTGGAACCGTGGCCTGTTTATGCTCACAGCTTAATGCAAGCTGGAAATTTCAATTGAGAGGCTTTCCAGAATGCCCATAAAATCTCCAGGAATTTAATAATACAGCAATTTTTCAGTGCCTTCATTGCTGGGCACCAGAAAAACACTGCAAAATAACAACTAGCAGGCACAAGATGTTCTTAAGAGCATCTTTACATGCTTTGCTTAGAGCTATCAGTGGGAATTTAAGCACCTTATGTAATGGGCTTTCTCTTCTAGCATCTGCTGCTTCACGGGAGGATGATTGGAGAGGGAATGTATTGATTTAAGAGGAGGCATTTGGGGCCTTGACAACTGTCCAGCTTTATGGGAAGAGCTGTGGCTACTGGGTCGAGGAGCAGGTCAGGCTGATTTTGCAGAGTGCCTGCAGCAGCATTAGCTACGTAGGCTTATCTGCAGGGTGGAATCTTTACCAAAAATAACCCCTCCACTGTGTTAGATACCAGCATTTTTGCCATGTTTCAGGGATTTAAGTTGGACACCAGACAAGATTAAAGACTGTTGTGAACTCTTCACCCGGGCTAATTGAGACTGACCCTTGGATGCACTGGTGCTCACTTTTCTCTCTTTAGACATGTGCACCATGAAGTGCAGTCTGTGTCTGATAAGCACGACGTCTTCAGGGAGAAGTCCTCTTACCTGTTGTAGGGAGGAATAATTTCCTGCTTTGGACTTTTTAGCATCCCTTCTGCTGAGCAGTGCATGGTTAGGCTTTAGATTTTGCTGGCAGTTATGAGGTGCTGAAGATCGAAAGCAGATTCTGTCTTCTGCTTTTTCTCTGTTTTTAAATCTGACCTTATTAGTAGAGTACTGTCTGAATATCTTGTAGCTCTCCCTGTCAAGACAAGGTGTGCCCAGGGAGGTGGTGTTGAGCTTGGTCCTAATGCAACCCTTTAATCTGCATTTTTAAAGCTGTTTTTAAAAAAAGCCTCAGCACCCACTGAAGAAGCAGGTAAAGAGAGGTCAGCTGGGCCCACATGTCTCACCCTCAGTGGTGAAGAGTTGGAGTAACCCCTGTGCAAGGGCCCAGAGCTGCACTGAGGGCCAGAGCCCCCCACGTGCCCCTGAGCAGGGGCCCTCCTGCCCCCAGAGCAGCTGAGGCAGGGCAGCAGCAGAACCTGTTTGAGAGCCACCCTGAACTAGTGACCCTCCTCGCTGTCACACTGCCTGCCGGGGGGTGACACGCAGCCAAGGCAGAGCAGGCCAATCTTACAGGGATCAGGTTGACCAGTTTTATATTAAGCCCCCACATATGTGCAGCACATGAGTGGCTGTTTAAAGAAAGCCTCTTACTTCCCCTCCCTCCCCCTCTCTGAAGGCTTATTTCTTTTGTCGCGTGTCATGGGGGCTGGCAGCAGGTTCAGAAAGTCTGAGCTCTCCCAGCTCAAGGTCATTGGGATTGTTTAAATATAATCTCCTTTTCTGTACTTTCTACTTTCCTACAACTTGCTATTCTGTCTTTCTAAAATTAACCTATTGAGCAGAAGAGAGGCCTGGGCTTTGTGTGTGGGTGCAGTCCCCTCAGGCAGGGTCTGTGTGAGAGCTGAGCTGGGGTGCAGAGCAGGGCCTTGTGGGGACCATCATCAGTCAGCTCTGGGCACAGAGAGACTGGGCACACAAAGGGATGGGGCAGTCCTGTGTCCTGCATCATGGTGGTGCAGAAAAATTAATAATACCCAGCATCAGTTGTGATGTCTGTGCGCTTGTTATTCTGCAAAGATTAGTTACAGGGAAAAAGAAAGAAAGTCTGCCCAAACTTCATTGAACTCTGGCTCTGCTCTGCTCCTGCTTCATGCTTACTGCTCATTTAAATTCCTGGCCTCCCTTGAGTCAGCTGTGTTTTGTGTTTCATCCAGTTCAGGGCATGTGACAGAAGATACAGGATGTGTTTCTTAGACTTCTGCCCTTTCTTAATTTATTCTTTTTGTTTGCTCCATGCCACAGTTACTAAAATTGGAAACTCTTTGTGTTGCCACCTACAGAGCTCCAAAGGTTGGGGCAGTTGGGCAGTGTCACAGCTGAAAGTCCTGCGTCAGCTCTCAAAGCCAGAGTCTGGCGTAAGAAAGATGCAATTGTGAAAGGACATTCAGCACATTCACGTCTGCTTCTGAGTCGGAAGTGGGCTTTAAGGACTAGAGAATTCCATGCTTTTTGTTTCACCAAGCAGTGACACACACTTCTGAGTTTCCCCTTCAAATAAAGTTCAAAGCCTTTTATATAGTTTGATTCCAGGAGTCGAAACTTTAGGATGAAGGCCAAATATTGTGAAATTTGTGATCTCATTGTGAGAATAGGCAACAGGGAGGTTTGTTTAGGCAGAACTTTACAGGGAAATTCCTGGGTAACTGGGCTAAGTATCCTGGTTTTGTTTATTAACCACAATTGCTGCAGACTTACACTGGAAACATTTGAATGGGGGAGGAGAGAGAGACACAGCTCAGTTCTGTGTCAGGAAATACCAGATCATTTTGTGTTTTCCAGGCTCTTGTATCTTTTGTGTCTGCCTGATCTGAGCCTTATCACTGTGGGGCTTTGGTGCATTAAGATGTAGAAGGAGTTCTGCACAGATATCTCTCCAGGCAGGATATGGGTAAGGCTGGTTCTCTGATGAAGGAAAGACTGCTTGAGGAGGAGGCCGCTATCTTTGTCAAAACATTTCTTTTTTGTTCAAATAAAGAAGTCATTTTCCTCACTGATTCTCTTGTTCACTTTAATACTGAAAAGCCAAACATCCTTATCTGACTATTTTTCAGGTTTTAGACCTGTTTTATTTCTGACCCTATTTTTAATGAGAAAGCTAAGGTTTATTAGTAGCTTTGCAAAAATTTTCCACAAGGGGAGGAGTATTTTGATCCCCTGTAATGCTAAGTGGAATAGCAGAGGATGAGCAGCCCTGGAGGTGCAGAGCACACTCACACCCCAGGCAGGGGGGAGAGCAGCTGTGGGCACTGCTGGCCATGCCAGAGGGGCACTGCCCACGGGAGTGAGCCATGAGTCAGCCCCGGCAGTGAGACAGTGCCACTGCTCAAATACCCGACAGGTGACACTGCTGTTTGTACACAGAGCAACAAAAGGGTCTCTCTTGCTTTCCTGCAGAGAATACCAGAGGAGCTGACCCTGGATGCCTTACTAGAAATGAATGAGTCAAAGGTGAAAGAAACGATGAAGAGATGTGGAGCCAGAGATGAGGAGTGCTCCAGGCTCAACGGGGCCCTGAGCTGCCTGCGGAAGGTGACGGAGTCAGGTACACACGGCCTTGTTCTCCTGGGGCACCGGTGTCCCCAGCCCAGCCCCACCTGCTGCCTTGCAGACGCTGCTTGGGGGTGTTCTGGGAGCAGTGTATGGCTCTGGGATGTGTGCTGATCAAACCTGTCGAGAGCTGTCAGCTGGGTTTGGTTTGGACATCAAGTCAGATAAAGAAATGGAAATGAATGTATGTAGAATCCTTTCCTACTCAGTAGATGATGTCCTTATTAACCCTTTCTGTTCAGAGTCGTGTCTAATGCTCCAGCTCATTCTCCATGGGTCAGTGACACACATCCTTGACTTACTAAATACAACCAGATTCCTTCTAGGTGATGCCTTTCCCAAATATTGCCAGCTCAGAGAGAAACCTTCCCCTAGCACTTCCACAGGCACTGTACAATCTGTTTGTACAAGAGCCTCTCCCAGCAGACTGGGACTCACATGCACCACATCTTTCTTTGTAGCAGTTATCAATCTGTCACTGAAAGGTGATGTTTCCTGTTGGTATTATGACAGTTCATCCATTTGCAAATGGTAAAGATTAGTTAATGGAAAAAATCAGCAAACAGCTCGGTGTCATGTTTCCCTTTTTCTAATCTTTCTTGTCCCAGGCTGTCAAATATTTCCCATCCACACTGTATAAACCAGCCATTGCTCAGGAATGATGGTGTTCACCTCTTAGAAAGAAATGTCATTTTTAAAAACACAGATATATGTCTCTGAAAAGCTCAGATCAGGCTCTGTCTGAGTTTTCGCAGCCTGGGGCCCTGCTGAGGCTCAGGGGAGATCATTGCCGGGTGAAACGGGCACCGGAGCCCCGAGCAGCCCGGGCTCGGCTCGCTGCGGGCCCGCGCTAACGCTGCTCGTGTCACAGGAGCGGAGCCGAGGGACGACGTGCCGCTGGCCCTCCCCGAGCGCCGGGACAGCTCCTGCCCGCAGCCGGAGCCCGCGTGCCCGCCGTGTGCCCCGGGCAGGGGCGGCCAGCCGCGCCCCGCGCCCTGCGAGCCCTGTCCCTCGGCAGAGGCGCTGCTGGAGCCGCCGGCGCTGCCCGCGGGCCGGCCCCGCGCCCCGCACAGCATCACCGTCACCCCCCCGGCCACGCCGCAGCCCAAGCGCCGGCACCGCCTGAAGCCGCCGCGGACGCCGCCGCCCCCCTGCCGCAAGGTGTTCCAGCTGCTGCCCAACTTCCCCGCCCTCACCAGGAGCAAGTCCCACGAGTCTCAGCTGGGCAACAGGATAGACGAAGTTCCTCCAATAAAGTAAGTTTCCTCCCGGGCTGGAGCTGGGGCTCTCCCCGGCAAAGGCTGCCCTAGGTAGGCAGGAGAATATTGGCAACGCAGCAACCTCAGGAGCCTGTGCAAAGCCACAGGCGTCTGTAAACCTGACAGCGCGTGCTGCAGGCAGCAGTTCCTGCTCTAGCAAAGTGTGTACCTGTCACAGGAGTATCAGAGCCTAAAAAAATATATCTTTTCTTCTTTCTAGGTTCGGTAAGAGATTCTCACAGGGGTGTCCGCAGTGCCTTGCTGAGAGAGAAGAACCTGTGCTTGTCAGCTCCCTGTTGGCCATCCCTGGGCAGCCTCTGGAGGTTCTCCACAGGCCCTCCTATCCCAGAGCTTCTGTTAACTGAGCAGGAGCTTGGCCTGCCACAGAACCACAGGGTTTTACTTGGTTGCACCTGGTATTTTCTAAGATGACACAAGCAAGGCAAAGGAATACTGATGTTTCAAGGGTTAAAGCCAAGGGGGGCTTATCTGTGACCTCAGACAGCTGGCACAGATGCCTCTTGGTACAGGAATTTCACATCTAACCATTTGGATATGCATTGCCCAGTGTCTTTGCAGTGAAGTTAAGACACTTGTGGAAGCTGAAGCATGTGCTGGAATGGGGGGTGTTCCCTGTGTGCTGAGGAGTCTGTTCACATGGGTGATGGCTGGCAGGAGCAGGGCTGGGTTTCTCCAGGGCCACTGGGAGTTCTGGCCATCCTGAGGTGTGTCCCAGACACCACCTGTAACCTTGGAAGCTAATGGAGAGAGATTGGAGCAGCTTGGAAAGTGTCCAAAAGCATCTGAGTATTAAAAGCAAGTATGAAAGTCCAAGCTAATGCCCTTTGAAACAAAAATCTCAGGAATTACTTTCAGAAATAGAAAGATTGTAAAATGAAAGTGCCAGCAGAAATCTGAGCATTTCCCTGAGGAGAGTGAGATAATTGGTGCAATAAATGAAAAAGGCACTAGAATAAACTCAAACAGAAATGAAGGATTTTGGTGCTCCTCTTCATATAGACCTATTGGCTGGGGTGAAGTGGCTGCTGTGGGCTCTGCTGAGTCCTGGACAATCCCAGACCGGTTGATATTCATTCAGTGAGGATTTAACCGTCTGACCCGATGTTCACAGCCTTCTTTACTGCTGTGCTGGGATTGTTTGGACGGCCACACTAGACAGCAGCATTTCTAGGAACAGCAGCTCCCCATTCCAGCCTTTTCCAAGAGGCTGAGGATCACAGATGCCTCTAGGAGCTCCCTGGACTAATGATAAAAAAGACTGTGGTGCCATCTATGGTCAAGTGAGGAGACTGGCTCTGAGCCAGCCCTGCTGCTGTGCTGACACTTGCACATTGGGGTTTGCCTCACGTGTGCAGTATTTCTGTAGATTTCGTTTGGGAAATAATGCCAGAATTGTGAGTATTGGAGAGTTTTCAGGAAGTTATGTGCTCTAACCACTGGCATGCTGGTTTGGCATATGGAAGTCTTACTTCCTGCACTTAGCAGAAAGTTAGGTGAGCTCACATGTATGTTTTCATTCTTCTGGGTCATGCTGGCCCTGTCTAGAAAATTGAGATAATTTTCTGTGAAATAGAATATTCTGAAATCTACTGACACTGCAGGAAAACTGGGTGATGGTAAATCAATTAGGAGTAAAGTCTGACTTTCCACTTTAAGAATGGCTTAGACCTGATCAGATGGACTTCTGTAATCCCTAAATATAAAACATCATGATTTATCCAATCATATGGAAACAAATACAAGGGCAACTTCACAGGGGGCAAATCAGTCTGAGCTGTGTTCCTGTGACTCCTCTTGGCTGGAGGTGCTGAGCTGGGGCAGTGACTGCTCAGTTTCTGTGCAGGGTGGTGAGCACACGTCAGCAGTGCTTCCCTAAACCCTCCTCTTGTTCTCCATCAGAGCTCTCCCAGGGATCCCCCCAGACGGTACGAAGAGACTTTGGCCTGGCTGTGACTCACAGGTGAGCAGGGAGGGATTGGGGGATTGGGGCTGGCTGTAACTCACAGGTGAGCAGGGAGGGATTGGGGGATTGGGGCTGGCTGTGACTCACAGGTGAGCAGGCTGGGACTGGGGGATTGGGGCTGGCTGTAACTCACAGGTGAGCAGGGAGGGATTGGGGCTGGCTGTGACTCACAGGTGAGCAGGCTGGCATTGGGGCTGGCTGTGACTCACAGGTGAGCAGGGAGGGATTGGGGGATTGGGGCTGGCTGTAACTCACAGGTGAGCAGGGAGGGATTGGGGGATTGGGGCTGGCTGTGACTCACAGGTGAGCAGGGAGGGATTGGGGCTGGCTGTGACTCACAGGTGAGCAGGCTGGCATTGGGGCTGGCTGTGACTCAGGTGAGCAGGCAGGGACAGAGCCCAGGCAGGGCTGTGGTGGCACAGCACTCTGACATGGGTTTGGAGTCGGGTCAGGTGTCTCACTGTCAAGTTCAGCTACCTACAAATGTTCATTTTCCCTCGGACACCACCTAATGTCAGTTTTCCCTCTCTTGTCTCTGGCAGGTTCTCTACAAAGTCCTGGTTATCTCAGATTTGCCAAGTGTGCCAGAAGAGCATGATGTTCGGGGTGAAGTGTAAGTACTGCAGGTGAGCACACGGGGATGGTCTCCTTCAGAACAGCCTGGGACTGGACTCACCCCAGCCTGCAGCAACTCCTGTCTCTTGATGTGATGCACTTTTGGCAGTGGCATCATTTTTTCAGTCATTCTGACCTGGCAAAGGGATGCTCCTGGCACAACTCACACTTGAAGGTGGCAGCCTGACACGTGAATGAACCAAATTTGTTTCTCTGCCACAGGCTTCCCACCTCATCCTGGGCAAATCTTGTAGTGGGAGCTGGATCCCTAAATAACAGCCGGAATATTAATTTCTGTTTCTCTCTCAGGCTTGTTAGTCCAGAGGACTGAGATTTTGCTACTTCATGGTTGCTGGCTGAGAGTCAGTGAAAGTAATTCTATTAAAAATAAATCAGATGCTAAGATATGTTTGTGGTTTCATTAGCCTCAATAATAGAATTCTCCATACGAATGCCTGCTGCTCTGGGGCTGAGCATTCCAGAACTCCTTCTGAGATTAGCATAAGAATTACAAATTAAGGGTAGACTTCCTCTATTTGGGAAAGAACAAGTTGCTATTTAACATGTAATGGTTATCTTTCAGATTAAAATGTCACAACAAATGTACTAAAGAGGCACCTGCTTGTAGAATATCCTTCCTTCCCAGTAAGTAATTTTCTACAAATTCTTGGCACTTCAATGTAATTGATTGCATGGAAAGAATGAAAAGTCTCATTAAAGCTGTTTCTCTCCCTTCTCCAACCTGTTTTTCAGTAACAAAAATAAGAAGAACAGAGTCTGTCCCATCTGATATCAATAATCCAGTAGACAGACCCACAGAACCCCAGTTTGGAACCCTCCCCAAAGCACTAACTAAAAAGGTACGAGGTGGCTGAGGCACGTCCAGAGTCCCTGGGGAGCTGCATTAGGGAGAGGCTGGATCTCCCTGGTTGGAGTGAGAGCTTTCCCTTTGCAAGGCTTGGATATGAGACATTTTGTCCCTGTAAAGCAGGGGCTGTGCAGAGCTCCAGGTGCTTATTCAGCACAGCAATGCCACGATCAAGCCTGGGAACAAGTTCCCTCTGCTGTTGTGCAGCAGACACAGGGGAACTCTTCCTTTCTCTTTATTGCTCTCTCACAGTGTCTTTGCCTGCTTTGCAGGAGCATCCACCAGCAATAAACCACCTGGACTCCAGCAGTAATCCTTCTTCCACAACCTCATCCACTCCCTCCTCCCCAGCACCCTTCCAGTCTTCCAACCCTCCCAGTGCGACGCCGCCCCCCAACGCGTCCCCCATGGGCCAGAGGGACGGGCGCTTCAACTTCCCAGGTAAATCCTCCCTGCCAGCAGGCTGCAGGAGCTGGCCAGGCATTCAGAGGGACTTGTGGGTTTCTGAGTACCTGATTCTGCCTTAAACAAGGTGTAAAAGTACCTTACAGATTTTTAAAGGGTATCAGCAAGATATCTTTGCAGGGAACAGATTATTGAGGAACGTTTCTCCTTTTCCTTTTTGGAAAAGGACTGAAGAGAAAAGCTATTTTTTTCTCCTCCTTTCCCTTTGTGCTGTACAATGCATGCTGCCTGCAATGTGTGCTCACCAGGGGCTTTCAGTCAGGAGGGAGGTGCTTGCTGGAGCCGGCTGTAAAAGTGAGAACTGGAATGAATTACTTTACCAAACCTTTCCAAAATATAACCCACAATCAACACCAACTTTTAAACCATTGTCAAGCATAACTGGTAGAGAGAAGTTCACCCTTCATGCCCTATGGATTGAGAGCCTCAGTGTGCAGCTTTAACCAGAGCTGAGAAGGGCAAGCACCTCTGACGAGGGCAAAGATCTAAACAGTGAGAATAAATGGAATTCCTTTGACCTAAAGTCACAATGTGCTCAGTAGCTACTACATCTGGCCTTGAACACTGCTGAATTTTGCATCAGCTTCTGACCTGTGAATTCAAGTTGCTGTTTGAGCCTGCTGAAAAGGACTAGAGGCAGTTCAGTGTAAGGATTCCACTGCAGTTACTTTGCATTGGGACAAACTGCTCAGACTCACTGAAAAAATAAAAAAGGCAGATGGTTCATGAGCTTCACCTTCTGTGGGGGCACCTCTGCAAAGCTGAGACACAAGAGCACATCACATCACACCTGATGTGGGCCTGCCTTGCACATTCCTGGGCTCTGCCTTTGCCCACCAGGCTGTTTGAGAGAGGTGGCAGAGCTTGTGTGTGATACCTGTCATCTGTCAGGGCCCTCCCAAAATGCATGTGCTGAAATTCCCCCCAGCAGGCCGATAATCCACTAATCTGTTCCCAGCAGTGACCTGGGACTAATTCATTGTATGCACATGAGGCACTCACTGATGATCCTCTAACTTGTTTGTGTTGTTTTGTTTTTTTTTCTCCTGGTATTTTTTTTGCTGTTCCTTTCTTACAAAACCCCAATTAATTAAAAAGCTGCCTACTACCTTCAGCATAGACAACAGTTTGTCTTCCCAGGTGAGTTGATTGTTTTAATTCTACTAACCAACTTCTATGCCAAAACATAACTTGTTTGTAAACCTCTGCATGCTGCCCAAGAACAATCATTCTGCTTTAAAATACCTGTCTAAAACAATCCAGACTTTCTCTTTACTCAGGCCTCTCTCCCCTAATCTGAGGTGTGATTTATGTATTGAGATGGAACTTTGAATATTCAGCTGTAGAACATTTGTTTCCTGCTGTGGGATTCTACTCACATCCATGTTCCTCCTTTCTAAAGATTCACTTTTATGGCTCTGTGCCCAGCCAAAAGGACTTCACAGATAGGTGGGGGAAATGGAAGAGGACTGGGCTCAGCCAACATGCAGGCATAGGAGAGATGAGCATAGTTTTAAATCAGTAAAAGTATAAAATCCCTTTGTCTGTGGTTGAGCTTATAATTCCTAAACAAGAAGCAAATAGTTGCTATTGCAGTGTTAAAACTTGCAGTCCATAGGAGATTGAAGTGTAGAAGATGTATCATAACTGTTTCTACTTTCCCAGAAATTCCCAGTCCTGCACAAACAGCACAGCTTCCAGAAACTGCTGCAGACACTAAGTAAGTAGAGTTTTAAATCTTTTCATTTGCACAGCATTTACATGGTAATCCTCACGTCAGCCCAGAAGTGCTGTGTTATGGCCAAAACCAGATTTAACACCCAAGAATTCCCAGGGTAACTTTAGTCAGTGAGGGTGATGCTGGTATTGCCAGTTTTATAAAGCTGAATATGACACTTTAAATGGTACACTAAGGAGTCCAAGCCTTTAATATCTAGTCCTGGTTGTGTGAAGGGTCAGATGAAACAGAAATTGGAGTTCTGTAACTTGAAGGGCACGGCCCACTGAGCTGCAAGCAAACAACTCTTTCAGGATCCCAATTGCAGGGCGTGGAAAAGCTTCCAGCCTGCATTGCCAGCTGCTCCACTGCAGGTGTTTCAGGGGTAGGAATGGGAGCATCTATTCCTGGAACACAGTGTAATAACAGAGCCATGCCACTGCCAAATCAATTCCTGCCACTTAATTATCAAGAATCACTTCCAATCTTTGTCTTACATTTGCCAAACTGAGCTTAGAGTCCTTCTCTTTTACATGGAGCAGGAATTGTATTTTTCTCTGCTTCTGTAACTGTCAGGATCTGTTCTGTATTGGCTTCTTCTGCTCCCCACTGGCAGCAGGGGCCCCCATTGCCCAGCGATGTCCAACTGCTCTCTCTGTTGCTGTTGCAGCGCTGCCCAGCAGCCGGGCACGGGCGGAGGCTCACGGGAAGCACAGGTGGGTTTGTGTTTGCCCCGGGGGTCTCTGGAGCAGCCTGTGCTGCTCTGCCCCCCCGAGGGACTGCGAGCACACCTTTCCCTTCCCTTGCTGGGCACAGGTGGAGGAAGCAGAGGCGGGGAAGTCGGAGCCCGAGGATGATGAGGATGAGGTGGAAGATTTGCCCAACCGGCGGCCGCACCTGCAGGGGATGATCTACCGCAAACCCAGCCAGACCAGCGTGTACCTGCAGGAGTGGGACATCCCCTTCGAGCAGATCCAGCTGGGGGACCCCATCGGCCAGGGCCGCTGGGGCAAGGTCTACAAGGGCAAGTGGCACGGGGAGGTGGCCATCAGGCTGCTGGAGATCGATGGCAACAACCAGGATCACCTGAAGCTCTTCAAGAAGGAGGTGATGAACTACAGGCAGACCCGGCATGAGAACGTTGTGCTGTTCATGGGAGCCTGCATGAACCCCCCTCACCTGGCAATCATTACCAGGTAGGGAGAGAGATCTTTCTGTTGGTTCTACTGGATATGTATTGTAGAGCTAGCAATGTTCTCATATATAAACGTTTCCTGTAGCTTCTGCAAAGGAAGGACGCTGCACTCCTTTGTGAGAGACCCCAAGATCTCCCTGGACATCAACAAAACCAGGCAGATAGCACAAGAGATCATTAAGGTAAGAGCTTATTATGCCAAGGGAGCCACTGGGTAGGGCCTCAGGCAGAGCTCAGAGCTGCACACAGCACTGGGAGCTGCTCCCTCAGCCTCTCCCCACACCTTCCTGCACGAGTCCCACAGGGGCCCTGCCCCCAGTTACAGCTAATCCCTGACACTGGAGTTAGGAAGGGGAAATGTGTTAGAAAGCAGAGTATGCTTGGAAATAATAAAACCCCAAAAACATTTCCATCTCTGCTGTGTTTCCCAGGGCATGGGGTATCTCCACGCAAAGGGGATTGTACATAAGGATCTGAAATCCAAAAATGTCTTCTATGACAATGGGAAAGTTGTGATCACCGACTTTGGATTATTTGGAATTTCGGGTGTGGTCCAGGAAGGAAGGTAAGTGGAGGTTTCAGTGCTTGGTTCCAGCTCTGGAATGACAAATGGTCACATAGGGAAACATTTCCTGGAGTGCACAAGAAGCATCCATTGGTTTAGTACACACTCAGTTTGCATTGTGCCTGTTTGCTTTGTTTTCCTTTTTAGCAGAGTTCTTCCTACAGTTGCAGTAGCACAGCTAGAGAGTTTGGATTAAGCCTCAGAGCACAGAACAAACAAGACCTTAATGCCAGGAAGGAGCTGTGAGTGTCAGGCTGACACGTGCCTATTTGTTAACATGGCAAGAAAATTAGAAATAAAACATCAGCAAAAACATTGGAGTAAATAAAGCCAAAGCATAGGTGCAGCACAGATATGGCCTCCACACCAATGTTTTAGTCCTGCTTCTTTCTTTTGGACTCAGGAGGGAGAATGAGCTGAAGCTGCCTCATGACTGGTTGTGCTACCTGGCCCCTGAGATTGTCCGTGAGATGGCCCCAGGGAAAGATGAAGACAAGCTGCCTTTCTCCAAAGCTGCAGATATCTATGCCTTTGGGTAAGAAAGGAACACCCAGGAGTACCATGAGAGCTTGCTAAGTGAGGCTGGCTACTGGCCTAAGCCTTTCAGTCAGTGCTCCCCTTCTCTCAGACTCAGGATTCCAGCTGGGACACATTTTCCTCACCTATTCCAAAAGTCGTGGGTGGAAGGGGTTTGCTGCACAGCCTCAGGCACCTCCCAGAGCTCAGCTGAAGCAGCTGGAACAGTGCCAGCACCGGGTACTTTGTCTGTCAGGAGCAGCAGAGGCCTGACCCGTCTGTTGGTCTGTTGGCATTGCAGGACCGTGTGGTACGAGCTGCAGGCACGGGAGTGGCCCTTCAGGAGCCAGCCTGCAGAGGCTCTCATCTGGCAGATCGGCAGCGGAGAGGGAGTGAGACAAGTCCTTGCCACTGTCAGCCTGGGCAAAGAGGTCAATGTAAGTACCTCAGCTGCAGGAGCCCCTCACACAGCTGCTTGTCAGGGACAGAGGGGGCTGCTTCAAGAGTTACTATACTCAGAACTCGAAAGAGAAAGGGCAGGAAAGAGAACAGAGGAGAATGGCATAGGTTTAGCCTGTGCAGAAGTGAACGTCCTCAGCACGGGACATTCTCGGGCTCTGGCAGTGTCCAGGCCCGCTGTGAGCAGTGTCTGCCTGGGCTCACACATCCCAGTGCTCTGACAGTTTTCTGGTCTGCACAGTTGACCCATGACCTGAGATAATGAATGAGCCACCACTGTCCTCTGCAGGAAATCCTCTCGGCCTGCTGGGCCTTTGACCTCAGCGAGAGGCCCAGCTTCACTGTCCTCATGGAAATGCTTGAAAAACTGCCAAAACTGAACCGCCGGCTCTCCCACCCAGGGCACTTCTGGAAGTCTGCCGAGTGAGTACCTGCTGCTGCTCACAACACTGATGCCATGCAATTTGCTAACTGGTCATTTCTGAGCTTTATTTGCTTTCCTGGGGCTGTCAGACATGACAGGGTGGGAGCACTGCTCCTGTGCTTCTCTAGTTCCTGGGAAATGATGTGACTAAGCCATGAGCCTCAGACAGTTAATTTCCAACTTCACCATATTCACCTCCCTCCAGCAGCTGACTGATCCCCTGTTTGTGTCAGAGAATATCCACAACAGCATTGGGAAGGGCCCTCACTGACCCCAGAGTGGTCAGAACTTCCCCAGTGATTGTAATGGCAGGTACTGCCTGAGGAGGGGAAGGACCCAGGAACTGTTTCCCTCTGAAGTGGTTCAGACTGCGTGGGTTTGAGGCCACAGACACATCTGTGCCCAGTGCCCATTCACCGTGCCCTTGGTCAGTGTTTCTTTTCATCTCCTCAACTGCTCGTATTTAGTTTCTCTTTGTTCTGATGTTTAACCCATCCCTTCCCTTCCTATAATCCTTCACTCTCTTCCTGTAACACCTGATCAGAACCACCCAAACTCTTGACACAGGAACTGTGGTGACAGCTTGGTCTCTGCTGGGTGTGGGGGCTTTGGAGTTTTGGTTGAAAATTCTGCCACTTCTCCTGTGCAATTTCCCCCCCGTTTGTACTGGAGCCTTGACACACCAGTGGTGTCCAACAACTTTAAACTGCAGAAAAGCTTCCCCCAGACTCTGGCCTCATCCTCACACAAAGAACATGCACTGAGCAGTGGAGCTCCCCCCACCTCACCCAGATCCTTTCACACACGGCACTAACCCTGCTGCAGCCTGGTCAAGCTGTACAATGTGTAGTTCTCAAGGGCTTGCTTTTAATAACTGAAAACTAACTCTCATGGTGTCTTTTTCCCTTCCCTCCCATATTTCTTTGTAGGTTGTAGCTACTGGTGCAATAACGGGCTCCACCTTGCATGCTTCCATGTGTCGTATCCTAACCGGCAACTTGGACAATCACCTTCCATTAAAAAAGCAAAAACAAACCACGAAATTAACCCACGGACATAATCAACACTTTATCCGATTCTCCTCTCTGCCTTTGGCTTGGTGTGGGCTGTAGCTTCAATAACCACTCGTGTCTGCGAGACCCTCGTGGCTAACACCGGGCTCCTGTGCCACGGCAGCCGAGACTCCTCTGGGCAGGGCACGGGCCCCTGTGCCCGAGCAGGTGCCCCCCAGGGCAGCGTGCCTGTTCCACACTGCTGCACCTGTGCGGGGCCCTGAGCCCCTCTGGGGCTGTGTCCTTGGGCTGCAGCTCTGTGCCTGCAGTGACAGGGACACCGTCACAGCCCTTGCACTGCAAGCCAGCAGGGGCTGAGGCCAGGCCGGCTCTCCCTCGGGCACAGAGCCAGCGCTGCAGCCAGGGTCAGTTCTGGAGTGGAAGGAAGGATGGTCCTTGCTCTGCTCGGAGGGTCCTGTGCCCACTGGGAACCAGGCTGGGGCAGTGTCCGGGGCAGGTCCACGTGGGTCACCTGGGATCAGCTACAAAGCTGTGTAAAAGAGGAGGAAAGCAAGAGCAGCCTTCAGCTCCTCCCCTTGCAGATCCAGGCCTTGGAATGTTACAGTTTGCTTCTGTTTACATCGCTGGGCAGCAGGAGGACTCAATGTAGGGCCTTGGCAGAGTCACAGCTACCACAGCAAACATGTGCCTTCTAGAAAAGGTCTGTCTTCACTGGTTTGGAGGGGAGAGGACAGGGACGGGGAGAGCACACTCCAAGGGGGTTTCTGCTGCCTGACATCAAGCTCCCACATCATTCCCTGAGCCTCCTCAGGAAAGCTCTGAGCTGAAAGTGCTTCTGGCTCTGCCAGCAGTGTGAGAGCAAGGGGAGACACCCCTTTATTTGTTTTTAGAGCCTGGGGAGGAGCACATGGGCTTGGGTTTGTTCTGTTGGGGTTTTTTAGCCTGTTCATGTACTTTGTCAAAACTCCCCTTTCTCTTACAAAGAAAATTCTGTCAGTTTTTCCTTCCCTTCTACTTGAAGAGAAGCAAGTGCCCACTGAAAACCAGCGTCAGGCTTCTACCCACGGTAGAGACCTGGGAAAACTTCCTGCTCCTCTCCCTTGGGCAAATCAGATGGTGCAGTTTCTTCCCACTGATAATGTTTGCATGAATAACTTCATGTGTTTGCTGCTGAATTACTTGAGCATCTCTTTGGGTGAACTGATGTGAGAGCAGAACCAAACTCATTGCAGCTCCTGTGACAGGGCAGTAGCTTTGTAAGATGAATCCTCAGTAACTGTTTCCCCCTCCCTTCTCCTCTCCCTCCTCACTCTCTGCAGCATTAACAGTAGCAAAGTTGTCCTGCGTTTTGAAAGATTGGGCTTGGGGATCCTGGAACCGAGTAACCCAAAGCTGTAGGCCGGTGTCATTGCGACCATGCTGGCTGCCTGCTCCCACACAGCACCAGAAACCCTCCCTGGCTGCTCCACGCCGAGGCTGAAGGACCATCAGCTCAGCCCCGGGTCCCGCCTGAGCACCAGCAGCTATTTAACAATGTTTACATGATACTTTTGTGTCAACTATATTTTTTTAAACATAATAAACAGTGAATCAAGTTGAATACAGCCATTCTCAAATGGCACTGAGAAAGAGCTGAGCTGTTCTGGTTCCTCCTCGTGTCCGTGGTCCGTAGGAGCCACTCTGCCCTCAGAGCGGGCTCCGGCAGTGGAACAGCGACGTGGCTCCTGCAGTTGTGGCCTTGCAGTCAGCTCTCTCCTGAAGGAGAGCCCAGCCTGCCGCACTGGCATTGCCCAGGCCACCCATTGTTCCAGCAGGGCTGCTCCAGCTCTGGCTCACCCTGAATTCAGCTACAGTTCAGCTACAGCACAACAGAGCTGCTGCAGGCGCAGTGTCTGGCCATGGGGGCTGGCTCTCAGTGACTCAGGTGCTCTTCTCCACAGAACTCACACTAAAACCTGCTCCTTCTCATACAATCCCAGAGGAATTAAGAATTGCTGGCCTTAAAAAATAAACTCATGACTTGTCACAGCTCTGCACAGGGACCAAATTCCTCTTTTGGTTCAGACACAAATTTGAGTGCAGGGAAAGGCAAGAGAAACAGGACAAAGGAAAAGCTATTCCTAAATAACGCATTAACTAAGGCCTTGATGCACAGAGCTGCAGTGTCCCTGCACACCCACAGAGTGCTGCCACTGCCTACAGTTGGCCACGTTTGAGCTTGCAAGTTCTTTGTTTGAGAAACATAGGACCAAAGCAGTTGCTTTGAGGAAAAAAAACCTTTAAGAATAACAAATCTTGTAACCAAGAAGGCAGTATCTGGGCCTGGAGGTTCTGCCTGACCCCAACACCTCAGACTCGTTTCAGAGGTTAGTTTTAAAATCAAAACCCACCTCCTCCTCCTCCAGTGCACAGTGTGGAGGTTATGGAGGTGACAGCCAGTGACCACACTGAGGTGACAGATGCATCGTCCCCCTTGGAAATCAATGGCAGGCCCCATTAGCAGAGGCTCCCCTTTCCCATCCCTGAGGCTCAGGGGAGCTCCCAGATCTCTGAGCAGCCAAAGCACCAGCCCTCAGTTTGGCTGCCTTGTGTGAGGAACTAAGTGGCACAAAACCTGAGTCCTGTTGAGCAGAGAGCCTCAGTCCTGTGTGCAAGTCCATTGCAGCCTCTTACAAGTGTTGACAAAGACTTTTTAAATGTGTCTCAGATCAAAAAGAGAAATGGGTTTGGCATGGCTGGGCACTGCAGGGCTGCCCTGATCCCTGTCCCCCTCGGGCTCTGCAGTTCTCACTGATGGTGTGTCAGCAGCCTGAAGCAGAAATTGTTTTCCCCCCAATGCTGCTTAATTAAGAGCAGCACAACACAAACCCAAAGCAGGGCAGAAAGGTGCTGCCCCTGGGCTGGAACCCTGCTTTAGGGGCTGCTGCTGGGTGCAGACTGGCCCTTAGCTCAGTCGGTGTCAAGGGCAGCAGCAGCCTCAGGGTGCTCCTCACTGTTTTTGGGTGCACAAAGCAGGCCCTGAGAGCTGGGACACCCAGAATGTTCTGTGTGGGATCAGTGGCCTGGCTGTGCACGGGCCCCAGACTGAGCCTTGGTCCCTCCCGTGCAGGGCAGGCCCTGTCTGTGGAGCCCTTCGTGTCCTGCCCTGCCCTGGGTCGGGGTGTTGGGCACTGCGGGATGGGCCCAGTCCTGGCACAGGGGCTTGTTCACAGCCTGCCCTTAACAGGGGGATCGGGATCCAGCCTGGCCTGGGTGCTGTGTGGGACACCCATAAATTGCCCTTGAACACGGAGCTCATCCTCTGCCCCAGCACAGCCAGAGGAGAGGCTGACAGTGTCTGTGGGGTGGTTGAGTTTTGGCCAGCCCCTGTGGGTGGTTGAGTTTTGGTCAGCCCCTGTGGGTGGTTGAGTTTTGGCCAGCCTCAGTGAGTGGTTGAGTTTTGGCCAGCCTCAGTGAGTGGTTGAGTTTTGGCCAGCCCCTGTGGGTGGTTGAGTTTTGGCCAGCCTCAGTGAGTGGTTGAGTTTTGGCCAGCCTCAGTGAGTGGTTGAGTTTTGGCCAGCCCCTGTGGGTGGTTGAGTTTTGGCCAGCCAGGGGCACCCAGCCGAGCCCAGCAGGGCTCTGGGCACCGAGCTTGGGGCCATGGAGCTGCCCCAGCCCCGCACACCAAGCTGTCCCTGGGTTGTGTTTGTGTCACGCGTCCTGCCCCGTGGAGCTGTCAATGTGACAATGCTGTGCAATGCTGCTACAGGAGCCACATGTCAGTAGTGAATGTAAATGGTCGTTACATGGTGAACATGGACACGTTTTCTTTTCAAATGTGATGTAAACTTTGTACAGTACAAATTTTTTTTTATATTTTCTATGAACTGAGTGTCTTCCAGAATTGCTATTAAATTAATTACAAATTGTTAGAATTAACAACAGTTTCTGTATTAGTTTATGCAACCAGGAAAAAAAAAAAAGAAAAAAAGAGTGCACTCCATGCTACTGGAATTCTGGATATGTAGGAATCTTTTCAGTGAATAAATCTTTGGTCTGGATAAAGCAAGTGTTACTGAGTCCTGGTTTGACCTCTCCTCTCACTGACTTGTAGCTGAACCACAGCAGGAGCAGATTCCCACAGAGACCCCCCAGCACAGCAGCTCCTCCACCCCTCTGCTCCCTGCCCATTCCCTGAGAGACACCTCAGGTGATCTCCCCCTGCAATTACCAAAGTTTTCCCTCCCAGATAGGATGAGTTACATTATTAAATGGGAAATACAACCGCCACGGAGTTTTCTCGAGGCACTGAACTGTTTAAGAAGCTGCTTCCCTCCCAAGAGCAGCACTTGAGGCCATTCTGGGCCCCCCAGCACCTTCTCTGTCCTTTGCTCAAGGTCCTGCCACCACCTGCAGAGTGGGGCAGAGCTCTGCCACACAAACCCGGCCCTCCCCACTGCAGGGCAATTACCGCGTGTTAATTAATCCCAGGAAGGTTCTGCTGCTGCCAGCAGCTTTGTGCCCAGAATAACGGCAGCTTTGTGCTGTCCTGCCAGGAATGGGCCAGGGCATCATAAAAGCACAGTCTTACATCTCATTCATCTTATCTACATCTCACATGCAAGCAATAAAAAGCTTAAGATAAGATGAGCTTTGTTGTCTTTTATAAAGAATAAGAAATAATAAATTTAATTCTCAATTATATTTGAAGGGCAGAGATGTTTCATTTAACAAACCAAACCACACAAACTGCAGTCCCCCAGCACAAAGGCTCTGCCCTGGCCGTGACTGGAGCAGTTTGATGTTTCCCTGCTCAGAGCTGTACCCCAGAACTGCCCCAGGAGGCACCAACATGGGGGTCCCTCTGCCCTGGGAGAGCCACAGCAAACAGGAACAGGAGCAGCCAGCACAGACCCCCCAACAGAGACAGACCCAGCACAAAGGGAGCGTTTCCAGCCCCTGCCAGCTGCACTGCCACGCCCGAGGGCATCCAAAACCCCCACACCCGACAGGAACATTTCGCCAGCCCAGCTGGGTGCTCGACAGCAAAACATCCCAGAGCAGCCACAGAAATGGGGTTTCACTCAGAGGAGACACCAAATAACAACTCACAAAGCACAGCTCAGGCTACAAACGAACAGACTGCAGCAGGGTCTGGCAAACTGGACACACCACGTCCAGCCTCAGCCTGCTCCTCCCAGCCGAGGCAGCAGCTCCAGCCCTGGCTCCCAGCAGCGTTACCGGTCAGCAGAACCCCTGTGCACACGGACAATGGAACACAGCATTACCAAAACACCAAGGAGAAGAAAAAGCCTTTCACTTACCTGGCCTCACTGTCTCCAGGGCCCAGAGCTCCACAGCCTTGCACATCACCCCAACACAAGCAGCCTCTGCCAGACCCTGCCCCACAGACCTTTGCTGGCCCTTGTGAGCCTCAGCTGTCCCTAACGAGCCTCAGGTGTTCCTAACGAGCTTCAGGTGCTCCTAATGAGCCTCAGCTGTCCCTAACGAGCCTCAGGTGTCCCTAACGAGCCTCAGGTGTTTCTAATGAGCCTTAACCATCCATCATCCCCCAGCCCATGCCTGTCCCTATCAGCCCCCAGCTTTCCTGCATTTCCCTGATGCAGGGCCCAACCTTCTCTCACTTCCCTGCACTCGTGGGCTCTGTCCACACGTTCCCTTCCTTTTCCTTCAGTCCATAGTGTTATGAAAATCAGGCTCCAAGTATATCCCAATGTCAGGCTGCTCCCCAAAGCCCAGGGATGCACCCTGCACACTCAGGGGTGGAGGGCAGCCAGCAGTGCTCCTGTGCTGCCAGCCCAGGCTCTCCAGCTGCCCCAGCTCAGCCCAGCTCCTGGGGGTTTTACCAGCACCCAAAACCAGGTACAGAATGAGGCTAAGAGCAAAGTTTGTCTGCACCTCAGTGCCCTGGCACACGGCCTGTTATGGATGCTGCATTCCCTTAAAGCCATATAAATTTGGCTTAAATGTCAATGAAAAAAGCCACTAATTGCTTCAGAAAGTGTTTATCTGCAACTCCCAGTCCAGTCCCAGCCCAGCAAGGTGCACAACCACCTCGGCCCAGTTCCAGGGGCCAAGGGCTGTCCTGAAGCATGTGTGAAACACACTGTTCATACACAGAACTGCTGACTTTAGAGTCTCAACTCTGCCTTCATCAATTCCAGCTCCTGGAGATGAGGGATGGCAGGAAAATCTCACCTTTTTAATATGCTCAAATAGTCCTGATAATTTCAGAGAAGGAACTATTTCTGATGTAACTGCCACACATAGAAAGAGCCTGAGTCCAAATACAACGAGGGCAGTTTCAGGCCAGTCTCACTCCCTGGTGCAAACTCACATTGCCTGGCAGTAACAAAAATGCAAAACTGCTGATAGGCAGGCTGTAACTGCTGGAGATGCCCTTAGCTCAGGGAGGAGCCAAACCCACCTCACCACAGCCTGGGAGCTGCTTGTTACCTCTGCCTTTGCAGGCTGGAGCCAAGAGCAAGAAGAGGTTCACTGATCCACATCCTTTGTGTGAGTATAAAGACAGATTTATTACAAACAAATCAAGTAAACCAGAGCATAGAATTCAAATGTACAAAGTGCTTTGGAATTTTTGGAACCCTCCTGCCATAGGCTCTGTAACAACAACAGCTGATGTTCGTGTACCTGAGTCCCACAAAGCACAACTCCCCACTGCTGCCTGCTGAGCAGACACATCTGAGGTGATGCAGCAGGTGGTGCCACCTGGGGACCAGCACATTATTATTTCATTTGCAAACATTGCTCCAGATCCAGGCACGTGGCCAGACAACTCCCAGCAACACAACCATGCATTCACTTGCTTTCAAGTGAAGATAATATGCAAGTAAACCAATCTGATATAAATAAGGTCACAAAGATAAACAGTACATTTAAAAAAAAGATTTCAGCTCCAGGTAACTTAGTACAAAACTGTAATTTTCCTAGTATGTATAAAAACCACCAGATTATACTAGCATAGATGGTATTAAAAATAATTTGCACTTTCACTATTAAGGTAATGTATTAAAATTTCAGAATAAATAGCAATAAAAGTTAAATTTAATATTTTACTTAATTAAGGCTGAGGTTTATGAGTCAAATCCTACAATCCTATACCCATGCATGATTGAACAAGTATAAGAAGGAGGATTTGACTCTTTGTTTTTTGAAAATAACAACAAATGTGCAAATATTGTCTAAAACACAAGTGGATTTGTTCTTCAGCTGGTCGGTTGCAAAGCTCTTTTGACTTCATGTGGGAACACAGCCCCAAATATATCTTCATGGTATCGCTTTTGGCTCTGCAAAAAGAAAGGACACCCAAGAAATGAATGAAATGCTGCCAGCTACTCCTTATCCATCAGTTCAGTAACTAAAAGGCCTTTTGCATTCGTAGCACTGGTTCTGTGATTGAAGATTTTGTTACTGCCAGTGAAAGGGAGCTCCCTGAATCCGGGGCACAAATGCACCAGGATGAGTTGTGATAACAAGAGGGTCTGAAAAAGCAGCAGCCCCAGGCACGGGGTTCTTAGTGATGGGCGCACAAAATTCCTGAACTCACTTTTCCTCTGTTGGTACAATAAAACCTCAAATCCCAACACCCTGCAAAGCTGATCCCCAGGACCCCGTTTGCAAGAGCAGAGTCCCTCTCTCACCCCGACCGAACAGAAGCCGTGCTGGCAGTGCGGGGGCACCGGGCTGCTCCCTCAGAGCTCACACACAGGAGCCCATGGCAGGCACAGCTGCGCTGCTCCCTCAGAGCCCGGGCCCTGTGCCTGCACACACGGGGGCTCACCACAGCCCCAGCACCCGAGGCCGGCCGTGCCCCGCCCGCCGGAGGGAGCGGCCGGCGATGAGAGCTACCTTGAGCTGCTGGAGGTACTCGTTGGCCTGCTGCGGGCTGAGGTGCAGGGCCCGGGCGAGCAGCGCCCGCAGCGCCGCGGCCACGTCCCGCGCCATGCGCACGTCCCCGCACACGTAGACGTGGCCCTGCTGCCCGTGCAGCACCTCGCACACGCGGGCCTCCAGCTGCCCCTGCAGGATGTCCTGGACATAGACCTGGGAACACAGAAACCATCAGCACACCCGGCTTCTGAAACGCTGCTCTGGCTGCTGGCTCCTCCGAGTCCATCGTGGGTCTGAGCACCAAGTGCCCCGTCTGCTCCAGCTCTGTCCTGCACCACAGCAAGGGTGAAAAATGCCTTCAGGGTGCCCTTTACAAGCCCAGATTTGGAAGCTGGACCTGTCTCTTGATCAAACTTGAGCAGACAAAAACTCTTCTACATGCTAGTGTCTCCTAACTGCCAGGAGAGCTAAAAAGAGGATAACTTTTATTCTGTTGTGTTTTTTCCCAGTCAAGATTCTTCTACATAAAATTAATTTCCATGGTCACTGTGTCATTGAAATGGGGGAAAATGGCCAGTGCCAACTCATTTCTAACTCATGGGCTAATCAAATCCTGCAAAATACAAGGTTTCTGAAAATGTTCCAGTTCTAGTTCCAAAGGCTGTTTGCACTGGACATGCCTCTCTATGGCAGCGAGGGGTTATATTTATAGCAATTTATAGCACAGTTTGCTTGTGCTGGAGTGCACAGGGAGATTTTCCTTCATTTGAAGAATCTCAAGCCTGCTCACAATACGCTGAAGCAAAATGCTAACATTTTTTAAGAACTAAAAGAGTCCAGATCTTAACTTGAGGGATGATTCTGGAGGAGTAAACCTTTAAAGAACAAAGGAACCAGCATTACCTTCTCTTGGCCAGGCAGTCTGGAGTAAGCTGTGTAGACATCTCTCAGGACTCCCCTCCTTTTCATCTCCTCAGTCTCCTCCCTGTAGATGTGATCCAGGTCTGGCTGCCGGCAGCCAAACAGCAAGGTCATGTCCCCTCCTCTGAGCCCTGAAACCCGCAGGGACAGAGGCAGTCTGAGAGCCTGGGCAGCCACTGGCACATAGGACTGGCGCACAGGCTGTGCCCTCCTGGTCCCCAAAGGACCCCTGCCCATGGGAATGGTCCCTGGGGGATGGACTGGCTGTGCCAGTGCAGTGCCCGGTGAGCCTGGGGTGCTGATCCCTGCAGGGGCTCTGGGCTGACCTTTGGGGGTGCCTGTGCCTGCAGAGCCCATGGCTGCAGGGCTGGGGGTGCCTGCAGGGCTGGGGGTGCCTGCAGGGCTGGGGGTGCCTGTGCCTGCAGAGCCCATGGCTGCAGGGCTGGGGGTGCCTGCAGGGCTGGGGGTGCCTGTGCCTGCAGAGCCCATGGCTGCAGAGCCCATGGCTGCAGGGCTGGGGGGGTCCCTGAGCCAGCCCTGCCCCAGGGCCCTGCAGGTACCTCTGTGCTCCAGGTCATAGAGGCGCTGCAGCCAGAAGCTCCTGAAGGGAGCAATGCCTGTGCCCGCGCCGATCAGAATGCAGGGCTTGGCTGGCTCTTCGGGGAGGTGGAACTCATTAGCACTAAAAGGCAAGAAGATGGTAATTAGGTAACTGGTTTCAGACTGAAACTCACTGTTCAGTTGCTTGAATGACTGAGCAGCACAGCCCAAGTCCCCAGTGTGAAAGCAGCAGTGGGGCTGAACTGGGTGCTCCTTGTTCCCTCCCCTTTCCTTGCTCTGCAGTGGAGAATGGGGTCATAGGAATAGAATTATTTCAGAACTTTCTAATGATGTGTAATTTTACTAAATGAAAGTCATGGTAAAAGATCAAATCTCTGGAAGACAGGGAATTCCCTCTCTTCTCAGACTCAGCTGTTCCAACTTCAACTCACCAATCACTTGAAAATATCCACAGGAAAACCCACTGAGGAAGCTGAACTAGGAGCTGCTGTTACCTGTTTAATTTTCTTTACCTGCGGATGAAGCAGGGAACGGTTTCATTGAGCTCTATTGTGTTCAGCCACGTGCTGCAGACTCCATGGTGCAAAGGCCCTTCTCCATCTAAAAGCAGAGCAAGGCAGAACACCTCTGATAGCACCCAAAAGCCCTCTGTTTTTAAAAAAGCACACTTTATACTTAAAATTATAGCTTTAAAATAAATGTATGTCTAGTAATGATTTATAAAACATGGATACACTGATGATGGTGCAGGATTTTAGCAAATCTTGGCCCAGGAGGAACACCTGCTCTGCAGATACTATTCTGCAGGTATGACAACGCAAATTTTTTATTACAGATATGCTTCATGCTGTATGGCAGACATATTTTTTCCCCTGAACCACAATGTAGTCTAAACACCATTTAATTAAGAGAGAGATGAAAACAACAGTTCATTACCTCTTGTCCTGTAGTTTACAACTGCAACTGTCAGATGAATCTCTCTGGCTGTCATGTCACAGGAGGAGCTGACAGAATAGTACCTGGGCTTCAGAAGTGGCAGCTGAGTCAGCAGGAAAGCTGTGGTGACCTCAGCAGAGGGGAACTCCTCCAGGACCTCCAGGATGTTTGGGCTGTTGTAAAACTTCCATTTATTGTATTCCTCTGTGCTCTGCAAGCCAAAGGGCATCACCACAACATTACCAGGTCATGTTGAGTTCAGGAGAGCAGGGGTATTTGAAACGTCACTTATAAATAAGATTCCTGCTTTACAGTCAATTAAATATTCAGGTAAATCAACAAAGAGTTCTCAAAACTTTGCCAGGACCAATACTGGGGTTTCCTAAAATAATTTACTTTTGAACATGGAAGTTCAGAACTCCACTACAATGTTCTCAGAGACCTGCTCTCTCAGTGAGGATGCAGAAACTGGAGTAGAATTCATTTCTCAGCTCCCTGTCATGGCACATCCATGAAATTGTGTAGTCCCAGGTCCTGAGCCCTCCCGACTCTCCCTGAACCTGGTAGGAGGAGGCAGCCCTCACCACACCTGTGAGTCACGACTTAAAGCCACATCCCTCTGACTCTCAGGATAGCAAATTCTCTGACAAAAACATCTACCAGCTCCCCTGCAGCTCCTCCACATGCAAGGTGTAAGGTAAGGTCTTCAGGGATGTCTCAGAAACCACCATGAGGCAAGAGAACCAGGCAGGCAAGTGACCCATCCAGAACCACACAGGAAACACCCGATGCTGGCTCCCACACCCAAGCTGAGCCTCAGACCCCTCCTTCTCTCGCCATGGCTGGCTTTCTAAGACCACAGAATATCTAACAGAGGCATAAAAATCCATCACTACAAAAATTCTTGAGCTTCTGCTACATGGTCAAAGGGAATCAGAGGGCCCAGTGGACAGTAGTGCAAACAAAACTCCAGTCCTAAGGCTCACCTGACACAGCACCTCCAGCCTCTGCTTGTCTCCTTCTGCTGTCACCAGCTGGGAGAGTTTTTTTAGCAGTTGTTGGGAGGGTGGAGTAGTGATATCAAGCAAGTATGTCAAAGCCTCGGGTAGTGTGCAGGCTGGAATCTGTTTGTGCCTTGCCCAGTACCCACCTGGAAATGAGGGAAAGAAAAGGACTTAGCAACACCTGTGGTATTTGACTGCTGCAGAGCTTTGCAAAACTCACTGTCCTTCAAAATACCCCTTCAGGTGAGGGTGCAGCAGGTCCAGACCACAGGGCCCTTCTGAAAGAGGTTATTGTGAGGTTTTCAATGCCTTGTAAGGGGAGGATCTGACACAGAAAACTTCATGACAACAAGACACCGCTTGGAAATGCACAGTTTTTCATTTGGGGAAACCATCTTTCTGTGTTCCAGAATCCTATGATTGTTCCTACTAATATGGGAAAGATGCGCAGGACATATATGTCTATTTTAGGACTTTTACATGTAGCAATAAGCAAACTGCTGATTAATTTAATTGCAGTCAATGGCCAATTCAGCAACTGAATTACAGTGTCACCTCGGGTACCTCTTCAAACCCTGGTGAAGTCATGGATTTTCCAGAAAGGGCAAAATCAGAACCAAGAATAACTAAAAAGCAGCCACAAAATCCTATTGAAACTTGAGAAAAAGATCACAGAATCAAATTCAGTCAGCGAAAATTCTTAGGAATTTTAAAGGAATCTGTCCAACATCCTCTGTTGTTTTGTCTAAAGAGACTCAACTTACCATCAATGCAGGTTTCAAGCCTGATGGTCTGACCAGCTGGAGGGGCATCCTTGACACGGGCAATGATGCCATGGACTAATTCTGCCTGGTTGCCTGGGAAAATCCCAATGTGCTCCCCAGGAAGGTAGTGCACTTCCTGGTTAGTCTCACAGTGAAGTTTAACCAGAATGGTGACACGACTGCGTAGCAAAGAAAGAGAAATGAGACAGATCTTGGTTACACTGACAGGATTTCCCTTGGATTGCACAGGAAAGGAATAAATCTGCAGTGGCTCTTGGCAAGGGCTCCCTTGTGTTCATTACCAAATACCAGACCAGCTTAGGGCTTCACAGAGACTTAAACAAATCAGAGTCCAGGCATGTGAAGTACTTGTATCCAAACAAACTGGGTGCTGAAGTTCTGCCTGTCTGTCCAGTACAGAATAAACATGCCTGGAATCAGCCAGTGGAAGTGCTGTCCCACTGTAGACTGCACAGCTCACATGCTTTTACTAAGGACAGTACAAAAATCCAATATCTTTTGTAATAACTGCAGGGAGAAGATGTTTATAACCAGGCACTTAAATGTTTAAGATTTCAGTAAAATGTAGTATTGCAATATTCAAAAGAATGAGGTGGCATACCTGGACTTCGAACTTTGAAGATTCTGCCTGAATTTCAGCTTCATGGGAATTACATCCTTGGCATGAATGTTTGCAAGAGCTGGTGAGAAAATAAGATATGACTCTTGGTAACCTTGTGATTAGGTTTGTTTAAAATGCCTTCAAATAATATGCAGAGGAGAACTGAACCACGCTTGCCCTAGAAGGTGACCAACCACCTTCAGTTGTGTGTGCCCCATTCCCTTACTAAAAGCAGTTCATCTCAGCTTTTGTTCCTCTGGGGCTGTACAAATGTGTGATAGTTCCAGTGTTACTGTGCTGGAAAAGATAACTTACACAATGTAAACCAGTGTCTTTTTAAATCTGACCATGTACTTCATTATATGCATTCTAGCATCCAGCACGGCCAAGAGCACTCCTGAGAAACCTTCACAGTGAGCCCCTCTGAAGCAGCAAAGGCACAGGGAGGGGAAGGTGGGAGCAATACCTTTAGCCAGGTCCATGGGCTGGGAGTCATGCACTACTCTGTAACTGGTAGGGTCCCAGCTTTCCTCAGAGGTGTAGATCTCAGGCAACTGAATACTGTGTCTCCCACGGATGTTAAAAATGTCACAGGCAGCCTAGATAAAAAACCCACAAAAATAAAGGCTATCCACAGTAAAAAAACTCTTCTTAGCATTGTCATAATGCTAATAAGGAGCTATCAGTTTCACAGATTGCTGGATTTTAGTGCCTCTGGTGTGTGGGTTCAGTGAGTTCAGTAAGGTTCCACTTCTATAACAGTATAGCCAAAAAGGATCTACTGTAAAATATGTTTGATGCCAAACTTGTTCATACTGAGCATTCCATTATCCAAAAGAGTTCACACAATTTTGTGTGGATATTAAAAATAATAAAAAAGGGACTCCGTTCCCTCTCCTTGTTAGGTGAGCAGTAGAGAAGAGGGGAGTTCCAAATTCAGATATAAATTCAGATGTTTGTTTCCTTCATTTTCTCTCATTTTTATGGGAATTAAAGTGCATGGATGAGTGGGTAGAATATGAGCTGTATTTCTATATTCACCTTGAAAGCACTGACTGCCCAGCTGCGGAACGCCTCTTCTTGCCCATTGAGCTCATCCCCTTCACCCACTGGAGTGAGCTGGGAAGCCCCGAGCTGGGCCAGTTTTTGGTCAATGGTGTGAGCAAAGGCACAGAACTCTGGGTACATGCTGGACCCCAGACCAAACACAGCATACCTGCAGGAGATGAACAGAAGATTGCTGTGGTCTGCTATGTGGAGTGCTAAAGGACTCAATCACATGCAAACCAAACAACAAAGTATTTTTACCTAATTTTGTTTCTCAGCAGTTTCAGTCTGAGCAAGGAGTCTTTCAAGGCCTGCAGAAAAATACACAAAATACTTAAGGTTAGAAAAATACTCTGATTTAAGACAGAATACTTTGATCTGAAACCTGATCCATATCTTACTGAAGGACATGAGATAAATGAAAGGCTTGTCTTTGGCCTTTGAGCTGAGTCTCATACACATTCTGAGGTGAACATTACCTTTCCGTTACCTGGAGAATCTCCATTTCCAAAGGTGCTAGTAACCACTAAAAGAAGTGTTTCGTTTTCCAGGTCACAAATATTGTACTCATCCATGCACAGGATCTAGAAGGAATAAAGCTCATGAGACATCACTAGCAGACATAAGAAGTAGCCTTAGATATCTCAGATGACTGCTGACCAAACTCACACAGCATTATGCTAAATGAATACAAAATCAAAGTTCTAGTCCATCTTGTATTTACAGAACATTCCAAACACAGGTTTGGAGACTGGAAAAGCCTGCAGAAGCCAAACTCCTGTCTCCAGGAGGCGTGGTTGGTTTGTACTGCTCACCTTGGTGCTGAAGGCACAGCTGAACAGGCTGCACAGGTGGTTGGCGAGGGTCTCCGACTTGCCCGTCTCTGTCGCGTAGATCACGGTGACCTTGGCCCTGGTGGCCACTGCCCCTCGCATGAGCGAGGATGCAAAGAGCACAGCCCTGGGGAAGAACAATCACACACAACTTTGCATGAAGCTACACTAATTCAGGTTGATTCACAAACAAGCTAGGAAAGACTGAGCTGGAGTATGGCTTTTCTTTGGAAGATCGTTCAGAAGCTGAGCAAGAACCTTAGAGAGGAATGTTACCTCAGGGTGGACAGGTAAGGCTATGATTCAAACCACTCAAGTGGTCCTAACTATAAAAATGTTTTTTAAAGAAGTAGAGCACAAACATTACAAGAATACAACAGTTGGACAAAGCATGAAGAATCTTATTTGAACAACTTACTTTGCCAAGATGCTAAACTTTATTTCTTTTTTCCTTGGCCTCCGGGTCTCATCATGCCACACATGTGTTTTCCATGCATCCACCTTTAAAGAAAAAGAAGTTATGCTTTAGGGAAGGAATGCAAAATGGTAAATAAACAATTTGTGTATCTTTAAGCGGCCAGATCAAATAGAACCTGTATATACAATCCACTGAGTAAAAATATGGTATCAGTCTCTGTTTCATTAAACTGCATTTTACTTAAAGCCAGAGAATTCAACAGAACTAACAGCACCTCCCATGTAAAACAGCTCCTGTCTGCTACTCCTGAATCTGTCTAGTGACCTTTCATGAACCAGGGCTTGGCACCCAGACTCCCTCACGTCCCATATCACATCTGCACTGCTGAGGTTGTCTGCTAGGGTCGGTTTTTCTTTTTGATGATGTGTACCTGGTAGTAATAGAAGGGAGTGAGGACATAGTTCAACATCTCTTGGTGGAAGACGGGGGTTATGCTGCCTGACATGGGAGGCACAATCCACACCCAGTCGGCCGGGCAGCCGCCCCGCGCGCGGTACTCGCTCTGCATGTACTTCAGGAAGGACTCGGAGGCCGAGTGGTGATCCATGATGGTCACGTTCTGTTTCTAGAACAATGGCACAAAGAAAAACATGCATTAAAAACCCTATTCTGCCCTTCTGCCCGGGGTAGCTAAAGTAATCTTCTTGCTTTGGTCAATATTTCAAGGACTTTACTCAGAGTAAAGGGAGTATTTATGGGAAATAAATACTATCAGCAGTTACTCTAAAGATACAGATTGAGGCGCGGGCCTTTGATTAAGAACTCTTAGATCTTTTCTTTAACATCAGCATTTTACCTCCGTAGCACTGGGAGTGCATATTGCAAAGCCTCTGACTCACTTTTACCCACTTTTCATATTGTCATGATACGTTAAACTTGAACTAAAAATAAAATATATTAATCCAATGGCTTTACATAGGTTTTGAAACATAGATAAATGCGTTAAAAGGATGGAAAATCTTTCCCTTAACTCTCTTTGCTTCTTTCTCTTCTGCCTTTACCTGTGAGGAAATACGGATTCCTCCACTTTCTCGTGTGAAAATCAAGAATAACTCTATTGGAATCAAAATGCCATCTCCACTGAGTGAGAGGAAGAGGGGACAGTGAGTGCTCAGTGTCTGTCCAGATCCCACACTCAGTGACTTACCTGGAAGCTGTGAAGCACAGCCACATTGATCTCTACAACAGCTCGGTCCTTCCATAATGATGACAGTTTGTTTGTTTCCAGTCCCATTCTCCTTCCTACCTCCTACACGTAATAGAGAGACAAAATGGAAAAGCAAATTTACTATATGGAACTGAGACCCCATGATTTCTCAACCTCATCCGCTTTGTATCAAGAAAAAATTGTGCAGAAGAAGAAGGGGAAAGAGTCAGTCTCATGCTGGGGAAAGTGATGGCAGCAGAAACACCTGAGATTAAAGGTAAACTGGAATTTTGGAGTTCTGGCTCTTGAGGATGTTCCAGCTTCACAAAGCAGGAAGTGGTTCTGTCCCACCCCAGTGAACACTGGTGGTGTCTCTTTTCCAAAACTTGCTGCCCCTTCCCTCCCCTGCAGCCAGCCCAGCTCCCTGCAGAGTCACCTTCAGGACGTTGTAGCGCTGCGCGTCGCAGAAGTCGCGCACTCCGATCTCGGTGCCCATGTACCAGCCGTTGAAGGGGCACGCGGTGAACTCCAGCCCTCCCGCCTCCAGCAGCATGCTGGCCACCGCAGGCAGCGCGTACCACTGCAGCTCCAGATCCTTAAACCACTCGTACCTGCCCGACAAGCAGCTGCAGTTATTTGTGTGTCTTTTTCTCGAAAACCAGAAAAGCCCAGGAAGATAAAGAGTACCAGTTCTAGGAGGAACCACTGGACCAGGGTCTGCTGAAACTCACTGCAGTTTTTATTGCAGTATTTGGGGATCACCTGCTACAGCAACTGCAGAACCATATTACAGAGTTCTGCAGTCTGCAGGCCAGTCCCAAAACAAACAGGAAGAAAAAAGCAATGAGAGAAAGGCAATAAACTCTGTTATGAGTGCAGTGTTACATGTGTATTACACTAGCATAAGAAATTAGGATTTTTAAAATTCTGAATATAATTGAAATGTAGATTGGGAGAAAAGTTTTCCAACAAAATGGTCATTTGCTTCCTCAATTTAAATCTCATTTCATTGTTCTAACAGGCATTTTATCTTTCAGGATGATTTACCATCGTTTCATCCTGACAAAGAACTCATAAAACAACTGCCACAGGCACAGCCCAATAACCTGCCAAGGTGAGGCAGAGGCAAAAACGCAATTATCTAAATCCTGTGTGCTTACTTTGGATGCTCCATTGGCACTTGGAGGACAATTTCTGGAGGTAATTCAAATATTTCTGGGTCTTGGCCATTTGCTTGGAGAACAAGTGGAAGTACATCAAAGCGGCCATATTTCGGCTTCCACCCAAGCTCGATGCACAACTGCAAATACAGAAAGCACATTTTGTGTTCTTTTCAGGTTTCCCCTCCAGATCTGAAGACGAAAGAATTTTAACCCTCTGAAAACTGCTCAAGTAAATTCTAAGTGAAAAGGGTTCTCTTTGCCATTCAAATAATGTTGAGCCATGCTGATGAAGTGCTGGTTGTGTGCCTGCTTGTGTCCCCTGACAATATTAGCTCACCCTGTTCTGAGATGGAGGGCAGCACTTTTGTATCAGAACTGTAGGGAATTATTGTTCCAGCCTGCACCTGGAACTTGTGGGGCAGAACATCCCATTCACTCCTCACCTCCCACCACTCTGCATAAAGGTGCGAGGAGGGAGCCCCAGGGAGGTGGGTTAGCCAAGACGGGGAGCAGCTGTGGGCGTGAGTTTGGAGCTGTACCTGAGTGAACTCCACAGTGGCAGGGTCCCCGAGGACAGAGCCATCTGGCATGTGGTAGCCAGCGTAGCGGATCAGCTGGCTGTTCCACACGCGGAAATCGTGCTGTCCGTCCGTCCGGGGCGGGAACACCGTGATGGCTGACCTGCCCGGCACATACAAACACATCCTCACTCTCCACACAGAAACTGGGACCAGCAGAAAATGTTTTGCATTTCTAAAATGAACATCAGTAGAAATAAAATCATTTGTCCTCTTTACCCACCTCCTCAAATCTTCATCTCTTTGACAAAGGAATTGCAAAAGATTTTGTAATATCAGCCATGAAAGTTATAAATTTTCAAGATGGTTGATGGAACACATGAGAGGAAAATATAAGTACCAGGAAAATTAAGAGCAGAAACAAGTTGTCAAAATTGTTTAGATAAACTATTTCATGGTTTGATGTCAGATCTGGATACGATTTTTGTTGTTTAAATTAAAATTGTTGTTGTTTAAAATTAAAATTAGAGACCTACCTTATATTGCCATTGTTTGTGGCGTACTGAATATGATGACAGATATGCTCAAACATTTCCTTGGCTGTTTTACAGTCCCGTGCATCAAACACCTGTGTGTTTCCAACAGAAATGTAAAGAAGACTAATTTTGAAACAGTTATGCAAAGTTGTTATTTTTCCTATGCACTTAAGGAAAGATTGTGGCTCCACTAGGAAAGGTTCATTTTTTTAGTTCTTATATGCATCATTTTCACCCATAACAATCCACCAAGGACCAAAGACCAAACACGTACCAGGTTCCATGACACACCTGGTTCCCACACTCACACTGCTACACATTTTCATTCAGCCATGAAGCAGAGAACTACAAAGAAACCAATCTCCTGATATGGACAGGAGGGAGTCCTGCTCAATCGAAACAGTGGCATGTCCTAGCAATGGCAAGGCCATTCTTCTGAGTCACAGAGGACTATTTGGCTACAGCTCAGGTGTAGATCCACAGCTCACCTGCAGGTTGGACCACTGGATTCTCCCGATGCACCTGGGTGCATTCCTCCAGGCCTGCTTGGCAGCAAAGGTCAGCTCATCCTTTGTCAGGTGGTAGGTTCCTGTTCTTTCTATCTCCTTGGTCACTGCTTCCAGCCGGCCCAGCTGTTCTTTGATTTTTGGCCTTTTGAACAGGAAACAGCCATGAAAAGAAACAATGAAAATTTCATTCAAAGTGCAGACATTATATTTTGGCTTCAGAATTTAAGACTTGTCCTTATGGAGTGCAAGGACAGAGCTTATTGGCCCCATAAAGAAACTAACATACTAGAAATTTTAGTAGTGGTACAATCCTTTCACCACCCAATACATGCACAGATTGGCCACAAGCTATTCTGTGTAAGCTTTTGGTTTAAATTTGGATTTTCTAGACAAATTTGAAAAAAATCACGAGAAAATAAAAACCAAAAAACAGGTGAGTTTCAGGGCATATGTAGGCTGAGAGTGACTGTCCTCTCAAAGATCCATTGTGTTTACAAGGCCACAGCTCTTCTGAGTAAAGTAAGTAGGATTTTCATTCCTAAAGGGAAGTGCTGAGCAATTCCTTTGTCAGGGAAACCAGCTCTAAAATTCTTGAGTTTGATAACAGAGAGTGAAGTCAAAACATTAGAAAATATTTATTACAGCAGAGACAAAAATTGTTTTGTTGTCTTACAGACAGAATGAAAATAGCCTCCACTGTCTGAGAGTTTTCACATTTTCTGCAAGATGAAAGATCAAGGGCAAGCATATGAGATAGTGTAAATCAATGTGATCAAACAGCCATGAGCAGAAACACAGGGAT
The DNA here is from genome assembly GCF_028551555.1 of Melozone crissalis. Lineage (NCBI taxonomy): Eukaryota > Metazoa > Chordata > Aves > Passeriformes > Passerellidae > Melozone > Melozone crissalis. The sequence continues at coordinate 11,637,445 of NW_026535835.1, forward strand.
GTGCAAATGCAATAGGCTGGTGAGGACAGCCTGTGTGTAAGAAAGGGACTTTCAGAAAGATTCAGAGGGAAGAAAGATTTGAAAGGAGTTCAAAGTGTCTAAAGAAGTGGCCATTATGTGGCTGAGTCCCTCTGACAGTTTGATAATATTTTCTAATGGGATGAGCAAACACTGAACTGTTACTCGAAAGCTCATCATGTGGAATGTCACTGCAAGCCCTTGGACATCAACCAGCTGTTCCAGCACTTCCTGCAACAAGATGCCTCTGCACCATGGCCATGTTTGTGAAAACACAAACCCCTCTCGGGATGCTCACTGAGCCTATGCTGATAGCACAGAGCAAGGCTGAGAAGCAACACTGGCCTTCCAATCTTTGCCTAAAGCCTTGAGGGGAACACAGAGAAAAGATACTTGGAACAGCACAAACAAAAGGCATTATCCACACTGAGACTGATCCGAGTGCAGCTAATCCCAAGAAAACAGAAGATAATGCTGGCAGAGATCCTCAGTGTACTGGAATGTAGCATACTCCAAAGGGATGGAGCTGAGCAGTGCATGGTCCAGAGTCCTTCCCTGTGTTCCCAAGATCTTGGATTGACAGATGGAGCACATGAAGTGCAACGACAGTTTTATTTGGCATTTTTAACAGTCCTTATGTATTTTTGAATGCATGCTATGTAGCAGGACAGTTGCCAAGAGCTGTGAAGAAACCAAACCTCCCTGGAGGCTCACAGAGAGGTAGGTAGAGGATTTTATACCCAAAAATCAAGTTGACTTACTCTTTAAATGAACTGTAATATTGCTTGAGGAAGTCTCTTGCCTGAGGTAAAAGATCCTCTGGTGGAACTGGCCCATCTCTGGTACCTCTCACCAGGCCCTTTGGGGTCATGAGTGACCCTTGGCAGGCTTTGGTTTGGCAATTGATAACCTGAAAACCAATCAAATGTCAAAAAACAATATTGCACTCTGCGTATTTTAAAATTTATGAAAGCTCCCTGTTCATATTTCCGTATTTTACCTCTTTTGCAGTCAGGTGTAGTGTGTCAAGAAAGCTGGATCCATTTTCCAAGTTTCTTACTCTTACATGTCTTGGACATCCTGATATTTGGTTTGAAACTTTGATGTCATTTGGAGGGAGATTCTGGGCAGAGAACAGATAAAAATGCATACTGTCTTCAGACCTATTGAATATCTTTCAGTTTCATTTTAGATTTAATGTTAACATCAAAATATTTCAGTTTATATTCAAGAAACTAGATATAAATGTGATCTGCTCCAACATGATTATTTGACTACAAAACTACTGAGCTAATCTACAGTTTGATATGAAATGAGGGAAAAAAGTATTTTTGTAGTAATCAAACAGGGTCTGCCACTGCAAATACCTGTATAATTTCAGTAAGTCCTCTGAGTATCTTTGAGCATTATAGTCACAGTTTCAGGAAAACAATGAAACAAGTTTAGAGACAGGACAGGTTTGTTACCAAAGGTTTGCAAAGGTATATGAAGGAATCAGGCATCCCAGTCCCTGTGGGGTCACCTCTTCCTTCGAGTCTTATCAATGCTCTGTTTTTGCAGGAAAGAGCTTTCACCCAAAGATGTCCCAGCAGTCCCAACCTCCTGCAACCACAGTCAGACCTCTCAGGAGAGCGTGGAGCAGTTGTGAGCAGCAAGCACCACTCATGTGAACTGTTACCATCAAACAATGATGCTGGGAACACACCTCTCCTCCCTCACTGGGCTTTGCTGAAGTTATGATAGGCAGCCTCTCCATCTGCTTCTTGCTGGGATTCTGCAATTTGGCATCATCCTTTTCTGAGCTTCAATAAAGACAAAGAAAAGTCAGCACAAGGCAGCGTTCCTTATGTCAGGCTTTGCTTTCAGCATCAGCAGGAGATGTTCAGTGCTGTCTCTGAAATATGTACTGAGCCCATAGCCCAGCAGTGGCAGTGGGCAGCAATCAGCAGAAAAGCCACAGTACCCCCTTCCCAGAGCACTTTGTGGAAGGAAAGGAAGGAAGGCAAGGTATGAAACCTGAAATAAGTAGCACCCTGAAGACTGAGAAATTTAAGATGCATGTGCAACTTTTTGTATGCAAGTGTTGGGTATGAACTGCATCACAGCATAACTTAATTACAGCATAAATAATCACTTTGCTATTTTTGTAGCATACACACCTCCTGAGACTTAGAATACATGAAATAATGTTAGCACACCAAATAAATTTAAGACTACTTTTGAAAGAGAAAGCAAGATGATTTACATCCTCAATGACTGTTTGACACAAGTGTTTAATGTTCATTACCAAGTGACACCATCCAGAGACCCACAGTTCTTTGGTTAATATCAGTATTTTGGAAACACATTACGGGTTTCTCCAGGACCCAAATCACTTAAAATCTTCCCTTTTCAAATCAAAGATAAACTGTGAAACCATTGAAACCAGGATCTTACCCGTGGATCTTCCTATTATTCTCCACGTTGTTGTTGATGTCCTTCCCCCTGGGGTACTGGCTCCTGGCAGCACGAGATTTGAACACAAACTGCCACGGGCACAGCATTTCGGATGGGTTTTTTTGGTGGTTTTACTTCACTGTGCTGAAACCTTGCTTTGTGTGATGTGGGAACACTTCTAAGGACATAAAAAAACCAACAAGGTCAGTTTTTACCCAAGAGGGCAACTCCCTTTAGCATCTTTCAGAAACTTGCTGGCCAAACTGATCTGATCTAACATCCTGTGTTTAAAATAAAAATCGCTTGATTCTTAGTATAGTGATACTAAAACTAACACATTGCCAGTGTAATGTGCAGCCATGTACTAATCTAAAACACTGGCAAGAGAATTTCAGATGACCCCCGGTCGTGTAAAGCAGCAAATATTGGTGTCAGAGCAGACCACAAGCTTAGAAAAGGGATGTGAAGTGTTGCTGTGTTCTTCACACATTAATGAAAAAATCTTGCTCATATATGAACCTAACCATTTTGCAGTGTATTCACCTGCCAAACAGGATTCTGAGAGGCTGAAGTCTGTAGTTTCTAAGATCTGCGGCACTTATTTCAATGTTACACACAGCATTTACATAAGGGTGTACAAAGTTTATGCTATTCATTTTAACATACATTGTCTGCTCATTTCTGAACATAAGATGGATTTTGTGCTAGGGAAGGTGTGACAGAAGAGAAAGATCATGCCAGTAAATTGCAGGGTTAGAGAGAATTAGCTCCAGCATTTGAATCTGGTTCATAACAGAAATCAAAACCTGATGTTTCCAAGAAGTTAGAGACGAAGGGAGAAAATAACATTGTCACATATTCATTTTGTAAATTATGTCTTATTTTGATATTTATATTACTTTTACAGTAAAAGTTAAACTTATGCTGGACTCTGAAGATACTGTCTGCTACAAAGTCACACAAGAAGAGAAATCCATCCAGCAGTGTGCAGAAACTGCAAGGTGTTAGGATTGTTTGCTACTCCAGGTGAGAGAAATAATATGTAATAAAAATTTCTCTGCAGTTACAAAACAGGAAAAAAAAATCTAAATTATTTTTCTGTAATAAAAAATGTAGTGAGGTGCCAATTTTGTAAAGTACAGGGGGAAAGAGAGAAGAAATGGAGAGGGGGAAGAAAATAAAGAAACAAACAAAGAAGGAAAGAAAGAAAAAAAGGGAAAAAGGGGAAACCTCAAACAAACATAAAAAAATACACAGGGAGAAAAAGGAGGAAAAAGGAAGAAAAGGAGGATAAGGAGGAAAAAGATGAAAAATAATAACAGGAAAAAAGAAAGATAATAGCAAAAAGAAAAAACAAGAAGAAAAAACATAAAGAAAGAGAGCAGACTCACATTTCCCTTTACTGGCCCTCAGAGCAAGAAGCTGCTTTGTGTCCAGCCTCGTGGGGTTCTGTGGGTTGCACTGTCAGTGTTACTAGTTACATGCACAAACCTTTAAATCAGCAGAAAGGAGGGACAAAGTTTTCAGAGCAGCTGGACAGCTTGGAACTAGAGCAGGAGACCGAGTCTGACACTTTGCTCCTAACAGAGAAAAAAAGATACAGTTTGCCATATAATTACTGCCTGTGAGAGGCAGTAAATGAATGACAGAACAACACCTGGACATGGTGGTGCTTACCGTGCTTTGTGAGAGATGTCCCAGCCCTGCCAAGAGAGACTCCTCCCTCTCTCTCAGAGCTCCTTGCCTTCCAGCTCTCAGGTCTGCATCCCTCCCAGGAGGCAAAGGCATTTTATAGTGCAGAGCATCTATGCAAAATAGCTCTGAGCAAGGCTGGACACGGATAGTGCAATTGGGGATTCCCCTGATTCCTGTCCTGTCCACTTGGAGAAGTGCAGGGTGTGTGCTGCTGTGTGAGCAGCGTTACACAACCCGTGCGAGGAGGGAGGCAGCTCTCAGCATCCCTCCTTCCCTCCTGCAGGTCTCCTGGAAAGGGCAGGCTATCACACCAAACACTGCTTGCAGCCTTGCACACAGCGTTCAAATTAAAATAAATAAATGCTGAAGGGCTTCTTACAGCTTTTATCCCTGTGTGGTCAGCGTCCAGGCACCCTCTTGTACACCACCCACGGCTGTAGGAAGAGAGTGAGCAACTTCTAGAGAAATGTTACAGAGCTGTAGAGCTTTACAGTACAGGCCAGGAAAGCATTTAACCACGTGCTTATAACTAAGGACAGGTATTTTAAGTTTCACCTACACATACTTCCTTACTTTTTATCAAGTTTTAAAGGATCTTTCTCAACAGAGTATTTGTAGAATTTCTTGCTCTCCAGAGCTCCCTGTTCTGCCTGTTGCTGCCTGTGAGATTTGTCCCTCGGTGCCTTTCCAAAGTATTGGAAATACTGGAAGGAAACTGCAAGTTCCTGAAGTACAAACCATCCCACCATGCTGTGTGTGGGAATACCAGAGGGACAGCTGGATGAGGAAGATGGGATTGCTGAGCTGATTTTCAGTCCCAGACAACACGTGGACACGCACCTTTTACAGAAGCAGGCTTCTCCCTGCAGTCTGGAAGGCAGAACCCCCTCGGGACAGGGCTGGCAGCAGCTCCCAGGGCTGGCAGGCACCTGCAGCCCACGAGTCGGGTGCCAGATAGTGCCCCAACAAGGATTTTGACCTGCCTTATTTGTTTCTGATATTATCTACGGCTATTCTAAGGAAACTGTTTACAAATTAAAGATGACTAATAAATCTGCTGAATAATGCAAATCAAATGAGGTACATTGATAACTAGGGAAAGATTTACAGTTGCTGACCAAAGATTACAGAAATGAGGCATAAGGCAGCCAGAGAAATGAGGAAATGTGTGTTCTTTTCTCATCTGTCACTCTTTTACTGGGCAAGCTTGGGCAAGGTGTTTTCTTCTCTCTGTGTCTAGCTTTTCTATTTGAAAATGAATATTAGATGATTGTGTAAAGCATTTCTAGAGGCAAAACAAGTGCTATGCACACGTGTTCATGCACGAGATCCCCTGAATGCATCCCATCCAGGATTGCTAGAGATGAACCTCCTGATAAACAGACCTGAGTTTTCTGAGCATTCATCTGCTTGGCTTTATCAAGCCTGTGCTGCTTAGCATCCACTGCTCATGAATTTTCACAGTTGGATTTTTCTTTAATGTGGTGACTTTCTTCTCACCAGAAATAGCAGGTGAATCCCTTTGTTTAAAATATTCCAGTCATCAGGCAGATGTAATTAGCAGGCAGAAACGATGTGTGAGAACTGTGCCACTCAATGCCATGCCAGAAAATTCTGCCTTTACATTCTTCTTTTGCATTTGCTACTTGGTAACAGGGTTTAAAAAAATCTCTTTTCATCCTTTCCTTTCTTATTAACCTCTTTCTTCTATAGAACATGGGGAATGTTAATGTCTAGTACTGGAAGAAAGAACATATCTTAGAAGTTTATTTGAATTCAGTGGGTTCTAAGCTTTTAGTGTTCACCCTCCTTATTTCCCTGTGCTTGGAACTGCTGAAATCTAGGAAAGGTCATGTAGGTATTGGATATGAAAAATCAGATTTGGGATAACCAGAGGAGGAGAAACATCTTTCCTTAGGATAATTGTTAAAAGGATTGGCTCAGGTACAGCCATTCAGGGAACTGCTTAATCACTGCAGTTGCTCAAATGGGACCTGATTTTTTACTCACTTGAAATCAATAATAAAACTTCTTCTGTATAGTAAGAACAACAGAGAACCATTCAATCCTCAGGTGGATCAGAGATTAACTAAACAAGCTCACTGGGCACTCCTTCTACAAATATTCTACAAGGCTTGGAAGGGTTTTCCTTTAGAAAAGCAATTCTGCCCATTTGAACAGACACTTCTTCCTCTGCCATATCAGAGTGCAAAAACTGGTTGCTTTCCTTGCATTAACTTTGATGAAAGAGGTGCCCTTTCAGAGCAGACTTTGACCTATTCAATGCTGTCATCTTGACTTAAATTTTGTTTTCTTTCTGAGTGTCTGATGGTTTGCAGCTTCAACAATCAGCTCTCTGCAATCTCCTTCCAAGTGAGTCACATTCTGCGTCTGATATTATAATATACATCCTATCTGCAAGATTCTGCATGAGCTCAAGCAGGCATATTCCTGAAAACATTTACAAATCAGGCTCTGCTGTATGGTTGCTCCTCTGAGATCAGGGCATTTTGAGTCTTCAAAGAACCAGGACACTGAGGCAAAGTTGATGACAAGGAGGGTTGATCTTTCCAACTTCATGGAAAGCCAGGGAGATGTTCAACTGTCCCAACATTTCACAGGTTATCAGTGAACTCCTTCTAACTCTCTTTCCCTAACTAATGTAACTATTGTCTAAGATGTCTCTTGCAGCAGTGCTGCATGTGACAGCACAATAAATACAGTACTGCAACCCCTGTAAACACTCAGCATCTCAGATTTGTTAGAACTATTCTCACATCTGGTGGTTTCAGACAAAGATACAGTTAATTACAATAATAACTATTGCTGTTCCCAAATATCTCCTCTCATTGACTACTGTAAGTCATCTTCTTTTACACTGGTTTGGTTTTTCATTCCCCAAAAAAATTTGTTTGGTTTGAATCTTCCCCCAAACTCTGGGGTGTTTTTTGTTTGGTTTTTTGTTGTTGTTGTTTGCTTTTTTTTTGTTTGTTTGTTTGGTTGGTTTTTTTGTTTTTTTTTTTTTTTTTGTGGGTTTTTTTTTGTGTTCTGATTGCTGACTATTCCTTTAAGGACTTTAAGATATTCACCATTAACTGTAGCCCCTTCTTCATTGGCTTCTTTATTATTTCAAAATGTTCCTGATAAAGTGGGGATAATAACTCTACCAAAAGCAGAATAAAAGATCCAGGCCTTGACACTTGAAAAGATGCAAATAAAAGTAGGATCCCAGCCCAGTCTGGACTATTTTTCAGTTTCTGCAGATTTAAGGTATGTTTAAAGCACTAGTTTAGTGTGGAAAGTGCAATGTTCTGTTTACCATGTCCTGCTCTCCAGTGGAAGACTGACTGTCAAATGATGGCAGGGCAGGGTGGAAAATTTCTCAGTCTGACCATCTGAAGGTGAAAACGAAAGTTAAGGAGAGTGCAAAATTTGCAGAGATGTGCCAGTAAACCCATCCCTTCCTGTCTGCTCGCTGTCAGTTAGGCCAAAGTCAGACATGCAGAAAGAACAGAATTCCCTCATCAGTCACCTCTCCAAAACTCCCAGGGATGAGGAAGTGAGGGAGGACCAAAGGCAGTCAATAGCCAGACTTTGTTGTGCCTGGCTGCACGTTGGCTCGGGCAGAAGTGATTGCTGACACTCCTGACTCACCCCTGAGATCCTCAGCCACAGCTGCAGCAGCAAAGACAAAATTACAGCAAAAAATGAGCAAAAGCAATTAACAGTTGACTGGGCCTAAACCTTGGTGTCCTGCATGTGGCTGTCACAAGCTAGGCTCTGTGTCCTGCACTCCTGGACATCATTGCGCTACACTGAGATGTCCCTGTGTGGAGCATAAGGAAAAGCTGACATGTGGATCTGGAAAAAGTATAGAACAGTGTTTGGTACTTCTGCTCCTGCAATCCATGCTTTTCACAGCAGAACAGGAAAAAATTACTGTGAGATTACTGTGTGCAAAAAGACTTTTACGATTTAAAAATAACAGTGAACTACAAAGTTGCAAATGTCTTCTTTAGCAAAATCATGATCTGAAGAAGAAACTCCAATTTCAGTCACAGAGCACTGGCTGAGGCCAGCAGAATCTCTAACCAAGGACAAGTAACAGAAGAGATTTAAATACTGGTTTTGGAAAAACAACCCATAAATTTCTGGGCCAAAATTAAGAACAGAATATTGAAATATAGAAGTAATTTGAGTTCTGAATCTAAAAACTTTGGTGTTTTACTCCAGAACACACAGCACTGTTGGAACAACTTCAGTAAAATGTATGTGCTTCTGTTTATTGGTGACTTCTGAGTCTCTTTTTCTTACACCTGCCTTTATCTACTCAGTTGTTTCTGCACATTCAGGTGTCACACTTTGGACAGTGTACCTTAGTCTACACAAAACCAAAGCATGCTGACCTGCTTTCCATGTTTCCTGCATGGAGACAGGGGTTTTCTCAGGTAATTTTATAGCTCTGCTTTATCTATAAACACTGTTTTACTACCTTAGGTGTTTTTAAGGACTTCTTGCTAAGCACTACAGTTGGGCCAGTCTTGCCTATGCCTGCACGACTTTCAGTGTCTGCATGAATTACATCACATTTTCAAAACTTTCCATGAGAGTGAAATTGCCTCCCCTCCGCCGTTCCCAACAGGGAAGTGGTGCCAGAGGGTGTGGGGTGTGAGCTTACAGCTCCTTCTCTAGCAACCATCTACCTTCCCCTACTGAAAAAGACAATTTCCATGGCACATTCTTCAGAGCATTTTTAGTCAGTTTTCATTGACTTGGAGCTGCAAGTCCAGCTCAATTGGTTCTCATCTTCCCACCCCTGCAAAGAGCCTGGCTCCATCTCCTCAGTGACCTGAAAGCCACTGGAAGGCTGCTCCTCTTCTCCTGGCTGAACAAGCCCTGCTCCTCCAGCCTCTCTTCATGAGGCAGCACCGTGTTCCAGCCCCAAACACCTCCACTGAGCTCACTCTGTGCACTGGAGGCCCAAAGTGGACTCAGTAGCTCACCAGTGAAGGATGCAGATACTCCAATGGTGCTGCTTTTCCTTCTCTCCTTTTATAGGAATTCCAGGCTAGGGACATACCATTGAGCTTAGCTTTCACTCAGTGAACAAACATGCTGCTGACTGAGACAACTCATTGTTGGCCACAGTGACAGAGAGGATGGTCTTTGAAGCTACATTTGGAATGGGAGACGCCACTTGGGAGTTTGAAAGTCACTTACTGAAAATATAAAAAAGAGATGTGGAAGAGTATGTGTTGACAAGGTCAGGTTCTATAAAGTGATGGCTTTATGGAGTGGGTTAAGTCACAGGGGTTAATCTACAATAAACTGTCCTAGTACACACATCAAAGGATTGTTACAGATTAATTAGCAGGTGCTATTATTAGCCATAACAATTTTTGTCTTAATTTCTGAAAGGATAAGATGCAAAACAATTACTTCATTCAGTCTAAATGTTTCACCCAAATCTTGCAGTGAGGGGAATTTGGACCACAGCCTCCAAAGCAAGAGGAGCTGATGTAGAATGTGTATATTATTTACAGGACAGAAATAGCACCTTTTTTGGTCAAAACCATGTTCTTGCATCACCTTGTTTTTATGATGATTACTTTTGATTTAGTCATGTGAAACCTGGCAGAAGGGAAAATAAAGGGGAATTTTCTATGACTTACAACACAGTCCATTAGGCTTGGGCAGCTCAAGAGACCTCTCTGACCAGTACAAGCTGAACACCACCATGACATTTCCTTCTTTCTTCTCATGTACCAGCTGCGAAGACTTAATTGCAATCTGAGAATTCTCCCAAAGAACACACCTCTCCTCTTCCTAGTGGTGTTTTTGAGGACCAATAGTTTCTGTTCTTGCATGAAGCGTCAAAGTCCTTGTTCACCGTAACATCTCTGATCCCGATTTTCTCCCATGCTTTTGCTTTTGAAGTCCCATTTGTTTTTAATGGAAGAGCAAAGCTGCATGTGTGAAAGACAGATGACTGCGATGACTCCACATTCAGAAGAGAGAAATGCTCGCAGTTAATGTCTTGATTTGGTAGAATGACATTGCAGAAGAGGTGACTTCTCAAGTCTCTGCCACCTTTTGAAAAGGATGTGAGAAATGAGAGCTTGTGCACGGTTTTGGTAGGGTCTTGTAATAAGTTCTTACCCAGCTGGATGATAATTCTGCAGGAGACACATCACCCCATCCCTGACTAACCAGCAAATTGAGTGCACCATGGAGAAGGAAGGACCCAGGCCACTGGTGAGAGAAACAAATGAGCAGGGTGTAAACCACTGCCCATCAAACCATCAGCTCATTTTTAAACAGACTGCTGGATTTAACAGTGATAAAGTTGAAAACAAGAAAAAAGGAAGGCAGTTCTTCAGCACTAAAGACAGCAGCAGAATTTTAATATTTATTTTTCCAAAAGAGCATATAAGCATAGGAAAAGAAAGCAACTAATTACTGGACAAAAAACTTCAGAATTCTTTCTACCTTCCCCTCACATAAAGTGATGCCTTTGGGCCCAGATTCCAAGCTGATTTATGGAGAATATATTTGCCTTCAGCATCACACCCACCTCTTGAACTTGTCCACCCAGGTAACTGCAGACACTATGTTTTGTAAAACTGAATAAACAAAACTGTTTCACTTTTAATTCTGGTAGCCATGATTGAGCACAGGCCACTCTGAGTATTCTAGGTAGTGCAAAATGGTTTAAGATGGTGAACACTACTGAAGCCATGGAGTGTACATGGGAGCCTTTGCGTTTGATTCCAGTGGCTGCAGCTCAGAACCCAAGAACAGCATGGAAAGTAAACATCCTGATAAGCAATATCCAGACTGCCTCTGTTAGTGCAGACTAAGACAGAATTTGATAGAGAAAGAAGGCAGGATTAGTGTCTCCCATTTAACAGACAGTCCCTATGAATTCCAGAGGTTCTTACAAGTGTTCCAGAGTTCTGTGGAGCAAAGCTACATAATTATGAACTGTGATTTCTTTCAGATACTTATAAAATTGAAAACACTTTTTATGTAGTAAATAAATAAGGCCTTCCCCATATAGTGCAATAAAGTGAGCAGATTATGGGTTCAGTACTGTACCCAATCTATTCCTTTCAAAGCTTCATTGTTACATCAAAGGGTTTGTGGTTCTGTTCCTCTCTCAACCAGACATGGATTGCATTCAAGTTACTTTTTATGCCAAATACCACTCATATTATGTATATTCTTTGTATAATTACCAGCTACAGAATCTGCACCTTTGCTTATGAGGATAATGAAGTTAGAGTGCAGGGACTGGCTCTCTATCTCAAATTTCATGACAAACCCTGGATGCCTTTTCACTGCATTTAATCAATTAGAAATAACCAGACTTGGCATAGTGTCACTGTGACATCCTGCAGGCTCTATTCTGTCAGTTGGGAGCAGGATTTAGAGATCTCAGTATTTTTAAACCATGTTTCTGAAACAGTTGTAAAATGATCATTACCATGTCAGTACCTCCCACCTCAGAGCCATGCCAGTGGAGAATAAGCAATTTCCTGCTGTTTGTCCCCTGAGTCTCAACCTGTCTGAGAGCTGCTGTGTGCCTTTTAAAGGTCTCCTGAGTTAAGCACCTTAAAGGCAATCTGAGAATTACTTTTGAAATCTTGGCCAGAAAGCTGCAATGTACTCTGAGATACTTCCAGATAGGAAAAGGACAAACTCAACAGAGCTCTTGGGGGAGAGAAAGTTCCAAGACTCAACAGGTGTCTGCATTCTGTACTGTAAACTGTGGTTTAACACACCATTTCTGTGACCTCTAGAAATGGGAGGGAAAAAGAGAAAATGAAAGAGAAAGCAGCCCTTGCAGTTGCAGTTGTGGAAACCAAAATACTCTATTTTTAAGCATGAAAAGTCACTCCCCAGATTGATTCAGTATAAGGAAGGTGGCTCCAAAATATACAACCTTTGCCTCTGCCCACCATCATGACACAATATTTTCCAGACTAAGTTCTGTTTGACATTTGTTTTCAGTTTTCCTTTTTCCTTGTTTCATACTAGTTGAGACACAGACCACTTTCTGTAAATGAAATGACTGCTAAGAAATTGAAGCAAGACTGAGAAAATCCCAGATCTTGTGTGATTTTATTTAATGCAGAATGTAAGTCAACCTCATCAGCCACAAGAATTTATTGTCAATTTTGCATCTCTCAAAATCCATTCTGTAGAAGGGGAGAATATTAATCAAAACACCAGCAGTTTTAAACTCCTCTCAACAAGAATGAATACCAGAGACGATGCAAAATATAAGGTGTAACACTAAAAAGATATTAAGTGCAGTGTTTTTTAAACAGATGGTGCTGAACCCCAGCAGAAGGAAGCCCAAAGGTAATGAGGCCATTCAGTGTGAAGTTGTGCAGCTGCAGTTGAAAGAAAATATTTTATATGGGGTAGCGATATAGCCTCAAGCTGTGCCAGGGGAGGTTCAGGTTGGACAGCAGAAGGAGTTTCTTCACAGAAAGGGTTTTCAAGCATTGGCAGGGGCTGCCCAGGGAGGTCTGGAGTGCCCATCCCTGGAGGTGTCCAAGGAAGGGCTGGATGTGGCACACAGTGCTCTGGGCTGGGCACAAGGTGGGGATTGGGCACAGCTTGGACTCCATGGGCTGGAAAGACTTTTGCCTGAATGATTCTGGAAGCACCCAAACCAAGCTGGCTCAGAAGCTGCTGATTAAATAAACAAAAATCAAATGAATCCTTTTCAGAATGGATTCATGCAGAATATGAAGGCAGATTCTTCTGGGGGAAAAGTCACCCAGGTTGAGAGCTACGGAAGGGGTAAGATCAGTGTCCACAGGTGAGGGCAGCAAACAGCAGTCCCAGAACTTTCCTCCTCAGACCCTACAAGTGCAGTGAGCAATGCCAGGGACCTCTCCCCAGAGACAAACACAAACACTGTTAAGCTCTAAGGTGCAAGTCACAGATGCCTCCCTCTGCTTCTAAACTTTTAAAAACCTATTTAAAATATCAAACACAATTATGAGGAAAACAGAAAATAGTCCTCAAAGAACAGGGTTTTTTTAAAGTTAATGTGTCTGCCCTGCTTAATCACAAGCTGAAAGGAGTACTTGATGACTGGTGTATACTTCAGTTAACACTATTTCATAAAACTTGGCCTGACAGAAGTATAAGATAAATTAATCAAATAATACAAAGTTGAAAGATGCACCAGCTGGCTCGTGCTCCAGCAGAGGCAGATCAGCTCTGAGCAGCAGGCAATGCTGCAGGAAAGGGAGAGACCAAGTGGGCAGTGCAGGTGTGTGTCCAGCAGTGCTGTGGGTCAGGGACCTGCTTTAGACTGCTCTGGCCAAGACACTGCTCACCCCAAACCATCTCTGTCTTTGGGGTGACACTGAGGGACATGACACTGTGGAGCATAAAGCTCTAACGACTCACTCTTACAGTTTAAGGTCAGGGACTCTCACAATGAATAGATATTATGATATTGAGTATTTAAGACTCAAAGATCTGTTGCCTGTTCAGTTTGCAGCTTATCAAAACTTTATATGAAGGCACAATTTATAATGCCATGTTAAAAGCTTTTACAAATAAGAAACTTTCCTCTAAAAAAGATATGAGAGAATATTACTTGTCTCTCCCAGAAACAGCGTGCATTCCTCTTCTTTACAGCATCACAGTAAAGATTACTTCCTTATGACATTTGAAAATAAGCCAAACACCACGGGGGAGAGATTTTTGTTTAGCATCAAGTCCTCATGCTCAAGTGCCCCTAAACAAAAAGCAATGCCTGTGACATAACCCACCACCATGTGAGGAAGTTTACAAAGTGCTAAAGAATGATTTAAAGAATATTCCATTACTGACAAATGGTGCTAAGCAAGGCCTGGCCTGGGTTGTAAATATTCTATTCAGTACCCACCAGGCTCAAATGACTTTGGTGGTGAGTGTGAATGGAAATCAGTAACACTTCTGACACAAGAATGTGATCAGAAGTGTATTTGTCTCTGGCTACATAAAGGGTGGAATGCTGTCCTGGATATTACATAAACCAGGAATTTACAATCTCATCCGTACCAAAACCTGAAATGAATAAATGAATTACAAAAATAAATAAAAGGGAAAGATTTGCACTACACAGGAAGCTTCTGCATGAGGCTCCAAGACTGGTTATAACCAAAGTAGTCTTTACCATTTCTCTGTGGACTTAAACACTAAAAATACATTGACCAACCTACTGCTACTGCTCAATCTTTTGCCATGTTGCTTTCATATTTGTAATGTACAGATTATTCACACATAATTTCAGCTTTACGTTTCCAAGGCTGTGAATACACAAAACAGAAAGTATAGCATCAGTGTTGGTTCTGGCCTTAGACTGGATGATGGTAAGTCTGTGAAGGGATTTAAATTATTAATTCTCTATACTTCAAGAATGTAAAGCATGATATCACTCTATTAATCAGAAGTCTCCCACTTCAAGTCTTTCCTTGTTCTAATGTTTGTCTTGCCCTTCCAGCGAAACCCTCACTACCTTAATCAAGAGTTGCCCGCACACAACATTTGAACTGTTATCTTCACTCAACTCCTAACTGTGGAGTATCCAGGAGAAGTTATTGACTCAAGATCCTACTGGAACTAGCTGCAAAAGTGATTTTGGCAGTGTTTTGGGGTTACTGCAATCACCTATCAACGGCTCATCACTTACCAGAACTGGCACAGAAATGGGTTCCTCATTGCAGTAAAAGAAACTGAAGCCTTTGAATACATTTGTTTCCTTTTACTCACATTATCCTTCGCTCTGTCAGCAGCCTCGTGAGCATCATGAGTTTTTTAAACTCTTCAAAAACAATTACAGAACACAACACAGCCTCATTTACCCACCATCTTTATGGTCAGAGATTCTGGAGGACTGAAAATGGGAACACAGGTGCACCAGTGAATTTGGAGTTGCTATTTTCTCGCCAGTTGCCAGAGCAGAACCCGGGAGGACGCTGCCCTTGTCCCCGTGGGCAGTAAGTGCCAGCACAGCAGCACCAAGGGAATAGGGAACAGCTCTTCAGGCTCAGCAGGGCTGGGGGGCAGAGAGGCACAGAGCTGCTCAAACACTGCTGAAGAGAACTCACTGTGTAAGTCTCAGGTCAGGCAGGTCAGTGAGTGATAAATCTGGACAACTCCAGGGTCAAATGACTTCTGAGCAGAAATTATTGGAACAGTAATTTTGGTCGAAAGTACTGAAGGTCTGCCCAAAACCCCTTTCAGAGTTCTCATCTACATCTGGGTTGCTATAACATCTTTAGTCTCAAATTATGCTGCTGGAGAATGGAATTTATATAATGTCCTGAAAACATAAAAGCCTCAGCTCTGCAGCTGAAGGACTCTTCAGTCCAGTCATCACAGAAACATGTCTGAGGTACTGGGGTTACTATTACAAGGAAGTAAATAGTTGTTAGCATCATATCTTCTCACCAGCAGGAAAATTACTTGTATATCGAGTAAATAAAGTTATCTTTGACTCTATTAAAAGCCTTTTTACTTTGAAAACCAGATTAAGTTTGTACAAAAGTCCTTAAGACTTTTCATGCCTCCAGATGATACACTACTATCAAAATATTTAGTCATGAAGTCTCCTGCCTAAGCAACCATGTTCCTCATCTGTACCCTACTAAGAATTGAATGCTCTATCACTTTCCAAACCCTAAAATTCACATCTATCATACCTTTGGTCTGATGTTCCCATATCCCAGCTGGCACCTCAGACATCTGGAGCTCCAGACAAGCCATGGCTGTACCTTCCAGTTCCATGGTCCTTTCCCTCTTGAACTAGCCATAAATTAAATAACAGGCATGTAAGAATGATTTAAACACATGCAATTATCCTTTTTGTAACTGAACAAAATATTACATCTCACACTACCAAAAGTCAATTAAAGCCATAGAGGGGTGTGATCACTCCACTTTTAAAGTTCAGGAAACTGCTGTGCTTCCATACACTGTTAATCCCACTAAGTCTGAGAGATTTTAATCACTATTGCAATGATACAAAATTCAATGCATCTCTGTGCTACAGACCACACACAGAGAACAGACCTGGAGAACAGCACAGGTCACTTGTTTGCTGGTCTTGATCAGAAGCAGCAGATTTAGAGAGCTTCTACCAAAAATGCTTGAGCTTTTTTATTAGTGTTCAAGATCATACTGGATATTCCTTGTCAACTGCCAAGGTTGAAGCTTTCTGTGCTCTACCTTGCACAGAATTATTTTGAAAATTTAAACCAGAATGGCTGCAATTTCAAAAAAAATGTACCTAGGTAGAAAGACAAGTGGCTTTCCTCACATGGAGAAACACCTACTCTGTTGAGACAGTCCATTACCTTCCTGCTTTATCTGAAGTTAAGCAGAAGGCTGGCTCCAGCATAATACTGAGTATCATCTGGTGCAGAAAAGGACTTGAGGAGGAGAAATAAGGGGGGTAGAGAGACAAGATGAGAACAGCATTAAGGAATAGGTAAAACAAAGACAACAAAAGTTAAAGGTGCATAAGGGTGATGCGAAAGACACGGGAGCAGAGAGAGGAACAGTAGTGGCGATGGCACAGGGAAGTGTAATAGAGAGCAGGAATTCCAGGAGAGGCGGGTTAGCAGAGAGAAGGAAGTTTTTTGATAGAATACGTTGTGGATTTCAGTGGCTGCCCCAATTCTGGCGCAGTCTTGCCAAACTCCCCTCGCCTCTAACGAGACCGGAGCTCATCCCTGCCCTGCCCCGCCCCGCCCCGCCCGCCCCGCCCTACCCGCCCCGCCCTACCCGCCCCGGGACGGCTGCGCCGGGCGGCATCGCCACCTGCCGGCGGCCCGCCGCTACTGCAGCCGGGCGGGCACTGCGGGCACACCGCGGGCCTGTGCCCCGCTGCCCTCCCTGGGAAACACAGCCCGGCACTGCGGGGCGGGCTGCTCCACAAGGACACGGACCCACTGTTTAAAGGACATTTATTATGTGCTGCAAGGCCTTGTGAAGCCTCTGAGCTGCAGAGCATTGCACAGGACACAGACCCACCTGAATGGGCACAGACCCTACTCAGCTGGCACTGACCCCACTCAGCTGGCACTGACCCCACTCGGCGGCACTCTGACAACACCAACCATCCCAGCAGAGGCCGATGTGACCCAGCAGAGTGCCAGCCATAGCCAGTGTCACACGCACAGAGGATGAAACGCTCAGTCCCCAAATCCACGGTGACTGATGCACGGGCACCTTGTCCCCAGAGAACCTGCACAACAAGCGTTATCACACGCTGCTAGGGTTGAGCCAGGCCTAACAGTATAATGGAATAAGTTACTCAAATGTTAGGCAAGCTTGGGATTTAACATAGAAGTTCACGATTATACAAAGCAATTTACAAAATTAAATTTCTTCAGATATATTAATTTAGCTTCATGACATCCCAGTGAAATATAAATTATTGTATTTATATTATCCAAGACAAAACTTCAGGCAATAATTCTAATATAGTACTGTGCTTGACTGCAAGTCCTCTAAGGATGTTTACCAATGTCCTCCTTGGTTTCATCCTTCCTCTTCTACTTCTGGTCTTTATACTGAAGAAAAAAAAAAAAAAGAATTTTTTTTGTGGGAAAGGGCACATAACTAAGTAAAAGTTCATACCAACAAGGATTTACAACTCTTCCTCATGATCCACATAAATTTATGCCCATTTTCTTTAAGTTAGATTGAAATTTGGTAGGCTTTCCCTTTGCAGTATAAAACAATAAATCAGGCACAGTTATTGACTAGATTGTACCTGCTGGGATTTGGTTACTGCTAAAATATCATAATCTGGGACTAATCTGTGTTTGCTCCTGTAACAATTCTCATTTGGATTTCATGGACTGTTAGAGAGAAGGACTTAACAGTCACTTAGTAAATTAAATCACAGATATTTAGAGAGAAAGTTGAACTTTTGACTTGTTTCATTATGCACCGTGTTAAGGTATCACACTCCCCAGCCAGACTGAAATCCCAGGAAGCACAGGTGACTCTCAGCTGTCTGATGGAAACCATTCTCATTCTTTCATCTGAGAAACCAGTCTGACAGCACGGGGGCAGATCCACTGGGTAACAACTGTGCACTGGGGGCCCAGCACCACAGCTCGGCCACTGTGTGGTCTATCCCTGATCTCTGGGCAAGGTCCAGACATGGACAAGGTCCAAGGAAAAGCAACAGTAGTTCTGGAAGTTCATGTAAATTGTCTGAGGATAGATGCTGTTAGGAAAGCAGATGATGCATAGCAAGATGTGGCTTGCAAAATGCTGTATTTTAATTTTTTCTCCTACAACAGTGATACTAGCCACCACTGCTGATAATTAATAGAATTCTACATGGAAACAAAGACTTACACAGAGACCAACCTAAATTGTTATTGGTTCTGAAAAAAACCCCACTATTAGTTTATGCTAAGAGAATTTTCAAACAAAAAGTGTCAATCACAGATCCTCCTGGCTGGGTATTTCCTTTCACCCAGACACTTCAACAACCAGGACAACAATTCGCTATTCAGAACTTGCTTTCCAATGTTTTCTTCTTTGTTCTGAAACCAAAATGCAGACAATCCCAAGCACTTACTTTATTCATCACCCAGTCAGCATCTTCAATGGCTCTTTTAATGATCTGCTGGATTCGCACAGGATCATCTTCATCAGCATGGACTCTGAAACTCTGCAACATTCCAAGTGTCACTGACTTGTCAACACAACAGTTGTCAAAATAAAGATAGCATTGAAATCTCAGAAAAATATTTGTTGCAAATAAACTAAAATAGTCTAAAAAGGTAAAACTACACATTGTAACACCTGGCCATATGGAATTTTAAGTATTCTACTCCTTTCATACATCAACAACAAAAACCCCAGAGAACTTCAATTCAGAACAACTGAAATCGTCTGGTATGTTAAAACTAGAAAGAGGACAACAAGTATGATCAAAGGCATGACATTACTTCCATATGAAGTATAGAATATGAACAGCCAGATGAGATTTACCCGAGTGGGGGGGATATATAAATGATGACATGCAAGCAGTAGGTTTCACCATAAAGTATGTGTTTATGGAGTTCACTCCCTTGACTAGCACAAGAATTAGAGATGAAAGCCAAGAAGAACAGTTTCAGACTCAGAGCAAACAGAAAGAATCGGCCCCGCACTCGCTCCCACTATAACCCTTAGATGCACTAGGTCCCCAGGCCGCAGGAGAGCCGCTGCTCTCGGCCCAGCGGCAGAGGAGCCCGGGACGCACCTGGCGGATGGCGTGGCGGTAGTGCTGCTGGATGTGTCCGGGGGGCAGGCGGCGGCAGCAGCGCAGCAGGTACCGGTACAGCTGCACCGAGCTGCGCACCAGCTCCGCCTCCGGCAGCGGGGACATGGCCGGGCCCGCGGCTCTGCAACACACGGAGAACCGAGCACAACACCGTGAGTGCGACCGACAGCGCGGGAACACACCGACAACGGGAACAGGCCCGGCAGACTGAACTTTAGAATAAACCCCAACATGAAATGAATGACAGTTTGCTGAGGTTACGGACAGGCGCGGGCTGGCTGTCACTGCGCAAGGGAGTAAAGCACAAAGCGCAGAGCTCACTCCAGAGGATCGCTCCAGACTGCCAGTGTGACTTTCGGTGAGTGCCCAAACCTGTATCACAGCCCACAGCCAGGATCCTTGATGTCCTTCAAAGTGCCCGCGCTTTCCTTGAGCATCCCTAGCAGTTCATCCACATGGTGCCTTTTTAGAATGAGGATGCTCATAATGGCTACAAATGGTGCTGGAATTTAACAGTATTTCCTATTTTGTGATTCTGTCAAGAATTTCAAGGCTTCAGATGGAAACAACACAGATAAACATAGGAGAAGACAGAAAGAAACATTGTTAGGTTTGAAATTTTACATGTATTGGTAACAGCAACAGGAAAAGAACAAATTTACCAAGTTTCACTTCCATAACTATATTTACATGTCGTAACAGTAAGTCCATCCAAGTCCTATAAAGTGCTAATCAAAGACTGTAAATGCCTTGTCATTTAACAGATGGTTGCCATCTGCAAAGAACTAAATTAACATTTGGAAAAAGGCACTTTTTACATCATTACTCTTAAGAATAGAGATAATAAATAAACAACTGAATAATGAGGTAGGTGCATGCCATTGTTTTAGCACCATTATGATACCTAGTCATTATTTGAAATAATTTTTTCCTCTTTCGTAAGTAATTTAAGTCCTTTAGCCAAATGTATTTCAGAGTACACCACGACAGCTATTACATGCCTGGGCTGTATATTTGCACAGACTCAATCTTGTTGCAGTGGGGAAAATCTCCCTATGCACCTATAAATGTCCATCATAATGGGATCCAAACACCACCAAGCTTCAACACATTCCTTTCTTGTTTTCTTCCAATGTTTTTCTCTGTAAAATATCCTTTTCTCTTTGCAGTGAAACCTATGCTGGCCATCAACTCCATGCATTTTTGGTTGGGATTCATTTCACTGTGGCATTCAAGTTGGGGAGGTGATTACACGCCCAACAGTCAGCTGAGAGATCCCTGATTCCCCTTCAAGCAGCAGAAAGACAAGCAACTCCAAAATGTGACTCCTAACACAGACTGAATTATTCCCTGTCCTTCTCTCCATGAGAGAGAAGTTTTTATCATCCAAAACAGAAAACTGGAATATGTAGTTGGATTCAAATTGATCTGTACCCAAATTTAACTTTACACGCGTTTTTTGGGCGTGTATTTGGGCGCATATTCTTGGCTGGTAAGAATTTGTATAATTCCACTGACCCTAAGAACCCAACCCTGCATTTCACATATTCCCACTTAATACAGTGAAACATCCCAAAATTCAATACAGATCCCAAAATACACTTTGGGACCACAGCCAATTTGTGAAGTTGTTTCTAGGCTTTGATGTGTAAACTCATCATATGTCACTGTGCTCTAATTAAACCTAAGTGGTGCAATAGATTTCCTGTCACAAATGCAAAGATCCCTCATGTGCTGGGACTGCCCAGGGCAGCTTGCTCCAGCACCCAGAAAAGCAGCTCTGGGAGAGAGGAAGGAACCAGTCATGGAAACATATGGATATGGAAAGACGAAGCTGATCAATGGAATTGAAAACGTTTCACCACAGATAATTAGGAATTTTCCACTGCAGTAATTTTTCATAGGAAAATGATGAGCTGTTGAATTCAAATTGTGTGACAAATACATTTGCACGGATGAATTTTTTTCATCCTTCGCCTTTCATAAATACTGGACTTTCTAAAAGGTTTGAAGATGGAAATCTTCACCCCATCTATTACCAAACTTAAATTCCTATGGGGCTCTCATATTCAAATTAAAAAACCAAACTACTTGAGTTCCAACAGATTCACAGCTCCAAAAATGCTTCAAATGCTGTGATATGGGCAAGCTTCACAGGGAAGTTTATCACAAAAGATCTATGTTTTTCTTAGGATGTAACTTCATCCATTGAAAACTTCACTGGAAATCTACCACAGCACATGGAAAACTTCATGGCTGTTTTCAAAGTGGCTGTTTAATAATAAATAATCTCATGACTGCCCATTGTTGAGTTGTAAGATGCTGGTGCCCTGTACAAGCACACCTCAACAGGGACTAGACCCTGACAACAGGTAATGCTACCCTCTGCTCTTGTGCACCCCGATGCATGGGGAATCTGCACAGCCTCTACTGTGATTTGCCCCTTCCTCGGCACAAAGAGGACAATGAAGCACAGTGAGAATCTGCACTGTTGCCTTTTGTTCTGAAAACATCTCCCCTCGAATCCCACAAATGTTACCAATTTTATCTGCCACGCAAAAACCCTCAACCTCATAAAATCTGGCTATAATCCTGACTAATAATGTAAATCTGCCTCTGATAACTTAAATATTGTGCACAGCACAACAAACAAACTATCTACACCAAGAACTGTTGAGTCAGAAATAAAATAATCCGCTAATTGTGCTTTTCTGGAATGGATGACTGTATAATGTCCTAATCAGAAGGCTGAAATCACATTTGCATTTAGATAAAGCCCTGTTCACAAAGAGACAAGTATAAAAGGAGACACTGAGACTATTGTGGCATTTCTCTGCATTGCATAATCATTTATATTCCTGATAATGATATTCAGATAGTGAAGCAAAGGCTGACCAAAGCCAATTAATCTTCACTGTGCACTAGCAGGTTTGGCAGTTGACCCCGTGCACAGCAAAACCCTGATGAAGCTAAGATGACACTACGCCACTGCTCTCAGTTTACTTTTTTTTCCTGCTATTGTGAGTGTTTTTCAAGCAAATCCCCACAGTTCAACAGTCATGATCCCAATCCCTCCGAACTAGTTAAACAGCCACCAAAGCTGGGCTCCAGAGACTAGAAGTGTTAATTAAAGGACTGCAAGAGTTACCTGAGCTGTTGCTATTTACAGGTTGGCTCCTCCTTCCTGCTCAGCCCTCTCCTTCCCCAGTATACTGGCTAGAGATGTGTTTTACTACTTTGAAGTATTACATCAGGAATTTATGATTCCCCATCCCCGTTAAACTTCATGATCTCAGGGAAAATAAGAATGCCAAAATAACAAAGAAATTTGAAGCCTCTTTAACCACAAAACATCTTGTTCATGTTGTGACATCAGTCCAGGAAGGCACCCAAGTGAACTGCTGCTACCCAGAAGGTTCTTCCTCTTTGCTCACATGTGTCCTCCCTTGCAGGTTTCCCAGATTCAGGTCTGTGAGTCCAGCCCTGAGTGCCTGCAGCAGGGGCAGAACTCCCCCCTGTGGGCCACAGCTGCCCTCACTCTCAGGCACTGTCACACCTCCCCTCAGTCCCCAGCGGGTCACGGGAGCGCCTGGCACGGCCAGGGCAGCGTGAGGGGCTCTGCTGCCCCAGGCAAAGCAGCCAAGGTCCGTCTGTCCGTGCGTCCCTGCCTGCTCACAGCACCGAGAGGCTCAGAGGGCTTGGCAGCCCCAGCTCCCTGCAGCCCCAGCCCTGCTGTGTGGGTGAGCACGGACAATGCTGCAGTCACTTCCAGCAGCCACGTCTCGCTGGCTCTCATTGAGATCGCGGCTCTGATGTGATCGCTTCTGACGAGCCGGGGCCGGGCATTGTTGGGGTTTTGTCCTTTCTAAACACGAGCTGCTGAGTCCCCTTGCATGAGTGATGGCAGCCAGGCCTGTTCACTTCTATTTCTGCTCCTCTGCCCTTTATGCTTTGATTGATGCACGAGGCAGAAGCAATGTCAGGTGGCTCTGCAGAACAATTTGGGGGGCACAGCCCTGCGGTGTAAAGTTTGCTTTACACAGTATTTGTAGAGCACATGAAGAGTTAAGAACTGGAAAATGACAGATTCTGAAGATCTCTTTGTTGACAAGGAATCACCACTGCTTGGACACCCTTCATGCAGTTCTGCAGCATGCGGACCCAGCCTAATGCTATTCAACAATGTCACCAGTTTAAAAACATAAAACATAATAAATTATAAATATAATATAAATACAAAATATAGAATTGTAATTGATAAAACTTGAGAATGACAGAGAGTGCTAGAGCTGGGCATAATGGCTACTTGTATAAATTAACCAAAGCCATAGGGCAGATGTCTTACCTTACACTCTGGTTTGGTATCACACAGCACAGACATGCAATACTGCAAATAAAACACTCAGGCTTTTGCAATCCTACACCAATGAGGAAACATGCTGCCCCTGCTGAGGCCAGATTACCTTGTTCTGTATAATTAATAAGCATGATCAGACTAATTAGAGTAACATTCTTTGGTGCATACTCACTAGTGAGGACAGGAACCTTCCTGGTTTAGGTGCAATTCAAACTTCTCCACTTTTTTCTCCTGAAAATGATTCTCCTGGCTTAAAGGGAATTCTGAAAGGCACAGTCTCAAAAGAACTTTTTCTTCTCAGCTCCGAATTGCTCAGGTCAACTGAACAAAATTAATTTTGTTCACAGTGGCCAAATTCTGTACATATTTACCTCTGGGATCATGCTTGAATAAGAATTGAGTTATCAACTTTAAGCCAAAACCCCCTGTTCATTTCTTTCTTGTAAATATTGTATTTTGAAACGATCCAATGCTTAGTTCCAGTTCAGCAATTGTGATTCTCCCAACTACTTCATGTCAGTTAGTGCAACAGGTTTCTGGCTGAGGTTGTATCACCTTCTGAAACATCCAACTGGGCACCAAATAAGCTGCCACAACTGTTCTTGACAGACAGGCACCCAGCTGGCAGCATAAGGCATGGAAGTGCCTTTGAAGGGCAAAACCATGCTGTCAGATGATTGACCACATTAACTCTATGGACTATGGCTCAGACAAGCATGGGAAGAATAGTAAGTTTTACACGAGGTTTTTTAGTGGCTTCTCACTGTTCAGGAAGGACTGAAATTGGTTAAAGTTTATTTCACCATTATTCTTTAACACATGCTTATTTTGCTCATGCAATTCAACTTTATAATTTTTTCAAGGAAAAGTCAAGACAGTAAATCAAGGAGCTGTCAGTGCAGAAAGAGCTCGTAGGAAAGTACAAGAATTGCAAACATCCCACTCAGCTTACAAGGGAATAAACCTTGTGCAGTGTGACCTCTCCTTTTCCTGCTCCCCCAGCACATCCCTTCCAGCCCTGGCTGTGCACATAATCCCTGGATGGTGACAATGGGGCTTGTGCCCTGCCCAGGGATCTACACCTCATCCTGGAGTTGTCCTTCCCAGCTCACATTATCCTTCACAGCAGTGTCAGGAACAACTCAATGTCTGTTATTCCAAATCCACACCTGCTGAAATTCAGCATCTGCCAATCCTTCGCTCTCAATCACAGCAATAATCTGAGCCAACCCCTTTCCTGGCATAAGCCCTGTCTGTGGTGCAATTAAACCACGGATGAATTTGACCCACCACATCCTGAGCAGAATCCACGTTCCTGGAGCAGTGTTCATAAGCAGCAGTATTACAGGACGTGTAAGTCTGGGAGCCTTTAGCTTCTTAGGGGGATTGGCCCAGCTCACTAATCAGGGATTGTTTCCATACCAACAGCTAATCAGGGGCAGATCCTGCCATGTCTTCGGGACACTTCTGAGCTCTTAAAGCCACAGCTCAAGTTTCCCCCAAAATTTCACTGTCATTCTCCAAGGCCTAGTCTAGCTCAAAGGCAATCTAAGGAAAAGGAAGGTGTGGGCAGTGAGAAGCTCTCCCAAGTACAGACATCCCCCAGAACCCCACAGGACATTTGCTCTCGGTGGTACAGGGCTTGCTCTTCACTGATTACGCACAACACACCACCTCTATTGAGTAACCACACTAATTTAGAGCTCTATTGAGTAACTGCACTAATTTAGAGCTCTGGCAGAGATGAAGGGGGTGAGAGAGAACTCTTTTCCCGTTGCATTTATCAATACTCTTCTGAGTGAACGAGCGTGGCAGGACAACTCTGAGTGGCAAAAGCATTTGATGGAAATGGAGCTGCCTTAGGTTTCACCCATGATTCTGGTCTGTTTACATTTGGTGAAACCTCAGGAAAAGGGGGATAAAAGCTTTGGTTCAATCGAAGTCCTGGTGGTAACCTCCAGTGCTAATAATTAACTCAATTATGCTGAATTAATTTGATATAATTATCGGTGATGAAGCAAAGACAGCGACCCAGAGAAACTTTGAGAGACAGGAAGAACAGAAGTCCTAACAATAAAAAATACCCTATTAATAGCATATTTTTTCCCTCCAAACTGAGTCAAAGACACAAAATAAGTTCATTACAGTCATCTGGCTTCACTCAACCCTCCAAATTACCCCCGTACCCAGACAAATAGCTGTGAAATCCAGCAAGTGCACTAGAATTACAGCAGCCCTGACGAATTTGACATAGCACTCAGCACAAGTGTCTGTGCCCATCCAATTACCCAAACAATGAAGATTTAATAATACATTTAAGAGATCCACAATGATTCTCCTTTAACTGAAGATGTTAATTAAGAACACTTTTCTGTTATACTGTTGTCAGTTGGGTGTTTTTTTTGAGGAACAATCTGGAGGATGCTGCTTATGGAGTCTTTTCATTTGATCTGCAGTTTTTATCGAGTATTTTCAGACTTATTCAGTTCAAAACAAACGAATCCCAGCTATAAAAACCAAACATCTATCTTTTTCCTCCCCCATTTAATATTTCTGTGATTTGCTTTGAAAGAGTATTACAGAAATGCCTTCCTTGCTATGAAAATACACACATTTTTACTGAGGGTTTTTTAATGCTTATGTGTTTAAAAAGAAAAGAAAATGTCAGTGGAAGCAAAAATCAGATGTGGTTAAGTCTTAGGAGGTGGGTGAAATGACAATGAAATCCAAAGAATTCTATGGCAATTATTGCTGGAAGCAGCACCAGAATGTCTCAGGAGTGTGCCCAGCTGCCTCAGCCTGCAGGAAGCATCCTTGGCCTGTTTCAGGGTCAGACAAAGCCTTCAGCACCCGAGCCCCCCCAGGGCAGAGCACCCCAGCAGCACACAGCCCCAGGGCTGTCCCTGTGCACCCCAGCAGCACACAGCCCCAGGGCTGTCCCTGTCCCCAACCCCAGCAGCACACAGCCCAGGGCTGTCCCTGTGCACCCCAGCAGCACACAGCCTCAGGGCTGTCCCTGTCCCCAACCCCAGCAGCACACAGCCCCAGGGCTGTCCCTGTGCACCCCAGCAGCACACAGCCCCAGGGCTGTCCCTGTCCCCAACCCCAGCAGCACACAGCCCAGGGCTGTCCCTGTGCTCCCCAGCAGCACACAGCCCCAGGGCTGTCCCCAACCCCAGCAGCACACAGCCCCAGGGCTGTCCCTGTGCTCCCCAGCAGCACACAGCCCAGGGCTGTCGCTGTCCCTGTGCACCCCAGCAGCACACAGCCCCAGGGCTGTCCCTGTCCCTGTGCACCCCAGCAGCACACAGCCCCAGGGCTGTCCCTGTCCCTGTGCACCCCAGCAGCACACAGCCTCAGGGCTGTCCCTGTGCACCCCAGCAGCACACAGCCCCAGGGCTGTCCCTGTGCACCCCAGCAGCACACAGCCCAGGGCTGTCCCTGTCCCTGACCCCAGCAGCACACAGCCTCAGGGCTGTCCCTGTGCACCCCAGCAGCACACAGCCCCAGGGCTGTCCCTGTGCACCCCAGCAGCACACAGCCCAGGGCTGTCGCTGTGCTCCCCAGCAGCACACAGCCCAGGGCTGTCCCTGTG
Organism: Melozone crissalis; assembly: GCF_028551555.1. Classification (NCBI taxonomy): domain Eukaryota; kingdom Metazoa; phylum Chordata; class Aves; order Passeriformes; family Passerellidae; genus Melozone; species Melozone crissalis. The sequence continues at coordinate 11,664,850 of NW_026535835.1, forward strand.
CACCCCAGCAGCACACAGCCCCAGGGCTGTCCCTGTGCACCCCAGCAGCACACAGCCCCAGGGCTGTCCCTGTCCCCAACCCCAGCAGCACACAGCCCAGGGCTGTCCCTGTCCCTGACCCCAGCAGCACACAGCCCAGGGCTGTCGCTGTGCTCCCCAGCAGCACACAGCCCCAGGGCTGTCCCTGTGCACCCCAGCAGCACACAGCCCCAGGGCTGTCCCTGTCCCCAACCCCAGCAGCACACAGCCCAGGGCTGTCCCTGTCCCTGACCCCAGCAGCACACAGCCCAGGGCTGTCGCTGTGCTCCCCAGCAGCACACAGCCCCAGGGCTGTCCCTGTGCACCCCAGCAGCACACAGCCCAGGGCTGTCCCTGTCCCTGTGCACCCCAGCAGCACACAGCCCCAGGGCTGTCCCTGTGCACCCCAGCAGCACACAGCCCCAGGGCTGTCGCTGTGCTCCCCAGCAGCACACAGCCCCAGGGCTGTCCCTGTGCACCCCAGCAGCACACAGCCCAGGGCTGTCCCTGTGCACCCCAGCAGCACACAGCCCCAGGGCTGTCCCTGTCCCCAACCCCAGCAGCACACAGCCCCAGGGCTGTCCCTGTCCCCGTGCACCCCAGCAGGACACAGCCACGGATGTAGCACCACGGATAGTCCTGGATAGCCTGTTGTAAGGAATTTAACACCCGCAGCATCACTCTATTTAACGTTTTACAGTCCTGCAGGACCAGTGACATCCACCCAAGGAGACCTGGGTGCCTTTGCTCTCTGGCTTCAGCCTGAAATGCTGCTTGACTTACCCCTGTCACAATGCTGTAAATACACAAGTTTCCAAGCTTCTACTGCATTTTTATTATCCTTGGTGACAAGAATAAAAATATTACCTCTATCATCACCAATTGCTTCTGAGGAGAGATTCCTAGTGCCTAGATGTAAGAAATGAATAATATTTTTCCAATTTGCTAAGTAGGTGCTGCTCACACGCCCCCAGATCACTTCCTCCCTGAGCTCTGCTGGTTCTCAAACACAGCTGATCTTTCAGAACTCGATTTAATTGCCACCAGGCTCTGATCAGACTCATCAGTTCAAAGCAAGCTCCATTACATCCATAATTTATGTATTTGATTTCAACAGATCCTTTTGTGCCCAATACTAAGGGGGGAAAAAGCATTTTCCATGGGGAAGATCCTAATGTTTCCAAAAAAAACAAGTTTTAAAAAATATTATTTCTGTAGAGACACCACATTTTAAAGTGGCATGAGGGATTTTTCAAAGGCTCCAACACTTATCTGGACAGCCACTCAAATTTTGTCTATGCCTCTTTCCTACAATCTCTTTCATTTAGAGAGCTGTTATTGCTGCACGGGGACACATCCTGGGGAAGGGCAGGCACAGGCTGGAGAGAGGCACGGCTCCCCCTCCTTCAGCCAGCACACAGGAACGAGCTGCGGGCTCACCCAGCCCAAACACACCCCGTGCCCATCTGACACACGGGGCGTGTGCGTAAGCCAGGAGCTCGGCAGCCCCTCCATGCCAGCACCCGCCTCCCCCAGAACTCCCCCTGCCCACCCCAGCCCCGCTCTGCCGTCACAGCCTGCATTTTCCCTTTCATGGATTTTTGCTTGAAAAAGCATCACTGCCTCGATTGTCTATTTTCAGCCTGTATTTAAGAAAACCCTTTGGTTCCATTTGTAGCCACATCCTGTCTCAGCCTCCCCCTCTTTTTGTTCCTAAATATAAGGCTGATGCAATTTGATGTGACATGACAAAATAGCACATTTGCATTGGCAGAAACTTTCTCTCAGCAGCAGTAATTAAAGGGAGTAGATGAGACATTGCTGAAATTGGTGTTTATTTAGCCTGGAAATAAAAGGCTTCAAGATGTCTTGAGAGGGATGTTCAAGTGTGTCACGACCATGAAACTCATCAATGAGTGCCGCCTTCTACAGGCTTCCTTTCTGACAAAGAAATGGTCACTCAATGTCATTGATTTAAAGAGAGTAAAAACAGAAATCAGAGTTCTGTACACCATATTCCTAACCAGTGAAAATTATTTCATGTGTTTCTTGGGATTATAAATAGTACCAGGACACTTGTGGTTCCACGTAAGACAAGGCCAGTCAATCTCTAACTTTAGAGCACAGGCTCTCTCAACATGAGAGGAAAACCAAGATCTCATTGACCACAGTAAGAATTAGGCACTTAAATATTTGAATTTTTGATCTGAGATGAAACAGCAGAGGACAGGTACTCACCTTCACTTACAACACAGACTTTTATTAATTGTCAAAGACAGAAATCCAGGAACAGCAGCCTGAATCCTGTAAGTTCAACAGGATTCACACTACAGATTAAAATTAATCTACAAAACTCATGAAATAATTTACTGTGTCCAGTTTTGCTGAACAGATGCATAGCAAACACCCAACAGGGTCAGGTAATGTCAGCTTTCTGTACTCTGTTCCATTATTGATGACAGCAGTAGAACACAGTAGTGGAAGAAGAACGATATTTAGAAGTTGTGGGGGTTTTCTTGATATTTAGAAGGTAAATTTAGTTTACTTAATCCATATGAAGAATTCAGGGAAAGGTCTGGTAGCTGTTCCACAGGCCACAGGATTTAGTAGACATAATATGGTTTCAAGTGAAACTTCCTGCTCAGGAGCATCTTCCCTCTCCTTGTGCACACAAGGCTATTCTTTCAAACCCATCTGTGATCAGCTCAAAACCGGCAGCCCACGTTTTGAGCAGGCTCGTTTCCATCCTAACACAGATGGCACCAAGAACAGGGCAGGCCAGAAAAAAATCAGTTTGCATATTATGCTTCAGTTTTTATGGGTCAGATTACCATTCAAAGCCATCAAAATGGCAACCCATATGTGATGTGTCTGCCATCGGAACTGAAGTGATACACCATCAAAATCTTACAGGGCTGATTAGACAGCATTTGATTAACCATTGACTAAACTCTGATATTTAAAAGTAAAGACAGTTTCCTTCCCAAGAATTTTTTCACTCTGACAGACCAATAAAATTGCTTTGGTGAGTCAATAAGGAAAAGCCATTTTGCCATCTTCATCCCTGAACTACTGCATTAGCACAGCTCTCTTGGCAGAAGGGAGCTCAGCTCCTATGCCAAATATTCGCTTCCTCCGTGAGCCAGGTGCAGATGTTGGCTATGTCATCTGTTCCAACTTCTTTGTTCTACAAGCCAGAAAATTGTTCCCACAGCTTTGGGGAGAAAACGGGGATCTGAAGAGCTCTTTGCATGCTTTCATTGATGGAAGAACATCAGATGTTTTAAAGAAACTCTCTCAGAAATAAGAAACGTGTCATTCCCCCACTTGTGACAATTAACCCACAGAAAGCCGTGCCCTATGGATCCCAAAGGGATGCTACAACAAGGTCAAAGCCACGGCATTCTGTTCCCAGCCTCCTCCACATCCTCTGCCTTCCTGCAGTGCCAGCTACAGCCCATGCCCTGCTCTAGGGAGGGCATTGTCCCAGGTGCTCCAAAGACTCTGCTGCCACAGGGATAGGGTTTAAAGTGGGCAGGCCTCTTCTGGGAGAAGCCTATTGAATAGTAAAGGCTATTGGAAATGTCCCACTATGTTACCAGGCACCTGGAACTCAACTGCCATGCTGATGGCCAGGGCCACCACCCTGTGTCACACTGCCAGTGAGAACATTCTTCATTCACACATTTTTTCGGCCCTCTAGCCTCTCTACATGATATTTTGCTCAATGCTGATACTTCAGGTGCATATTCTCAACCAGATACAAGACACACAATGAAAAATTCACTTACAGCATCCACAGTAGAGGAACTTTAATTATCTTCACAGATTAGGCCTGTCCAAGTCCAAAAGTAAGCAAGAGACCTGCAGAGAAGAATCAATTTTCATTATCTGTTTCTCTTCAACTCGCTACTTGAAGTGCCATTAATAAAGAAGTGCTGAGAAGCCCATCCACAGCTCAATTTATCCCTATGGGAGCTTTCACTTTTGTCTGACCAGTTACATCAGACAGGAATGTATGGCTTTAACATGAACAGGCTGTTGCTTTCAGTCATCTACTCTGAAAAGCTTAAAAAAATATACTCTGCAAAAAGATTTAAGTAGAGAGAAATTCTAACTGACCCTTCAATATTTCCTGATAAGAGTTGCTGGAGGTAAGAAAGCATTTACCTCCTTTAAAGAGGTAAACCTCACACTCAGAACTCTGTACAATGACATAATAATTACTTTACAGTATTCTGCTTACAAAAAACTGCTTTGGACCCAGGCAACAACAGACGGCACACAAGAAACTGCTTTTTCTCAAATACACGACTGTACAGTGAGTAAAGCAAAGCAACTCATTCTCTAAAGCCAACACTAATTTGTTTATTCAGAACCTCTCCTAAGTTTGTTGAAGTCAAGCAAACAGATTTATCTGGCTATGCAAAGACATCTGGATCAGGTTTTACCTCAGATCCTGTCACAGAGATTTTCAAAAACTACTTAAAACAAAAGTCCTGGAAGATAACAACGACAGAGACTCTGAACTGATGTGTTTTGCCTCCCTTTGAAAGACAAGAGTCTTTGAAAAATCTAAGGCAAAACTCTCAAGCACATTTACAAACACATGGATCAAAGACAGCTGTTGTCACAGATGATTTTTTTCCCCCCAAGTATTTAATAGTAGCACAACTTGGTGACATATGATGATTGACAACAGCTTGGGATGTTCAAGTTTTGGTATCTAATGTCAGCACTTATATTTGCCCTCTGAAGGCCATATCAAGATGCTCACAGGCAGACTTACTGTAATAGGCAATGTGAAACAAGAACCCAGAAGAACAGATTCAACTTTAAAAGCTCATCCTGAGCCCACTGACACTTCCTAGCTCTGGTACAAGAACTAAACACCTTATTTTCATCCATCACCTAAATTTTCCTTTGTGAGAGCAGAGGACCTCTGATAAAGATCTTGGCTGAGTGCTGCAGAAAACATTGTTAATTAGCACTTAGCAGATACACCTGCAGTTACTATCCCACCAGGACATTCACCACGCCCTTTCAGAAGTGCAGTCCTCCTCTGTTAACTCATGGCCAATGTAATACCCAGAGAGCAACACAATTAACTTCTCCTTAGGCTGATATTCAAACCAGCAGTTACTTCTATAATTCACTTAGCAGAGCATCAAGCACCTGGGCTCAGAAAGCTTTCCAAACCTACTCAAATGCACCCAGCTGAGCTTTGGGAACACAACAAAACAGTAGCTCTGTTTCATTGTTCAGTGATAAACAGTGCTTAAGGTCTAACTTGAATTTCCACTTTGGAAGTGTCTTTTAAAGAAAAGTTCATGTCAAACTTGAGGTTCCTTTGTGCTGCCAAAATGTGTAAAGAGCACTGATGTAAATGTAAATTACACTCTTGACACAGTTACTAACTGGTGTAAGTTAGTTAAAGCCAATAATCTCCAACTTGCTGCCCTATTTTTATCTACTAAAAGCCCAGTGCCTTCTTGTGATCCTCCAGTGCAAAGCTGACCTGCACTCAATCCCTTCTGTGCATCAGACTGGTGACAAGATTCCTGCATCTTCATATGCCACCTCCAAACAGCTGCAGCCTGGAACAATGCCCGCATGATAATGTTGATTTTATATAACCTTTAGAAACAGATAATAAAATTCTAGTGTGCCTCTAAAACATGTTTGAGAAAAAGAGGCTTACTTTCCATGCACAGACATACTTCCAAGCACAACTTGGGAGCCCGTGTTCATTCCTGTCTATGAGGGAGCAACAATATTGCTGTTCAATTTCTTATTTATCCTCTATCATACATGCTCGCCATATCCAAAAGGAATAAGGAAATGTGATCTGATCTTTACACTTTAATAAAGCGATTGTAATAATGTACTGAAGGTAAACAGGTATAAATCTGCTGTTTCTAGCATGCTAAAACTTATTTATCCGTTTGTCTTTATGGAAATTTGTTTCAGAGGGCAAAGATCAAAGCCACACACACATTATTTTTCAGAGGGCTGCCAATGTTTGTTCATGGAATGATGAATCCCATTTATTGTGTTACATCCCTGTCTCTGTAAGCCACAGCTCTGCTCCCCACTGGAGTGAGAACAGGAGCAGGAGCAGAATCAACAGCCCTGCGCACACCTCTCCTCCCCAGCACGAACGGGTCAGCTTCTGCTGGGAGAAACATTTCCATAAGTCTGACCAGACTTCTCCCTCGTTTGTTTGCAATGAAAGAGTTAATATCTGTGACCCAAATATGGAGACCCATTTTAAACTTGCTGAAAATTGCTTTTTAATCCTAGCTCTCGAGGATTTCCTTTGAAACCATCTGCCATGCACACTGGGTACTCTTTCCCTGTATATATGCAGGATTACTATAATATGGATTCTTTTGTGTAACTTAATACATTTCAGCATATTAAAAAATTAGTCGAAATTTCCATTCTTTTCTGATTTCAAGTGCCACAGAAATGACTGTAGAAGTCAAAACCACTGACAAAGCCAGAACCCATATTTATCTTATTTACTGCAGTATTTACCTTGCAATTCTAATATTTAGTCAGTCTGACATTGGCTGGGTTTAAGGAATAGTTTTAAGTTATATTAATAACTAACGCACATGCTTCAAATCAAGTTCAAGAATTTTGCTGGATAGAAATGGATTTAATCATGTGCTTTACCATGCTTAAATTTCTCGTGCTTACTTTCAAATCTGGAAGACCAAACATCATAATTATTAGAGATCAGAAAATATTTCCTGATATTATTTCAAATCTATTGCCCAGCTTTTTCTATTTTCTTGCTACAAACCTTTATGCAATTGCATTTTTATAGTACATATGCTGAAGAGAAATAAAACCATCACACTTGTAAATAAACTGATTTTAAGATTGGCACATGCAACTATGTATATTTTAGCAAATATCCAAAACTTAAACCAAAGAAAGTGTATTGCTTACTATCACAATAATCACAGCCAGAGTGATTGAAAATAGCAAACATTCAGCAAGCTAGATTTACAATCAATTTATTGAATCAGCCTATAAAGAAAAAAAAATCTAAATGCCAGCACAATTATCAAGCATCTTCAGAGTGAAATACTTTTTAAAAAATGTGATTTCCCTGCAAATATTCTGAGAATAGAAAATAAGGACAATTATTTGCATGGGTTTAATCACATAATGTGACACTGATATTTCAGGAGGCAGACAGCCGACAGCCCGTGAACTTCTTTGTTCCACAAAAACACATCTCAGAGCACCAAACCTGTGCCTGGGCTTCCTGAGCAGCTCTGGGTCCTTGCTCACATGATTCATCTCACAGCCACTCACCCAAGAGCTAATGCAAGCGAGCGGCAATGCAGAATCCCCCTCCAAACCAGAGGGAGGATCCTGTTCCCTTTGATGCCTTTTCCCTAGAAAGGAGCTGTGTTAGATGGGATAAAAATATACAGGATAGATCTACACATGCAGATGCTGGGAGAATATAGAGAGGAAAAAACAAGCAAATCATTTTGTTTTAGCAGTAACAGATGTTGAAGCATCATCCTGCAGACATGTTACTTTTAATACAATACTGCTCATAAAGTGAGGGGGAAGGACAGAATCAATGCCCAATTACCCAGTTTTTTCAGGGTTTCCATTTTAATGAGCTTCCTGGATGATTCTGTCCTTTTAATTTTCCTCTTCTAATAATCCTATCAAATTAATTTTGTCTAAAACATCAGCAAAAAGAAAATCAGCTGTCTAACAAAATCCTAAAATTGCTGGTAGCAGGTTCTTAAAAATGACACATTATACATCATTTACTTGTGTATAAATGCAGAGCAATTCCCAAGATCCTACAGCATTGCTGGGATTAGACTTGAGTGACTGAAAACAGCCTCATGTCCCGACACATCAGCTAATGGCAAACGGATAGAAACAGACTAACAGTGCAACAGCATTTGCAGATAGATCAGTGCTGAAAAAACAACCAAATGCAGAACAAATAGATTAAAGCCACCTTTCTGTGGCTAAGGGAGGGATTAGGGGAAGCCTGGCCTGCATTCCAGCTGCAGACTAACCTGCTTTCCTGCCAGACTGCATCTGCCACTCCCGTTATCAACAGTGGCAGTGACTTCCCACCTGCCACCTGGCCACGCGAGGAGCTGGAGACACCAGGGGTGGCCACGGAGCCACTGCTGCAGCCAGAGAGCTCACAGAGCTCACACCCCCTGAATCCACCGGGCAGCAGAGCCCAAACCAGCCTGCACGCCCTCTGCAGCGAACAGCGCCCGGCCTCGCAGCAAGGACGGGGCAAGCACGAGCAAGAGCTCAGTGATGGCACCCACGACCTCTGAACAAAAAACGTCAAGACAAACCCCCAACAGCCATAAATGTTTACTGAGCAGCTTCCTTACGACCCACTGGTCCCCCAATACCACAGGAATTAGTGATGCAGAACTAATTGATACAAATCTCCTGAGGGGAGAACTGCTGCTGGTTATCTCAAGATGAGAAATTTAGTCCAGAAGGATAAATTGGACAGACAGCTGAAAAGCTTTAGTTCTCCTGGTAGGAAAGGAATTGATCTGGTAAAGAAAGCCCTTAAAGAGATATTATCATGTCAAAAAAACAGGACTAGGAAAAATATTAAGAGTCTTAAGACAACTGAGAAACCTCTGAAAACTATGTTTGTATGAGTGCAGCTAATTATTCCCACCTTCACACAAAAGATGAAAAACTGAAGATGTCAAAATTTTAACATTTCTCCTAGTTAAACTTATGTTATGAATATAATTATGAAACTGCTATAAAAATCCCTGTTCTTCAATTAGTGATTTAATTTTTGCATCTAGTATTTTTACTTATCAATTCCCCTTCCACCAAGTTGAAGAAAAATAGAAGTATTCAGATATTCACAGGCATGTCAAAGATTCTATTCATGATTCTGGCAAAAGGTTGTATCAGACTTTTTCTGGATTAAGTTTACTGCCCAAACCCTCAATTCCATTAATTACATAAACAATTTTTTTGATAAACAAAATAACAACAGTTCACGTGCATGTCACATGTGCAGCCCACATTTTTTGCTCTGAAGTGCACATATGCAAGATATACTTTCTTAAAAACATCAGATTTCAATGACAGGATTATGAAGCAACAACACAACAATGAATTCTCAAAATGCACCTGCAACCCGTGGAGCATTGGCTCATCAAGTAGAGGGACTTCAGGACGTGAGCCCTGCACTGTACTCAGGGACAATGGGATGTCACAGCCCGGCAGCTCACGCCATCCCTGCTGCTGGGCCCAACGCTCTCCTGAGGCTGTCAGGGAATCAAACACCCCAACCTAGCTGAGGGTGGAAAAATCTCAGCAAGAGCTCCCAAACTAACCAAATTCTCCATGTAGAACCAATGCCTCTTTTCTGTCTGACCACAGAGACAGAGCTTCCATCACCTGAACCAGTGACTCCAAAGTTCCATGGAAGGGAAGATTTCCAAAGCTGCCATCTTCCTTGGACAGCAGGTTTGAATTGAGACAGGAACTGAAGTGCATGATGTGACTCAGTGCTGAGTTCAGCCTATCCAGGCTGTGGCACACCCCACCAGCTGAGAATCTCTGCTCTCCACAGGGGCCACAGCCACCCTGAACCTTAGACAGGGTAATTCAGAGCACCTCTACTCAACTCGTGGCTTGGCATTGTTTCAGTTACCAGTTTACCCCAGAAACAGTGGATCATGAAGAACAAGGTCAATCAACATGGGACATATTTAAATAAGCAGCAAACAGCAATGCAACTCTTGGAAAAAACTTAAATGTACCATCACACAGAGATTAAAATCATGCATTGCTTTTTGCCTGGAGAGGAGGAAAAGGAAGTAGCCTGCTTCTCTCCCCTCTCCAAAACCCATCATTTAGGGATGCTGCTCGCACAAGGACAAGTGCCTTGTGGTGATGCTTTCAATTCTGCACCTTCTAGGGAAGATAACACACTGTGGAGCTATTTTAAGAACATCTCATTCACAAAGGTCTCCAATTCCGTCTTCAGAGACAGAGACGATTTTCTTGCTGCTTCAACATCTTTGCTGGCTTGACATTTGCTTCAGAGGGAATTCATTTGCTGTTCCAACATCAGAATGGAGCAAGAGCAGCTGCCAGGAGAGGGATAAAAGGAAACACTGTCGACAAAGAGCAGCAGGGTCATTTCTGGTGCAAAGAAATATAGAACAGAGAGAACTACAGAACTGACACTTTCTCCAGAAAGCAGCAGGGGATAAAGATGTCCCCTCTGCCTCCTGCAACTGGTGTTTAGGAAGGGACTAAACAATCAGGCTTAAGTTTGTAAATGACTAATTATTACAAACCAACTGTAAGCCCCTGAGCATTCCCAGGTAAAGCCAAGTTCATGCTTAAATGTTGCAGTCAGCAAAGAACTCAGCAAGTCCTTCAGAACTCTCAAAAGAAAACACTTCTGGCTAGAAAGCTCTGCAGAGCACAAGCTCAGTGTTTGGGAGGTGACATTTTTGGGATGATTTCAGGCTGCAGTGCCAATCTTGACCATCATGTCTGTAGATGGAGCACACTGGACAGACTTGGGGCAGGGCTGTGACCCCACCACACAAAAACTGCTCAGCAAGAGCCAGAGGGGCTGATGGGCCAGGGAGGCAACACAGGTATCTGCAGAGTCTGATATCCAACATCAGGGAGAAGCTCAGTCTTGGATGACACCATCTGTCACTCACACCAGCTGTCCCCATCCCAGGCACATCACGCTGCCCTGCTGCAGGAAGCACCATTCCATCATGTCACTGCTGCCCAAGGCAGTGCCACATTCCCCAGTGCTGCTCCAAAGAGTCACCCTGCCTGTTGGCCTGGCTGCCAGCCTCACCAGGGGTCACCTGCTCGCTTGGATCACTCCATTCTTTTCCCTCTATCTTATTAAAATGTTGCCCTGAGTAGGGCAAGGATTTGTCTCTCATTCACAAGACAAGCAGATCCTGCCCTCCTCCTAGATGAAGGAATATTGCCATCCTTTCAAAAGTTAGGAGAACCAAAGCTACACAACCAAATGCTACCAAAGCTAAACCAAAATATTCCTTCCCCTGCTCCTCTCTGAATTTTATTAATGGAGGAATTTATTATTTTCCAATTTCACGGATAAAAGGTTTTAAAGACAAACACTCTGGAAAATTATTCCTTGCAAAGAAAAGGGCTAATGTACGTGATTAACAGCAATTTTAATCCCATGATATTTTGTGTATATGCTTATTCTGTTACACGTTAGGATCACAGTTTATTTGGAGCGTGGTATTTATCTGACTAACCAAACCTGCTCAGATTCACAGGCATGAGCACCATGTTTCTGACACCTTAAGGGCTCCAGCATCAGGATTTATGAATTAAATATTTCCAGGGTGTTACAGAACACTGAGGACTGTATCTGCAGTGTTATATCAGGGTATGTGTGGGCTTGTCAAACACCCACATGATAAATTATCAATAGTGCAGCTCAGAGCACCCCTTTTGTGGATCAGAGACAAATCTGTGCATTTTATTATGCTTTGTTCCACTTAATGTTATTTATTTCTGCATTAAAGGTTCACAAAACCCCTACATGTCTAAATGCTGAAGGATATTCATACACAACAGATGATCAAAAGACTTATTCTAATATTTCAAGTCCTGTTTTCACAGTTAGTTCATGTGGGATAAGAAAAAAATGCTGACAAGTTATGTCTGGAACTGGACAATTACATTTTATATTGTTCAAGATGATACAATCTTTTGTGTAGAACTTTAAGGTTAAAACACTGCTGAGGAGCATTAAAGAAACAGGACTAGCTGATTACAAAGTGTCTACCAGAGCACTGTCAAAGAGATTATACCCCTGCAAACCAAGCGTCAAATCCCAGAGGAAAATAAATCTCTCAAGAGTCAGAAAAGACTAAACTTGAAGCTGTGGATTTTAAAAAATGAACAAGTGTGAGCGCAGTGTTTCTGACGCACAGTACTGACTTCTACACACAGTAACAGACCTCTGCTGAGGAAACAAAGGGTCTATTAGGTGAGCACTTTGCAAGTTTCGTGTTTTCTTTACTACCCTTCTGTTTTTTCCTTACACATACTTCCCTATGAATCAACTTGACCTCATCCTCCTTAACCTTCAGAGCACGAGCAGCCTAAAAGCAGTTGAATGGAGAGCTCTTAAGTTTCAGAGTGTGACAGAGGCCAGGGACACCAGCGGAAGCGTTTGTGAACGCAGTGTGCAGGGCAGATACACTGGGCAGGGTGGCACCTGACAGAACTCCATCTGGGCACCACGATAAGTGCATCCCTCACCGGGCCTCACCTCACTGAGCGGGGCTGCTGCAGCTGCCAAGGGCAAACAGAACAACGTGGCTGCAGCATTCTGAAATCAATACAGTGGGTCCCAGATTTGACCAACACTTCCCAGATGGAAGCTGGGGAGTGCAGTTTGGAGTGATCTGGTCAAGGACTGTCAGGAAACACGTGCCAGTGCCAGGACTGCAAACCCTGCACTGCTGCTGCTGAGAATCCACCAGCATGACAGCATCTAACAACACTTTCAGGGTACTTCTAAGGCAAGACACTTATTTACCCAGTAAAGTACCTGACTGAACAAACAGTTAAGGTGACACTGTGTGCTCAGACTTGAATAATGGCACTGAGACACTGACCTGCAAATACTCTGAGAACCCAGCTTCCCATACAAGGATTATTAGGCCACTGCTCCCTTTTACTACTTGAAAAGGTTTTGCAGAAGAGAAAAGTCCATAATGAAAACGTGTGGGAGAGTTTTAAAAGCCTTCCAGTCCTGCCAACACAGCCCTATGCCCTTTTGTACCCACTTCCTTCCTTCTCCCCCACATCACACCCCCAGAGCCCAAGGGGAGCAGAAACCAGGAGAACCCTTGGGGTGCGTTGTATTCAGACCCAGCTTGTTATCAGCTCCCACAGAAACCTTAACCAGACAGCTACAAATGTGAGTGCTAAATAAGTATTCTGTCTCCTCTTCCAACAGGTGATATAAAATGGCTATAAACCAAAAATTGCTTCGTTTTTTTTTTCTTAAGTGCAGTCTGTGTTTTTAAAATGGTGACATGACAGCAAAACTCTGATATAATTCCAGACTGGACTATTAGTAACCGTATTTCCAAATGCAACAGGGATAAGTTTAAGGAACCCATCTTCAGTCCTGCAAGACTTTTCTTGATTATATTCTTGTAAAGCAGGCAAAAATTACCAAACCCCATTGTTATAAAGTATCCCCAAGGTATCAAACCCATTCTTGCAAATATTTTGCACTGAGTTTTTGGGAACCACAACAGGCTGTCACATTTATATTCTCTCTTCCTCCCCCTGCAGAGGAACCCGATGCTGTCCAGTTTTCAGAGACAAACAGAAAGGACAGGGGACAGGACTGCACCTTCAGGGACCTGCTGGTAACACCTCAGCACTGCGGCTGTCCTGGCACAGCTCTGCTGGGCTCTTTTCTGCCCAGACAGGAGCCGGGGGCAGCGAAGGAGAGGCTGTCAGCTCGCTCCCAGCACAGCACCAGCAGATCCCCCCTCAGTCCCTGACTGCCTCTGAACCGCTCCGTTCAGTTACCTGAAGGAACCTCTTTATCACCCTCACGGTAATTTAACTCTACCACCATGGGAAAGGCTCCAGTAACCTGGGAGAGTTTTTCTGAGGTAAAACTATTAATCAGATATGATTAATATTCACATGAGAAAATGGAAGGTGTTAAAACTGTCGCGTTTTTACCCACCCCTGCGTTTTAGGGAACACTGATGCCTTACGCAAAGACACTGCAGTCCCCAAGCATGCAGATTCATAGCGTGAGGGAACTAGAACAACAACCAAAGAATATTTCGGTCCTGGTTAACACGTACCTCGCAGTGTGAACACCCTGAGCGTGTTCTGAGCACACTGAAGGGAGCCTCGCAGGGACCGCCTCGGGCAATGGGCCACGGCCTCGCTGCTGCGAGCATCTACACCCTCATTAGCGCTTTATTCCCTGTCCTGCCAAGGGGCCTCACGCGCGCCGTGACAAGGTGCCACCAGCTGCTGCCACAGCCCAGGGGCCCCGCTGCCCGCCCCGCATTCGCCGCTCTCCGGTCCTTAGAGACTCGAAAAACAGGCCCAAAGCCCCGCAGACCCTCACACCCTTCGCAGGCAGCCCCCGTCGGCCCCCGTGCTGCGGGACTGGCTCCGGCGGGACGGAGCAGGCTCGGCCCGCAGCCAGCGGGACCTGAAGGCACCGTGACCCGGGCGGGAACAGAGAGGGCACAGAGGAGCCGCTGGCGGGCACCGGGACGGGGCAGTCGCAGGGCACCAGGCCGGCGGGACCCGCAGCCCGCCCTCACAACGGCTCGCGCCCCGCTTCCCGCCGCCCCCTCAGCGCCCACAGTGACCCCGCGCGCGCCGCGTCCTCACCTCACCTCACCCCGCCCCGGGCCGCTATTGGCCCCGTCCGCCGCCCGTCAGCAGAACTCCTCCGCCCATTGGCCTCTTGCCGCCTGTGGGCGGGCGCAACGGCCGCTTCCTCATCCGTCACGCGGCGCCGTGCTCCGTGATTTGTGGAGCGGCGGCTCCTTCACTGCCCATCGGCTCCGACCACTGGTGAGGAGAGCCGTCGGTCTCGCCGCCGCCCCGCCTCCCAGTGCCATTGGCCCAGTAACCTCTTTTCTGGCTTTCGTTCCTCTTCATTGGCTAATTGGATTGGATGGGCGGCTGCGATTGGGCGAAAAGCGGGTCCCGGAGGCGGGACTTGGCTCAGGAGCAGAGTCCATTGGCCGGCGGCCCGCTGTGAGTGGCAGGAAGGTGAGGGAGGCGGGGCCGCCCGGGGTGAGGGTTGTGTGAGGTGAGGGAATCTCGCGGGGTCTCGGCGGCTCCGGGCGCGGCGGCGCGCGATGATTGGCCGGAGGGGTCACGGGGGCGGGGCCGCGCCGTGGGGGGAGCTCTGCACGGCCGCGCGCGGTGGGCGGGGCGCGCCGGGCCCCGCGCGGTGATTGGTCGGGGGCGGCTCTCGCGCAGCCCAGCGGGCCGGGCGCGATTGGCTGCGGGCGGCGTCGGGCGCGCGCCCCGCAGGGGGGGGGGAGCGCGTGCCCGCGGCGCGGCGCGGGGCGGCGGGACCAGGTGAGAGCGGGGCCGGGGCCGGGGCCGGGGCCGGGCGGGGCGGGGACCCGGGGCCGCCCCCAGACCCTCCCGCCGCCCGCACCGCGGGCCCCCTGCCCTCCACCCCCGGCCCGACCCCCCCGGCCCGGCCGGCCCCGCCCCGCCGCGGGTCGCGCTGTCAGGGGCCGCTGCGTCCTGCCCCGCGCCCCCTCCCCGGCCCCGCGCCGCCCCGTCATTCATTCGCCACTTTTCCGCCTCCTTCGCCCCCGCCGCGATCCCTGTCCTGCCCCGGCCCTTCCCTTCCTCTTTCTGTTTTTATCTTCTTTTAGCCCCCTCTCCTCGCCCAGCGCCCCCCCTTCACTTTCTCTGGGTCCTTGTGTGTGTTTCAGGCCTTCAAGGAAAAGTTGCAAACTCCCGAGTTATTGCTGCTGTGAGGGAGCAGGTGCCTGGAAGGAGGGAGCAGGTGTCTGGAAGGAGGGAGCGATGTAGGAGGTGCCCGGGCTCAGGGAGGTTCGGGGGACACATGGAGAGGGTGCGGGAATGGCAGGGCTAGGCTGGCCGGCCCTCGCGGGGTGTTCAGGGCAGAGGCTCCGAGCCCTCCCTCCGGAGGGAAGGGGGATTGATCACGGTGTTTAATTTTTATAACAAGAAAAACAACAAAAATAACCAAAAGTGAAGGAAAAAACCCACCCCGGCCCCACCCCAGCTGCCCAAGGATGGAGTTGGAGTAGCCAAGCCCGGCTGGATGCTGGGGAAGGGGTTGGCGCCCGCACACATGAAGAGACTCCCCGAGTTGTTTGGCTTCGCGAGGAGATAAGGCCAGTGGAGCTCCATGTTTTTAAAGGTGGGCCGTGTATGATGAAACCCAACTTCTTTTAAAGTGTAGCAGATTTAATTTTTATGGCCAAATGACAGCTTGACCCAGTTGTTATCCAATCAAAGGGCATTTTTTTGAATGTCTCTTTGTGGCACAACAGCCAACGCAAAAATGATGGCGGCTTACAATGGCGGTACGTCTGCGGCAGCAGCAGGTCACCACCACCACCATCACCACCACCTTCCTCACCTCCCTCCTCCTCACCTCCATCACCACCACCATGCTCAGCACCACCTGCACGCCGGCTCGGCGGCCGCGGTGCACCCCGTGCAGCAGCATGCCTCCTCGGCCGCCGCGGCCGCCGCAGCCGCGGCCGCCGCCGCCGCGATGTTGAACCCAGGGCAGCAGCAGCCGTACTTCCCATCCCCGGCCCCGGGCCAGGCCCCCGGACCGGCTGCAGCAGCCCCAGCTCAGGTACAGGCTGCAGCAGCTGCTGCAGTCAAAGCGCACCATCATCAGCACTCACAACATCCACAGCAGCAACTGGACATTGAGCCGGACAGACCCATCGGATACGGAGCCTTTGGTGTTGTCTGGTGAGTAGAGACAAAAGTGAACCGATACCTCCTTGTCATTCTTTACCTGGTCATAACTCATCCTTGTTTTTGTCATTTGAATCAGAAAGCAGGAGAGCTGCTTACTAAGAGCTTTTTTGCTGGTTCTTCTCCGTTCTTAGAAAGTCGCTTCGCTTGTTTGCGTTGGCAGAACGAGGTTCCCGGTGGTGAGGAGCCACCTCTGACTAACAGCCCACCCTGCCATTCTCTTCTGAGACAATACAGCTTGTTTGTGCCCTTTCTGTACCTTTAATTAGAGCGTGCATCCGTGCAGCTAAGCCGTGCTTCCTAAAATTTCAGGTTAACAAATGAGCATTAGAATATTCATTTTGACCTGGCTTAAGAGTCAGAAATGAAAAGCGTATGAAAATGTCTTCCTTGTGCAGTCACCTGTCAAGATCTTTGTCTCACGGCGGTTTGACCTGCGGTAGTGCTGTGTGCTACCTAAAACGGCACAGCTGAACTTTGCTCCCCTCTCAAAAATGGAAATGGGATTTCCTGCCTCACTGTAGCTGTGCCTCCGGCCCTTTTATCCCCCAGCCGCGTTTCAGAGGAGTCTGTCAGCGGAGTGGAATCTCTCCTAATGCATTTTGTGACTACCTTAGAGCCATGTATGTAATTAGTGCCCTTCAGGAGCGCTGACACAAAGCCGGCAGCAGTGTATATATATATATTTGTATATAAATGTTTGTCAGCGTGCCCTATTCGGAGCTGTGCTGGGAAGCATGAAGGCTGGCAGGGGGTTGTTTGGAGAGCAGGCGTGTTGCAGTGCACTTCCTGCAGCACGAATGCAAAGTTTGCAGCTGTGCGTGGTGTCCCAGCCCTCTGCAGCGTTCCCAGCCCAGCCTCTGGGTGCCCCTGGAGTTTTGCTTTAGGCGCTGGCCGAGCTGCAGTTTCAGTGAGAGGAGTGGCCGGGGCACGGAGTGTGCCAGGCACAGGCAGAGGGCTCAGCAGGGCAGGCCTCAGGAGAGCAAAGCCCCTTCTGCCTGCGGCCCAGCCCTTCGGGGCGGCCACGCGTCACCAGCCCGGTGCTGGCAGCAAATGGTGCTGTCTGAGGAGGCCGAGGGAGCTGCAGGAGCGAGGTGCAGGTCAGTGCTGGGGCTGCTCTCGTGTGCCTTCCCTCAGAGCTGGGGAGTTCATTTAAACGCCGAGTTCTCCCCGTCGGAGGGGAGTGTTGTGCAGTCAGCGCTGACGTGCTCTGGCTGTGGTACAGCATTAAAAAGTGGGTGGAAAAGAATGAAAACTGACAAGGAATCTGCTGTAAAAAATTATCTGAAGGTATTTCCATCAGTTTGTATATTTTTTAAGGTATGGAGTTCTATAAATTTATTTGTTAAGGTCTTTGCTTAAATTCATGTCGTTATGTAAGATCAGCCCTTTTTACTGGTGTTTTGTTTGCCTGTGCATTTTCCAGGTCTTTATTTTCCCGGCTCTGTTCGCCAAAAAACAAGGTGCAGAGAGAGATCTGCTTCCACAGTATTCAGTAGAATGAAAGGTCACGCTTGCATATTTAAATATAATATCATTAAGGTTGCAGGGGGGAGAAAGGAGGAGTGGAGGGAAGGGTCTGAGTGACATCAGGTAGGAAAGGCAGTGCCAGAGCATCTGCCCATCCCGAGCCCTGGGCCGCGCACCCGCGGGACCTGCCCCTGGGGGACTGTGTCTGCAGAGCTGCAACTACAGCTCTGCTTGGAGGTAACAACAGCTTGGGAAAGAGAAAACAACAAAGGGGGAGGCTGTCAGCTAAAAGCAGAAGCTGGGAGCTGGGATCCCTCCGGCTGCACTGGCTCAGGATGTCATTGGTGGGAGTGAGTTCCTCTTTGCTCACGTGTGTTTGAATCCAGTGGTCACTGCTCAGCTTTTGGCATTTCATGTTAACCTCTGCTGGTGAGTGCAGGCTCAATTTAGGAGTCTGTAAGCAGTAATTAAACTGAATTTTAGTTTCATTCAAAATGTGGAAGAATGCCCATGTAATTGAATTTTATGTGAGATAAAGTAAGCACTGACTTGAGTATTTATAGTTTGAGGTGACTTGGACATGAGCAATGTGCTCTTGGGTTCAAGTGTGACAAGGGATTCACAAAGCCTGAGTGACTTCGGAAGGAGGATTTGTTGTTCCTCAGTATCTTGTCTGAACATTATTTGTGCTAATAGGTAACTGAAAAGTTTTTATCAGTGCTTCTGAGGGAAATGGATGTTATTGCATAGACAGTTGGGCTATTTGCAGAAGTCTTTCATCTCGTGCTCTGGTGTGTCACAGCTTTGTTTGGGAGGCACAGCTGACCTGCAGCTCAGTTCAGTGCATCAGACGGGCGATCAGCGTGGGGCGTTGCACTTCCCGTTACCTCACCGAGAGATTTTCTCTTGGCAGTTGAATTAGCATTTGTCATTAGTTCATTTGTCTGCTGCTCGGTGATGTTTCGGGGTAGCTGATGTGCTGCTGGAGTTTTTCACTCGTGAAGAGCCAAAGCCTGGTGCTGCAGCACTTTGGTTATTGACCCCTGCGGGCGGTGCTGCTGCTGCTGGGGTCTGTGCACATCTCCTAATTCCCGTGTCCTCGCTCAGCTGGGCACCTCTTGTGTGGAGTCAGCTGTCCTGGCACAGCACCTGCTCTGCCTGCTGCCCTGCGACAGGGAGGGAGTGCAGGGGCTTCCCCCAGATCCTGCAGGTTTGTTTCCCCACGCTCTGGTTTGGTGAATTGCTGCAAACCCAGTCATGTTCCTCATTTGCCAAAAGCAGAGTGATTTGCTCTTGGAGTGTTCCCTGCTCTCATGTTCCTGAAGTGCTGAAAAAATCCAGATTTTAATGTCAGCGACAAGCTCTGTCTGTGTCCTGTGGTTCAGACTGAGCAAGGCTGAGTTTGGGAAGCCTTGTGTCTGTTCCAAGAATGAGGAGCTGTCCTTTGGAGAAGTGCTCCCAGTTTTGCTGGGGAGACATGCTGCTGCCATCTGGTGGGATTCCTAAAAAAATAATAATAATGATAATTAAAAAATTGTATCGATTGAACCTGCCAAGGCTGGTAGGTTTGAAATAAAGGTTGAAGCCTCAGTGTCGCTGCAAGAGGTGCTGGTGCTGTTTCCATGCAGGGTTCCTGAGCTGGTGAAGAGGCTCTGCAGCTGCAGGAGGGAGATAGGGAATGACAACTCTTGCTGCTGGCTCATGGTGGTAACACTGCTGCTGAAATGTGGAAATGTCCCATTGGCTGGGATATATCTGCTCCAGTGGGATAGGAATGTAAGATATGGGGGAATTCTGCTTGTCTTCCTTGTGTCTCTTAATTTTGAAAAGTTATTGTCGTTCATCAAAAACTGTGGAACCAAGCAATCTCTCTTAATAATGTCAAATCCATGTTAAAATGCATCTCTGTGGGAAAGCTGTTACAAGTGACAATAGAAGAAAGTATTTGAATTAATATTTTTTAAATTCCTGATTTACTCCATTTGAAATTGTGTGTGTGGGTTAAAGTACTTGCCTCTAATCCTTTTTATTCAGGAGGTCACATGACAGTACAGTGTTCTAAACAGTTTGGCTGTTGGTGTTGAGACAGGACATCATGTTCAGGCTGTCATAACTTTAAGGGCAGAAATAATTTAGCCTTAATCTACTGTTCATTGCTGGCCTGCAAAGGCCTGAAAATGCCAAAGTCATTGCTCCATGAAACCCAAAAGAATATTGCATACAATGGATTGTTGCCTGGACCCTGGAACTATTTTAAGAGGGTTTTATCCCAGCAGTGATACTAAGCACAGCAGCAGGAAAGACGTTCCCAGGATAAACTGATAATCTCCCTCTCCTTTAAAGGAATGTGTCCTGCTGAGCAAGGATGCAGTGGGGATAATGTGTCTGGGACAAAATTGCCAGAATGTATATTAAGGAAAAGAAGGTGTTATGGGTTCAGAGCAGTCTGAGAAGTGGCAGGAGAAGTTCCCCTTCTGCTATCTGATACTGCTGAAAACCACAATGATGTTTGGCATAGTTAATACTATTAACGATGCCTAGGCTGGAAAGTGAGAGACGTTTAGCAAAGGCTGAACTATAGACATTTCTTTTATGAAACTCATTAGGACTTCTGGTGGGAGAGGTTTTTTCTGAAGTTGAAGCTGTCTATATAATCTTTTTCCAGTCCCTCAAAACTCACCTGCCAGAAGACAGTACTTGACCATCAGGAAGTATTTTCTGTTAATTAACAGGTGGACAGTGGTTAGCTTTGACCTGTGTAATGTGACATTTTGTGTTACTCTGAAGTGACTATTTTGTTACTGCTGGGCAGTGCTGGTGCTGTTCTGCTGCTCACCCACCCCACAGGAGAGGGCTGGGGTGCACGAGGGGCTCGGTCCCTGGGCCCAGGGGAGCTCCAGCCCCGTGGCACCGTGCCCAGGGCACAGAGCAGGGGCAGAGGAGGGCTGATGGCCCTGGGGTGTTTTCCAGCCCCATGGCACCGTGCCCAGGGCACAGAGCAGGGGCAGAGGAGGGCTGATGGCCCTGGGGTGTTTTCCAGCCCCATGGCACCGTGGTGCCCAGGGCACAGAGCGGGGGCACAGAAGGGCTGATGGCACTGGGGAGCTCCAGCCCCGTGGCACCGTGCCCAGGGCACAGAGCAGGGGCACAGAAGGGCTGATGGCCCAGGGGAGCTCCAGCCCCGTGGCACCGTGCCCAGGGCACAGAGCAGGGGCAGAGGAGGGCTGATGGCCCTGGGGTGTTTTCCAGCCCCATGGCACCGTGCCCAGGGCACAGAGCAGGGGCACAGAAGGGCTGATGGCACTGGGGAGCTCCAGCCCCATGGCACCAGGGCACAGAGCGGGGGCACAGAAGGGCTGATGGCACTGGGGAGCTCCAGCCCCATGGCACCGTGCCCAGGGCACAGAGCAGGGGCACAGAAGGGCTGATGGCACTGGGGAGCTCCAGCCCCATGGCACCAGGGCACAGAGCGGGGGCACAGAAGGGCTGATGGCCCTGGGGTGTTTTCCAGCCCCATGGCACCGTGCCCAGGGCACATAGCAGGGGCACAGAAGGGCTGATGGCACTGGGGAGCTCCAGCCCCATGGCACCGTGCCCAGGGCACATAGCAGGGGCACAGAAGGGCTGATGGCCCTGGGGTGTTTTCCAGCCCCATGGCACCGTGCCCAGGGCACAGAGCAGGGGCACAGAAGGGCTGATGGCACTGGGGTGTTTTCCAGCCCCATGGCACCAGGGCACAGAGCGGGGGCACAGGGGGGCACAGAAGGGCTGATGGCACTGGGGAGCTCCAGCCCCATGGCACCGTGCCCAGGGCACAGAGCAGGGACACAGAAGGGCTGATGGCCAAGGGGTGTTTGTCTCCCCAAGCCTTCCCCCAGCTCTGTGGGGCCAGGCTTGGACCACAAGTTTGCCACTCTTTGTGTTCTACCTCAGTGAGTTCTGCTGTTGTCTGATGCAGATAGACACTGATTTCATAAGAAGGAGGCAGAGTCATTTTTATCCAGTTATTGGAGGGAACCAGGAGGATGCCTGAGGCAAAGGAGGCAGCACTGGCAGTGGGCACGGAGTAGAGTGGGGATGGGGTTTCACATTCACCATCACAGTGGAAGGAGCTTCAGGTGATGATCTTGGATCCCCACGTCAGTATTTTTTTATAGGATTGCTTTATCTAAATTGGATTCTGACCTTATTTGTGAAGAAATGTAGTAGAACAATGACCTTATTCAGGTTTTTCTGTATGGGAAATTTTGCAGAGCTTTATGTGTTTGAGTGGTTGGGGCTTTTTTTTCAAATTTCCTGAAAAGAAAAGTTCTGTTAACATTTAAATGACTGTTTCCCAAATGGAGTGAATTAAATGAAATGGATATAATAACTCCTTGCATTCAAATTAGACATTGGGATTAGGTGAAATTCTATCCAAGTAATATATGAGTTGTTCATTATTGTCTTGTAACATGATGCAAGAAAGAAGGAATGTGAATAACGTTTTTTTTCTCAAAGTTGGGCAAGGAGCATTTGGGATAAATTAGTTCACTGTAAATTATGCCAAGGTCAGCATTTCAGAGGTCATTTGAAATGCAAGTTGCTTTGCAGCACCTGCAGACTTTGATGTTGTTTGTATCCACACAGGACTGGATGCTGATAATCCAGTTAGATCCTGGTAGCATTCAGTGTTTTTTCTTTCTTCCTCTGAATTCTGCAAATGTTACAGCTTGTGACTGGATCTGCAGTCTAATATTGATTTTCCAGAAGACATATTTCAGATGTTCTTTTCTCTCTCCCCCTGACTCTTTCACCTCTTTTTAAGAGGCTATTTAAGTTGTTGAATTCCCTAACCCCTAACAGAGCTGTTGGTGTTTTGGGGGGCTGAAGGAGTGAGGGCGCAGCCCAAAGTGTGGGATCCCCCATGGCAGGAGATAAAGGCCATGAAAGAGTCTGGGGGGAGGCTGCTGGGTGTGCCTGGGCTGCTTCATTTCTGGGCGAACAATGGCATAGAAAGAATAGCTTTGGGCAGGTAAAGCGGAGGAAGCCTTGGGGATATGTTTGAAGTGTTTTTTGATTACTTGTAATGGTTGTATCTGGGTCTCATGTATCTTTAATCCTCTGGAAAGTTCTGCCTCCTGGTCTGGAGTAGGTAATGTGCAGCTGTTCTTGTGAGAAAAGCTGGCTCAAAGGTGTGTCGAGTTTGCTTAAATGGAATTTGTGTTCATTAATGTAATTGGCGATGTTTTTTAAAAGGTGTGTTAAAAATCCACGAAGGGTTTCAAGTGCTAGAAAATCTCTCTGTAGATGCTGTAAGTTTTGGTTTATTGATAGTCAGAGTAACTACTGCACCTGCTTTGTAAAAGTAGACCCCTGAGTAGGGTGGGAGATGCTTAAATCAAAGTGTCAGATGGCAGGCGGTACAAACGTGTATGAAAAGGGTAGAGACTTCTGGGATCAGTGCTTTGTTTATTGATGATAGTATTTGTTCATAATCAGCAGTAATAGGGAAAAAGTGGATGGGATGGGCACTGGATGGGTGGTAGCTACAGGTGGTACAAACCACAGCCATCACCTCCCTAAGAGGGGTTGTAAAAACAAATGTTGTTGTAGCAGTATTTTTTTTAATAACATAGGTCATATGTTTTATTTAATTTTTATTTCCCCCACTGTCTTTTCTGACTTTTTTGTCACTTCTGCCCATTTTTCTCATTTTCTGCCATTGTCTGTGGTACTTGGTATGAAGTGCAGCTTACCAACAGCACGCTTAAATGAAAACAGTAGTGTTTGGAGACGAGGGGTAAATTGTAGAAAATAAATAACATTTCCCTGTGGAAATCACTGTAGCTCCATCCATAGTGCACTGCAGGAGGGGCCTGGAAAAGAGCAAAGTCATCTCCTCTGTAGAACACGTGGCCTTCCTCAGTGTGTCCTGTGGGCACATGGATGGGCTGCAGCCTGTGGGTGCCAACACTTGTGATTCCACCATGTGGCTCACAGAACTGAGTCTCATTTGGGGAAATCCCCAGCTTGCCCAGGGTCACAAATGCCTTAAAATCACTGAGGTGCTGATGCTTGTAAGGTTCAGTTTTGTATTGTAAGTCTGCTGGGAGCCTCGATCAATGAAACTGTCAGCTCGGTTTTCTAGGTTCACAGTTCCCTGGTTTTGCTACAAATTGCCTGGGGGGGTTTCAGTAATTGTGGAAAAATGCCAGTGGTGCTCAGGTGAACTCAGGTGTGTGAAGTGAGTGCCCGTGGTGCTGTTCAGGCTGGGGTGGGTACAGCCCTGAGCGGGAACGGGAGGGCAGAAAGCTGCAGGGGAGGACAGCCACGTACCAAAATGCTGCTCAGAATGCACCAGAACAACACACCAAACCTACCAGAATAATCTGGACTTCATTTCAGTATTTAAAGCTGCATCATCTTTCCTTATGCAATCGTGACGGATAAATGAAGGCAGACTTACACCAGCCTTGATATGAAACAACTTCCATGGCTACAGCTCTGGAACATGGCCATGTACAGTCTTTAAAAGTGCTTAGTAAGATTTTGAGCTTTAATCTTGAGGGCTGTGGCAGAATCAGTGTGTCCTAGTAGTATCATTCTTTAATTTCCTGATGTGGTGTTTTTCTGTAAAGGCTTGGAAGCATTTGTGTGTGAGTGGAATTTTTATGCTCTTAATGCTGTTGGATATAACATCAGAATGGTTATAGCAGGATCATTGTGTAAAATACATATTCTCTTATTTCATTACGTTTTCTTAGAACATGATATGATGGTATTTATGTGGGATTTGAAAAAGAAATGTTTTTTCAGAGCATTCTGTTCAAAAACTCTTACAGGAAATTTTGTGGATAAGTGAAATATACTGGGAACTGTAGTCAGAGGAGGATTTTCTTTCCTCCCTTCTCTGTTACATGAAAACACATTTTAATAGTTGCTAAAGAACCCCAAAATTGCTCACCAGAGAAGCTGGTGTTTCAGTTTCCTTGTCCTTTTGGAGTGGTGCTGATCCCCAATCTGCTCCTGGTTCAGAGCAGTTTGTCTCCATTATCTGGGTGCCACCAGGAGGGTTTGCTGAGTTTTGTGGTGTCGGGGTAGAGCCTTTGCTCAGTGGGACCAGTGAAGCTGGGGATGGTGCTGAGCTGGTGGCCAGGTACTTATTCAGGGTTTGAGATGGTTTATTATGCTTTTTCTGAGGAGTGACTGACTCTGCCTTCTTCCTTGGCTGTGTGTGTGGAGTTGGCTATTGGAGGTTACACACTTTATTGTTTGATATAAATTCATGTAACTATGGAAGAGTATTTGTCTGTGAACAGCAAAACTTGCTCCGTGGCGGCAGCAGCATCTCTCAGCAAGGAGCAGCGTTCCTCCTGTGCGCAGCTGCTGAGTGCGTGCTGGCACCCTGGCTGAGGGAGGGGAGCCTGGCACGGGCTCTGTCTTTCTCTGAGAACCATTCTGTTCAGCCTTTGCTGCTTTGGTTCCTAAGGGGTTAAGGAGTACTACAGGAAATACAGGAGTTCTCTCCCAGTCCATTCTGAAGCCCTGGACTGATGTAGGGCACTCCTGTCTGGAGCAGAGCTGCAGGTCACTGCCTTCTGAGCACAAGTGTGCCTCTGCCTTTTAACTGGGGACCTGCTTGGCTTCCTCCCGCCTTCGTTTGTAAAGGCCCTTGGCAGCCCATGTGAGACTATTTGAAAGCCTCAATTAGAGCTTTTTCCCCCCAGAGATTGCACAGTGACAGCACAAAAGCATTGTTTAAAGGCTGTTCTCATCTTGCAGTATAACTTCTCTTTGGATGCTTCTGTAAGTTCTGCTTGGCTCGCTCAGAGCAGTCTTTGGAAGGAGGATTTCTTTTCAGGACAAGGAAGAGAAGGCATTATTATTTCTGGGCTGCTTGCCATCCATCTTTCTTAATTTTATCAATTCCTAGGCTGGTGTTCTTGCTAAAATGAAGAAAAGAATTTCCTGAGCCTCTCAGTGCTTTCTGGCTCCCCTGTGTTGTCCCTGATGTGTTTGAGGTGGAGGCCAGAGCTCCTTGCTGCTGATTTGCAGCTGGTGGGGGTGCTGATGGAGCAGAAGGGCAGTTTTGGTGGTTGTTGTGGCCACAGGAAGGGCTGTGGGTCAGACAGGGAGCCGTGTGCTCCTCGCGTGAACCCGCACAGAGCAGCACTGCCCAAGGTCACAGGGGGCTGTGTGCAGGGCTGCCCAGCACCAGGGGGGCACCTCAGGCCTGCTCTCAGCTCTTTGGAAAAACAGAATAAAGGCAGTCAAAACAACGCCAGGGGAATTGAGATGCTATTTCTGGTTTTGGACAGAGGTGGGGAGTCTCCCGATCAATTAGCGTTTTTCAAGTCTCAGCTCGTATCTCAATTGCAAGGACAGGTAGGAATGGACCCAGAAATGGAGATCTGCCAATAGTTCTGTCAACGGCACGTGTCTTCTAAGTCACTGTTCTCAGAGTCACTGTTGTTAACAAGATGTGCAGGTAAAGACCAGTGGGGTTTAGTGATTTTTGTTTTCCTGTGGTTCAGCATATGGAAATGAAAAAAAAACCCAACTACCAAACACAGAACCAACCAAGGCTAGTATAAAAATAATACCCAGCTTTTAAAGTGAAATGGCAGTGAGTAATGATTAGCATCTACTTTATTCTTATGCCTAAATTCAAATTGTTGGGGGCAGAAGCTCCCACATATTAATTACAGTTAATTTAAAGGGACAGTGGCCTGCATCATTAGTGCTCTGTCCAGTGCTGCTTCACCAGTGAATATTCACACGATGAGCTGGAACAAAGGGATGTGAAATTCAGACCTGCTGTGTTTAAGTCTAAAAGCCATTGAAAATTGCCATTTATGATTTGGCAGAGAAAGAATTTTATCTTGTCCTTGTGGATCCGGACTGTGTGCAGAGGGGAGTGTCTGTGTGGGCTGGGGAATCCTCCTGTGTCAGTGACTAAAGCAAGACCAGCCCAGATCCTGCACTCTGCCAGTCTTTGTGCACCACTGTTCTAAAAGAGAATGTCCTACAGCCACTCTGAGAGGCAAAAATGTATTCTAAAATATCTGTTTTACCATGGATCGCTTGATTTAATTGAAGACAGTAAGAGTTCTGCCTAAGAGCTTAACTAAAAGCAGATTTTAATTATGAAGTCGAAAGTACATTTGATTTGGTTTTTCAATTATTATAGATACCTCAAGGTATCAGAGTGCTTTTCTGAGCATATTTGCTCATTGATTGCAGTTGAAAAGTCAGGATCAAGGACTTGCACCGTGCTTTTGCCAGCAGGGCATTCACATCCTCACCCAAGCCTGTAAGCTGAGCTGAGCTTCCCTTCTGCCCCTGCTGAAGAGACAAAGCATGTATGCTCCTTTGGTTTGGATTGCTTATTGTTTTCTGAAGCAGTTGAGGAAAAGTAGGTGAATGTTGACAGAATCAGGACCAGCTTTGACCTACTTGTGGCTTTTTTTCTGATCTCTGTCTTGGGCATGTCACCTTATCATTTTTAAGCTACTGTTTACTCATGTGAAACCTCATCTACAACATTGAGAACTGACAGGTGTTTGGTAATTTGAATATTAAATGTATATATCATCACTCCCACAGTTGTTCCCAAGGAGATTTTGTCACTTACCAAATGACCCAGTAAAGGGAATTCTTCTGTAATAGTTTTATTTCATCCTGAACTATTGTTTAAATTTTGAGTGTGAAGTATTTTAGAGTCATTAATTTCATTCCCCTGGAATTGCACCCATGGTAGTGATTCCATCTGTTATCACAAGGTTTTTGACAGACTCAGAATAGAGAAACATATATTAGGATTTTCCTGTCAGTTCATGGAGATCATGGAAGCTAAATACAGCTGCGAAAGGAGGAGGTCAAAAGGGAGTCCTGCAGGTCAGACCTTGGTGTTTCTGTGGATGGAGATGTGAAACCAAACCAACTGCATTGTAGCATGTCAGTTAATTTGGTTTATAACAATTCAGGCTGGTTTTCTTCCAGTGGGAAGAGGGAGAGACACACTTTCCTTGAAGATCTTGTAATATTTTAAACAGTTCTGTAAGATGACATTTTGTGGGTGAGTTTTGGAAGGGGGAAAAGGCTGAGCATCACTGGAGCTGTGCTGCCTCCAGCACCTGGTGCAGGTCACCTGGCCCTGGCACCAAGGCATGAACAGGGTTGGCTGGCTTACCTGAAAATTTAGATTTTGCAAATTTTACAGGATTTCAGACATTTGAACAGTAGCCAAACGACCTCTCACAGAAATTCATCAGCTACATGTTCTGCTGTTGCAGACAAGGAAGAATTTTGAGCAGTCTCGTCCCACTCTCAGCAGGCTGTTCACTCAAAGGTGCTGTTCACCTCTCCACTGCAGTGTGTCACTCCAATGTCTCCGGATCTCTGAAATTGCCTTTTGAATCTATTGAAAAGGAGTGGTTATGGCTCCGGTGTAATTGAGACTGTCAAGGAAATAGGTGGAATTTTTACAGCTCCGTGAGACTTGATGGTATGTGACAGAGGATCATTCCCTTCACTGGCCCATGGTAATGGGAGACTGATGTGTCTTTAAATGCCCTGGCAATAAATAGAAGACTGATTTTTACCTTTTTTTTCCCTTCTTTTTTGCAAGGCTATGGGTCTTTCTTAAATCTTCATTAACATGTAATAATATATAAAGCACTTCTTTCATGTTCCAAAAATATCCCATCTGAGACATGTTCTAGACTTTGGGACTGTAGAGGTTATGAATTTATTTATTTCACACTTGTGTTTTGACGTGTCCCTTCTGTTCCTACAGTAATTCAGAGAAGGAATGACTGGGCAGGGTTGAGCACATAGAAATCTTTACATAGGAAACAAATGGCAGCAGTTTGCAATAATTTACGTGAGTAAAATGTGCAGAGGAAGCCTTAGAGAAGCTGATGTGAAATGCCCTGTGCACAGCTACAAGGACACAGCTTACAATGTGGCTGGGCCTTTCCCACCATTGTCAGACAGCCTGAAGGAGGACCCCGAGCTGCCCCAATGGGAAAGGCTGCACAGCTCGTGTCAGATGTGCTGCTCCTTTGGCTCTCAGCTCTTGGTTGGGTTTGTTCAGCAGCAGAGCAATTGAGATGTCTCTGCTCACTGTTTACTTTGGCCGTTGTGAAGTGTTGGGCTTGGGAATTACAGCATCTTATAGGCTTAGTGTGTATTTAAAGTAATATTTTAAAGTTTGGTGATTCTAACATCCGTGCCTATGCAAGACAAATAAAAACACTGTTATCTGAAATAATTTCTGGTAAAGAGAATGAAAGAGAAAGTGTCAACTACGAAGCATTTTGGATTTCAATTCTGTGTTCTGTATTGTAGAATACAGAATTCCTTTGAATAAGGAATGGGCGGAGTAAGTTGAAACTTGAAAGGTCAGTAAATAAGATTTAACTCTTCCAGCTAAAAACCTTGATGAATGTTCATGTATTTATCATCACTACAGAATTTGGGGAGATGAATATAAATAGCAGTAATTCATAAAATTAGAAGGTAGCCTCAGCCTCATACATATATACCTATTTATTTGTGTATTTATATACAAATACATCAAAGTCCTGAGGCTTAATCCTTAACCAACAGATACAAATATCTCCCTGGTGGAAGCAGGGAACACTGCAGTGTAATTACTTTGAAGTACTGAGTTTCAAATATTTGTTGCACACTTTGGTTTGAATCCGCTTCTGATTTTTTAAGTCAGGAGACATGATTGTGGTGAAACAAGGACTGGCTGAAACAGGACAGGTTTCCCCTGGAGCAGGAAGTGTTGAGGTATTGATTGGGATGAGGTGCTGAGCTGCTTCACAGGGATTGCTGTGCAGAAAGGAGCTCAGGCACCGTTTCCTGTGGGTTTGTTCTGCCCTGGTCTGGAGATGTGGTGGGAGAGGTGATGGGAGGATGGAGGTGCAGGGAGAGTGCTGGTGAGGAGAGGAGCTGGGTGGTTATTGCAGGTTGGTTCTGTCCTGCTCCAGGGAGAGGAGCTGGGTGGTTATTGCAGGAGGCAGAGGAGAGCTGCTGAAGAGAGGAGCTGGGTGGTTATTGCAGGAGGCAGGGGAGCGTGCTGGTGAGGAGAGGAGCTGGGTGGTTATTGCAGGTTGGTTCTGTCCTGCTCCAGGGAGAGGAGCTGGGTGGTTATTGCAGGTTGGTTCTGTCCTGGTCTGAGGAGAGAGGAGCTGGGTGGTTATTGCAGGTTGGTTCTGTCCTGCTCCAGGGAGAGGAGCTGGGTGGTTATTGCAGGAGGCAGGGGAGCGTGCTGGTGAGGAGAGGAGCTGGGTGGATATTGCAGGAGCGAGGTGGCAGTCGGGGATATGACCAGAGACCTTATTAACCTACTTTGCTTGGAGGTGCAGAAATACTCCAGGAACTGTGCCAAGGCCTGCAGGCTTGTTGGACGTGGAGAGGAAGGTTTCTCATCTGGGTTTTTCTTGGTTGGCTGGTGGGAATGGGAATAGAGGTCAGTGAATTGGGGCAGGACTGTGCGTGTTATAGTGGTACAAGCTTTAAAAATAAAGAAGAAAGAACTGTAAAAATACATGAAGCTCTATGTGTTTATTTGGCATGTTATTTATTTGTGATCATCACATCCAGAACTATGCCATTGGCTGAAAAAAAATTAAAAATTATATTAAAAATTATCTGAATAAATGTTATGTGTAGTGTAGTAATTTATTGTAGCTGTGGTTCATATAGGCAGTTGAGAAGTGAATAAAAAGGTCTGAAGCAGAGTCAGAAAATTTTGTATAAGTGGGGAAATAAATTTGATTTGGAAAGCAGTTTCAATTTTAAGCTTCCATGAAGGAAGACAAATTAAACATTTTTAAAGATATTAGCCATAACAGTATCCCTTTAATTTTCACTCCTTTCTTTTAAGTAAGATACTCTGAATCACTTTTTGTTCAAGGAGACAGATTTCCTGCAGTAATCAGTTTTGCTTTTAGCTCTGATTTGTAAAGAATAAGTGATAATGGCACACATGCTGGAGGGTGTGATTAGAACCAACGTTAAAGGCTTTTTTTGGACATGGATGGCTGGAAAAGGAGCTCTGGAGAGGTCTGCATGTAGCAGGAGGGAGTGAAGCACACCTTTGAAGTCTCTTAACCCTTTCCCGTAAAACACCTGTAAGTGAAAATGAAATCTGGATGTTTTCTTCAGGCTCATGTGGAAGTTCTACATGAAATCTGTTAGCTTGCATTCAGCCAGTTCTTTCCCAGATCCCATACCACTGAAAAGACCAGCTCCTGAGGATATGTGTTAGAAAGACTTTGCTATTTGGGATAACTTACAGGTTTCCTTGAAGTGCCTTTGGGTATTTTTTGATTACTTTACAGTATTCCGTGGAGAATGTTGAGAAAACTTAATGAAATGCTGAGAATGCGCATTGGTAGTCAGTTAATTAAATTGTCTTTTTGTGTAATGTTCTTAAGTAACTTATTTTCTGTTCAGTGCCTTTCCCACAAACACAAATTTTTTGTTCACATGCAGACTCCTGCATGCAAAACCTACTTTACTTGCCAAAATATTAAGAAAATATTTAGCAGGTGGAGTATATTTTTTGAGGTCCCAGATGTCTAAAAGTGTAAGAAGTTTTTAGTTTTGCCTGTGAACACCTTCACCCAGCTTTTGCCAATCCATATCAGCCCATGGCTCCTTGTCAGTCTCTCAGTTGTGTCAGTGAGCCCTCAGACTCCTGCAGCCGATCCCAGGGATGGGTGAAACAGGGAACTCTGTGACTTGGCTTCTCTGCCTCAAAGTTCAATCCAAGTGAAATCCAAGTTTTGCTCACTAGTATCTCCTTAGCTATCTTTTTGCAGTTTGCTTTCATATCATATCTCTCAAAGATTTTTTTTTCCCCACTGTAAATATTTCATTTTAGGATCTTTGAAGTATTGCCAGCTGGAGGCTGCCACGGAGCAATAGTGACCTGAAAATCAACAGCACATCCAGTGCTTAAATAGCTCGAAAAATAACAGCTGTTCTTTTTGATAATGTCTTTTAACAATGAAACCTTATTTTTCTGTGCTTGTGTGCTAAAAATTCTGCTGTCGCTGACAACTCTGCCTCAGTGTTTCAGACTCTTCTGTGCTGCAGCTACTGGGACTTTTTGTAGGCAATGATTTACTGCAAGTTTTGGAATATTTTTTAAGTCCCCAAACTGCTGATGTGAATAGGTAGACACACGTGTCAGTGTTTGGGCCCTGCAGAGTTCCTCGGGGTGAGCAGGTATTTAATGTAACTCACAAGTGGGATAATAGGGAGTGGTGTGATTTAACAGGGAATGGTGTGAATTAACAGGGAATGATGTCATTTAACAGGGAATGGTGTGAATTAACAGGGAATGATGTGATTTCACAGGGAATTGTGTGATTTAACTGGGAATGGTGTGATTTAGCAAGGAATAATGTGATTTCACAGGGAATTGTGTGATTTAACTGGGAATGGTGTGATTTAGCAAGGAATAATGTGATTTCACAGGGAATGGTGTGATTTCACAGGGAATGGTGTGATTTAACAAGGAATGGTGTGATTTCACAGGGAATGGTGTGATTTTACAGGGAGTGGTGTGATTTCACACAGAATGGTGTGATTTAACAAGGAATGGTGTGATTTCACAGGGAGTGGTGTGATTTCACAGGGAATGGTGTGATTTAACAAGGAATGGTGTGATTTCACAGGGAATGGTGTGATTTTACAGGGAGTGGTGTGATTTCACAGGGAATGGTGTGATTTTACAGGGAGTGGTGTGATTTCACACAGAATGGTGTGATTTAACAAGGAATGGTGTGATTTCACAGGGAGTAGTGTGATTTCACAGGGAATGGTGTGATTTCACACAGAATGGTGTGATTTCACAGGGAATGGTGTGATTTCACAGGGAATGGTGTGATTTTACAGGGAGTGGTGTGATTTCACAGGGAATGGTGTGATTTCACAGGGAATGGTGTGATTTCACAGGGAGTGGTGTGATTTCACAGGGAATGGTGTGATTTCACAGGGAGTGGTGTGATTTCACAGGGAATGGTGTGATTTCACAGGGAGTGGTGTGATTCCTCTCTGGGCTGTGTCCCTGGCCCCTGGGTGGGTGCAGGACCCTCCTCTGGTCGGTGCAGTTCCTCACTCCCTGCAGTCATCCCGGGATTCCCTGGCTTGTGCTCCTCCTGCAGCCTCCCTGCTGCTGTGCCTGTCGGGGCTCCTGATTTCCAGTTTCATTGCTCCTTCCTGGGGACAGGCCTCGTGCTGTAAGTTCGGAGCAGCCTTCCCCAGAGCTCTGGCCATGGCAGTAACGTGCAGAGGACTGAGCACTGCTCTGCTGTAATGTTTTCCTCCTTTTCCTAATGATTCTGTGGGTGGCTTTTCTTTTAAAAATTATAGCTGAAATGACTATGAATATCTCCTTTAAACGAGATTGTATCAGCTTTTGCATCTTTCAGACAATGTATGTACAGCCAGAGGGTAAAACCCATTATAATGCCATGCTAATTGCATGAGTGTGTCTGCTAAAACTCTCTTGTTGTGAGAAATCCAACCAAAACAAATCCTCGCTCCTGATGATCCCTCTCCCAGCACTGCTGGAGGGGAGCCCAGGTCACCCTGGTGGCAGGACAGGGTGCCCAGGGGGCTGTGACGCTCAGCAAGGCCCTGGCTGCACACACAGGGAGAAAAGACTCGTATGGAATTGGAAAACTGGGGTCCTCAGATCAGGAATGTGGTGATCTACGAGGAGGCTCTGCTGGTTCTCTGCATTCACTGCGGGGATGAGGCACCTCTAGAGAAACAGTTCGTGTGCTACCCAAGAGCCCTCAAAAAGAGATAAATGCCACCTCTCCCTCTCCTCGTTCCCTTGGCAGAGGCAGTGTGACTGACTGAGATGCTCTCTGCCATATGCCCAGGCTGCCATTGTTCCTGAACAAGCGTCTGTGTGTCCTGCCTTTGTCGGGGCTGTCCCTGCTGGCCGTGTCACCGTGCCAGCACAGCTGTTTGGGGCCAGCCCCAGCTGCAGCAGCCCCTGCCCGGGCAGGAACCCTCACTCACTCAGCTTTGGGCTGCAGAACTGACCTTCAGGCTACTCAAGTTAGAACCATTTAGCATGTGAATAACTTAGCTTCCGTTAGGAGTTGTCGCAGAGCTTCAGAACACGTTTTGTGTGCGGGTCAAGAGCGGTGTGGGACGTGGACTGCAGTCTGTGGTGGGAGAAAACACTGCTGGCAGTAGGCAAGGTCACTGCAGGGCCTGGAACATCACCTCTGGCCTGTCTCCCTGGTGTTTGAATCTTTATAATGGTAAATTGCTAAAGCAGCTGCTTTGCGTAAAAACTCAGCCTCTGTGGATGCATTTCCTTTTCTTCCTTCAGTAAGACATCTGTTGCTAAATCCACATATATATATTGGTTTGTTTTCTTAAGGATTTCACACTTGAGTCCTTATTTTCCTCACCTCTCCTCTCTGCTACCCTACAGTCCATTAAAGGTTGTGGATCAGTTTTTGTCACATTTTGGTCGGGCTCAGTGCCTGGCAGTGACTTTGCAGAGAGCAGAGCCTGGTCTCATGGCCTGTGCCTGTGTGCAAATTTTATGTACTCAATCAAGCATTTCCCAGATAAGAGATTTGATAAGTGCACAGCCTCTCCTTGCCCTTCCATTTCAGTCTTGGGAATCTTGTGGTTTTGTGAGCTTTTCTAAAGGATTTTTAATATCATCCCATGCTCAAGTATATTTTGAAATATGCCAAGATGTGATTGATTGCAATACCATGTGCTGAAAAATGGCATATTGGGATCACATGCCCTTGAGTATGAGCTGTGCTGTTTGTTTTAAAGTGGTACATCAAACATGCCTGGGTGAGCAGCTGAAATGCTTGTGGGACCAGGCCACTTACATATCTCAGAGTAAGGCTTGCTGGAAAAGCCTGTGTGATTAAGAGTCAAGCAACTGAGGAAAAAAGTTCACTGACTAATAAGAAAAACTTGCAGAGTAATCCTATTAAATTCCCTCCCTTCTGGTAACTCCTGATGTAAATTTATAGATATTCTCTATAAATGTGAAGGAAGGTTTCTTTCCGTGACAGAACAAACTCCACCAGCACTTTCCCACACCACCCCAAGAACATTCTTTCATTATCTTGCTCCTGTGTAATAATTGCGCACGGAACAGTCACAAACTTGTTTTTCTACCAGTTGAAACTACAGAACAATGTGTATGCCTTGACCTGGATTCAGGGAGAGAAAAAGTCACTGTTGGCATAGACTCCACCTTGAAAATTTGCCATCAACATGGCAGAGAGTTGCTAAAGGCTTATAATGCGTAATTGAAACGGCTGAATGCCTGCAAGGATTCTTTGAGATAAGGATTGTCTTTGAAAACATTTTAACTAGAGGTCTGGATTGTGTCATTAATCTCTTCTGTGGTCCTATTACTTTTTAAAATTGTATTATTTCTGGTGTGATTAGCTTGCAAAGTAAACAGAAGGTGCAGGTTCTGTAAAGTATCTTTTTTCTTTATGTTTTTATGTCAGACTATTTTAAAAGCTTTTTATGTAGTTCTTAAATATAGCAAGACATGCATACATTATGTACAATCAGCAGAACAGAAGGGTTTCTGGTGGCAGGAGAGTGGCCCTGCTGCACAGGGCACCCAGTGCAGTTCAGGGGATGCATCCCATTCCTGTGCTGGCCCCAGGGCTGCTCTGGTTGTGATCTGCCCCCCAGAACGTCCCGTCCCTTTGTCCCAGCTGTGTGCTCCCCTGTGTCCCTGCAGGGCTGGGTTTGGGCTCACTGCACCCTCAGTGCTCAGTGCTGGATCCCCAGCTCAGGGTCGCTGTTCAGTGTCACTCCCAAAGGCACGGTTAGAGCTCAGCTGGCTGCCTTGGCACAAGATTCAATCATTTATTTTTTGCCCCATACCTATATATAATTTTTGCTAGGTTATTTTTGGTTTGAATCCTGGTCTGTGATCTCTCTATCCCAGCTGCAGTTGGTGGTTGGTAAGTGGAGCCTTTGAGGCTTCAGTAGTGCCTTGAGATGGATGGCTGCTGCCTGCTGGGCGCTTTGCTGCGGGATTCACCTGTGCTGGAATGGCCTCACAAAGCAGGGCAGGGGATTCAGACGTGTTCTTCTGACAGCAGCAGTGAGTGAAGCTGCCTTTCTAGCTGTTCTCTCAATTAGCTCCTAGGAGATTTTCCCGCTTTTCTAGTTTCTCCTGGGGATATGTGACCCGATAGCATATTGCTATAAATAATTATTTTACTAGTATCAAAGTAGGTGCTGTACACAAACACAAAGCAACATTTTCAGCATCTTTTTTTGGATGCTGTAAATACCAGGTTTTCAGACAGGCTGTTTCCTTTCTTCCTTTCGTGTTTCTGTTCTTTGGAATGCAGGCCTGACAGTTCTGATCTTCAGAACTTGGATTGTTAGTTTTGTGCTGCCCCTTGAAGTGGAATTGCTGGTGAGTAGCACAGAGCTGCCAGCCCAAGGCAGGGAGGTGAGGGGCAGGCTGGCATTGCTGCTGCTGGGGGGAAAGAGCAGAGGAATTGCTTTCCAGGTGGATACTGCGGGGGATCATCACTTGTTTGTGAAAGTGGGTTATTTAAAAGAAAAAAGAAAACTGGTCATAGATGAGAATGGCACAGCAACCCCACTGAACTCCTTCCTCTGTGAGAGACTAGGAAAAGTCTGTTCACCCAAAGCAGTGGTTATTGTGTGGAGACATTTGGAAGAGCAGAGCAGCCACGCCAGGCCTGGCACAGCAGAGGAGTCAACTGAGAGAGAAAACCAGCAATTTTTTAAGGACAAGTGTAGTTAATCAGGGTGCACAGCTGGATGTGGATTCTTCTGTGGGTTCAACACTGCGCTGAGATTGAAGTTATTTTGGTCATCCCAGTAAAAATATGCATATACTCTATTCTGTAGTTTGAGAAACTCACCTTAAAAACTGGGATTGGGAATTGAGGCACCATAATCTCCTTGCTCTAGTTTTATGGTTCTCATTATAAAATTCTATTTTCAGAATCCAATTATTTTAAATTAAAACACATGCCATGTGCAAAGCACCTTACAATTCCTGAGCTACTATATTTGCATTCCATAAGTTGTGTGGGAGAAGGACCAGTATCATGCCTGTTTTACATTTGTGCAAACCTGGATACCACGTGCTGTTGCTTCTCCAGATGTGATTTGGTGACATACCAATAAATAGTCTTACACTTGCCAGAGTTTTGTCAGAACAGGATTATTAGATCTTTTACCTTCTTTGGAGAGGAAGAAGTGAGCGATAGACCTGATAAAATCCAATCTGGGTAACTGAGAGCGTTTTAATGAGGTGTTTTTGGGAGGTGAAGGGGATGTTTATCCTGACATCCGCTGCAGGTGTTGATGTCACCATGAGCTCCGTGTGTGCTCCATCCACAGAATGGTCACATCTGTGTGGCACAGGCTCTGCAGGACACTGCTCAGTGCCCTCACATTAGTGCTCTTTTCCCTAGAAATGGCTTCACTTTGTTCTGACTCACTGAGCTGAGAATGATAAGAAACTTTAAAATATTCTTTTCTTCTTTAGCAAACTGTCTAACAGGAGTATGTGATGTTCTTTGTCTTTTTTCCTGTAGGTCAGTAACAGATCCACGAGATGGAAAGAGAGTTGCACTCAAAAAGATGCCCAACGTCTTCCAAAATTTGGTCTCTTGTAAAAGGGTCTTCCGGGAGTTGAAGATGTTGTGTTTTTTTAAGCATGACAATGTAAGTAAATTCAAAGTAATCTTGAAATCTTTGAGAAAACAAACCTAAATGTAAAATGGAGCTCTCTGTACCAGAAGTGTGTTTTGTTACAGAATATCTAAAATTCTTTACAGTGGTCAGATTTTCTGGAAACTCAGATATTACTGTTGCAGACACTATAAAAATGAAACTGTCAAGAGTCTAAGGATACTCATAATTTCCCCTCCAAAGTGTTTGCAAACAGACAGTCAGTACACTTCTTCCCAGCCTTATTTCAGGCTTCAGGTAGATGTCAGGCTGCACAGAGCTGTGTCAGCTGGACACTTCCTCCTGAGCTGTTCTGTCCCCTTTGCTGGTCCTCTCCCAAACCTGCTTTAGGTAAAATCAGTCAGCTTAAGTTAAAACATTTAATCACTATTTGGTTTGACCCATGAAGTCTGAAGTGCATCTGAAGTTTGGGTGCTTCACCCAAATGTCACGAGCCTTCCTAGGATAGGATCCAAATGACCACACCAAGGAGTATCTTTCTCTGTGAGAGGATGGGAATTCTTTGCTGCTGCTTTTCTATGTTTTTGCTTTTTTCTACCTTTTTTACCTTTTGCTTTTTGTACCACTGAGCTGCTTATTCAGAATGGGAACATCTTTGGGGTTTGCAATTCCCATGTGGAAGCAGTGAATCACAAAACTCTGAAAGACTAAAGGCAGTACAAAGTGTAATATCTTCTGCTTTTACATTTCTTTGCTGGAATTACTTTCAAAGATTCTATGTTCATATATATTGTAAAGAAAACACTTTTTATTGGATAGATAAATTTGTGCTTTCAAACTACTGCTCCAACAGCTGGAAAAAATGTCTTGAGTTAGAAAAGAGAGAGACATTGAATATACAGAATATCTGACATGGTGGGTTATTAAATTTACATACCTGGTGAGACAGAACATTGGTCTGTCTGTGGGATAGAATAAAATGAAGCCATGTGAGAAATGTGCAGTCTGTCTTTTGGAAAGGGATTTGTTCTGGAATAGGCCTTGACCTTGTGTGGTGTTTCCTAGGTACTCTCTGCCCTCGACATCCTCCAGCCTCCACACATCGACTATTTTGAAGAAATGTATCCTAAATATAGAAATAGAACATCTTAATTGAGGTAGATGTGATTTTCATTAGCTTAGAAGCTGCCAGTGTGTGGTGTAATCTATGAAATGGAATCACAGAAGCCTCGAGCCTGCTTGTGGACAGTTTTATTTCCAGGAGTGAACCTGTAGCATCCCAAGCTGTGAGGTGGTGCTGGGGTGGGCTGGTGCAGGGCTGAGCTTTGGGCGGGCTGGTGCAGGGCTGAGCTTTGGGTGGGCTGGTGCAGGGCTGAGCTTTGGGCGGGCTGGTGCAGGGCTGAGCTGAGCTTTGGGTGGGCTGGTGCAGGGCTGAGCTTTGGGTGGGCTGGTGCAGGACTGAGCTTTGGGTGGGATGGTGCAGGGCTGAGCTTTGGGTGGGATGGTGCAGGGCTGAGCTTTGGGGTGTGAAATGGTGCAGGACTGAGCTTTGGGTGGGCTGGTGCAGGGCTGAGCTTTGGGTGGGATGGTGCAGGGCTGAGCTTTGGGTGGGATGGTGCAGGGCTGAGCTTTGGGTGGGCTGGTGCAGGGCTGAGCTTTGGGTGGGATGGTGCAGGGCTGAGCTTTGGGTGGGCTGGTGCAGGGCTGAGCTTTGGGTGGGATGGTGCAGGGCTGAGCTTTGGGTGGGATGGTGCAGGGCTGAGCTTTGGGTGGGATGGTGCAGGGCTGAGCTTTGGGTGGGCTGGTGCAGGGCTGAGCTTTGGGCGGGATGGTGCAGGGCTGAGCTGAGCTGTGATTGCACCTGGGCCAGTGTGTGCAGGAGTGTGGGACTGACCAGCAGGCCCTGCTGCTGCTGCTCACAGGGATCCCCCCCGAACATTACTTTTTAGACCATATCCAGTAATTAATCTCCTCTCAGTTATTTGTATTTTAAAAGACGTTGTGGTGGTTTCAGAGAGCTCTGCCTTCGCAGGCTTTGGAGCCCTGAGTTAGCAGAGAGGGTTCAGGAGTGGCAGGGCTGTGGCTGTCCTTGCTCAGCTCTGTCCTGGTGCAGAGCCCACTGCCCAGAGCTGTGTCCCACGAATGTTCTGTGCCCCTGGTGCAGCACAGGTACAGCTGCCGGTGTGGAACTGGGCTCTAGCAGTGAATTTGAGGGAAGAGCTTCACATGAGGGTCATGTTTTGGTTTGGTTGTTTTCCTTTTCTGACTTGGCTTGGGCTGTCTTCTCGTCATGAAGGAGGGAATTTCTGCTTTCTGGAGTATTGAAAAGTGAATCCCTGAGCTGGGAGGGCTGTGACTCTCTTGGCAGGAGAAGTTCTTTGCCACTCCTGTGGTTAGGCTTGGGCAGGTTGGGTTTTGGTGCTGCTGGGTCTAAGCTGCTTTTTTGTATGACCCACTTTGCAGTTAATGGGTGGGAAATTGTCATTACTTTTAGGAAACCTGAACTTTTGAAGTATGGTTTGATCTAATTATGTAATACCTTGGATTGATTGGTGAAGAAAGTAGGTGTAATCAACGTGGTAATTTTAACCAAAGTACAGCACAACTTGCTGGTGGAGAAACACATTATTGAGTTGAAAATATTGCTGTGCTGTTCTGGGGCTTTTTCGTATGAGTTTAGGTAAAGCTTTAAAATTCTGCTTTGATATTTCTTTCACGTGAGAGCATATAAGTAGTCTTCAGAAACTGGATTTTGGTTATGTGCACTAGTTCAATGCCCTCATTTAGAACAAGTCATATGAGTTATAAATCAGATCTAGGTTAAGGATTACTCCTTCCGTGTAATTGTACAATCAAGAATATTTAAATGGGATAAGCTTATTTTTATGAGCTTAGCTACTGCCAAGTTTTGAATATAAAACCAAAATGTTAGTTTCCTTCATGGCTAACTGACTTTAAGTCATTCTGAGTTGTGTTGTATAGAGCTTTTTTCTATATTTTTGTTAATTTCTCGACTCTAATATTGACAACAGAAGATTATGTGTAATCTTCTTTGTCCTTTCTTTTGAAATAATTACAATAAGTGCACTTAGGACTCTGACATTCCTTAAAAGAATGAATTAATACCTATTTTTAATTGCATGTGTTTCTGCTTACTGTAGTGTAAGGAGAATTTTCTTGAGAAAGGTTTGAAGAAGATCAGGTAAAGATGTTCCATACTTGGGGGGTGTAGATGTCAAAACTTCTTTTGTTGGTCCACTGGTAGAGTTCCCAAAGATATCATAGGGTTGTTCCATTTTTACTGTAGGACATATTGAACAGTGATGAAAGTGTAAAGGGCTGGAGTTGGTATTGAGTGATTTCCTTTGTTCTTTCCAAAGAGTTGTAGTGCCCTTTTTGGGGAAAGAAATGTAATAAAAGAATGACTAAAATGATATGAATGATGTGTTGCAAATGAGCTGGTAGAGTTCATTTCAATTATTCAGTGTTTCGTAGGTACCAGCAGGAATTGCAGAGTGTATTTTTTAAAGAGAACTAATTATAAAACCACCTTAACATTTTAATGATAAATTAAAAGATTTCTAAGGAAACTAGTGGTGAATAAAGGAATTTTAATCTAGTGAGATTTTTGTTTAGGATGAAAATTCCTGGCAAACACTCAGATCAAGATATAATTTGAATTAATAATGAGGTTTTCGGTTGAAAATCTTTGTGGCCATTTTGAATCTTACAGGTATTGATGTTTTTACCAATATCACTTAGTGCAAAAATGAATGATTGATACTCTTTTTTCCAATTACAGAACCTTCCACAGTTGATTGTAATACTGAATTCAGCAACTGCAGATCCACAGGTGTTCTCCTTTAAGAAGCATCCAAAGTTTCTGTAGTAACTTTATGAAAACTTTGCCCATTAAAGTGGATATCAGAGGCTGCTGAGAAGCCACCACTTTTCAGGGTGAGGTCTGGAAAAGGTTTGAATAGCAGTAAAAGCAAGGATGTGCAGTAAATCACAGAGAGGTGGAAGAGCTGTGTTCTGGTGGATTCTGGGTAGGTCCCTGGTGTCTGTGGGCTGGAGAGGAGCAGGGTGAGGGGCAGTGCCAGCCCTGCAGGACCAGCAGCACGGGCTCACCCTGGCACAGGGCTTTCCTCTGATCCATGGCCGGGGCCGGTTCCTCTGGGCCAGCCCCCAAACCAGCAGGGCGGGAACTGCCAGGGTCCCTCTGAGCCGCAGAGCTGGGGTTTGAGGCGTGCAGACACCAAGGGCAAGCCACGATGAGGGTGCCCCATCACCCAGCGCACCTCCTCCCTTCCTAACGTTTATCTGTCGCTCTGTAAAATCCACCAGCTCAGCAGGTCCCAGCCAGCGGAGCAAGCCGGGTTCTTCTGTGCCGCGCATTTGCTTTGATAATTACTCTGAAGCAAATTGGTACATTTGTAGATCTAATTTTATACAGCTACTTAACTAATTACTGCTGTCAGGAGCAATTTCTCTCCGGCAGCAGCGCCGTGCTCGGCGCCCGCGGCCGCGGTGGCGCTGGGAAAAGCAAACTGAGGTACCTGTGTGAGCAGGGCATGGCATGCCGGGTTTGGGGTCCCTTCTGCTCGGTGTCCCCAGCAGTGTCCCCAGCAGGCAGGGTCCCTGTGTGAGCAGGGCATGGCATGCCGGGTTTGGGGTCCCTTCTGCTCGGTGTCCCCAGCAGTGTCCCCAGCAGGCAGGGTCCCAGCAGCAGCAGCAGGGCCCGTGGGTCACGGCAGAGCCCGCTCAATCACCCAGAGACAATAATCAGATGGCTGCTGCTGCTGCTGCTGCTGCTGCTGCTGCTGCTGGGGTTAATGGCACCTCTGAGCCTGTCAAGGGCTTGATTTAATGCGCCCCAGACCTGCAGTGGTGCAGGTGCCATTTCAGGCCCTCATTTAATTTAAGCTGCTTTAGTTGGCATGGCAACTAGTTGAGACATCTGGGAGACATTATGCTCGGGATTGAGATTTAGGAGGATTTGTGGCGTAGCAAAACAAAAATCTTATCGTGATAAAGTGCAGAGTAATGCTTTTGGGTTTTTAAAAGTATTTTGCATTAAATTGAATGTAAAGATTTGTTGTGGGTATAAGGTAAACCGCAGATTTTAAAAGTCTGGTATAAATATTTAAAAGGGTCTTTGCTAAAGGAAAAGAAAAATTAGAGGACTACAAATTATGGTGCTGCAGGGTTGGGTTTTTTCTTTACGAATTCTTTATTAATGCAATTTTAATACTTTTTTCCTCAAAAAGTTGGAGATATTTAATTTATAAAATGAGTTTTTGTGTGGTGTTCTGTTGGCAGATGAACCCTTTGGCCAACAGGGATTTAGCTGGAGAGGGTTTGTAGAGCAACAGATGAAAGCAGAGCATTGACTGGGTAGAGATGAAAGAAAATGAGCCTTCAATACCTGGCTGTATCAGTTAACATGGGGCAAATGTGTTTTACCTCCTTCAGCCACAGATGTGATAATAGCACACTCCTGTTTCAAATGTGACTGCTAAACTAAGCTTTTAAAGCAGTGATGTTTTTAGTTAATGCCTGTATTTCCCCCAGTATTTATTGTGATGATTTCTGCGTGTGTTACTGTTGTCCCACAGCCAGGACATTGTCAGGATGGTCTCCATCCTATAGGGTGCAGCTTTCACCCCATTCCACTGCTTCTGAACCCCCTGAACACACACAGGCCCCTCTGGAGCCACCTCCCCTCAGTCTCACTGGTAATTTGCCTTTCAGTAACTTTGTACAACTACCTTCATGCAAACTCTCATGGACTAATCTGTTTTCTTTCACAAGATGTTTTTTATTTTCATTCCTGTAAGAATTTGACCTCTGAAGCAGCTTTCTTCTCTTTAACTCAATAGCTGTGACCTGTAAGAGCTCAAGTAAGTAGGAGTTAGTGAATGTTTTGAGAGACTGTGTGCCTGTTGTGCTTTCCTTAACCACTGAACTGCAGCTATGTTGTCACTGAGTTGATGCAGAGTGACCTCCATAAGATTATCGTCTCTCCTCAGCCTCTCAGCTCGGATCATGTCAAAGTTTTCCTTTACCAGATTTTAAGAGGTAATTTTCTTCCTCTAAATTTAGTGAAAATTGTGTAGTAGAAATATTTTTTTCCTTAATGTTTATTCTCAAGACATTCTCATCTTGAATAAGCTTCCTGTAGGAACTTCTTTTAATGTCATATTTAAATAAATACCAAGCATGAATTATTGTACCTACAACAGCATGGCACCCCTGCTGCCTTAAAGCATTGTCATGGAAAGAAAAGTCATGCTTTTAGAATCAAGGAACAAAAAGGACACTTAGACTGAACCAGATAGGTGAATATGTGTAATTATATCCCCTTAAGGCAAAAATTGTTACTGAAAAACAGAGCAGTAAGAGGTATCTGAAAATTCCAGAGTGGGGATTAGCAGAGTATCCATGCCATAATCAGAGAGATGATGCTTTGCTTTTGATTTGTTGTTTTTGGATTTTGGCGGGGTGGGGAGGGGTATAAAAAGACTGCTAAATTCCTTTTTCTGCCTATTTTTTATACTCCAAAATTTTACCCTGTGATTTAGTGACTGAGTGTGCACTAGTGGCTGGGAGTTACTCATTTGAAAACTGAGGCACAGGCAAAGCTTTGCTGATCAGGAGTTGCCAGACCTTCTGGGAAAATATTGTCAGCCTTAAACTTCTTCTAAAAGAGAAAAAAAATAAAGTTAATTTTCTTTAATATTTCAGGTCTGAAATATCTACATTCTGCTGGCATTTTGCATCGAGACATTAAACCAGGGAACCTACTCGTGAACAGCAACTGTGTCCTTAAGGTGCTGCTTACTTTTATTGAAGATGTTTGTGTGTGTATGTTGTTAATTTTAAAACAAAAAACGTTCCATGTGAATGCTTTCCCTGGAAGTCCATGTAAATTGAAAAAAAATCCTGCAGATTTTTTAAGCAGTGGAAATGAAGCAAACATCTGCCTTTCCCCTTTTCTCCCTGCCTCTCCCCACATCTCTGAAAGCCAGAGAGAATTCCTGAGTTTGGCTTGGGTGGGATGTCCTGTG
This sequence comes from Melozone crissalis, assembly GCF_028551555.1. NCBI lineage: Eukaryota > Metazoa > Chordata > Aves > Passeriformes > Passerellidae > Melozone > Melozone crissalis. The sequence goes on from NW_026535835.1 coordinate 11,709,663, forward strand.
CCTGGGAGGGCAGGGGGTTCTCAGTGTCCCTGTGCTCCTCAGGGGAAGATGGCACCAAATGCCCAAGGCACCTCCATTTACCTTGGGTATATGGAATTTTGGAGGACTGAGGTGTGTTGTACAGCTGTGCCAAACACAAAAATTCAGTGTTGTTTACAGGGATTTGCTGAGAATTCAAATTGGCAAAGTTTGGTCTCTTTTCTTAACCCTTGTGGTTCAAGACATTTTTAACAATTCTCCAAGCCCAAATGAGTAGAGCTGAATCTTTAATATTTTGAGACATGTCATGAGCAAATGAAGTTTGTTTGAGTTGAAATACTCCACATCCAGAGGCTGAGTTTTTTGTAGTGCAAAGCTTTTCAATCTTCCAGATTATAAATATTGTAATGCCAACTTAAAAATATACTGTGATTTCAAATCAAATTGTAGGAAGTTTAAATGGCTGTGGAACAAAACGACGTGATTTCCTCCTATCCCCTCTCCCCTGACTTGTGCAGTCAGAGCAGATTATCGATGTGTTTAAATGCTGCTTGGGGATCCCCTGCCTCCTTCCCAGAAGGTTGCCTATTTGAAACGCAGAAGGTGTTTTGGTTGTTTTAATTTTCTTATTTGCCTTCTCAATTTAGATTTGTGATTTTGGATTGGCCAGGGTGGAAGAGTTAGACGAATCCCGGCACATGACTCAGGAAGTTGTCACTCAGTATTACCGTGCTCCGGAGATCCTGATGGGCAGCCGCCACTACAGCAATGCCATCGACATCTGGTCTGTTGGCTGCATCTTTGCAGAGTTGCTTGGCAGAAGGATATTGTTCCAGGCACAGAGTCCCATCCAGCAGGTATCTCTGGATATACCCACCTCACCTCTCCCTGGCTGCCTGCCTGCTGCCCCTGCTCCTGCAGGCAGAGCTGCACCTCGGGGGACTCAGGGAGGGGCTGCAGCGTGCCCAGGGGAGGCAGTGGAGGTGGCAAGGGGCTGGAGAACTCCTGAGGGAGCTGGGAAGGGGCTCAGCCTGCAGAGAAGGAGGCTCAGGGGGGCCCTCCTGGCTCTGCTCAGCTCCTGCCAGCAGGGGACAGCCGGGGGGGTCAGGCTCTGCTCCCAGGGGACTGGGAAAGGATGTTGGTTCGTGGCAGCTGGGGAATCTGCTGCTCCAATGGAGAGCATCCCGTGTCTGAGCTGTGTCCTTGTGCTCTGTGCAGCTGGATCTGATCACAGACCTGCTGGGCACGCCGTCGCTGGAGGCGATGAGGACGGCTTGTGAAGGCGCCAAGGCACACATACTCAGGGGTCCTCATAAACAGGTACTGCAGGGCTGCCTGCAGCCACACAGCCCCTCCAGGCAGGGCTTCCTCTGGGCAGGGCGAGGAATTCATCCTGACTGAATTCCCGTGGCCTGTTGGTTCAGAACACCCGGCCTGGATGTTTGCTCTGGGAGCTGTGCCTGGGATCGGGGCTCAGCTGGCACAGGGGGTTGTGGTGCTTGGGACGGGGGCTGATCTGTGCTGATCCATCTGCTCTGGGCACAAGGGGGCTTTTCACTAGTCAGGGGCAGTTCTGGATTCTGCCCTGGGGGATTGTTGGGCTTGATGCCCCAGGTGAAAGTCCCTTTCTGAGGCAGCAGTGTTTTGATACCTACTTTGAATGAAGATGTTAAATTTAAGAGTTAGTACTGGCAAGAGACATAAATTAGAATTGACAGCATAATTCATAAAGCCCTGGAGGGCTGCTGCACTGCCAGGATCAGGAGTGCTAGAGGTGGAATCCTCTCCCTGCCCAGAGCCAAGGGCAGAACCTCCAGCACCCCACCCCAGAGGGTCCCTGCTCACCTGAGCTCAGACCTGAGCTGCTCAGGAATGCCCAGAAAGAGGCTGAAAGCTGAGATACAGCATTCTACACAACTGGAGTAAAAGTTAGCTTGGAAAAAGATACCAAACCAAAGGAGAAAGGCAGGATGGAGTCATTGTGCTGACTGGGCAATAAAAAGGGCAAATGCAATGTAGTGTTAACAGATACAAAGAAATGCTTGTGCAGGCATCTCTAGTGCGGGGATGAGGCTCTGTGGCTCTCCTATAGGGTCATTTTTATGATTGCTAATAAAATTAACAAAATTATTGGCCTGTACTTGCTCCAGTAGTTAAGTTTGCATCATTATTTTCTGCATGTTGAAGTAATTTCTCACGTCTGCTCACTACAATAGTAGTTACCATAGAAATGAGCATTGCATGTATATTCTGCTTTATTATTGACATGTGGGAGTTCTGCCTCCCTGGCACTTTGGATCCACTACATAAAGTTGTCGCTGTTCCATTTCATGACAGGATTTTTTAGTTTGAGCATTAATAACAGAAGGATTTCCTTCACATTTTCTCTGCCAGTTTTAAGTTAAGTTTATTTTTCTGCTATCGTGTGCTAGAAGAGTTGTGACTCCTAAACCTGGTGTCTTATGACCCACAGGATGGGAATCCTAAAAAGCTAGTGAGGTGAAATGGTATAAAAAGTTTCCACTACAGATTTAATGTCCTGTACCCACAAAGTTGTAAGAAATACACTCTTAAGAGTTAGTTGTGTGTGTTGGGGAAAACAATGTTCATTCTCCCTGGAGTGCCATGGGAGCTGGTGTGCTCATTGCACCTCGGAGACAGGGGATATAGAGCATCCAGGTGATGATTGGTATTTGTGTTTTCAACTTGAGGCGCACTTCATGTTTGAGTGCAAATTTCTGGCTTTTCATATTCTGAAATGGAGCTTTTGCTGGTTGTAAGTGGTTAAACGTTGCTGGTTTCCTAATTAGACTAACAGGGAGAGCAGCCCAAGTTAGAAACGGGCGATTGCTTTGTCACACCAACTATTTTTACTCACCGTAGGTGAGCGCAGTGGGAGAGAGGGGTGAGGCATTTTGCTGCTCTGTGCAAAAATAGATTAATGCCAGAAGTTTCTGATTAAACCCCCCCTACCCCACTGTGTGCTGGCAAAATGGGTATTTACATACTCTGTAGACTTTGTCAGTTTGGTATTTAAAAGTTCAAGTGAATTTTGTCCCTGGCAGCCCCAGGGTGAGCGAGCTGTCCCTGTCCCTGTCCCTGCTGACCCCCTTCCCAAAGGAAAACATGTGGGGTCCATCCCCTGCCTGTTGTGATCCCTCTGCTATGGGAGAGCAGGCCAGGAGGAGGGGACTTACCAAACACTGCAGCTTTATATTCCATAGGCTGCCCTGAGAAACCAAGGCTGGGGAGTGCTCAGGGCTCTGTGTGGCACTTCAGGGTTAACTTCGACTGATGTCACTCTGGAGGTGTAGTTTTATTTATTCTGGGAAATTTACAGCAACCCTGACATCCAGTACAGTCCTTCTGTCACTGTCAGTCAGCTGTGGATTGCCTGGGCAAGGAAAAGCAAAGTAATCCATAATTTGGGAGGGGTTGAGATTGACAAATGAACTACTGGAAATGATGGAGTTAATCAAACCCTGGTGGGAGTGGTGTCTGTAGAGAAAAATACAGAAAGAAAAGCAGGTTTTTCCAGGGATTACACCTGAACTAAGGGGAGCAGTGATCAATTGGACCTTTATTACAGTTGCTGGGTTTTGCAGTGGTGATTATTGTCATGCTGGAAAGCGTTGGGTACCACTTGTCCCCTGTAACAAGGAGTTTGTCCTTGCTGACTGGAATAGCGCGTGCGGGAACAGGGCTCTCCTGCTGATGGATCTGACAGGACACTCTGTGCTTCTCTTCCTCCCATTCCCCCTACAGCCATCCCTTCCTGTCCTATATACACTCTCCAGTCAAGCTACACATGAAGCAGTTCATCTCCTTTGCAGGATGCTGGTCTTTGATCCAGTAAGTAGGACTGAAAATCACCTCTGATACTTCTGCTTTGAACGGTTTTTGTTGTCTGGTGCTTAAATGAGTGCTGTAAGTCAAGGACTGCTTTAGCTGGTTTCCTTCTACATGGCATTGCAGTACTTCTGGTCCATGAAAAAGTAAAAATATCATATAATTGGCTGATCAATTCCCCCTGGAGTGGGGGTTTCAGGTTTCAAACCGAGTGGTCCTGGGAAGGAAGCCTGGCAGTGGGAAGGATGAGGCTGTGCATGACTCATGCTCTTTTCCGAGCTGGGTGTAGGTAGCAGAACATCAGCTACTTTGATGCAGTTCTAATTAGGGACACGGGGGTGTTCCTGGTCTTGCAACACACAAAAAATTCCTCCTGCATCCCCAATCACAGAACAGGATCGTTTTTCCACTGAGCATCTGTTTTTCTAATGAAAATGTGCTGCTGTGGATTTTGGATTTTGTTTCTTGGGACATTTTAGAGAATTGTCACAAGAAAATATGGTATTGGAATTGATAATCTTCATTATTTCGTTCCTACAGAACTCCCCAATATTGCAAATGTGAAACAGTGACTGCAGTGCAAAGGAGGAGGCTGGGGGTTGATGAAGCATTTAGAAGCACTGCCTTTGGAGTGTATTTTTTTTAAACCTTAAGATTGCTTTGCTGAGCAGAACCATGGAAATGTTAAACTATAACTTCCACATTTAAAAAACAAAAATTCCTTTCTGACTCCCTCAACAGTTAGAATGCTGTCTTTCCCAGCTTGTTTTGATTTATTGCAGGAGTCATAATTGTAAGGTTATCTGGAGAAAAAAGCCTTTGAAAGGGGTGTTCCTAAGAGCCGTGTGCTCAGCGCTTGCCGCGGTGGCTGAGCCAGGTCGGTGCCACCCAGGCTGGTTTGTGAGCCTCAGCTCCCCTCTAGTGGCAGCTCCTTCCACACCACGGCGGGTTTGTTAAGGATGAAGTGATGAGTAGTTCCTCACCTCACGCCTGCTCTCTTCCCTTCCCTGCAGTCCAAAAGGATATCTGCTAAGGATGCCTTAGCTCACCCCTACCTGGACGAGGGCCGCTTGCGGTACCACACCTGTATGTGCAAGTGCTGCTTCTCCACTTCCACTGGCAGAGTTTATACCAGTGATTTTGAACCCATCACTAATCCCAAGTTCGATGACACTTTTGAGAAGAACCTCAGTTCTGTTCGGCAGGTTAAAGGTGAGCAGGAGTTAACCTTGCACGTGCAGTTGTCCCCCTGCACGGGGGGGATGTGGGATGGAGCTGGGAGGGAGTTGGGATTTGTGCTCTGCATCTACACAGTGGCCCCAGTGCTGGTTTCTTTTAGTTATTTTTCCATAGTAGACACTGGGAATAATTTCTTTTCACCAAAAGAACAGAATTATAAGTGTTCTGAGATAAGGCAGTGGCACTAGCATGAGCTGATCTGCAGAAGTCTGTGGGTTTCAGACCTCAGCAGTGCCCATCCCTGGCACCCTGTTCCTCATCCTTTTGCTGAAGGGGGGCTCTGGGGGAAGGGGAAGTCGCTGTGTGTCTGTGGCTGTTTGGGGCTGTGAGCTGTGACCTCCACAGCTGTCCTGTAGCTGGAGCTGAAGCTGAGTGGTCAGATTCAGGGAAGCTGCAGCTCTTCTATCCTCCCTAAAATGTACTCTCAATAAGGGAAGTTCTCTTTCCCTCCAGTTGACATTGCATTTTACTGAAGCCAGAAGTGTTAATGCTGTGTTGTTTTGTATTTTTCTCCTGTGTACAGAAATAATTCATCAGTTCATTTTGGAACAGCAGAAAGGAAACAGAGTGCCTCTCTGCATCAACCCTCAGTCTGCTGCTTTTAAGAGCTTTATTAGGTAACTGTATGTAATCACATCTGATATTAATTCCCATTTATTAGTAGTACAGAAATCACACATCCAGAATGTTTTAGGTTTTCAGTTCCTGAGATAGCAAGGGCCCATAGATAAAACCCTTGTGAACTGTATTTGTGAATTCTTCTAGAATTTTAAGTAAAACATGAAAAACTTTCAAGTAACATTTTGTGCAAAAGAACAGAAGTCAGACTGAAACTGGAATTGTGAAGGTTGGCAAGTTGAATTTGGGTTGTGGAGCTGCAGGGTGAAGGCATTGCAAGGAGGGACTGAGGGGTGAAAATGCACAGATAAAGGACTATTGGCTCTTGTGCTGGTGGCCGTCGTCAGGCTCGGGTTGGGTTTGGCGTTTGGTACTGGGGTGTTTGATCCCCCCAGGCTCGGGTTGGGTTTGGCGTTTGGTCCCGGGAGCTTTGGTCCCCCTGAGCACTGAGCAGTGTCCCTGTCCCTGCACTGAGCACTGTCCCTGCACTGAGCAGTGTCCCTGTGTCTGTGTGTCTGTCTGTCCGTGCAGCTCCACGGTCGCCCAGCCCTCCGAGATGCCGCCGTCGCCGCTGGTGTGGGAGTGACCCGAGCGCCCTGTACTACTGAAGATGTAATGTAGCTTTCCACTGGAGCCTGGGATTTGCAATTCTGGAGGTTAATCATGCTTGTACTGTAATTTTACTAATGAAGTTTTAAATTAACAACCACTACTTGTACAATATGAATAATACTTAGAAATGTACTAGACTTTTAATCTTGTAAAGTGGTTGTGCTTTTAGAAGAAAATATTTTACCCAGAGTTGCACGTGTTTTATGAATTCTAGTGCAGCTGTGATGGCTCAGCTCAGAACAAACAGAATTGAACCAAATTCGGGGAGGTTTTTTCTTTTTTTTTTCCATTTTTTTTCCTTTTTTTTTTTTTATTGAAGTGAGATTGTACAAACAAATAGACATACATTTTGATATTGAGCCATTCCTGAAGATTTTTGGTTTTCTAAAACTAAGGAATACAGAAAACTTGACTGCGACCAATCATGAAGTCCCTCTGGGTGGCCGTGGCCGTGGGAAGTGGCCACAGCCCCTGATGCCCAACCCTATAAATAGCTTCTCACTAGAGCTGTGATGGTGATGTGTGCTGTTCTAAAATCAAATGTTGTGAGTAGAGAGAATGAGTTTGTGACTAGGAGAGACTAAACTTCTGTTTCCTTACCCAGTATAAATATATATATATATTTAATCTATTTTTATTAGAAGTTTTTCTGCTCTTTCTTACATAAAACCCCCCAGCATGCATCTTCTATGTGTGTAAATAATTCCATTTATGGGCTAATTTCAGAGATCCCTGACATCATTGCTGTATAGAGAGAAACTAGCTTGCACATTTTAGGTCTGTGAAATTTTGTGAGAACTTTTTCCTGCACTGGACAGTTGAGAGAAAAAAAAAGAAAAGGACAAAAAAAAAGCACATAGGGAATTCTGTTAATTGTGTTCGTGTCTTTAGGCAGAGCTGTGGAAGTCTTGAAATGTCACAGTAGTAAATAACTTTTATTACTTTTTGGCTAATTCTTTTTCTGTTGGAACACTGAATTCTGTGCATATGTATATATGAACACAAATTGAAGGCCTCTACCTCCTGGAGTATACAACTTGGTTTGTTTACCTCCACATGATTTTTTTTTTTTTTAAGTTTAGTGTGGAGACTTGAAACTTGAATGTCCCTTCCAACTTTTGTATTTAAAACAAGACTAGAAAATTGAAGACTGTTTTTCACCTGTACAAAGGAATACTAAAAGGTGGTCTTAAAATTTGAGCCTTGGTCTGGAGAGAAACCATGGTGTTTGTTATGGACAATTAACTGTTAAAGTTATTGTAAGTTATCTGTATTTAGCAGAGTATTTTCAACAAGAGTGATCTGAGCTGGAATTGGAGACTATTAGTAAGTTATGTTTGGAAGTTTTAACTTCAATGAAGTAATTATTTGCTGTGAAAGAGACAAACATTGAATAACTGAACAAAGATGGTGCAATATCTTTGTTTTTTATGAGGCTCCTAAGAATAAAACCAACTGAAGCATTTCAATTCACTTGAATGAGAAACGTGTTTAATTATCGAGCCCCAGAAGACACTGGTATGAAAGGTAAAATCTCAGAGGTTGGTCAGTTAATGTGGCACACTTGCTGGTCACTTTGTAAAATGTAGATTTGGAGTACAGTGGTGAAAACATTAAATGTGACATTTGAAAATGCGGCGGTGGTGTCATTCTTCCCTGCCCGCTGTGTCCCACCCCGTTCTCCTCTGGGATGTACCGGGGCGGGAGGTGCCGCTCCCGGCTCCGCTCCCGGCTCCGGGCGGCTCCGCAGCCGTGGCTGTGACCGGGCCCGGCGGAACCGGGGCCCTGCGCTCGGGCCGGGCTGTCCCGGGACGCGGGCACGCCTGGGCTCAGGAGCTCCGGGTCCGCGCGTGCGGGGGAGAAACGGCGGGGCCGAGGTGCGGGACCGGGGGGGACAAGAGCCGGGCTGGCGGGGGGCGGCTGCCGGCTCCCCGGGGAAAGGGGAGAGAGCGGGGAAAGAGCGGGGAAAGGGGGAAGAGGGGGGGGAAAGAACGGGGAAGAAAGGGGCGTGGCCAGTGCAGGGTGTGGCCGGGGGCGGACCCAGTGCAGGGTGTGGCCGGGGGCGGGGCCGCGCCGCGGGACGTGGCCGCCGCCGGGCGCGGGGGGGCGGGGCCTGCGCGGGGGGCGGGGCCAGCGCGGCGATGGCGGCGGCTCCGCGGTGGCGGGAGCGGCTCTTCGCCCTCTATTTCATCTCGCACATCCCGATCACGGCGCTCATCGACCTGCAGCCGCTGCTGCCCGCCGGGATCGCGCCGCGGGCCGTGAGTGGGGCCGGGGGTCGGGCCGGGGCTCGTTCCGCCGATGCGTGAGGGGCACCCGCCGGTTTGATGGGGCCGGGGGCGGCCTGCGCCGAATCTCGTGTGTGGAGAAATCGGGGGGGGAGAGGGGGAGAGAAACTGCAGCGAGCGTGTGAAGGAGCGTCTGGGAGAGAAACGGTGCTGGTGCCACGGGATGAGTCACAGCCGGGTCATTCATTGGGGAGGAGCGGGAGCGGGAACGGGAGCGGGAGCGGGAGCGGGAAACGGGAGCGGGATGCTTGGCCCGCGCGTCCCGCGGCTGTGGCCGGTGCTGCTGCCGAGAGCTGTGGCGGGGATGTGGCGGCCGCTCCGTGTCCCCCGGAGGCCCCGGGGAACCGGTGCAGGTCACTGCTCGTCCCGGAACGGGCGGTGGGGATGTTCCTGTGCCCAGAGCGGGCTGTGGCTGTTCCAGCGCTGCCCAAGGACATCCTTTCCGTGGCCGTGGCCCCGCTGTCCCCTCGCCGTCGCGCTCGGCACCGGCGCCCGGAGGCTGCGGCAGCGCGGGGCCCGCGCCACGTGCCCCGGACGTGGCTCCTGCGGGCCCGGGCATTCTCCGATCCCGGGCTTTCCTCAAATTCCTGCCAAAAATGCAACAGGGAGTTGTTGCTGCTGCAGGAGTAGGCATGCCAGATTTACTAATTTATTCATAAAAATCTCTGGCTTGCTGGGTTTTGAACAAAATCATAGAAGACAATATCATAAATTCAATTAAAATAACGGTTGGATGACAGATAATTAGTTAAGCCCTCATAATCAGGGTGTCACCTCCTGCTTGAGTTTTACAACTGGTGATTTGGTTTTTGCCATCGGAACTTGCCAGTAGGATTACTCCAGTATAGGAATCATTTCCAATTAATAGTTAACCAGCAGATCTCAATGCATATCTCTCTGTTCAAAGTCCAACGTAAAGCCATGCTGGAGTTTACATTTCTGTCAGAAACTAATTGCAACTGCCTGACTCCAAATCCTGGTGCTGAGCTGTTCCCCTGCAGCAGCCCTGCTCAGCACCAGGGGCTCACAGCCTGGTGGCTTCATCCCATAGAGAACCACAAGCTCTGCCCTGCTCTGGTGGATGCTCAGTGACTGACTGTCGTTTTGGGCTTTTTCAGCTGACAGACCTGTTGCAGCAGTATGCAACTTCCTTCAGGGACCCCCTGATGCTGCAGCCCCCAGAGTGGTTCAAGGCGTTCATCTACTGCGAAGCCTTTCTCCAGCTGCCCTTCTTCCCCATCGCTGCCTACGCCTTCCTGAAAGGTGGGGGCAACCAGCGTGATCGAGGGCATGTCCTGGGGGCATTTCTGCAGGACAGCTGCTGCTGTGCAGCAGAGAATGTTTCTGTATCATGATTAGGGGGTTTGAGGGAGGTACTGCAGAGGGCTGGGCTGCCAGGGCCCACATGAGTGTTCTACCTGAGAAAGCAGCACAGAATAAAGTTTGTCATAAACAAAACCTTGCAACTACAGGTCCTTGTGAGGTGCAGCCATTTGTGTAACCACCATCAGCATTTGACATCTGGGTAATTTCCAGGCCAGCTAAAGATCTGGGTCAAGCCTGTGTACTCATTTTGTTACTTTAGATCTTTCAGGATCACCCCTTTGTTCTAAATTGCCATCAGGGGAGAGAAATTTCCTTGGTTCCTACTAGTACTGAGGGTTTTTTCTGCTCCCTATTCCATCTGAGCGATGGCTTACCCTGGCAGAGAGGCAGCAGTCGGTGTTCTGTCACTCGGAATTCTAGGTGTTTCAAAATACTTACATATTGTTTCCTTTTTGCTTCTGTACAGGTGGCTGCAGATGGATCAGGACTCCTGCCATTATCTACTCCACCCATGTGGCCACCACTCTGTTTGCCATCCTGGCCCACATCCTGTTCCACGACTTCTCCAAGGCGGAGCACGCGGGGCCTCAGACGCTGCGCGAGCGCCTGGCGCTGCTCTCCATCTACCTGCCCTACCTGCTGATCCCACTGCTGCTCCTGTTCACCATGCTCTGCAACCCCCACTACAAACACGTGGAGAAGAGGAAAAGGAAGTAGCTGGCTCTGGAGGTCGTACACACCGCACCTGTGCTGCACCTGGTTCCGACCCTGCGCTGGCGGAGTCCTCCGGGACAGACGTCTCCCTCGTGTTGGCTGCACTGGCTGCTGCAAGGAAAAATGGAATTGGGTGGAATGCACAGCCCTGCTTCGACCTCACACAGCTCTGGCAGGGGCCTGGGCCAGCCTGGGGTCAGGTCTGTGCAAGGCCTCTCTCCCAGGAAAATGGTCTTTTAACCCTTTGATGTGTAACTCTGTGAGGGGACACACACACACACACACACACTCACACCCTGCAGCTGATACTGTTCTTCCAAGGTCCCTTTTCCCAGAATGACTGTTTGGAAACCACTCAAGTAGGAAATCTGTCTTCCAACCACATATTCTGAAGAATTCCCAACCCATTACACACAGATTTGCAAAGCTGTTCTTTTGAAGCATTCCAAATCATATCATGATTCTTAACTTCCTTGCCCCTTCCTTTAAAATTTCCACTGCCTTTGCTCTGCTTCATTTTGATTAATTATAAATGTCTGATCAATGATAAATGTGCCAAAATCTGGATTCATGAATGCTTAAAGTTACCCTTGACGACCAGGAGTACTGCCCAGAGGATTCTGAAGTACTTCAGGAATTGTAACCAAGGAGTTGGAAATTTCTTTCTTGCCTAAAATCACTTCAGGTATGGAAATAAATAACTAAACGCATTAAACTGCATTCAGTCTTCTTCAGGGAATGGCTGAAGGAACCTGCAGTGACCACGAGATGGTGGAGAGTTCACAGAGTAAATCCATGTGTAAGTTACAACTACAGGTAGAAGTTCTGTGGTTGGGGTTGGTTTTCATCTGGAGCCTGGTGAGGTGACGGGCTCCTGAAGCTGCTCAGGCACTACTGGCACATTTTATTCACTGTGTGAAGTTAAAGCCTTCCCCAGGCTTTGGAAAATGCAGCATTTCCATACTGAAGTGCTGCAGGCATACACAAAATGCATCTGTTTGCACTTCCAACACGAGGCTTGAGTTCCCACTTGGGTTTGTAGTTTACAGTTTGTGCACTCCTGGTGTCACTGACACTCAGAATGGTTTCCCTCATCAGTCTGGTGTTCCATCCTAATAATGCCCATAAAAGGATTCAGCTCTCATGACAGTCCTGAATGGACATTCCTCAGGAACAGTTCAAAGTTCTAAATTCTCATGTAGTTTCTGCTTTTTTGTATCTGTAATTGGTCCATTCTGGAAATCATACATTTCTGTCTTTTTTTAATAATTCTATAGAAAAAGTAACCGGCAGATATAGATCCAATACTGCTGCTTGTGTGTAAACCTTTACATTGAAAAATAACAGAGGAGGAGCAACTAATTCTGGTACAGCCAGACAGTCTGAGAACAATAATTTATTTTCTGATTTCTATGAAAGAGCTGTAGATTTCAAAAAGCGACACAACAAAGCACCAGTAGCAGTAATTCAACTGGAATTTGAATTAGGACTACTGACTGTACAAAACTGGTATAAAATCAAAGGCCAGAACAGTCTGTGCAGCTGTGAGCTGTCAGCCCTTCTTATTGCCATGGTACACTCAAGCCGAGGTACAGCCCCTCCATTGTACAAACCATCTGCACTCCTGCACAGTGGAAATTGCATATTTCTGAAATTCTCAAGATTCTGGAATGGTCAAGTTTCCATGTGAGCTGGTTTTTATCTTAAAATCCTCTATTTCTGGAAGATGAACTGGTCGATGAATTCGTTCTGGTCCGCTTCGATTTTGCAGAGGGTCTCGTACTCGATCCGGTACCTGCGAGACAAAACAGAGGGTCCAGGACGCCGTGTGAGAGGGTCAGGGCAGCCCTGGGAGCTGGGAGGGGAGCTGGGCTGCCCGTGGGAGTCACCTGCAAGCAGCAGGTGCCTGAGTCACACACACAGCTCTTTATCAGCCAGACACGAGGCGATGCAGCTGTCAGAGTTCTGCACTGCCCCTGCCCGTGCTGCCTCTGTTCAGCCCTGAAGTCCTCAGGGATGAACCTTCTCTGGGTCACTGCAGGGCCTGAAGGTAACTCCAGGCCTGTGGCACTGCTCCCATGTGCTCTGGCCAGGACACACCTTTGATGCAGGTGGGGCTGTCTGAAGCAGCCCAGGGTCCCACAGCACAGGCAGACAGCCCTGTGTCCACCCTGAGCCTTCCCAGCCTGCACAACACCCCAGAGCACTGAACACAAAACTCACCTTTCCAGCTGCATCTTCTTCTCTGCTATCAAAGCCTGGAGCTGCTGCTCCTGAGCCTCTCTCTGCTTTGCGATCGACTTCAGCAGGTTCCGTGCCCCGATGGCCTGGCAGGACAGGGCAGGGATGTGTGGAGGGGTTTTGGTTAGCTCCTTTAGCCCCTTTCCCTCCCAGCAGGTGGACTGTGAGGCATTTCAGCCATGCCAGCAATAACAGAGGGTGACGCTGCGCTCCTGAGGGGTGGGTGGCAGTTTGGTGTTCCCTAAACTCAAGGAACAAAGTCAGCGACTCCTCTGGATGCACAAACTGGGCACTGGCCCTACAGCCAGACAAGCTCAGGCTACCAGAGGCCTCTCCTGCCTCTGCAGGACAAATTCTACCAAGATGGAGTGATTAAAAAGCACACGTTCTGTTTCTGTGCAGAAATATAGACAAGCAGGGAGAGCGGGACTGGTTCATGTGTGAGCAATATGACACTGTCATAAGTTTCATTAATTCATTACTATTGATTAATATTATCATTGATATCAATTTTAAAGGCCCAATTAATCCCAGAGGAATGCCAGCAGAATACTGACAGAGAATCGTTGCTTCTGCTGTAAAGGGAGGGAGGGATAGAGAGGCCCCACACAGGACAGTGCACACGAGAAGCGAGGAATTTACTGCACAGTACCTTCATCTTCTCACTTTCTACAGCTTTGGCCAGCTGGTCAACGAGCTCAATCAAACTGCCCACTATGTTCTGAAATTCTGCTGTTTCTGTAAAGGAAAAAATTGTCAAGTGATATTCACAACTTCCCTAAAGAGATCGAACGCTCCTGCTTTGCCGTACAGTTTTTAGACGCAGCTGTACGTTTAGGGTTTACAGTAAACAGGAAGGTTTTAGGACTCGGGCGGGATCAGATGACAGGGGCGAGAGAAGGCCTGAGGTGCCCGGCCCGGCGCGGCGCGGCACTCACTGTCCACGAAGGCCCGGCACTGCTCGCGGAGCTGCGCCGTCTGCGCCGCCACCTCGGGCTCCAGCACCCGCAGCTTGTTCAGCTCGTCAAAGTGCAGCCCCGCCGCGCCCAGCGCCGCCTGCGCCATGGCCTGGGCAGCGAGCCGAGCCGAGCCAAACCGAGCGGAGCGGGGCCGGAGCGGGGCCTCAGCCGGCACTGCCGGGCTCGGGCTCCTCCGGCACCGCCCGGCCCGGCCCCGCCTCCGCCAGCGCTGCGCCCGCCGGGAGCCGGGGAAACTCTTCCGGGCCGGCGGCTCCCGGGGCGGGCCGGGGCTGAGGGCCGGCGGCGGCGGGTGAGTGAGAGAGGCCGGGCGGTGCGCGGGGCCGGGTTGCCTCTGTTCGCTTCCCGCGTGCCCGAGGCGGACGGAGCTTATCCCGGGGGGCTCGGGCGGAGCGGGCCCGCGGCAGGGCCGGGCAGGGCCCGCGGGCCGCTCGCTGTGACCCGCGCGGGGCCGGCTCCCGTTCTGCACCGGTACCCTCGGGTTCCCCCGGCTCCCCCCGGGCCGTTCGGGTCGCTCCTTTCCCGGCCGTGCGGGGCCGGGGCGGGTCTCGTTGCGGGGCCATTGTTCCGCAGCCCGTCCTGCCTCCCACGCGGGGCAGGAAGGGACGGGAAGGGATGTGGGGAGCTTTTGGTCGTGTCAAAAGGGGTAATTAGAGATCTCTGGCTGTTTACAGAGACCTCACAGCTCCTCCGTGGCCACCTGCAGGAGTTGTGCTGGCTCCTGCCTGCGCTGGCGGGGCAGGGGGTTTAGCTTCTTTGCTCGTGTTTAGCTTCGTTCTTGGTCAGAGCAGTGAGAAACTGCCTGGGGGGACGGAACTGACCGCTTACCCTTCTGAGGAGCTCGGTCGGACAGGCTGGATTCCTGTCTCCTCACGGGTTCGGTCTGGCTGCTGTTAAAAACATGCCACTGTTCTAAAAATGGGATTTTGAGGGTTTAAAGTAAGGCAGGACATCAGTGACAAACAGTGGTGTACGTGGTGGGGAGTTGTGTTTATTTTTTCAAATTAGAGCTGCGTTCACTGGTCGGGGCTCCAGGATGGACGCAGGAGAGTTTTGAATGAAAGGAGTTACCAGAAAATAGAACCTTGTGATCCATCTTTTCAGTGTTGAGGCATTTGAAGAGACATTTGTGTCTCCAGTTCAAAGTCAAACCAACATCAACAAGCCCCGCTCAGGGGGACGCACACACACCCCAGCTGAAGCAGGGGCAGGAAGCTCTTCAGGGCGTTTCAGCTGGGCTCAGAGAGAGTTGGGCTCTGTTGGGAGGCCGAGGGGGAGCTGAATTCCAGCAGCGTGTGAGCGGGGCCCTCCTGCCGTGAGGTGTTTGCAGTGTTGGCTGGAGATACAACAACAGGAAGTCGGGAGAGTTTCACGTGCCTCAGAAGTGACACTGCACAGGCCGCATCAATTGTCTGAGAAATGGCTGAATGGTGTTTTGTCAGGATGTGCGTAGTTGTGTCCTTAGGAAGTGTCTCTTCCGCAGAGCGACATCCTTGTCTGTGTGTGGAGTGGCCGTGGGGCTCCGTGCTGACCACGCTCCGTGTGCTGGCCCCTCGTTGTGGTGCCCGCTGGCCCCACGCCGTGCTGGCCCCCGGCCGTGCCGAGCCCTGGGTGATGCCGGCCCCTGCCCCGCCGTCCTGGCGGGCTGAGGCGTGAGGGCGGCACCACGGCGGGGCCGGCCCGGCCCACGCGCTGCAGGGTGGTCATCTACCTGCAGAAGGCCATGTCGGGGGACACGTGCCTGGGCAGCGCCCTGTGCCCGGCCGCCGGACACAAGCCCAAGGCCGGCGCGCTCAAGGCCGGCACCCTGGGCAACAAGTACGTGCGGCTCAACGTCGGGGGCTCCCTGTACTACACCACGGTGCAGGTGCTCACCAGGCACGACACCATGCTCAAGGCCATGTTCAGCGGCAGGATGGAGGTGCTCACCGACAAGGAAGGTAAGGGTGTGGCATTCATTGCTAGCGGTTTTGTAAAACAGCAGGAGTTTGGTGGTGGTTTTACTCCGTTAAGGATGTCGAGGATGATATGTGCCAAAAATAACTGGGAGCATTAGGCAGCCAAGTCCTGTTGGTGCTAGCAATCCTTTGGCTTTATAGAAATACCTGGTTTTGTTACTCAGAAAAACTGGGGAAGGACTGGTCCTCTTTCCTGCCCTCGCGCTGGTGAGCAGGTTGGTGTTGGTGTAAAGACTGAACAGACCGTCTGTGGGTTGTCATTTCTGTCACATCAAGCAGTGGCATCATTCAAACCACGCACGTAAGGAGGGACGTGCAGTTTTCGGCTTTGAGGCTCAGAATAGCCTGCCTTGCTTTGTTGAAAAATCTTTTTTTTTCCCTTTTCCTGAGCAGCATGTTTCAGTTGTGGCTCATGGTGCTGCCATGGCAGCATTTAGGGATCAGTCAGGCAGTGTGTCACCTCCAGCTGGACACAGGATATTTTAAATCCCTGATACGTTATAAAGGGCAGAACAGGCAATTTTGTGTAAGAGCCTCAGCCTGGATGGAAAATGAGAGTCATGTTCTGATAGCTCCAGCTGGAGAGTCCAGCAGGGGTTTAGCTTACTTTCCTAGGTTGTTTTCTCTGCCTAGATTCCAAAATAACACTTTTTTCCTGCCTTCCACGTTATGGGAAAGGGTTTGGCACCGTACTAAGCCTTGTGTGTGCATGCATCCTACACTGCTATTGTTTGGCAGCAATCAGACATCCTGTTTCCTTAGGGAATGTGACTTCAGGGATTTTGTAAAATTGCAAGAATTTGTCCATTTGCTACTGTTTCCTCTGCTTCATCCCCTCTATGCTTCCTCCTGATCTGTCTGTCCTATTCTTTGCTCCTCTTTGGGGACTAGAACAGCTTTTCCCCCACACTGAGTTTTTTGGGCTGATCTGCCTTTTAGCATCTTCAGAACATTTCTCTCTCTTTTTAACTCCAAACAGCAGCAGCAGATATGTTTGGAGAATTGCCAAATCCTCCTTATTAGGCCACAGAAATTATCCATATCTACTTGTTGCAGTCAATAGTGAACTCTCTCTTCTAGTCCTTCCCTGGCTCTCAGAGCTTTCTGTCTGCCCAGCATCACAGTGTAGCCCTGCAGTTGGGTTCCTGCAGCAGTCTCAGTGCATTGTGCTGGAAGCTGAGTGTTTTTAGCTTGGGACTGTGCTTTTGGGGTGCTGGAAAGCAGTGGGAACATCTGGGCAATATTCAAGGGGCTCCACTGTCAGGTTCTGTTCTGGAAGCAGCTTCAGTTTGCTCAAAGGCAGTAGGGACTTCCACTGGGTGAAATGGGAGAAGCGTCCTGAGCAGTGTCAGGAAACCTCGGTGTTGTTTAACCTCTCCAGGGAGCTTTTCCTTGCCTCTTGTGTTGAGGGGACTGAAATGTGTTGGCTCTTTTTCAGGCTGGATCCTTATAGACCGTTGTGGGAAGCACTTTGGAACAATTTTAAACTATCTCAGAGATGACACGATTGCACTTCCAAAACACAGGCAGGAGATCAAAGCCTTGATGGCAGAAGCCAAATACTATCTCATCCAGGGCTTAGTGGACATGTGCCAGGCAGCCCTGCAGGTAAGAACAGAAGTATCCTGTGAAGTGTTTCATGGGTGTTTTGCTTATAAAATTTACTTAAGACAACTTGAGAGATTATCTCATGGCCTTAGAAATGGCACCAAGTCTGAGATGTGCAAGGCATTTTTAAAAAATGAGTTAGTAAACAGGTGGTGAGGGATCTGGGGACACGGCCTGTCCTGCCCACACTTGGGTTGTGCTCTGTGTCCCTGAGGGCTGGCTCGTGTTGGTGACATCCTGTTCTGCCACGTGCTCAGTCCACAGTGGCTGATGCTCGTCTGTGCAGTGGTTTGAGTTGATTAAAACTACTGCAGACTCTTTCAATCCTTTTCTTCAAGAAAGGATGTAATATTAAACCCACTTAAACCAAGTATGACTGGGCCTTGTCCTGGCTATAGCTGAGGACATCCACCTGCACCCCAATATTTCAATTACTGCTGCCTTCTGGGGATGGGAAATCTGTGCTGTGATTCTGGGTTGCAGACCAAGGTAAGCTGGGTGGTTGCTGTAGCAACCCAGCTCTTTTCCTGTGCATCACAGCGTTTGGGAACATGGCTGGAGGGGCTGAAGGAGGCAGCAGCAGCAACATCAGCTTTAGCATTCCTTTCTTATTTCCTCTCTTTCTTCTTTCATTAAAACAGGACAAGAAAGACTTGTATGAACCTGTCTGCAGCATCCCTATTATCACCTCTCCGAAAGAAGAGGAGAGACTGATAGAGTCATCAATGAAAGTAACTGCTGTTTTCAACTGTGGATTTATTCTAAATGTATTTAAACACAGAACTTACCTTTTCTTCTTTTCTCTCACTCCCAACAGCCTGTTGTTAAACTGCTGTATAATAGAAGCAACAATAAATACTCCTACACCAGGTATGTCCCTTCTTTTTTCCCCTCACTTTAGTGGAAAAGTTGCTTTTTGACTGTGGGAGTGGAAGATGATGATGAATGATCTAACTTCACTTTTTTTGGTTTGTTTTGGGTTTTGACAACTATCTTGGTTTGAAAAGTAAGTAGGGCCTTACATTGCATGTCTGACAATAAAGCTTTTTTTTAAAAAAATGATGTACTCATTCTGGCAGTGTGTCTGTGCTGTGCAGCATGCAGAGCACATGGCCTTCCAGCACACATTGACTCTGGACTTCTGCTGTCATCAAGCCAGAGAACTTCAGTGAAGTGGGGTTTGATCATCTCAAGCATGGATAGTTCATGTAATGGTTTGGGACATTGTGCTGTCCTTATTAATTGTGTAAGTTGACCTCTAAAGGCTGGTGTGTTTGCTCGTGGGGTCAGAGCAGTGCATTTGTATCTGAAATGGGCTATTACCCCTCTTTTCTTGGCAGCATGCGGCAGTGAGTCACTACTTATTTGTATTCTGCAGTTGGATCAGTGCTGAAAGCTGGTGGAACAGGCAGAGATGGCTGCTTGAAAAGCCCTGTTCCTGCTTTTGTTGCTGTGTTTCAGTAACTCTGATGACAACTTGCTGAAGAACATCGAGCTGTTTGACAAGCTGTCCCTGCGGTTCAACGGCAGAGTGCTGTTCATCAAGGACGTGATCGGGGACGAGATCTGCTGCTGGTCCTTCTACGGGCAGGGCCGCAAGCTGGCCGAGGTGTGCTGCACCTCCATCGTCTACGCCACCGAGAAGAAGCAAACCAAGGTAATGGAGCTTCACCTGCCCGTGCTGCGGGTTACGAACGGTCCCGATTAGCTTCAGGAGTCTGCAGAGCTTCTCTTTCTTCAGGAGTTAACTTTGAATTTGCAGCGGTGCAGCTGAGGTTACCAGGGTCCAATGTTAAGAATTAGAGAGACTGTGTTCCCTTCTAGAGCAATCTAAAAGATAAGGTGAGGGAGGTGAGCTGGTGGGAGTAACCCTCCAGCACAAATTTTTTACTCTTTATGATGTGTGGGTTTATGGCTCACGTGTGGGTGTGTGTTGCAGTTGTTACCCTGCGTGGCTGAGGAGCAGGACACGTGCTGTGTTTTGCAGGTTGAGTTCCCTGAGGCACGGATCTATGAGGAGACCCTGAACGTCCTGCTGTACGAGACACCCCGAGTCCCGGACAACTCCCTGCTGGAGGCCACGAGCCGCAGCCGCAGCCAGGCCTCGCACAGCGAGGATGAGGAGGGGCTGGAGCTGCGCGAGCGCGTGCGCCGCATCCACGTCAAGAGGTACAGCACCTACGACGACCGCCAGCTCGGCCACTAGCTGGGCTGGGCCTGCAGCAGCTGCAGCTCCCCTCCTGTCCCTGGGCACGAGGGGGATCCCTGGACAGCCGTCTTCAGGGGGCGCCTCGGCCCCTGCAAAGGCAGCGGGGATTTGTGTGCGCAGAGCGGCACTGGAGGCCGAGGCCTTGCAGAACTGAGGTGTGAGTTGTGCGCCTTGTGCCGTACCTGCAGGCTGGCCCCTCCTCCTGCTGGGAGGGGGATGTGGAACGCTGGTTCTCGGTTTGTGGTTGCTCTTTCCTAGCTAACGATTTGCCAGTTTCCCCCTTGCCGTGAGCAGCACTGCTCTTTCTGAGTGAGGTTGGGTGGTTTGAAAAGCTCTTTCCAGACAGCTCCCCTTCCAGGGCCTTGTACAATGGAACTTGCAGTTATTAAATCAAGATACTGAAGAGAGAACTTGAATGTGGCTGCCCTTGGCAGACCCTACACGGGATGGTCCCCAGGAGAAACGTTTGGCTGGCCAGTCAGCTGCACCTGTGCTCTCCCACCCCTGTCCCCAGAACACCTGCAAAGGTTTGTGTTCCAGGATAGTGTCTTTAAAACTCATTGATTCCTAGACAAGCTCTTCCAAAATGGTGAGAATCAAGTCATCAGCCTCTCCATGTGAAAAGTGGAACTCTCTGAAGATGTAAATGTGTAGGTAATGACTTGTCCTGGGAGAGGGGGAAATGGGTATGGTGAGGGAAGAAACCTGAAGTAAGCAAACCTGAGCAGATTGTGGCACTGTTGCCCTGGTTGAAGCTTGTCACTGTGAAATCCTGTTTATATAAACAAGGGCAATCTGGGGAATTGGTTTTACGTTCCTCCTGTGGCCTAAAAGTCCTATTTGATGTTAAATTTCTCAAGCAGCGGGGAAGAAATTGCAGTGGCTGGAGAAGTACAGGCTGAACAGTGTTTTCTAAGGCTAGAACATGTGAGTTCAAGTTCTGTGTCCTGAATCCCTTCTAGAGGGTAGAAGTTGAAGAAGGAAAACAGCTGTGAAAATATTGTTCTAGCATGGAACTGTGAGAGGCTTTGGGCATAGCAGAAAGTTGGCTTATACTGGATTTTAAACTGAAATAATCACTTTTATTCTGAGTGCTTGGCTGGGTGCTGATTTACAGGGCACTTCAGGAGGTGGGGGTCAAGTCTGCTCTGAAAATTTGGAAATTTCTGGAAATTTTCTGGAAGCAGTTTCAAGTTCAGTATGAAAAGCCATTGTTGTACTTTTAAACATTTGCTTGTATGTTTGAGCTGTAGGTAGCAGTTTTGCCACTGTCATGGTAATTCCTGCTGGCTGCCCACTGGAGCCAGGGATACTTTGGATATATTCCACTGCTGCCTTTGTGTTCCCATATCATTCCTGGTCACGAAGCTCCAGATTCCACAATGGTCAGTCCTGCACTGCTTTGACCAGTGCCAAATCCACCTGTAAGATTTAAAGAAAATTACTGCAAAACCCTGACAACAAAATGATCCTGAATTATTGCAGGGAGTTCCGAAGGAGAATTGAGATCTAGATGGTTTGGGAGTAATGGAAGCAGGGGAGGGAGCAAAAAATTATTTGCACTCATTTAGGTTTTTGAAAATTAAAACATTGTGGGTTAGTAAAAAAACACTAACAGACTTTTAGGATTTTCTTGCCTCTACACATGGCAGGATTCACTTCATTCTCCTCACATTCAGGAAGCAGCATTGCACAGGGATGCACCTGCCTTCTTGTGAAAGGCCTCTTGAAATTTCTAATATTCCTAGCAATCTCTTTTATACTTCCTTCTGTAAGTTTTTGTTTTCCAGCTGGTTATTCTGTTGTGCCAGGGAAAATACAGCTGTTGAGATTTAGTTTCCACAAAGATTTTTGTGATATTTCTCTCTAATTCTGCTAGAGTGTGATGTGGATTTTAAAAGTTTTTTCCCTCCACTGATGCTATTTAATTAGAAGCCACCAGCAGAGGCTGCAGTGATGGGGTCTTTGTGCTGCATTTAATAGCTTCAAGTTATTATCTTGTGCTTTTTCTGTCTTGTAACAAAGGCTGATGCCATTTAAAAAAACACGTGGCACTTCTGTTTCTTGGCAATTATTTACATTATTTTTTCTTGTTACTATCATAGTGAATGTTAACAGAATAAGTAAGTGATGCTGATAGCCTTGCAAAACTGTGTTTAAATGAAGTTATAAGCAGAAACATGTCATATTTGCTTTTATTTTTTCTGGGGAGGACAGGTGTGGGAAGGAGTGTGTGAAAGAGAATGTCAGATCCCTGTGCTGCTCCAGAGGCTTTCTGTACTCACAGATTCATTAACAAATTGGACCCAACTTGTGAATTGTTACACTGTAAGAAGCAGAGGAAAGCCCATGTTTTGGTTTAGTTTTCCTTTCCCTATTTCCCACAGCCAACAAGTAGTATTAATTTCTGATCTGAATTTAGATTAATTAACCTGGGAAGCAAACAGTTTTGAGAACCATCTGGGTTGTGAGAATCTTTTACCAAGTGCGAAAGATCTTCTGGGTGTTTGTGGAGTGTGGAATATCGATAAGAACTGTCAGCAGTTGTGCTCAGGTTTGAAATACGTGCAGATACCCTTTCCGTTTCACTGTGGGCTCTCCTGAGTCCTGCTTGTCTGGAGCTGCTCCAGCACGGGGTGTCACTGACTCTGCCTTGCCCCGAATCATGCCCTGCTCCAGTCTCTGTCCCACCAGGTTCTGCTCATTTCGAGTACTGGAGCCGAGGTGTAACACGTGCTTTGTGTTCTCACCTTAATCAGTCTTTATGTGATTGAAGGCTATTAATTATTGTGGCAGGAATGTTCTAGACATTCCAGAACATGAGTTTACTGCCAGGGTAGTGCAGAAGCAGCAGCAGGGAGCAGGGTGACGCCGTCTAAAGGCAGCATTGGTGGGTTTGCAGTGAGCTCTCCAAGGATCTCTGCTCAAGTTAAGCTCAAATTAAGCACAGATTAAGACAATACAGGTTTCTAATTGTATGTGTTTGTCTGCAAGTTGAGACTTGTACTGGCTTCCACCCAGACCATTACAAGTGGGTGCATTAACAGGAATTTGGAGCAGCCTTTGGGAGAAAAAAGGGCCTTTTTGCCCCACTTGTAGGGTGTGAATTGTAACTACATCAGCTGTCATTCTTACAGGGCTCGCTGTCTCTTCACTCCTAAATTGAGTGCAAGCCCTGTGCATGCAGGCAGTGCCCTGAATGAGGGAGTGAGTGTGTGCCAGCCGTGCCCAGCCCTGCGCCCCAGGGCTCCGGGGTGTTTCCCAAACAGAGTGCCCCTGCCCTGCCAGCGCCCCGGGCCCTGCAGGGAGGGAGGGAGCCCTGGCTGGGGTAGTGGGGCAGCAGGGGCAGAGCGGAGAGCTCTGCAGGGCTCAGCTCCGGCTGCTGCTCAGTGCCCAGACAGAGGCACTGCTTCACCTTCACCCTGACATTCTGGTTTTTGGGCAGGAGACGTTTATCCTGCTGCAATGTTCCACTCAGTGACTTTGGTCTTTTGCACTTGTTGGTTAAAACAGAAAATAAGTGATGGACAGGGAGGGTGTCGGGGGGACCATGCTGTCACCAAGGGCTGCGTTTGAATGGGCATTGCTTACTGTGGGCTTGGTTTGATTTTGTTCTTCTCGAGGTTTTTCATTTTCGGACAGAATTCTCTCCAGGCAATACTGGGGATAGACCTGAACTGGATGGGTCTGCCTGGCAGCCCCTGCCTACACAATGAGGTTGTGTTCTGTGACAATCCTTGGCATTCACCTCGCAGCCACCTTCCCCGTGCTGTGGCACAGAGTCCTGTTCCAGCCCTGCCCGCCCAGGGGACAGGCTCTGTTTTCTGCACGTGTGTCACTTCTCCTCCTCCCATGGAACGAGTAACACCCTCCCCTACCTCACAGGGTGGCTGACACTTAATTTGTTTATTGAGAGTAAAGGATTCTTTTGGATTTCTATGATATTTTATATCCAGAGGATCACAAATATGATTGCTGATCTTTTTTAAATTGACATTCTGTGATCAAGTTATTTTCTTAGAGATTCAGTCTTTGTTTTATTTTCATGTCTAACTTTTAAGGGTCAGTTTTACAGAAAAAGTACCTAGCTAATGCAGTAATTAATCAATTATCTGTTGATTAAAGTGTTTCACCAGTGCATTAAAATGAAACAGAACACTAATTTTTAATAAAGTGTTATATTTTGTCTTCTGTGATTTTTCTCCAACATCATTATTTTTTATTGGTACTGTGGGTCGCTGGAACTTTAGTTCCGTGTTGCCGATGCGATCCCCACCGGGGATTTGGGGTTGGTGCTCCCAGACCGGGGCCGGCAGCGGAGCGGGGATCCGTGTCCCGCCTGCCCCGTGTCCCTCTGTCCCCCTCCCCGTCCCCCCTTGTCCCTGCTGTCTCCTCCTGTCCCTCTGTCCCCTCTGTCCCCCCTGTCTCCTCCTGTCCCCCCGTCCCGCCCGGCTCCGCTCTCTCCGCTCTCTCCCCGCTCACAGCGCCCCCCCGCGGCCGGGCTGCGCCCCCGCCCCGCCCGCTGACGTCACGCCGCGGTGAAGATGGCGGCGGGCCCGGGTCGGGAGCTGTGAGCGCCCCGGGCCCGCCAACATGAGCTGCTCGGCGGACGCCGTGAAGGACAAGCTGCTGTGGAACGTGAAGAAGGAGGTGAGGGCGGCGGCGGGGGAGGCCCCGGGCTGTGCGGCCGGCAGAGCCCCGCGCTCCGGGGTCCGGCCCCGGGGGGCCGCGGGTCGCATCGCGCGCCGCGTGGGGAACGCCCTGCGGCCCGGGCGGGGGCCGGGGCCGGTCCCGGTGCCGCTCCAGGTCCCGGTGCCGGTGCCTCGGCGGGGAGCGGGCTCGGCCGTGCGCGCCCGCCCGGGGGGCGCCGAGGACGCGGCTGTGCCCCGGCGGGGCTGGCGGGGTGCGGGCGGTGCGGCTCCGGGGAACCTCGGCGCTCTTTCCCCCGGGCGCACCTGGAGCCGGGATGCCGCCCGCGGGACTTGTGGGCGGCAGGAGGCTGGCCGGGCTTGTGTTTCCCGCAGCACTCGTTTTCTATGACTTTTTCCTTAACTGGGAGCTTTACCGGAGAAGGGAGGGAAATCGGAGGTAAGAAAGGTAATCTGAGGTGCCCGTGGATGAGCCGAGCTGACTCCCAGGTGCCAGAGCACCTGTGCCCTGGGAAGGGTTAATTTGGGTGGTTGTTCTGTACACACCTGTGTGGCATTGCCGGGCTGGGGCAGCCAGAGCCGTGTGTACATGAGGAGCCCAGCCCCGCACCTGAGCGGAGGTGTTCGGTCACACTCGCGGCCGGGGCGGTGCTCGGCCGTGCTCCGTGCCCGGCACCGCTCCGTACCTGGCGGGCGGTGCTCCCTGCCCGGGGCTCGGCAGGACGGACGGATGGCATGGCGCTGGAGCGGCTCCTGCCGCAGGGCAGGGCTCCGGCCGGGGCGGGAGGAGGTGCCGGTGGTGCCCAAGGGCCGTGGGCGTCTCTGGAGCGCGTTCCTGCTGGGGCTCCCTGCGGCCGCCTCTCCCCTTGCGCCCATACCGGATTTTGTGGGTTTGTGGCACTGGCCGTGGTGAGCCGCGTGTAGCTGCCGGTTATCACACGGCAGTGAAGCGGAGGTGTAATGCTTATCCCTCACAGCAGTAACGAGTTTTTCTAACAGGTACCTGCCCTCCTACTCCTTCCTCTCCTCAGTTCACTGCTGGGGAAGCAGCAGGAGCCGTCCAAGTTCAGATGTAAAGTTGTTGCTGTGGCCAAGGTTCCTGAGCCCGGCTGCCATGTCCTGGTACTCATTAATGCTGGACTCAGAACACATCAGGTGTTGCAGGGAGTATGGAAAGGGCAGAGCAGGGACAGACACAAGGACTGTGTCCCAGGATGACCCAGCCAGCAGCTGGCTCTGGGCAGGTGGTACCTGCTGAATGCTGCCACGAACATGCCACTTGGATTAGAAATTTCTGCTTGAACCAGAACCTCTGAGCTGAGGCAGTGCAAGGTTTTATTTAGAAGTGGGTGCGCTTGCTCTCCTGAGTGATGCTTAAATATATAAATAAATCTGATAAATGTTTTCCGAGTGTGAACATTGCAATCTTGTGCTAATGCATGAGATGGAAAGTGAAATGGATTTTCATAACCCAAGCCAGCTCAAGCTGAGGAGAAGTAGTGGTGTGTAATTAAAAAATCTGAGGCTAATTTGTTTTTAAAGTCTCTAAAATGTTTTTAATTGGACTCTGGTTTTTAAATTGCTTGAATAATGCTTGAAAGTGTTATTTGTACCTTCTGTGTCATCTGCATTTTTGTTTTGTCTCTGGTTTGTTTTTTGCTTCTCCCAAGTCCTCACCAAGGCTCTTCTAGAGAACTTAGAGTGGCTTGGCTTTTTAGGGTTGGCCGGAGCTTTCCAGTCTAAAATAGCCATGAGAGCCTGTGTTGATTAAAAGCAGGTTGAGGTAACACCCCTCACCTGTGCCATCACAGACCTGTGGCCCCTGTCTGTGCTCACAGTCAGAAAATGGCTCAGGTCGCAGTTGGAGACCCTGAGATGGAGATTTGATTTGTCTTCAATAATCAATTGACAAAGAGGCAGGAATTGAACAGGAGCCACGGGTAACTGCCCACCAGATAATGCTGCCCTTAAGGACTGTATGTAACTTTCTCCAATAGAATTTTCAACCTCATTTTTTTATCATGTGTGACTTCATACAGCCACTTCTGCCTGCTTGCTGGGAAAACCTGACTCCATGTCCATGTCTGTTCTCAGAGCCCTGGTCCCCGTCCCTTGTCCTTTAAACCCAGACTCTCATTTCCTGCCGAGTGATTTTCCCATAACCTCAATAGCCAAAGGAGTTCATAGGCAGTGGATTCTTTCTGTGGGCTGTTCCACCAAGCCTGGTAAAATTCTTTGCAAAGTATAGAACAGTTATCTCCAAAGTAATTTGGTCCAAAGTGTTTAGTTTATTTTGCCTCAGTCTCTCAGTTAAAACTTCTGCATTTTTCCTTTGGGAAATTTGAGGCTGTTTGCTTTTCCTCAGATGGACTTTCCCATTGGTAGGGAATGTATTTTGTTGGCTCTCACAGAAAGGAAGACATGTAATGTGTTTCGAAAATGTAACTGCTGGGATTCATGCTGAGACCGCTTGGAAGTTCACGTTTCAAGCATTTATCTCTCTCTGCAGGAAAATCTGTTGTGACAAGCAGACTCATAAAATAGGCTTTTTTCTCTGGCCATTTCCTTTTGCCTCCTGAAATGGAGGGTTTTGCCATTTCTGGATTTAAACAGTACTTTCTAGCTGTGAAACAAACAGGATAACAATAACCTTAGCAGTTCTACCCTGAACGATTTCAGAGCACTTCAGAAGCTCAATTGCTCAACTTGCAGCTGAAATGTAAGGGCTTCTGAGCAGAAGTGCAATAGTTATTGAACAGCTTTTATTACACTGCCAGTCTTTCATCAGGAGTGAGGAGTCAGTGCAGTAGGAGCTGTCGATAAAGGAGGTGAGCAGAAGCTGCCCAAGCTGAAGAAGATATGGATGGTGGACATTAGGTTTTTTCCTTTAAGGAAAAAATGCTGTAGGCTTTAACTGTGTTCCTGGTTATTGTGGTATGTTATGAGCATTCTTCTTTGCCATTTTTAAAGTTTCCTTAAATAAAATTTTAAAAAATTAAACGTAGAGGCATTTCTCTTGTGTATTTTTTGAGTGAAACTTAATAAATAATCCATGTATTATAGTATGGGTTCAGTGTTTGACTGCTTCTGAAAGTTTTAGCCCTTGTAGGATGTGGGATAAAGTCAGAGCAGTGATCCATTAGAAGATGCTGCAAATGCCAAGCAACTTCTCTCTGGGGAGTTTGCTTTGCTTTACCTGTACAACGCTGCCACCAGGACCTTCTGTACTCCTCAGCACTGAGATCTTTACCTGGCTGGGCAGAGCTTTGCTGTCCCTGCTCTCAGGGGGGGCAGATGTGTGTCCCCAGAGCCTGGCACCTGTTCCAGGGCGAGCAGGTGTCCCCAGGGCTGCAGCTGGTTCAGGAACAGTGGCACCGAGTGGCACTGAGCGGCACGAGTGCCTCGCTGTGCCACCAGGCAGGTCCAGAGGAGAGCCTGGTGAGGGCGAGTGGCTCCTGTGTTCTGCAGGGGAGGCACAGAGCGCGGATGGTGTTGGACCTGGGCCGGTGTCACCGCCGGCCCCAGCGCTCCCTCGCCCTGCACAGGCTCCTCTCCAGGCCCTGGAGCAGCCCTGCGTCCCTTGCACATCCCTTCCCTCTGGGGGCAGGTGGGGACGCTTCTGGTAAAGAGATTCATTTGCAGTTTGGTCAGGTCTGCTGGTAGCTGCCAGTGGGTGTGTGTGGGGGCTTGTGCTCAAAAAGCTCCATTGTCAAGTGCCTCCTGAGAACAGGGACAAAGCAGCAGAATTCCCTATGAAGAGCTGTGCAATATTGCAAGGGAATTAAGGAAACAAGCAAAAAGAAAAGCTTGTGTTCCATTTGATCAGAAACACTTGCTTTAGCTCCTTGCCTGGAGCATCCATGAATTACGTGGCAGTGAGGGATGACGTGGGATTGAAGAACATTGCATTCCTGCTTTTGAATCTTCTCATATCCTGTCTATGCCTTAAAAATGTTTTCTAATAACATTCAGTCACTCTCCAGAAAATGCAGGGAGCTTGCTTGGCATCTGGTGGCAGTGGGGAACACACAGAGAGCCTGCTCTGTGTCCTTAGCTCTGGAGGCTGGGTATAAAGTCTCCTCAGGGACACTGGATGGTGCTGCTCTAGAAAAGTAGCATTGATTATTAAATCTGAAACACTTTTCTTTCTCAGTTTTTGTACACTTAAAATTTTAGCTGATGGGGATCTCAATAACATACTGAGCTGATTGGGGTGTGCCTGGGAAATGTGTGTAGCAATGAATTGGCTGCTGAGCACTTGAGCTTTTGCTCGTTGAAACTACTCTTCTTCGTCCCCGTTGTTAGGATGTGAATTGCAGTTAATGTTCTCTGGGATGCTGAGGCTGATTTCATGGTGTGCAGTGCTGAAGTCCTGTCTGTGCCCTTGAGTTGTGTGTGCTCAGGCTGCTGTGACTGTGCTGCACCAGGGCAGGGTCTCTCTGCCTTCAGCCCAGGGGCGCTCAGTTGCTTTTTGCCAGTAGTACACCAGCCCTTTCCTTGGGTGAATGAAACTGTGCCGAAGGGATTGCTGAGCACACAGCATAATCCGGATGTGAGACCCATTCACGAGGCCTCCTCACACCTCTGCTTCTCCCTTGATACCCTCCTACTCCTCCACCTCCCGCTGCCTCACTGTGAGGTCCTCAGTTCTAACAGCCGTGTCAGAAAAGCCACAGGAAAGAAACAAATTGCCTGGCTCAAAGTTTATATTGTCAGGCCTCAGGTGTGAGCAGCGAGCCAGGTTTTATAGAGTGCAAATGACTTGTTTTGAAATCCTCAGTTATAAAACACGTTCTACTTTCAAAGCCTTTTACACGTTTCCTTTTTCCCCTCCAGTGTTTTCTCGGCGACTCAGAGGGCTCCTGTTTGATAAGGAGCACAGATTCTGGAGGATCCATTTGACCCAGAACTTGGAGCGAGGCAAATGCCATGTGTTGAGAGGCTCGTGCAGCAAGTGCCAGGGCTGCAGCCTGCTGCCAGCCGGGCCGGGGGTGTGCGAGTGGGCACAGAGGCCCCAGGAGGAGTTCTGGGGGAGGGGGTGTTTAATTACAGCATCCAGAATTGGTCTCACAGATGGTCTTGCTGCAGGAGGAAGCCCTTCAAAGCAGAGAAGGCGCCTCCACAGGCAGCTGCAGAGCCCAGCTGTCAATGGAGCACTGCAGCTCTCCTGGTCCAGCACCAAGGGGAAAAGCCCAAAACCCTGGGACCCGTCAGTGCCATGAAGTGGTACCCAGTCAGCTCTAAATGCTGGAAGAAGAGAGTGTTTGGTTGAGTCTTCTGCCATGGTAGCACTTACTTTCATGTATTAAAAGTGAATTGGCATATGTTTAGTCAGGGTGTCATAACCCTGTAATTGTAGCTCACAAATGAGAGAAATCAAAAATTATGGTTAATTTGTACACAGAAGAGAGCGAGCTCTCCACGGCCAGGAGGAAATGAGTGTCTGATAAATGAGTTGGTGATGAGCTGGAAACCAATGAGGTTTCATGTGGTGTCAGGCTGAGGAAGCCACTGGGGAGAAATCACTGGCAGATGAATGGAGGGTGACTACAGCCTCTTGCCAAGAGCCTCATTGTAAGAATTGTCTGTTTCTTCTTTAATTTTTGAAAGTCAGTAATTTGCAATTATTTCCCTCTGGAGCTTGATACATCTTTAACCCTGAAACTGGAAAGGAACTTTGTTTTAAATCATTAAAAAGTGTGATAAGTGTAATTTTATTTGCTACAATTGCTGAATCGTGTCTTGAAGTGATAACTGAAGGCGCTGCCTTCTCTGTAGGTACTGTAATAATTTTGTGTACTGTCTGGTGCAGCAGAGCTTCGAAGGCATCATTTGTAATTGCTGTGGCATGCTCCCTGTTTCCCAGGTAGGGAGGAGGCCCTAAAACTCTCTGGGAATGTGTGCCCATGTTGCTCAGTGATGCTTTGTGCTTGAAAAAGAGCAGAATGGCACAAGTGGAAATGGGACATAGCTACACAATCTGGTTTCATGAGCAGAAGAGAGTGTGAAGGCCGAGGATGAATCATATAAAAAGTCTTTCACAGCTCTTCAAAAGTTGTGCTGGAGAAGTTCTCTGGAGGGTTCTGTGGGCACACTGAAATCTGCCTTCGATGGGGGCACACCCCAAACAGCCTGTCCTTGTTCTGCCAGAGGTTTCCTCATGCTGTTAGAGGCCCCTGAGGTTTGTTTGTGCTTCCTTCCTTAGATCCATTCCTCCCTGCAAAACGTGATGTGAGGGAGTTGTTTGTCTGTTGGTGAGGGGGAACGGGCAAGCAGTGGTTGAAACTGAAACTCCCAAGTGCTGTGCTGATTTTGTTGGGATCGTGCAATCATTTCTCTCTATTCATTTTAGGTAAAGCAGATCATGGAAGAAGCTGTCACCCGGAAATTTGTACATGAAGACAGCAGTCACATCATCGCCTTATGTGGTAAATGTCACACAAAGAGCTAATGCTACCTAACCTTGCTTTTCCTCTAGACATTTATTTTCTCTGCTGTCAGAGGTAAATGCAGGGATTTAGATACTAGAAATCATGGTGTTCAGGCCCATTTCACCTCTGTATTTGCTATATGTGTGTTTACATTACAAATTGTAAAATAACTCTTGCTAAAATGTCATTATCCAAGTACCCAGCCAAGATGACAGGTGGGTTTGCTGGAGGCTGGCTGTGTGTTCCAGGGAGCTCCCAGTGTGATCTGCCTGCTCTCTGTTCCTGGAATCCTGTCCTGGAAGCTGTGCTGCATTGTTGGTGTTACAGGTGATGGGGTGGCAGCTGTTCCTGTTAGACTCTGCTTGGCCAAAATTAGGAATACTTTGAAGTCTTCATACTTCTCTCGTCCTCCTACTGTGATTCCAGTTGGTTTTGTGTTCTAAATTCTTCATGGTCTGAATGACTAACGACTCTGCACTGAGCTGCCTCATTATTGCCCAGCAATCCTACCTGTCCTGAAGCAGGACTCCAGCCTGCTGCCGCTTTGAACAGAGCCAAACCAGAAGAAGGTGAAGCTGAATGTTCTGTTTTTACTTTGGCTGATTGAATGGAGAAATCCCTTCCAGCAGATTTGGCTAACAGCTCCTGGCTGGTGCTCTCCTGTGTGTACATTTCTCTTCCTTCCCCCACTCCAGTTTCGTGTGACTCTTCAAGAGGTTTTTCCCTTCTATTTAAAATTAGATTGGTTCAGTACATGAGTCATTTTTGGTGAATCTTCGTTATAAATATAGAATTCTTGTGAATCATTTTACTCTCCTGCTAGGCTGAGTTTAGCAAGAGCCTCTTAAATACCTGATGGCTGATTTCAGGGTCCCTCTGCATCAGTAGCTGAACAGGTCGTAGCTGCCCTAGGTCCTAGACGGCTGAAGGTGCCAATTAAATGTCATGTGCCCCTTGTCCTGGGAGATGCTCCAGCTCTGTGCCACCCTTGCTGGCCTGGAGGAATGGTGCCTCTGAGCAGGTCAGCTGTGCTCATCCATCCAGCAGGAGGGATTTGCAGCCACGAGGACTCTGCTCCAGCCTGTGCTGCCTGCCTGGGTGCTGTGGGAGGAGGAGAGCACTGCCGATGTTTGCATCCTTGTGGAGGAGCAGTGAGTGCAGGAGATTCTGTATTTGTTCCCAACCTGGTGCATAACCAACCTAGGTTACATCCCAGGGCTCTGCCATCCCCTCTGCTTTCCAGGAGATCTGGCTGTGGTTCAGAGCCACAGCAGCCCCATTGGCCTGTGGCTGATATGTCCACTGTGGGACAAAGTTTTGAATTCCTTTGGGCTAGGTTTGCTGTGGAGCCAGCCCCAGGGCACAGTGCAGTGCTGAGGGTGTTTGGAGCAGCTTCTGCTGGGAGCTGCTGTGGCCGATTGCAGCCGGGCTCTGGAGACGTTTCCTTGGGAACAGCAGCTGCACTGACGCGGGGCTGGTGGAGCCGCAGCTGCTCCTGCCCGGCCTGCCCTGAGCTCCTCTCTCTGTGCCAGGGCAGCTCCTGCTGCCCAGCCTGCCCTCAGCTCCTCTCTCTGCCCCCTGCTCCTCCTGCCCTGCAGCTGCACCAGCCCTTGCCCCCTTCTGCGGGGAAGGGGAAGGGGAAGGCAAAGCAAACATCTCTGTTTCTGCACTCACCTCAAGTGTATTTACAGGGTTTCCAGTGCAGCACATTACGCCTACAGTGTTTGTCCAAAAGCTGCCTGCAGTTTGCTGAGCCTTTTCTGTGTGGCTGCCCACCTTTAGTCTGACAGTAACACGCTGCTTGAAGCAATTAAAATACTTGTTCAAGTCAGCTTCATACTGCAAACAGGGTTTATTCATGGATGCCTCAGACATGGTAACCCGGATGATCTCTACATTTCCAATATCTACTTTGAAATGAGTCTTAGTCATTTGCTCTCTTAGAATAATACTTTGAGTATATTAAATTAAATAATCCTGAATTCCCCATGCTATAAACTAATCACCATAGAATTCAGGTGGGTTATGGAGAGTTAGTGTGTGTCACAATCAAAATATATGTTATTTAAATAAATCCAGCATGCCACCTTGGCAGAGGGAATATACTTACTATGGTTTTGGGAAAGGTTAGTAGTAAATGTGAGTAAAAATAGTAACTTGGGCACTATTAAATGTGCAGAATTTGGCTTTTCAATGAGATTTCAGTTCAAATTAAGGAAGAGATGAACTGCATGAAAAGCTTTTTTTGGCCTGAATAATAAACCTGCTACCAGTAATTAAACCCATTAATTAAAATGTGCAGAATCCCTTTGTGGCTGAACTGAAAAGGCCAGTTCTGATTTGAGCTGCAGAATGGTATTTAATGTTGTGCTTGGGGCTTCTTGTAAGCCTTGCTTGGGGATGGCATTGCACGTGTCCCTTGGGGTGTGAGGGAGAGGAGGGAGCTGGGGGATTCCACTGCTGTTCCTGGGGGATGCACCTGAGCTGTGCAGCTGTGCGTGGGTTTGTGGCAGGTCCTTTCCTCTTCCTGAATCTGAACTCAAATCCTGGAAGACATTGAGGCTCTTCTATCAAAGAAAACAAAAAAATCCCCATCTTCTTTTTGTTTTCTTGATGCTTTGTAGCTTTTTTGGTATACTTTGGATACTTGGCATGTGCTGTTTCTTCCCATCTTCAGTTACTAATTGATTACAGTCCTTCACTTCAAAGACAATCGGAGGTATTTGGTTTTCCTTTCCTTCCGTGACATTGAATAATCTTTGCCTTCTAAATATGTTCTAAAACTGTGTCTAGACCAGACCAGAAATGCTTTTCCCCTTTTGAACCCAAGGAGAAAATTTGCCGTTTCTGGGTGTTACTTTACTGCTCCATCCTGATAGATTTGTTGAGGATCTTTGCTGCAGAGCCTGCAATTCCAGGTGCAGAGAAGAGGAGCAGAGAGCCTCTCCTAGAGGAGCTGAGGAAGCTGGGCTGGCTCAGCCCTAGGGGATGAGCCAGTCCCGTTGATTTAGCTGCATTAACCTCAATTTTTTCTTTTTCCATCCCCATTATGTTTATTGCTTTTCTTCTCTTATTAACTGATGAAAATGACTGGGGTTTTTTTCCTAGGTAATGGTGTGTTTAAATAACACAGGTCTTAAAAAAAAGAAGAACAAAACCACATCACGATCTGTCCAGTCATGCACTGGGAAAGGTGACAGGGCTTGACTGCAGAGCTGGATCTGGATATTAACTGGAGGTGTTTGTATGGGGTCTGTGACTGTGTTTAGTCATATGTGCAGCCCTTCAAACAAAAGAAGGATGTGGTGCCTGCCTGGGGGAGCTTGGGAGATAATGAATTCCCATTAGTAAGCAGTCCTTGGTGCTTTCTCTGTGTGAATAATACATCAGAGAGGTGGCCTGAGGCCTTTGAGCAGACATCTGCCACCGAGAGAGAAGGGACACTTGCCTGAGCACAGCCAAGTGCTGGCTTGCCCTGCTGCCAGTCCAGTCTTGTCTGAAAGCTGAGCAGCCTGTGAGCCTTTGGTGGTTCTGGACGTGGTGGCTGAGGAGGTCTGTGCACAAACAGACCCATGCACAAACAGACCCATGCACAAACAGGTCCATGCAGTGGATGCAGTAGCTGTGGTGGCTGAGGAGGTCCATGCACAAACAGACCCATGCAGTAGCCATGCAGTGCTGTGAGTGCCCTTGGCCAGCTCTGCAGGGTCCGTCCTTCTGTGTGGTGAGCTCAGGTGTAGAAGCAGGATGTGCCAGGTGGTGGGGCAGTGCTATGGTGCTACCTCTTCTCATACAGTCTCTCCTGGGTGCTCCTGTAAGTTGTACAGCAGCTCTTTCAGCTTCCTGTGTTTCCTTCACTCAGAGACTCAAACGCAGCCTTGACTTGTGCCAGGCTGTGCCAGGCTGTGGCCTGACTCCGTGGCTGCTTCTGTGAAGCACTCCTGAGCTGGCATGTGTGTCTTATGCTGGTGCTTCTGCTCTCCTGCAGTGTCTGTGTACATCAGGACTGCGTGAGCATTTATTGTTCTCAGAAACAGAGCAAGGAGAGCTATCACCCACAAGTGCTCCTGGGATGTCTGTGCTTCAGGCTGTAATTCACACTCCAGGTCTGATGTGTGGGCCCCAATCCATCCTTGCAGCTTCCTTCCACAGAGCCCTGGGGCATCTACACTTGATAATCATCGCTGTAAGATGCTTCCTTCTTCAAAAATAAGTAGAGGGAATTGTTGTTTGAAATAGGTCTGTGTCACTGAGTATCTGTTCACAGCAGAAGGACTGGTGTATTCTGAGAATCAGAGTGGCTCTTGGGTCCTCTTCACAGTTCAGAGCAATCCAGTGTATGACAGGATTGTCGTTAATGAATGTGCAGAACACTAAGATTGGACTTTGTGTGGAACAGTTCAGCAGTTACTTCCAGCAGATGAGCACTCCATTCACTCTGCAGGGGGAGGCAGCAGCAGAGCCCTTGTGTGGCTGCATTTTCTGGAGTAGTTGAGATCTGATAAGGTGTGAAATTTTAGGGCCTTGCGCGTCTGTAGGAGCACAAAGAGCTTCAGCTGAGGTCATGGGTCAGTCCCCATCCACGCTGGCAGTGGAAAAGCAGGAGCCCTTGGAACATGAATGTGGCTGGTGCCTCCTGGAGAGCAGGTACCCAGGGTCACCTGGGATGGTTGGAGTCTGGGCTGCTTTACAGTCCCACTGTAAAGACCCAGGGTTAATTCCTTCCTCAGGGTGACTTGTTATCCCATTTTGCACAAAGTTAATTGTGTTTGAAAGATAACACGATTTTGTTCCCATCATTTTCAGCTGGAGTGACAGCATTCCAATTCTTCTGAAAACCAGCCCCATTAGGAAGAGATGCCTTATGCTTTGGGATTTTTAGCTGATTGCCTTGAGGCTTCTAAATAGCACCATATTCAGATTTGACAGAAAACAAAGAATTCAGTTTTCTCTCTTTTTTCCTTAGCTCACAGAAATGCAACTTCTGTAGAAACAGATGTAAATAACCACTGCCCAACCTGACAGTTTATAATCTTAATTCTTTTGGCTTTCTACCCTTGACATTGATATTTTAAAAAAATGAAGATTATCTGCTGTGGAAATGCAGATCACTCACAAACAAAACACAAGTCTCCCTGTATTACCGCTCCTATTTGGGAAACAAACATTTTCAATGATGAATAATGCTTAAAAAATAGTTTACAGAGATTCTACCTCACTTGATAAACACATTAGCCCAGAGAGTGTACCAGAGATGATCATAATTGGGGGGAAGCAAATATTTTTTCATGCACATTTATAAGGTTTTTGATTGTGCTCCAAAGATGATGCTTGAATTAATGAGTGGTGTGCTGTGGTGGGGAGGAAAAAAAACAGAGTGAATATTAGCTCTGATGTGAAATGAAACCGTTTTTGAACTGGATGTGTTTTTAGCTTGAGAAGTGAAATAAAATCTCTTGTGCTTTTTAGAGAACTCTGCTAAACATTTTGCTTTGATCCTGGGTCATCAAATTGGATGATTTTCAATATTTAGAGAAACTTCGGTACTTTCGATTTGCCCTTAACAGTGTTTAATGAAAACACTTCTGTTTTCTGGAGGTTGCTGAGATCCTTGAAGCTTAATGATCACGGTTTTAAAGAGGAGCAGTCACCAAATTCCAGCCCCAAAGTTTCCCAGCCACTTTAGAACTGGAAATTGTCCATTTAGATACTTTTTAAATTATTATTTTCTAGGGAGTTACTGAACATGGGATGTTCTGTGGCACAGCCCACAGAAGCAGGTTGAGTGCAGGGGCACAGGAGCTGGTTTGGATGTTCCTGTGCTGCCCTTTGCACTCGGGGACCAGCATCTCCCAATGACACAGCAGGCTGAACTGGGCAGGAGAACTGCCTTCAAACTGGGCAGATCTGTGACTAGGATAAAGCAATAGCAGCTGGAGATCATGAGCAGCTGATGGCTTCTTTATCATCCTACTCCTTTCACTTGTTTTTAATTTCTTCAGCCTCATGAATTCAATTCCCCGTGCACAGTTTCCATGAAAACAAGGTATTTAGCTGGAGTATTTCTTCCTGTCTAAGGAAAATCTCATCTGCTAAGTACACCCCATAAATAATCCTTCCACAGGCTTTCTTTTCTCTGCTCACCACCTTTCCAGCCCCAGAACTTTCATTTCACAGTCCATTAAGTCATATCAGAATTTTCATAGAGCCAAAAAAGGACAAAACCAAACCTGTTCACCTGACCCTGGAAGAAGTAGCTGTGGTGAAGTCATGAAAAAGTGACATTTCCTGAAGCCTGGTGGGCACTATGATTATTTGAACTGTAAATCAATAATATATCTGCACTTAATTAAATTCAGCAGTGAATGCTGCAGAGAATGCTCCTCAAAACTGTCTGGAGTTAATGAATTTTTAGATGGCTGCTGTCAGCTGAACCATACAAGAGAATTACCTGAGCTGTGCTGATTTATTCCCAGTGCAGAGCTGCTCTTCCACTGTGTGTGATGAGTTGCTGCCTTTTTATCTGGTGGGTTTTGGTATGTGTTTGTTGTAGGTACAGTGACAGTAGGCAGGCTGGGGATCACCCTGGGCTGTGCAGTAGTTACTTACCTGTGTGCACACATGCCTGTAGCCAAAAGCATGTGTACATTCACACAGACTACCTGTGTGCACACAAAGCCACCCAGTGATGCCTTTCTGGTGTCAGCAGTTTCTCCAGGAACAGCTGAATCATTTATTTTTAGGTCTTCTTAGAGTGTCAGATTCCAAAAAGGGAGAAATGGCTCATTTTCCCAGAAATGGGTAAATAACCCCATTTCCCTGTCCCAAGGAACCACCCCTGAAACAGTTTGTGTTGTCTCTTTAGGCAGCAGCGTGAGCTGTGCAGTTTGTGACTCCTGGGGATCACCTGGTTTGGGTTTATCGAAAAGCACCGCGGCCAAGGTCCCCTCGTGTCTTTGGAGAGGTTCTGCAGCGTGAGGTGCTCCTGTGCCAGTTTGTTCAGGGCGTGTGAGGTTTCCTTGTGACTCAGCCTGGCCGTGGGCGATGCTGGCGAGGTGCAGTGAGATCAGTGCCTGCCTTGGACACGCAGCCAAAGGGAAGCCCTGGGGGCTCTGCCAGGAGCTGCTCCCTGCCTGCAGTGCTGTGCCATTCTGCTGCTGCTGCCCTGTGCCCCCAGGGTGGCACCCACACGGTGCCCTGGGCTGCGATGGGACGGCACCTGTGTCTCAAGGTGTACTGCCCTGCTTGCCTGTTTTGTGGTCTAACTGGGTAAAAGCCACGGTGCGTTTGCGAGCACATTCAGATCGAGTCAGATGTGAATGTATTCCAGCTGTTCTGGAGTAATTCTTGTAGAAAGGAGCCTGGAGAGAAGAGTGCTGTTAGTCTCACCCTGGGGTTGAAGTGTAGGAGAATGAAGTGACCTGAGGGTCACACAGGCCAGGCTGTAACCTGCCCCCCAGTCCAAGGGCTCCTTGCACACAGAACTGGGCACGTGTTAATCTCTTGTCCTGTGGAAAATACATTTTGAGGCAATCCAGCAGAAATTTCAATGTCTCGCCCCTTGCAGATGACCCCTATGTGTGCATTATAGGCAGCTGGGGACTAATCTTACCCAAGTTCTTGTGATGAGAAATGTCACAATGGAATAGTTAAATATTGGGGCTCTAGGGACAGTCACTGGGGAAATTGCCCTCAGTGGCAGCTGCAGCATTTATTAATAATTAAAGCTGTGCCTGCTGTGCTTTTCACTAAATTTGTTTCATTAATATTTTATTGTTTTAAAGAAATAAAAAAAAAGCAGTGAAGGTGGGAAGAGAGTCTGTTTCCTAAGCAACAGCAATGCACTTCTTTGCAGTTATTTTTAAAGGCAGGTTGCTTCATCTAAGATTTGGAATCAAATTGCTGCATTGCTCCAGGCATCTGGGAAGCTGCTTTTCTTTTTTCTTTATTTCTCATTGAAAGACAGAGCACAACAGTTGCTGGGTTAAGAGCTGTTGTGATGGTTGCTAGACAGGAGCTAGACTGTGCTGTGCAGAACTTGGTCGTGCTGTCATCGCTGCTGTCCCCCGCAGCGCCGCGGGCGTTCCTGCATGGATGCTCCTTCCCCTGGCAGGGAATGAACCAGCCTGGCTCCACTCAGAGATGGCATCAGTGTCATGGGTGTTCCTGCACAGGTGCTCCTTCCCCTGGCACAGGAACCGGCCTGGCTCCACTCAGAGATGGCATCAGCACCGGGCTCCTGTTCCTGTCAGACCATGGGCTGATTTCAGTTTATTAAATACTGCCATTACCTGTACTTTACAAGGTGCTTGTAGTAGCAGATTATACACATGCTGACATCATCGGGGTGTCTGTCTGTCTGTCTGTCTGTCCCCCCCTGCTGACCCAGCCCTGCCCAGGGGCCGTGAGCAGGCTGTGCAGGCCCAGGAGCAGGCAGGAGGCAGCTGAGGGTAACGCTGTGTCCGTTCCACAGGTGTGGTGGAGGCGTGCCTGCTGCACATGCTGAAGCGCAGGGCTGCCGGCTTCCTGCGCTCCGACAAGGTGGCCGCGCTCTTCACCAAGGTGGGCAAGACCTGTGCCATAGCTGGGGACGTGTGCAGGAAGGTGCAGGAGCTGCAGCAGCAGGTGGAGAGCAGGTGAGGCTGGGCTCTGTTTGTCAGCCAGTGCAGGTGTGTGTGCAGGTGCTGACACGGGCTGCCCGTGAGTGCACGGGGGCTTGGCCCAGGTGATGCAGCTTTGTCCTGTCAGCACCTGTCGGTGTTGGCGTTTGATCAAGCTGGCAGTGAGCAAAGGGGCAGACGTGGGGAACTGAGGCTTTGGGGTTTCATTTTGCCTCTCAGTGCAGCAGAGGAGCACATTCAGCCCACACACAGCAGCAGAAGTGACTAATTACTGGTGATTGCAGAGAGGGCTCACAGTCTGGGGATGGTGGACCAGCTTGGACTGTCGGCGGGAAGGGAGGGGGTGGAAGGAGGAACTCAAGAACAGACATACTGGAAAAGCTGTTTTGGCATGCTCCTGCCAAACCAGGAGCAAATTTCTTGGTATCATAGCAGAAACAGTTAAATTAATGGATACAAACAGTGATGGGAAGAAGGATGGTATAGGAAAACTGTTCAGTACAGACTGGACTTAAGCACAACAGAATCCTGGAGTCAAGTACTTAAGGTTACTGAAAGTCTTAGGCTTCTTGCTGGTGGTGAGTAGCAAAGTTAAAATTTCCCATGTGGTTCTGTAGATGAAATCACAGTGCGTGA
Source organism: Melozone crissalis (assembly GCF_028551555.1). Classification (NCBI taxonomy): domain Eukaryota; kingdom Metazoa; phylum Chordata; class Aves; order Passeriformes; family Passerellidae; genus Melozone; species Melozone crissalis. The sequence continues at coordinate 11,749,618 of NW_026535835.1, forward strand.
GTGTCTTGTCCTATAAGCTCAGGACAAGAACATTTTTAATTCTGTTTGTAGACACTGCTGAGCCCTGAGAGCTCTTTGCACACGGTAGGAACTTTTAGCTTCTGATCAATTTTCTGTAAAGAAGGGCTTTGTGAGAGAGCTTGTCTTTCATTACTGACAATTATTTAAATTAGCACTTATATTTCTGTGTAATTTTCTGACATTTATCTTTATTAGACTTATAATTATCAGACTTTGTTATGTAGTTTTTGACAGATATGTGCCTATTTTGGATATATTTTTAGTTGGGCCTACTGATACAGACAGAGATTTTATTAAGATTAGTTTTTTAAATGTTGAGAAGAAGGATGCTTCCTACTGAAAATTCACCAGCCTCTCTCCTGGTTAAGAACCCACACAAACACCCTTCTAACCACAAGAGAACTTCAGCTGTATCCTCTAACAGAGAGGAGCAATGAACTTAAATTCTGTGGTTTCTCTTGGACAAATTTTGTGTGTTTTTCAGCTATTAACAGCCACAAAATTTAAGTGCTGTAGAAAATACACACAGAAAAGATACTATTGGGAAATACTGCAGGGGTGGACTCACTCTGCTGGATGTGTGAAATGAGACAGAAGGGCTGTAACAGCCTAACTGCTCCTGAGGCTGTGGCTTAAGAAAAGCCTGTTTGGGATGCAGCTAAACACCCAAATTGTTCTGATGGGGTGCTGTTATGGCCTGCTGCAGGACTTGGGACCCTGTCAGTGCAGGGGGCAATTACAGATCTCACCCAAGCAAATTGTATTGACTCTGTGTAACTGAACAGTTTCCTGAAAGGGAACCCAAGTGTTGGCAAAGCACCTGAAGATGTCAGGGTTTCCTTTCCTCATTGAGGCAAAATGGAATCTTCTTTTATTTTAAGGGGGAGGTTTTTGGAAAAGACATTGAGGGGGTTCCTGCTCCGCTCAGCCCGGGGCAGTGTGTGCAGAGCCAAGGCAGGTGCCCCTGTGCTTTGCAGCTCCTTTCTCCTGCAGCTGCTCTGTGTTACCTGATGCAGGAGGATGGGTTTCACTGGATGATGCAGCTGTGCAAATTCTGACTACTTTTATTTTATCACCTTTTGCAGGAAAAATCAGCCAAATGGGCAGGAACCCCTCAAAAGGCAGGGATCAACCACAAGCAAAACACCTGTCCTGACACCTCAGGCCATCAGGCACATCTGGGTTCGGACAGCCTTGATTGAGAAGGTGCTGGACAAGATTGTGCAGTACATTGTTGATAACTGCAGGTAAGGAAAGCAGCAGAAGCACAGGGCTTTGTTGGATTGATGCATTTAGGTGTCTGCAGCAAGGGATTTCATCAGAAGTCTTTGGCAAACCCCTGTGATGCAGGCTGTTGGTAAGATGAAACCAGTTACATAGGCACTTAGAAAAATTGTACTTTAGCTTTTCATCACTGACAGTGTTTCAGGCTTACAAAAAAACATTAAGAGGCATTCAGCTTTCCAGAAATCAGCTACAAATGTAACTTCAAGTATATCAGGTGCCCGTATTGTAATGGGCATGATACAGAAGACTTAATGGGGCACACTGAGGACAGTCTCCCATAAAAAGAGAAAGGAAGGGACCCTAAAGCTTGGTGTGGTCCCACAAGGGAAGTTTGCTGGCAGGGTGCTCTTGTCATTCTGCACTTGCAACACATTCTTGTTCATCCAAAGCCAGTGGGTCTGAACAAGGATGAGAGCTAAGGGCAAAGCAGCTTATTTTCACAGAATTTTCCAAGTTTGTGTTACTGTTTTCCTTGTCACCAGCTTTGCTTTCATGATGTATCTTGCCACTAAAAGCAAGAGAATGGAAGAAAGGTCTTTGTGCTGTTCAAGCAAACTGTTGCTCTGGGATATGTAATGCCAGCTTGGATTTTATGAGCTTTGTGCAGAAGAGACAGAGGGAGGGTTGGCCATGTCCCAGAGACACAGTTAATGAAAGCATTTTAGTCCACTGCCTCAGTGTCCGCAGATACATGGGTACAAGGGGTTTTAATTTCTTTTCCACATAATCCACAGGAGACACATCAGGGGAGTTTGTTTTCAGTTGTTCCATCATCTCACTGCCTTCCCCATCCCTTCAGATGAGTTAGGATCAGGTCCTTCATTGCAAGTGTGTGATTTTGAGAACCTGACTTGGTGAATAAAACAAACCTTTTCATAAGGCTTGTTACCGTGCATTTTTGTGTCATTACTGCTCAAATGCTCCATGTTCACATCCTTCAGCTGTTCTGTCCTGGAGGAGGAGCAGGTGCTTTAGAGTTTGAGCCCCATCTAGTGAACAGACCACAGAGGACAGTGGCATTCCAGAGCTGTGGGTGTTTGGATTTTTTGGCTGTGTGGTTTTGTAAAGCAGCTTTGCCCGCTGCAATGGCAAGATTTGGGGGTCACTGCAAGAGCAATGCAGTAGTTCATAGTTCTTCACAGTGTTTCAAGATGATTCCTCACAGATGGAAGACATGTTTAAGAATGTGTGGATTGTTTTGTCTCTGTGGAAAATGGGCAAAATTGCTTGCAGAGAACTATTGTTTGTTCCCATATTGCAATTCTGCCCAAAGCCCCAAATCAAATATACTGGGTAAACACACTGAGCACAAGGCAAGCTCCCGCCTCTCCGAGCTCAGCTGGAAAATAGATGAGACAGAATGAGCATATCAAGAGGCCCATTGTGTTAGACCTGTAGCTACACCCAAGCTTTGAAATGGTTCATACCAACTACTGTTCTGATCTTTTATTTGTAGTAAATACTATGAAAAGGAAGCTTTACTGGCAGATCCTGTTTGTGGCCCAATACTGGCTTCTCTGCTAGGTGAGTTCTTGCAAAGTTACTTTTTATGCTGAAGAAAGTAAATTGTTTCTTAAAGCATTTTGCATTATAACAATGTTACAACAGGTGAATTTTGTATCCTGTATGTAGTTAACTATTTATAACAGAGCAACAGTGACGATGTTCAGTTCCTTACAAGACCAGAAGAGATTGATCATCTGGTGGAGTTAGAAAGCAGAATGGGAATGGATTTTTACTAAATGCTGGCAGTTTGTAACTGCTAATGCTGCTGTGGCAGGGCACTGTTTCCTACAGGAATACTCTTACACAGCCCTGGATAATAGGAGTGATACATTATTATATTGTCTGCATTATGGGCTGATCCCCTGGGATCAGTGACCATTGTTATTCACTTGGCTTGAGAAGGAAATCTCACCTTCAGTGCTCAGCCAGCAGGGTAGCAGTGAGTGTGTCTCTGAACAGACTCAGAGGGTTCCTCCCTGGGTCTCTTCTCCTAGTTGGACCGTGTGCTCTGGAGTACACCAAGCTAAAGACAGCTGACCACTACTGGACCGACCCGTCGGCCGACGAGCTGGTGCAGCGGCACCGCATCCACGGCGCGCACGGCCGCCAGGACTCGCCCTCCAAGCGCCCGGCCCTGGGAGTAGGTATTAACTCTGTGCCTGTCCCTGGCTGGGGCACGGGCTGGGAACAGAACAGCCCCCTGAGGGAGGGACCTGGACCTGGCACAGCCTTCCTTCTGTAACGGAGCTGTGTCACGGATTAGAACTCCATTTGGGCCACAGTGCCCTCTTTATCTGTACGTAGAAAAGTCTGGGACCCAGCACTAAGTTCTGTGGCATTTGACAGTTGTGGTCTGACCAGGTAGTTCACAAGAAACTGTGAGGTGCCGTGGTCAGGGCTGAGTTTCCCTGCCAAGCCCTGGCTGCACAGAGTTGCCCTGCTGCCTGTGCCCCGGCTGACCCGCCCGCTGTGTGTGCAGATCCGCAAGCGCCACTCCAGCGGCAGCACGTCGGAGGATCGCTTCGCTGCCTCGGCACGGGAGTACGTGGAGTCCCTGCACCAGAACTCCAGGACCCACCTTCTCTACGGCAAGAACAACGTCCTGGTGCAGCCGGTGAGTGCAGCAGCCCTTGGGGCAGGCACTGGGGCAGGAGGGCTGGAGCTGGGGTAGAGCTCCGACCTGGCGAGGGCTCGGTGCATTCTGTTCTCAGCACAGAGCTGCCTTCTGCTCGCCTCTCCTGGGCTGGGGTACATTCGACACGTCACAAATGCTTTCACTGCCTGGCCACTGTCAGTGAGCAGTGGGCTGTAGGCAGGAGCAAACATACTGGACTGTATTTCATAAACCAGCTGACTGTGCTGAGGTTTTTCCCCTCTTGCTATAGCAATGTTGTATAGCAGTACTTCTGCTGTTAGGGTTTCCCTCCACACTTCCCAGATACTGCAGCTGTGGAACTTGCATGGCATAGAAAGACTGGAGCATATGTTTCATGCAGATATTTTGTGCACTTGAGTCACCTGGGTTGTCTGTTTGTTGCTTCTGTGAACAGAAAGATGACTTGGAGGCAATTCCTGGATATCTCTCCCTTCATCAATCAGCAGATAGTTTGACATTGAAATGGACTCCAAACCAGCTGATGAATGGAACCCTTGGAGATTCAGAACTGGAGAAAAGGTACTCATTGCGTTCAGGAAAGATGGGAAGAACTGTGTAACCTGCTGGGGGACACCAGGAAAGAGGAAGGGGAGGGGAAGAGGGAAGCAGAGGTTGTACAAACCTAGTACCAGAATATCCAGTGTGGAGAAACTAGCTTTCCTTTGCCCTTTACTTGACCAATAATTTACTTTCACTGACCAAATTTAATAAGCAGTTATTAACTTAGCAGAGTTCTTTCTATCAGGTGCTTGGAACTGCAAGCATTCCTGAATATGGAAAAAACAATGTTTCCTGCATTTTCCTTCCTTTTTAGTGTTTACTGGGACTACGCATTGATTGTGCCACTGAGCCAGATCGTCTGCATCCACTGCCACCAGCAACGTAAGCATAACCCTTAAGCATATTCCTTAAAAATACATAAACAGGAGAGCCACTTGAATGGTTGCTTTTCCTCCCTCAGTGTCAGGAGCATCTCTGACTAGTTCTGGCCATGTGGGAATGAGTGTTAAAATCTCCAGTCCCAGCTGATAGAGGATGACAACTGTATGAGGCTTTCATAGTTTGCATGTATCCTGAGTTTCTTTAGGACTAAAGGGCTGATATCATCCTTAGATCACACTGTGCCTTACAGGTTTATTTATCTACTTAGAGATGATCCCAAATAAAATTTGCTTAGAAGGTAAGAGCAGCCAGCTGAGGCTGTGATGTAACAGTGTGGACTCCCCTTGTCCTCCTTGCAGCAGAAAGCAGATGGACGTTGGTGCTGGTGAGCCAGGATGGGACCCAGAGGCCCCCGCTGCACTTCCCGCAGGGAGGGCACCTGCTGGCCTTCCTGTCCTGCCTGGAGAACGGGCTGCTGCCCCGGGGCCAGCTGGAGCCCCCGCTCTGGTGCCAGCAGGGCAAGGTACTGTGCTTCTGCTGGGCTCTTGGTGAGGCTGCTGGTGGGGTCTCTGCTCCTCGGGGCCCGGCACTGCCTTCAAGCTGCTTTGTGGTAAAGCAGGACACAACTCCATTTAGTCCAGTCTGCTTCTTATACACGTGGTCTGTAAAAATTGTTCACACCTTCATTACCCCATTGAGCAATGAGCTGGAATCTGCTATTCCATCAAGATACAAACCCACACAATAGAAGTGAGACTCAGATGGACTGGACAGAGCTGCTGCCAGAGGCTTGGGGTGCCCAGCTCCCATAGATTACAAGAAAAGGCTGGTTTACAGCACACAGAAAAGTAGTATTAAGTACCCCTAAACCTCTACCTGTATATGACTCCACTGTTTTCTCCCTCACCCCTCCCAACATTGAAAGTTTGGAGATTTAAGATGCCAAAGGACTGTAGTACTTAGTTTGTTGCACTCTGTTAGTCACTCACAGCTGAATGTATGGAATTATTCTTTTCTCTAGGGCAAGGTGTTTCCAAAGCTTCGAAAGCGGAATAGCAACAAATCAGTGGACCTGGAGGAGATGCCAGCTGAGGACACATCCACAGATTATGTCTTCAGAATTATTTATCCTGGACACAAGCACGATAACAGTAAGTTTCCAAACAGTTCTGCTTTGTTTGGAAAAAAAACCAAATGAAAAACCAAATCAGGCATCTGAGAAAATCTTGAAGTAATATCCTGCAGGTGACAAGCCACATTTTTGTAAGGGGGCAAAAAAACCAAACCTCTGATAAATTTAACTGAGAGTTAATTGTGATCAACAGGTACAACTTAGGTTCCCTTAATTCAGTGAGAATTGCTATTTTAGTGGAAATGGAGTTGAGGAGGGGAGTCTTGTATTTACTCTGTGTTTTACAGAGCAAGTTTTCAAAATACTCCCCTGGGCTTGCAAACTGAGACTGAAACAAAAAAGATTGCTTGACTAGCCAAGAGCAGTTTTGCTCCTGAAGTGAGGATATTTTTACTGGCCACAATGCTTGCTCATAATGTTGTTATTAGGAAAAAAACCCTCAACCATAAACCCTTAAAAGTACCCCAAGAACTCCCTGGGCTAAGTTTTCCTGGCTTGGAAGCACAAACTTAACAATGGATAAAGGCTCTTCCAAAGAAACTAAATGAATTCCCAAGCACCAAACCACCTCATATCATCAGTGAATACAAATTCCTTACATGCAAGAAGGCATTTGAGCTAGTTCTCAAGCAGCACATTCAGTTTTATTCCCCTGGCAAAGAAGCAAGAACTTCCTGGGAAGATCAGACCCTAAAGTTTACAGGGGATTTGGAGTTACTGCTCACACTGGGACTTAGTGCAGCTGAGAAAGCTGAGAAAGTCTCCTCTGCAGCCTCCTGGGCCTGGGCCTCAGTGCTGGCTGGGCTTTGCCAGGACTCCTGGGCTGGCACAGGTGAGTGTGGCACACACCAGCAGAGCACCTGGTGCCTGTGCCTGCTGGAGGGAGGGCTGCAGGGGCTGCAGGGGCTGCAGGGGCTGCAGGGGCTGGGCCAGCAGGGGCTCTGCCTGTCTGCAGAGCCACACACAGCTGGGACTGACCTTTGCTGTCCACGTGCGTCTGGCACAGGCTTCAGAGCAGGGGCCACAGCGCTGCTAGGGCACAGGGAAGGACAGAAGCTAGCTGGAGCCTAGAATTCCTGTGGAGCTTTGCTCAAAAGCATACTCAGCTGCTGCAGGCTGGCACTGGGATCCTTGTCCCTTGCCATGGTGTGCCACGTGTGCACTCACAGCCTGTGCACACTCAAAGGCTGGCCTGGTTTGGTGGAGCATGCTTTGTTTCTGTAAGAAACTCAGTTTTCACAGCCATTTACAAGAGCTGTGCCCTCGAGCAGAGGGCAGGATTCAGGGCCGTTGTCTTTGCTGACCATGTCCTTTTGAGCTTTCCCACAGCACTGAGTTCTTTCTTCTTATGCTCCTCTTTCACTATTTTCTTTGAGCAGTAACTATTAACTACCACCACTTAGCTGCCAGCCGCTCTACCTCTGTTGACGATGATGAGGAGGAGGAAGATAAGCTACACGCAATGCTATCAATGATCTGCTCTCGGAACCTCACAGCTCCTAATAGGATGAAAGGTTTTTATCCTCCTCCCCCTGTGTCCCAGAGCTCTCTTGCAGCTCCTTCCACTGATGCATACAACAGTGTTGGCATTATTGCAGGGAAGGACATTGCACTCACGCCACGAGATGTGCAGAGGCTGGGAGTGGGCTCGCAGCCTGTGGGGAGCGGGAGCAGCATCTTCCCATCTTCCTGCCCCTGGATGTGTGTGCTGCTGAGCAGCAGACCTCCTCTGCCAGGGGGCTTCCTGCCGCACCTCCATACAGGCTGGACACCAGAGCAGGTTCTCAGGGAAGGAGGAGGGAGTGTGCCAGCTTGTGATCTCGCAGCTGAGGGAGCAGAGTGTGCAGAGAAGGCTGTGTGGAGATGCAGTTCCTGTCAGGGCTCAGTGCTTGCATTCCACTTCCACCATAGGCTGGGTGGGCTTCAGAGGACCAGCTGTGAGCTCCACCACCCCTCCACAAATTTGTCATCTATTTCTTCATATTATTTAAGTTGGTATTCTCAAGATGTGTGTGCATTTGGCATCCAGTAGTTTAGCTCTGAATTCTGAGAAGTCCTTGATTTCTCTCACAGCCTGGACTGGTGGGACTCACTGCAAGAGACAATAATTGCCCTGCATCTCTGTACAGTGCTAAAGTTCTGGGTTAGCCAGGGTATGAACAGGTGTTCAAGGAGAGCCTCAATTCTTCTAGGCTGCCCACACACTTATCCCAAGGGAGCAGCCCCTGGAAATTGATAAAGCCCAGCCCAAGTCAATAAAGAGTTCTTGGAAGGCATGGATGGAAAGAAGTTCCAAAAATAGTGTTGCCCTTGAAAAAAGACTCTGTTTTAGGAAGTTTCAGTGTGTCCCAACTGATTGTGCCTGGATATGGGCAAAAATGCGAAGGAAGACATTTAACTGCCACATACACATTAGCCATAAGGAACACAACTTAGTTTTTAGTCAGTTGATAGAACATGTAAGGTATCCCACTAGAATGGCTGTCAGGTGCCTGCTTTTGGCTATTTAATCTTGAAGGGGATGGTAGAGTGAGGGATGTGCCTGGGAATAGCCTGTCTGGGCTGCTGTCTCTCCAGCAGCCCCGTCCCATAATGACAACACTGTTGTAGCAGGTTTGCCAGCCATCTGCTTTGACATTTTGCAACATGCTCGACTTTTGCATGTAGCTGAATTTACAGATAACACCACAACAATTAAATAAAAGATGCTGTTCACTCTAATTCTTCACTAATTCAGGTACCTTTCATCTGAATCTTTAGGTTCTGTGGGGTTCTTTCCTTGTTTCTCTAATAAACAGAATAAAAAATTAGAAATTAAAAACCCAATATTCCTGTCTACAGAGGAGAGGCAAAAACTAATGATCTAAAAATGTTTATCTAGTGGTTTTTATTTGAACCCAATAAGAAGCTGCAATAAAGACTGGGTCGTTCAGCTCCTTCCTGAAGAATTAAGGTGAAGAGCATTTTTGCATCACACTTTGTTTTGTGAAATGAAATACACATGACTGCTTCCGCATGAGCCTGTGCTTTTTCTGTTAACAAATGGGTTTACTCCACTCCTCCCTCACCTTTGCCCACTTTCTAATAGGCACTCCTAAAATGCTTTGTGCTACCTTGATTTAAAATGCATGAGATGATTTGGAATTGCCCCTCCCCACCACTCAACAAATATCTGTTTTAAAAGCACGGCCCAGGGGACTGGATTTTGCTTGTAAATGTTAATTTAGTGGCATACTTTATGACATACATTATTGTATTTGCCTTAATTTTAATCATGGGTGAGCTGAAAGGCCAGTTATTTATTATAAACCAAAAACCCCACGAGTTCAAATGCCAGCTGGGAAGGCTGAAGAGCTGAAGCCAAGCTCTCTGAAGGGAGCTGCTGATTTTCCGAGTTGCCTTTCTGAAGCTGGTTTAAAAAGCAAATAGATTTGGTAGAGCAGGGATAACTCAGGAAGCTGCATTGTACAGTTGGATCACATACTCCTGTAGAGAGTATCCTTTTCTAAATATAGTGTGGATATTGGCAGGACTGGAACTGTCCTTCTGTGCTGTGTTTTAGAACCTGGTTCTGAGGGGAAAGAAGCATCTTCTGAAAGTAACTGACTCAGTCTGCCTTAATTTCTTTCATGCTCCAGCTTTCACTCTGGCTGGACCAGCAGTTTTATGGCTGATTCCAGGAACCATGGAATCATGGTTCATGGCAAAATGAAATTCTGAGACCTGAATTAAATAGAAGGTTGGGCTAGACTATCTCTTCTGGCCATAAATAACAGTTCCATAATATTACACAAGAACCAGTTTAGTTGTTACTGCAGCACCCTTTTCTCTATTCTCTTGAAACGTGAACTGGGATGTGCATGGGCAAGAGAGGGGCAAATGGTGAAGGACCCTGCACAGCATGCTGCAGGGCCAGAGCAGTGATTCCGAGGATGCTGCTCTCCTGTTTCTGGAACCAAGGCTCAGAGCCTGTTGAGGAGTGAAGCATGAACCATCAGGATGCACAGAAGGAGGAGGGGGAGAGAATGGAAGAGGCTGATATCCTTGTGTCTTGTCCGGTTTTTCCACAGACACCAGTGAGATGCTAGAGATGCAAGGCTTTGGGGCAAACCTGCTGTCGTGGCAGCTGGAGCACTGCAGCCAGGGCTCCTCCTGTATCTCCTGTTCCATGGGCAGCTCTCCCTACGACATTCCCAGCTGCTGCACCTGCATCCACGACAGGTGAGCAGGCTGCGCAGAGCTTACCTGGGCACTGTGTGCACACCACGGGTAAAAGCAGGAACGCTTGAGTAGTTGCAGCACTCAAGACAAGGGTAACAATTTTCAAGTAGTTTCTAATATGAAAAGATGAAGTTAAGCAGCAAGAAATTTAGTTTATTAGAACTAACCTGTTAAACTGTGCTCAAGTCACATTTTGATAGAAAAATTTCATCTAGTTCTTTTGTCTAGTGTAAAATACTTCAGCTCTGGGAACGTTATCTTTAACAAGTCATTCACAACTGAATGAAGGGCAACAGTTCCATTTGACACAGACCTCTACAGTGCACCTGCAGCAATTGTGGCTGTGTGTGCCAGTGGGAAATCTCTCTGGGGCCAAAACGTTGTGGGGGGATATGCTTTAATAAGTGCAGTTTGTTATTACTGCGTCCTTTAACTAAATAAATCTTGGTGCAGAGAAAAAATTGCTGTGTGTAGGACACAGGGATCAGCATGAAATTCTTTATGCTCTCTGTCTTCGCCACCTGCTCTTATCCTGTTGGTGCCTCTCCACAGAACTCCCCTAAAGATGTTGTGCGAAAGCATGAAGAGGCAGATCATTTCCAGAGCCTTTTATGGATGTAAGTGCAGCTTCTTGTATCTGGCCCATGTGGTATCCATATGTTTATCTAAACAACACGGGATGTTTGGCTTAGAAAGCAGCGTGACCCTAAATTCAGGGCAGTAGGGTGGATGTAGCTGCAGTGGCAGGGTTTCAGTATCTGTGGGGTTTGCTGCTGGCAGTGGGAGGAACGATGCCCAGTGAGGACAGAACACAGTTTTACACGGCAGCGTAATGCACGACGTGGATGTTGCTGGTGCGTGTCGATCCGTTCAGCCTCTGGCTCTGCTGTAGCCGCTCACTGTGGCAGGTGCAGAGGAGCTCAGGGCAGTCCCTGGGTGCCCTGGCTGAGCTGTCCCTCATGTCCCAGGGCTGGCGCACTGCCGGCACCTGTCCACGGTGCGCACGCACCTCTCGGCGCTGGTGAACCACAGCATCGTGCCCCCCGACCGCCCCGCCTGCGCCGCCGCCGGCCTCACCAAGGAGCTCTGGAGCAAGTACCAGAAGGACAGGAAGGTCAGTGCCGTCCCCAGTGTGCATGCACGGGCTCCACGAAATACTGGAGGTGTTCGACCCCAGGGTCACTTCTCAACTCGTGAGAGAGTCAGTTCTTACAGTCTCCTCTCTCCTTTGCTTCTCTGATGATGCCAAAGATATAAATTATTATCGAAGGAACTGATCTATTCAAATTTAGATTATTTTTATGGAAGGCATGACAGCCTGTATTAGGCTGGATTTCAGCTAAGGTCCTAAAGGCTCAAGCTGCAGAATTTATTTAGTGTCCTGCATGTATTTCACTGTCTCTGTACTCAGTGTGAAGTGTATCTGAGTGTACCTGAGTTAAATACTATGTATTGCCTTCAACACCTCTTTCTCCTGGCCACTGTAGAACTACAAGGAACTGGAATTACTAAGAAGAGTCTATTATGGTGGGGTCCAGCACGAGATTCGGAAGGAAGTGTGGCCATTCTTGTTAGGTCACTACAAATTTGGCATGGCCAAGAAGGAGATGGACCAGGTAAGCCATAGCTTCTGTGCAATCTGAGTTCCATTTGCAGAGTAGGTTTTGTTTTCTGAATAGTAACTGTTGGTCTTTATTACTGTGTGATATTCCCAAGGGAAAAACACTACTGAAAACATTAGTAGAACATGCTAGCAGAGGGGTTTTGGTACTATATTTTAATGTCTGAATGTCACTAAGTGAGAGTTCTCTCTTTCTTGAAGTCAGGGAACCTGCATTCAGCTCTGTCTGAATGCACGTGCCCTGAGCACACTCTGTGTCCACAAATTTGTCACTTATACAATGGGGAGACATTGACATTTGGATGGGAATTTTACTCACCCTGTTTTATATGGTGTGTTAGCTGAATTATACTTCAGACTGCTCCTTGAAATAACTACCTTTTCTCCATGGTGCTGCATCTGCATGCATGGGCTTTTTCTGGAGCTGGGAACAGCCCAGATGGACCCTCTGGAGTTACTGTGTGGTGGTAAAACATTGCTTTTGTGACATCACCCAAAGATTGGCTGAACTGGATGGAACAGTAATGAGGTTTGGCCTGGAATATAATTAACACATTAATCTGCTTTTCAGTTAGTGTTATTACCAGGGAGGTAGCACTCATGCAGTAGCTGATTCTGTTCTGGATTAAATTGATAATGAGGGGTTTATATATCAAAACATTTGGCATTTGCTAACTCCCAATTACTTTACATGCCAAGGGGTAATTTATATCCCTGTGAGCACCTGCAGAGCTGAAGGACAGCCTGACCTCGAGCCTTGCCATGGTCAAATCAGTGTCTTACGAAGGGGGCACTAAACCAACATTGCTGTGGCAATTTGAGTTGTTTTACTCACAATAATCAGTTCTGAACAGAGATGGAGAAACAGAGCCCTTCACTGTTCAAACTGGGTCACAGTCCAGACTGTCCCCCCTGAATCCAGTCATCTTAGTAGATGTTTATTATAGATTTTCTGGCTGTAGTGTGTACATCAGGAATGTTCTACTGAGCACTGCTCCATTCTTTTTTTAATCTCAGATTTTCAAGAAAGGCAAGGATATTGGAGGTTTCTTGCATAGACTGCATTTTGCTGTCTCTGATCTCCACAAGTATATGAACTATCAGATTTATGATCCATGTGTAGAAATAAAAGGTATGTCTGGAAATGAACAAGAGGACCCAGATGCTTAGTTTTGAGTGGGAGATGTGAAGCCATCTCTCATGGATGCTAGCCCCATCTCCAAAGGGCACGTGCATTTGTACAGCTAGAACATCAGAGATTTGGCAAGAAGAGATAAATACTGGAGTCTGTACGATAGGAATTACAGTAAATTCATACAGAGATGTTACAAGACAGAAAATATCTGATGTGCAGAACAGAGGCTCCTGCAGAAGATTTTTCTCCCTGAGTTTGTACCCTACTAACCCAGGGGTACTCCAAACTTACTTGGAATTGTAAGGAGCTACTCAACACCAGTAGTAAACACGAGAGATAGCTGCCTCCTCAAAGGAATGGGTTGTTGGAGACCTAGTTTACACTGAATGTAGGAGTCTGTTAAATGAGAGACATGAAAAGTCATAACACCTGCACGTACAGGAAACTCATTGTGTCCTAAACTGAAGTCATTGCAGGTGATTTATCATCTTTGTCTTCTGATGGTATTTTTGCACTCCCAGATGTGGCTGTCCTCCAGCCCTCCACCAACTGCTGTATTTTATGATTTATGACTCGACAGCTACCTCAAGTGACAAAGAGCCTGCAGCTCTCAGCAGCAACGCTCGGGCAGCAGCTCAGCCAGCTCACAATTGTGCTTTCTCTTCAGCTCTTGACAAGCGACAGAGCAGTAAAATTGCTCCATGTCCCTTAACAGCTCAAGGGGGTTTGTGTGGCAGTCTTTCAAAAGAGAAAGCCAGCAATGACAAAGACCTGGTTCATTCCTGTGGTGCCCAGTGTGGATAGATTTGGCCATGCACAGTGCAGCCACAGGACGGGGCTGTGGGAGCGGCGATCCAGAGTTTCTCCTGGGCTCTGACTCTGTACGGGCTGGTGTCTGTGAACTTGTGACCTGGAGTTCTCCACAAGGGCTACGTTAGAGGCGGACCAGAGGAGTTGGAAGGAGGTGTGATAGAATTAGGGACAATGCAGGTAGAGGCAGTGCTTTCTCCATAGACTGCATCTGAGTTCTGTGTGAGGTTTCACATGACATCTTCTGTTTTGTCCTGGGTCACTGTGGCAGTGGCTCAGTGCTGTTGATAGTGTATACACCTGCTTATATTGACCCTTTCTGGTGCCTACAGTGTTATTAATGCCCTGCATTTAATACCCAACACTTGAGTACTCCTCTCCAGTCACAGGGATGTGCTGCTGCAGCAAGAGGGCCTCAGCACCCTTTGGGCTTTCAGTCTGAGACCCTGCAGCTGCCTTAGAGCTGTCCCTCCTGTTTCCTCCCGGTGTCAGTGCCTTCTGGCCAGGGGGGCGCTGTCTCAGGACGTGTGTCTGTCTGCAGGTGGACGCAGACATTGCTCTGAGGTACCAGAAGGTGATGGCTGAGTGGAAGGCCTGCGAGCTCATAGTGAAGCAGCGGGAGAAGGAGTCGCACTCGGCCACGCTGGCCAAGTTCTCATCGGGCAGCAGCATTGACAGCCACGTCCAGCGGCTCATCCACAGGGACTCCACCATCAGCAACGATGTAGGTACTGCCTGCCCACTCGCCCTCCGGGGTGGGCAGTGCTCAGTGTTTGCAGAGGTGGAGGTCAGAACAGCTCCTGAATCCTGGGCAGAGACTGGAGCTGCGGTGTGCCCACCTTAGAGTGAGGAGCAGGTCTGAATTTTGGATAGTCTAGAGCTGCTGCTAAGCAGGACGTGCCTAAGGGGCTCTGAGGTTCACCTAGGAGGGCAGATCCCCTCCCAGCAGAGGAGCAGCTCTCCAGATCTCCTCCTCGTAGCTCCTTTAGTCCGAGCCAGCACGGAGCAAACGACGGCTGCTGCTGAGGCGCGTGTCTGGTTTCGCAGGTGTTCATTTCCGTGGATGAAGCGGACCCGGGGGAGCAGGAGCCCGGGGGGCAGGAGGAGCCCGCGCTGACGGCGCCGCCCGCGGCCGCCGAGTTCGACTCGCCCGACTCGGGGCTGCCCTCGTCCCGCAACTACTCGGTGGCCTCGGGCGCCCTGTCCAGCATCGACGACGGCCAGGGCGGCTCCTTCGAGGACGAGGAGGGCAGCGCCGAGGGGGCGCGGCCGGGGCCCAGGGCCCGGCCGGGGCAGCTGCCGCCGCAGGGCTCCGGCCCGGAGGAGCAGCCGCGCTCCCAGCTCGGCTCCCAGGACTGCCTGCTGGACGTCGCCTCGGTCTGCGCCGCCTCCTACACAGTAGGTCACAGTGAAGCACCTTCATCTCTCTGCACAGCACTGCTCTTGAGCAAACACTGGCACTTTTCAGATAGGATTTAACGAGAGAGAGAGTCCCAAACTAGAACTGCACCGGGTGGGATGAGAACTGAGGATTTTTCCATCCAAATCTTTTCATCTGGATTTTGAGCTAGAGTGGAAATATTTGGGTGTTTTTTTAAGTAGGAGGACAAGACAATCAGTGTGGTACATCTGTAGCAGTTAGAACTTTCCAGTGCCTGGGGGTGTGGACAGTGTACTGCTTGTAAGATTCTAATGTTATTTGAATCAAGCTAAAACCTCCATCTAGTCAAACTGAACCACAGCCTAAATCTAGATTCAAGATGCCACCACCTCTGTTACTCTTGCTGTCACCCAGCAGCATAGTTTTTGCTTCTCTCTGCTGAAGTTATTTAGCTGGAAATAGCCATTTGGAAATGACAGGTTTGGCACATTTCCCAGTGAAAACAAATGTGTTTTACCTGGCATTTTTGACAGTAATTGAGTATTTCGATGTCCTCATCTGCTCAGAGTATAATTGTACTGTTTCTGGTTTGGTGATTCTCAGAGCAAATTTGCAGAGTCCTGGGAATACTGTAAACTTGGCAGATCTAACTAAAACTTCTGTGTTCTAGATAGAGTTATTGGACACTGTTGCCTTAAATTTGCATAGAATTGATAAAGATGTCCAGAGATGTGACCGGAATTATTGGTATTTTACTGCTGAGAACCTGGAGAAGCTCCGAAATGTCATGTGCAGGTAATGAGCTTGTAAACACAACTTCTGTCACAATCCATAAGCTAATCTATAAACTGTAATAATATGCAATAAATAAAACAGTCAATAAGAATTCTCACTAATGACTTTAAGACGACTTGCCAGAAGGATGTCAGGTTAGAGCATGGGTCCAAGTTTGGAATGCGGGTTTGAGAAGATTTCTCAAGTGACAGACCCTACTTTAGAGAACTGTTCTCTGAATGTACTCTGAGGTTTGGGTTTCTCCTGATCAAGATGATACCTCCATGCTCAGAGGGCTACTTTATCCAGGCAGCAAACAGTAAAGGGCTGTGAAATACTCTGGGGAGAGTCAGAAGGTTCTGAGACTCACACCTGCAGCAGCTGCTTAGGATTTGATCTCACATATGGAATCAGCCGTCAATACAAGGATTTCTTCTTTCCACAGCTATGTCTGGGAGCACCTAGAAGTTGGTTATGTCCAAGGCATGTGTGACCTCCTGGCTCCTTTGATGGTTATTCTTGACAATGGTAAGAAGGGTTTTCCTTTGGGACATGCTGGTATCCTTAGTGAGGCCTTTCCTTAGAAATGCTGTTTCAGAAGGAGTTGTCTGCATTAACCAGGGCTGGGTCACCAGCAAAATCAAACCTACAGCTCCTGATTTGTGTTTTCTCCACCCGTGGCTGTTGAAATGGCCAACATTAGTGTCTCGGGGCTGCCCTGTCACTCACTGACTTCCAGATTAAATTTTACCCAAGTTAGTAAAATTACTGTGTTCTGGGAGTTGCTGATGCTGAAAAGTCAACTGCAGGCTGGAATCTTTGAAACATAACTAGTAAAAATGGTCCAGAGTCAGGAACCAACCTGTCTTTCATCTAAATCCTGGGATTCAGAGAACAGCAAAGGGGAAGACCCTGTTTTTCCCAAGCCCTGCAGTTCTATTGTTTTGGTTCAAGAAGTGCCACAATTGCCAGCACTGAGTGTCGGCCTTGTCCCTGCAGATCAGCTGGCCTACAGCTGCTTCAGCCACTTGATGAAGAGGATGAGCCAGAACTTCCCCAACGGAGGTGCTATGGACACACACTTTGCCAACATGCGGTCCCTCATCCAGGTGAGTCTGGTCTGAGGGCATCTGAAGGAAACAGGGCTGTGCCAGACGCTCAGCACTCACCTGATGCCACAGTGAAGGGCAAGAGCTCCAAGGAGTGGGGCTCAGATGTGACCCCAGAGCTGGGGAGGAGGAGTTGTGAGTGCATTTGTAGAGTTACAGCCTGAGAGCAGGGTGGAGGTGGAGATGGACATTTGCCACTTGTTGGAAATCAGCAGGATCTTCACCTTGTTCCTTGGCCCTTTAAAGTCACGGTGAAGATGAGCTGTGACTCCTCAGCTCAGCACTGAGTCAGGGCCCCCAGTCCCAGCACTGGCACCCACAGCAAAGCGCTGTTCCTGTGCTCAGCAGCTGCTCTGGCCATGGGATGAGAGCACCTCTGACCCTGGCTGCTTTCAGACCACATCCTCACAGCTGATGTTTTCCACTCTAGATTCTGGACTCAGAACTTTTTGAATTGATGCACCAGAATGGAGATTACACTCATTTTTACTTCTGCTATCGCTGGTTCCTGCTTGACTTTAAAAGAGGTAATAATGTTCTGTGCCTGTCGTTTAGGGTTGTGTAGAAGTGTAGCAGCTCTGTGTTCTGGTGTGAGTGTCTGTCAGGATGGTGAGGGGCAGCTGGGATCACTGGAGAGTTTGTAGCCAGGAAAGGTAATGCAGCTCTGAGATGAAACAGCACTAGAACAAACTGGAACAAGTCCAGGCTTAGAAAGGGGAGTTGCAAATTCCTGATGATGTGATTGAAGCCAAGTTCCTGCCCAGTTCAAATGCCTGTTTGCTCAAAAAGGTGATCCCACTTGTCTGTGAGCTTTGATACCTCCTGTCTCATCCTCGTGGTGACAAGGAGCAGCTCAGCAATAGCTCAGGAGCTGCTGTGCTTGGGGTGAGGGGCCTTGTGTGGTGTGGGAGCAGCCCTGGTCCCAGGGTCCTTGCACAAGCACACTCCACAGAGTTGGTGCTGACAGGCCCACTGCAAAGCCAGGCACACCTGGGCACACCTGGGCACACCTGCAGCTGTGACGGAGCCCTGCAGAGCAGCCAGGCCTCCTGTGCTGCTCCCACATGGGCCCCGTGGTTTGGGTTCCTTCCTGGGCTGGGCTCTGCACCGCCCTCCAGGCTGATTGTGGTAATTGTTCTTTAGGCAGCTCTGTGCCCTACGTGCACAAGGGGCAGGAGCTGGCTGAAGGAGAGGGGGAGAGGGAAAGGAGGAGTCTCCAGGGGCTGTTCATGTCTGAGTGAGGCCTGTAGACATTGGTGAGAGAGGAGGGACGTGGTCAGTTGAATAATCAGATGCTCTTGTAATGTTTATTCCCATTCAGAATTGTTGTACGAGGATGTATTTACAGTGTGGGAAGTTATTTGGGCAGCAAAGCACATCTCTTCAGAACATTTTGTCCTTTTCATTGCCTTAGCACTTGTGGAAGTTTATCGAGAGATTATCCGTGATAACAACATGGACTTCACTGATATTATCAAGTTTTTTAATGGTAAGAGCCGTTTTGATAAATAGTAATGAGACTTTGCTCCTTCTCCCTTCCTGAGACTGTCTGGTGCAGTTCTTGTTGTGACAAACCCATGATCATTTTAAGCTCTGAGTCTCAATGCCAGGTCCTGCAGCACAAGGGATTAATCCACTTCTTCTGTCTTTAATTCTCCTCTAAAACCAACCCTCTGGAATGTTCTGGGATTGCTGCTTGTTACAGTAATTAATTATTGCTAATGCTACATGAATATCAGTGCCAGGGCAGGAAGGTGGTGCTGGGAGTTAAGATGTTTGTCTATGTCTCTTAGAAATGGCCGAGCACCACGATGCTGCAGAGATCCTGAGGATAGCCAGAGACCTTGTCTACAAAGTGCAGACACTGATTGAGAACAAGTGACCACGGACAGGCTGTGCCTGGGGCCTCGCTGTGAGCCACTGGATGGAGCATTCCTTGCACTGTAACTCCAAATGGTGTTTTAATTGCATCTTCCATGTAACGTAATAAATAGTGAGGACACAGTAACAGACTTTTAAAACCCAAACTTTCCCTTCACCAGATGAGGTTGGTGTTTGATAGTCCTTGTTACACTGACTTTGTATTTCCAGACAAAATCTTTTTGCATTCTCTATTTCCCTCTCTAGAAGACATCTGCCTACATCTTTGCGATGTTGAAAGGGGGGATTTGACAAACTGCAACATTTCTGTTTTGACTTACTGCACCTGTAAAGCCTGGATGCACCTTGTGTGCTCTGCCAGAAGCTGCCATGGAGGCAAGGCTGGGCCCACTGCTGCAAGCACTGGATGGGGTCCTTGGAGGAGCACGGTCCTGGCCTCACTGTCCTTGCCTTGAACATGGAAGAGAATGTGTCTGAGCTCCTGTTGCTAAAACATTTGGGTTTGTATTTAGCAGTGATTAAAGCCGATAAGGTTTCTGGCTGGGAGGATGGCCTTAACCGAAGTGCCACAGTTGATGGGAGCAGTGATGAGCTCATGAGCTAAAACACCAGTCTGGCCTTGGCTGACTGGCTCTCGCTGCTCATTCTCCATGGCCCACACAGACCTGCCTCTGTTGTGCTTTGCAAACTGCCCCTGTGGCCGCTGCCAGCTGCCAGGCCCTGCCCTGTGCTGCTCAGGTGAGCGGGTTCAGCCCACAGACAGGCCCCTGCTCCCTGGGCCGTGCAGGGCCCTGGCGTCCCATGCCATGGAGAGCAGATGGCAGTGCCCAGCCCGCCCAGATCCCTCCGTGCACACTCCTCCTCCTCCTGCCTGCCCTGCAGAGCTGTCAGGGCTCCTGCAGACACAGACCAGGCTCTGCTCCCGCAGCCCCTGCCAGGTGAAGGAGCTGCAATTCCTGGCGGCTCCGGGTTGCTGCTGCAGCCCATGCAGGGTGTGGAGCCCTCTGTGTGCCCCAGCCCCTGCCCAGCCCTGTGTGTCTGTCCACTTGAAAACTGGAAAAGTATTTTTTAAAAGAATGAGGAGAGTGAGAAAAACCTCCAACTCCCAGAGCCCAGGGAGTGATGGATGTACAGATAATACTGCACTATTTTCCTTTGGTATGTTGGGAATGTTCTGTACAGCTGTTTCACACAAACCCAATCTGTGAACTTTGCTGTATTTGTTAGAACATTCTGTCTGATTGGATTTTATCAATGTTGTGTATTATTTATTTTTGTTGAGAGCAGACTATTCTCTTTATTGCTCAATTATTTATGTTTAAATGTAACTTATGAATAAATACTTATCATCAAGGCATCCCATGGAGCTCTTTGGGAGCGATTTCTCTCCCCCCGAGGTGATTCCAGCCACAGAACAGGGATGAGGCTGTCTGGGAGGATAGGGCAAGATGTAATTAATGTTTCTCTGATGAGCTGCACGGGCTGTAGTGCTCAAGGCAATAAATAGGTCACCATTAAGTAGACTCCTGAGGTCGCTTAAATTACTTTAAGGGCGGTTTTCATGCAGCCGCTGGCTGAGCCTGAGCCAGCCCAGCCCAGGAACAGAAATAAGCTTATCACAAGTGTTAAAAAAGTAAGTTTCATCCTGAAATTTTAGGCCTCATTTGCTGCAGCTGCATTGAATCCAGCTGAGCTGCTGGACTTCCAGGAGAGATCCTCCTCCATCACTCCCAGCCCTTGTTCAAACCCCTTAAACCCCTCTGGCTATGTCCTCTGCAGCAGGGATGGTCCCTCCTCAGTCTCACCTGGCTGCTACTGGCAGTTTTTGCAGCAGTGTTCCAGGTTTTCAGGCTAAATAGGTCTGCCTGGAGATGAGTCCCTGGGGAGTCACAGATCATTTCCCCATTCCACCACAGAAAGGCCCAACAAAGGCCTCTGTGTGCTGGGGTGGGCGCAGCTCTCCTTCAGACGCTGCTCGTTCCAGCTGCTAATCAGGTATTTATCCCTATCAACAAGGATCAGGCCTTTATGAAGGGCATCCAAGGACATGTTGGCCTAAATAAACTTCCAGTGTCCTGGTGTCCTCTGTGTTCACCTGTCTACAAGGTGAGACTGGGGTGGGCACCTGAGCACCACAACTGGTTCTTGTCCCTCTGTCCTTCCCACACGTCCCCACCATGTCCTTTGCACAGCCTCAGTAATTTTTAATGCAGTTCTTCAGACCCTGGTGCTCCCCCAGCCCCTCTGCCTGAGCCCACCTGGGGTCCAGCCCCACCCCAAGACCACCCTGGGGTTTGACTTGCCCAGCGCAGGCTCCGCGTCTGTCACATCCAGCGCTGGAGACGAGGGAGGGGGAGGCCCTGGGGCTGCGGCTTCAGCACCTGCAGGAGAGAGAGTTCCAGGTGGGGCAGGGGCGACCGGGCCGCTCAGCCCATCCCTGCTGGCCCCAGCCCAGGCGCAGGAGGGACAGACGCCCCGTGGGGCTGCCCAGGAGGGTCCAGCAGGAGGGTCCCGGGCACGAGGCTGCTCTGCTGGGGCTGCTGGGGCCCCTGTGCCCTGCAGCAGGGCTGGCATGGGCTCCTCAGCAGGAGAAGGGCAAAGGCTTTGCTTTCCCCTGCAGAGCACTGCTGGATCCTCGGGCAGCTCCGTGCCTGCTCCGGGGGAGCTCCAGCCCCGCGGATCCGGAGGGAGGGAAGGCTTTGCTCTTCAACTGGGAAGTCACAAACAAAGTGAGGGATCTGCATGCAAAGCACAGGGAAGCAAATGCAGAAACCTGTTTCCGATTTCAGTGCATGTTTATTTCAGTTTTATATTTATTTCAGGCAAGTGCTTATTACATGGATATCATTCATGTTGGATACCTAAATTCTGGAGCATGAAGAGCCAGTATTGTACAGCTGAATAGTAAAAATACAATATGTACAAAATTAGTTGCTTTTTCACATAGCAGATGTATCCAAACACATAAAAATCTTTACAGTCTAGTTTGTCAATATTCAGTATTTCAGTAAATTGGTAACACAGTGACACGTCCTCACTGTAAACACAGACTGCACCTGCCCAGGTGAGCGACACGGGGGCTCCTGTGAGGTGCAGGGAGGGACGGGGGCTCCGGGCCAGCGATGGCAGCGACTGGGCTCAGTCAGCAGCTCCAGTGACACATTCCTAACGCGGGGAGCACAGCGAGACAAAATAAATAAATAAATGCTGTAGGCAGGAGGGGGGTCCCCACTCCCACCACGGCTCCTCACCCAGCGATGGCCAGGCTGGGGCCTGAGCAGAGGCCAATAAATGGTTGGATGGGCACAGTCAGTCCCTGGCCTGGCTCTGCCAAGCCCCACGCCCTCCTGGCTCAGGCTGTTAAGGCGTTTCCATAAGGCATCACACAGGGCTCTGCCACAGCAGCACAGCCTGGGGAGGGCCTGCCTGCCAGGGGCAGCCTCAGAGACGGGCTGGGCTCTGCGGCACTTCCCTGGCGCTGACTTCTGCTCCCTCACACTCAAATTCCTATTCACAGCACAAGGAATGGGTGAATCAATGGGCCTCATCCAGAGCCAGAGCAGAACCAGCCATGCCGTCCTGATGAGGAGCACCGTGACATCCCACGGCCCATTCCCACCAAATCCCAGCAGAGAACAGCCCTGTCCCTGCCCTAACAGCGCAGGGACAGAGGCCATGGGGCCTTCCTTCACTGATCAGCAGCCTCAGGCAAGGAATGAGCCAGCCTGGGAAAAGCCAAACACAACCTCTGCCAAGCCTGCACCATCCAGTGCTGGGCTCGGGCTGGTATTTTAATAGTTCAAGTTTGGATTATCAAGTTCTGTATAACGGGGACAGAAAGAAGCCATGACTGATTCTACCCACAGCCTATTTTCCTTAACACGAAATATCTGCTTCTAACAACTGATGTTTCACTAAGGGAGGAAATAACCTAAAGACAGTGTTATAATCCATTTTAATCTGTCCCAAATGATAACAAGGGATGGAAAACAGGCCATAAGTATGAGGGTTTTCCTCTCCTCACCCCCATAGCTTTTAGAATCAAAATAAGACTGGAATGAACAACTGCTCAGAAAAAAACATGCCAAGTCTCAGAGGAGCCTCACCTGTGAGTGCTCAGAGCTGCCCACCTCCACACCAGCTCCAGGAGCCCTCTGCAGCAGCCATGTATCTAACTAAGCTAATTAAGCAAGTGCCTAAATACCCAGACAGGCTGAGCCTAAGTCCTGCTCAGGTAAGCAGAGGTCACCTGGTTCATCTGGCCAAGGCTGCTCACCCCACAGACACAGTGGGGACACTGGATCCCCATCCTAGAAAGCAAAGGGGCCAAACAAGCACTGACCACATCATCACAAGGGGCAGAAGGCACCTTCCCCCTGACCCCTGGCACACGGGAGGTCCCCAGGGCCCCTTGTACCCACCCAACCTGGAACAGTTCTCACTTTTTTTCTTTAAATGCAAAAAACGCCCTCAGGATGCAAACCAGTCCAAAGAGACACAGGCTACATACAAAAACCAGACACAATAAGCCTTGCATTGCATGTCTACAGGAATCTACCAGGCGTGCACGGACAACCACACCGACACCGACACAGCAGCGACACCTCACCTCCACCTAAACCACCCAAAGGCATTTTTTTTGTTTCTTTTGTTACAGAAGGCCACTTTGAAATAAAACAAAGAAAAAAAAAGACAAGGAGCCCAACAGCAGCAGCAGCAGCCGGCTCAGTGGGATGACGAACGCTCCGGACATGCCGTGGGCACCTCGAGAGCAGAGGCCTCTGCAAGGGCCGTCCCCTCTGTCCAGCTCTGCTCAAGAAACCAAAACCCAGCCGTGCCAGTGGCCAGGGGCCCAGTGGTGACACTGGAGCCCTTCTGGCCTGGACACCCAACACTCGGCCCCAGCACGGACAGACAGACGGACACACACACACACACACATGCAGAAAAACCCCGACGGCAGCAGCTTGGCTCCAGCCCTTATTTCCCCATGTGAAATGTGGGTCCCCAGGGACACACGAGGGTCCCCAGCTGCCCCCAGCTGCCCTCAGGAACACACGACCCGCTGCCTCTCAGATGCCACGCAAACAACTGCAGAGAACACGGGAAATCAGATCACCTCCCTTCCTAAGATAAACTACACAGATCTGGCAAATTTTTACTGGTGAGGCCAGGAATACATTCCTGTATCTAAAGTGTCAGCGTTAAGAGCTCTTTTGAGGATCATTTCAAAGCAGCAGTTTGGGCTCTGTGCCCTCTGCCTGCCCCTCCCTGGCGGGCCAGCTGGCACTGCCCAGCACGAGGTGCCCCGAGGCCATCCCGGGGTGCTGTGCCCACACAGTGCCCACACAGTGCCCAGCTGCCAACACCCCCGGCCGTGCTGCCTGGGCTCCAAGCACAGCTCCAGCTCCCGAGCACCACTTGGCTGCTGGCAGCAGGACATGGAGCGTGTGGGCTGCAAGGGCACCTGCCCTCGGCAGAACCAGCTCCACTGACCAACAGGCTCCGAGCCAGGTGTGACAGGACAGAAAACCCTCTCGAACTACTGTGCAGAAACCCCATTTTCTATTGTTTCTGTGGCATGGTTACCAATAGCTAATATTATTCAACAACAGAAAAGATTTCTTGTAAACTTCATATATTTATTGGTTTTTGGGGGGACAAATTAGATCTCATGAATCCCCAAGTGTACATATATATTTATATATAGCTTTCTCCATAGGGAAAACATATATCAAAGGAGGAGAGACATTCCTAAAGTGCCTCTTGTCATACAGTACTGAACGGGATTTCTAAGAGCATCAGTGTAAATCCAAAGTTTCTGAGCAGGAATAACAGAGGTGGAGAAGGAAGGGCTGTGGCTGCTTTCTTCCCACAGAACAGAGAGAAGCTTGCTGACTTAAAACCAAAAAGAAAAATCCCAAAGAATGTTTCTGGTAGCCCTGAAAAAGGCAGCTGAAAACAGGGGTACACACAACATCTGGAGCAGCTCCTGGGCAGGCCAAGGGGGATGTTCCTAATGGGAGGCCAACACCCACGAAGGGGATCAGACAAACAGACTGCACGGCACAATTCCAAGGGGAAAGAAAAACTGGCCAAGACACAGGACTGGGCAAGGCAGGGGCACTCTTTGCTCTAAACCATAAGGGAGTAGAGGATGAGGTCAGCAGCACCCCTGTCCAGACAGCACAGGCCATTCAGTAACCCAGCAGCAAGCTCATCTCCCTGGGGCTCAGCCAACACTCCTGCACTGAGCACATTCTCAACCTGGCTCCTTCTCCTTCCATGAAGAGAATTTGTCCTTTTGTGAGTTGGAACAGTAAAAAAAGGCAGAAGAACACGTCCTCCCCCTCCTGACACTGCTGCAGAGGGCAAAGCCACACTCCCTCCTGAGAAGGGAGTGACCCCGTTGCACATGCTCAGCGTTGAGGAGTTTCTGATGAGGAGAAACTGAGCCATACCCAGCCCTGTCTCTCAAATACTGGCACACTATGGCCTCCTTGGGAAAGCACCTGCAGGGACAGAGGACAACACAGTCCTGGCAATTCTGGGAATTCCCCAGTGTTAGTGATGCACTGGAATGAGAACAAATGATCTCCTTAAATGGGTTCTATGAAAAGAAATCCTTCGAGGTTTGTCCATTCTGCAGGAGCTGTGCTGGCAAGCACAGCCAAGACTTTCCTGAACTTAAGAATGCATGAAAGAAAAATAAAACAAGTGGTAACTGGGGCTTTATGAACAGACTTCACAGAATTCCCAGTGACACCTGCTCAGAAGGCACAATCAGCCCTGACCTCTGCAGTCACTTCTGCCTCCAGACCAGTTTTATCTGGGGATAGTATGGAACAGGCAGATGTTCTCAATTACATCCCTGACACTGCTCACACCAGTCCCCAACAGGCTGAAGTCCTGCTAGAGCCAACAGGTCTTTATGGCAGAGTATGGACGCTGTTTTCCAGCAGGACACAGCCCTGTGAGGTGCTCAGCCACCCCCTCCTCCTCTCCCAGAGCTCCTGGGCAGATGTGGGACCACCCTCCCATCCTGCCCTGGGAGAGGGGCTGCTGGCTACAGCAGCTTTTTGCCTGCAATAAGGACTGTGGAATACTTGTTTTAAAAAGAGAGGAAGACAGAATGGAGATCATTCACAGCAGCAGCTACACACACTGTGCAAGGACCAGAACATGCAGAGAGCAGCACAACACACCCTAAGCAGCCTCCCGGGCAGGCTGGCAGATACCAGCAGGGCCAAACAGCATTCCTCCTCCCCTGGTCTCTGGGATTTGCCACTGACCTCAGACAGGTCTGCCCCAAGCCCAGGAAGGGGGAACGGGAGGGTCCTGAGGGATGAGGGTTCTTTGGTGCACATCTTACGGTCAGACACGAGCTCACACTGATCTCCTGCAGCAAAGCCTTATCCTGCATAAGGAGAGACTGCTTCCTTGTCAAAGGGAACAAAGCTGCTTGAACTGCCTGCGCTCTGGAAGGGAACCACATCCCCTTTTATCCCTTTCCAAACCCACCGGCTCCCACACCAAAGCGTGGTCAGGACAGAACAAATTAACAAACATTAAACCATGCAGCAAATCTACCTCATTTCTCTATGTCTTCTTGTCCCAGGTTCCATTCACCAGGCCTCAGCAACGCCCTGCAAGCTGCCAGCACAAAGCGTGTGCCTCTGCCAAACAACAAACCCAAGAAACCTGGGGGGAGCTTGGACCGGCAGGAGGGACCCTGACCAGGGCCATGCCATGCACAGAGATCTGCAAAATCAATTATTGCATCAGCAAACCAAGCCAGACAAAATACAAATTCCTCCAAAAACAGGCAAACAAAGCATTGTCAATCATTAAAATAATAAAAACCTGTATTTTTTTTTGACATAGCTATAAAATCATGTCATTTATAAAATGGCAACAAATCAAGTCTGGTTGTGTATTCTTTTTCCTTTTATTAGACAGGACAGAGAATTTCCTTAAAATGCCATAACAAGTCACAGTGATTTTAGATGGTTTTTGAAATGTAATATATTGATGGGAGATACCTTTAAAATGGTTTGACTCGTGGTTTGTTGTTGGGGGTTTTTTGTCACTGTACTGTGGTCCACCAAACCATCTATCTTATAGTTTCTTGTTTAGAGAGGACACTCTGGCTTCTTCCTCCAAAAATGAATTTTGTCTCATAATCCTGCAAAATAATCAACCTTACAAAAGGCCTTCAAATGTTATATTTATATATATATGTATATACATATATATATACACACACATACACACATATATATAAATATAGACTTCTATGATTTTTTTTTTCCCATTCTACGCAATGTCTCAATAAAGAGATCAGCAATTTTTATTCTACAAAGAAGCAACACATAAGAGGGCGAAATTAAAGTCTTAAGAACATCATATCCATAGTTCACTCATTACACATAAAAGGAAAAAAAATCACCATGAACAACTGTCTTTGAAGTCTCTCGGTGGCGCGGCCCGAGCGCGGCGCGGCCCCGTCCCGGTGGCAGGCTGGGTGCGGGGACAGCCCGGGCACGGGGGCAGGCTGGGTGCGGGGACAGGCCGGGCACCGGGGACAGGCCGGGCACCCGCACAGCCCGGGCACCGGGGACAGGCCGGGCACCGGGGACAGCCCGGGCACCGGGGACAGGCCGGGCACCGGGGACAGCCCGGGCACCGGGGACAGCCTGGGCACCCACACAGCCCGGGCACCCGCACAGCCCGGGCACCGGGGACAGCCCGGGCACCGGGGACAGCCCGGGCACGGGGGACAGGCTGGGCACCGGGGACAGGCCGGGCACCGGGGACAGCCCGGGCACCGGGGACAGCCCGGGCACGGGGGACAGGCTGGGCACCCGCACAGCCCGGGCACCCGCACAGCCCGGGCACCGGGGACAGCCCGGGCACCGGGGACAGGCCGGGCACTGGGGACAGGCTGGGCACCGGGGACAGCCCAGGCACCCGCACAGCCCGGGCACCCGCACAGCCCGGGCACCGGGGACAGGCCGGGCACCGGGGACAGCCTGGGCACCCGCACAGCCCGGGCACCAGGGACAGGCTGGGCACTGGGGGCAGCCCGGGCACGGGGGCAGCCCGGGCACCCGCACAGCCCGGCCCCGCCGCCCTGGGCGTTCCGCGCCTCCTCCCGCCGGCCGGGCGTGGTTGGAATGTACGGAGTTTCCTTAGGAAAGGTTGCCAACAAGACCTCGCCGTGGAGCGTCCCCTCTAGGCCAGCTTCAGCGTGCTCACCGGGAACGACGGCATGGTCACCATAGTCACGGGGTTTAGGACCGTCTGGCCCACCAGCTGCGGGTGATGCACCACCTGGGTTCCCACGGCCGGCTTGGCCATCACGGCCGGCTGGCCCAGGCCCGCCGTGCCGTTCACTTGCTGGTGCGAGATGGTGTGAGCGATGTGGCTCACCACGGGCTGGCTGACGGCCACGGGCTGGGGGTAGATGGGCAGCTGCGGGCCCAGGTGGGCCATGTGGTTGATGGTGGCCGGGTGCACAGTGATGTGGCCGATGGGCTGAGCGGCGGTGGTGAGTTGCACGGGGCTGGATGTGGAAGGTGCAATGTGAGCAATGTGCTTGGTCTGTGGCCCCTGAATGACGTGGTTGACGGTCTGGATGACCGAGGCGTGGGTGGTGGCCGTGTGGGCGATAACAGTCGATTGCACGGTCGAGGCCGCCACGATGTGAGTCTGTGTGGGGACGATGGCCTGCGGCGGGACCAGTGCCTGCGGCTGCAGGGAGGGCTGGGCGTGGGGCTTCTGCTGGATGGACACGTGCGGGGGCAGGACCGTGGGCAGGGGGGCAGCAGCACTGGGGGGGACGGCTTTCAGCAGCTCCGGGTGCTGGCGCTGGGTGAGTTTTGGTAACGAGTTCGCTGGCCTGTCATCCTCCATATCTTCATCCATGTTGTCTTCACCCTCTGGAAAACACGAAAGGAAGAAACTCCCATAACAACGCATGCAGAGCACGAACTGGACCAACGAGCTTCCCTAGCAGGCAGCATCAGCAGAAAGGACGTGCAGGAGGCGTCCCTGAGCTACAGGCTGGTGGCACAATGGCACGGTATGGTATGGCATGGCACAGCCCACTCCTCACTGCCTGTGGGCCGAGGACCAGGCAAGTGTGAGAGCTCAAAAACCCAGCTAGAGCAGGGTGCTCCCAAAAGGCTGCGAGGTCTGTCTGGGAAGGCAAGGGGAGCACCATGAGCAGAGGCTGACAGAAAGCACCTGGCTGAGCTGTCTGGGCTGAAGTGGCCTCCTGGGAGGAGGAACAGGGTTTCCTTTCCTGGCCAGTTGTTCCAATGATTGGCACCATCCTTCTGCTCCCAGAGCAGGAAGGAAATTGCCATGAAGAAACATGGCAGCAAGTCTCTCATCTGGTTCTGGAAAATGGACTCTTGCCTAGTCCAGGAACTAAGGAAGCATAAAACAGGAGCATACTAGTCCTGAGATCAGGAAGACAAGCCTGGCACCCTGCACTGCCTGTTCTAGTGCCAGCCATGCAGCAAAGAATAAAAATCTCAGGAGACACAGAAGCAGCAGGAACACCAGGAAGCCACTTCCCCTTCCCAAGCTCTGGGAAGCAGCAGCTTGATGTGGTCACTTTCAGCAGAGGCCACTGCAGAGGGAACAGCTGGCACTTGTAAGGACAAAGCACTGGGACTCCCAACTTCCATCAGACTACACCTGGAGCTGCTCCTACCATCAGAGGTGATGAGCCTGAACAAATCCTGGTCTTCCCTTCCCAGAACCTGCCATATCATCTGCCTGGCATGCCAAGAGCAAATGCTGACTTGAAGGAACTGCTGTAAATGCTTCTGCACTGCTACAGCCTCCGTGTCTCTGGGAAGCTCTGCATCCACAGACTGCCTACTCTTCCTGCTGCAGATCCCTGGCGTGGAGAGAAGCATGCATTCTCCTATCTCACAGAAACTTATCACAGGAACTGCATGTCAGATATCCATTAGTGTCATTTCATCTTCACTGTGAATCCTCCTCACGCAATGTGAAGGCTCATCAAGTTGTCCAAATGCTCTGGTGATCCTCTCTGTACCAAATCCTTCTTCTGTATGTGCTGAACACCCTCCCACATCCACACAAACACACCAGGATGCCCACTTCTAATGAACAGGGCTGCAGAAATGTGCAAGAAAAGAGCTAAGTTTGGAAAGCAGGGATTTATCTCCACAATCAGGTCACATGAGCAAACCTGCACATTATATCTACCTGACACTCATACACAAGTTTCAGTTTACTTCACATGAGCAGCCGTGTGTTGTTAGCAACATCAATCATTACAAAAACTCCAAAACCTCTTACTTTATTCAGAATGCAAAGAAACCCTGATGCTGCTAAACGAAGATCCCCACCACTCCATGTAACTGTGTCAATGACATGCCAAGGTAATTACGGAAAAAGAGAACAACTGTGGGTACCTGATGCTGTCGAGGTAGATGCCTGGTCATCCTCTGGCTGAACTGTCTGTCGAATAATTCTGTCAATCTCCAAGACATCCATCCACTGGCTCAGCTCGTTCTTCAGTTCTGCCAGCCGCTGCTGCGTAGCGATCTTCTCCCTCGCCAGTCGCTCCATCTCGTGTTCGTATTCTTTTTCTTTCCTCTTTAAAGTCTGAAGTCAAAGAAAAGAAAGAGAAATATAATGAGAACAAAGACAAGAATAACCTACACTAATCTGGTCACTCCCATGTCCACAGCTCATTATCTTATACTGCCAGTTATGCTGGTGTAAAACGTGCTCAGGTATATTTACACCTCCCAAATGCGGGCAGAAAGGGAAGGACAGAGCTGGCACATAAAGCATTGCTCTAGTTGAACATCTGCTCTCTGAGGGAAAACTGGTAAGGCCCCAAAACGGAAATGCTTAGAAAGAAAGAAAAAGCCTAAGTACCGATGAGCTTTTGAGCAAGAGCTCCTGACCTAGAGGAGATGGTGGACGGTAGAACCAACAAGCCCCTGCATCATGGGGAAATCCTGAAGTCAAACAGGAAGGAAAGGTGTTTGTTGTCCTCTCCTGCTAATGCCCCCTTGGTGCTGGGAATCACCACATCCATTGATAAGGTCAGGGGAGCTGCTGCATCAGTCAGCACAATACAGAGAAATGTCCCACACTGCCCAGCACTACTGCTGGGAAATACAAACCACACTCCCCGGGGGGACCAACCATTCCAAGGCCTGTTCTATGAGTTTTTAAATCAGTGTAGCACTGCAGAGTCAGAGGCCTGGTCCCTCAGCCCAGGGCTACACTTACTATATGCATGAGACAAAATTAGGTGAAATCTGTAAAACCACGTACAGACTCTCCATTTTCTGAAGTTAAGTTTCAACACTGGGAATTTAAATCCCACACACACTTCTGAAAATACCAGCCACACAGAGCCCACAGGGATGCTCGTGTTCCCTCACTGCTGGCAAGCACTGAGCTCAAAAGCAAACCCCACACCTGGCAGAGGACCAGGCTCATGGTCTTCTTAACACATCTCCTTATTTCTCTCTCAGGTTCTCCAGGATGAGTACAACCAGAGCCTGACCTCATGCCTTTCAATCGTTCTGCTGGTGTTGTAGCTCACAGGTTTGCTGGGAAGGACCTTAAAGCCTGTTCAGACAGCCTTTAATGCAGCCTAAGGCAACGCAGATTAGGGCAGCTCCTGCCAGCTACCTTTGTCCCAGTAACAGCAATAAAGGAAATATTTTTAAAAGAGCCAAACAATGTGTGTTAGCAGGGCACAACCACTGCAGGTGTGTCAATGGAGACAGCTCCTCTCCCTCCAGAGCAGCTAAAAGCTCCTCAAAACAGCGGGTTTTCAGGCAAAAGGGGCAGTTCTTTCTCTCCTGCTGCTTTCCAAGCCAAACAGGCAGCAGAGAGACCAACACCATGTCCTGGGCAAGCCCAGCAGCCCACTGCAGGGAAGTAGCTGTGGGGACAGCCAGAAAGGAAGGATGGGGACTCCTGGAATCCTGGCTCTGCACCAGCCCTGACCTGTAGCCCAGAGATTCCCATGTGGCTGAGGCCCAAGTCCACAGGCTAGTTTTAAAGTCTGTTTCCTGTCGAGTGCAGCCAAAGCATTTTGCCTGACCCAGAAAAGTCATGTGCTGTGTGTGCTCTGACTGCCTAGCAAAGGCGTGTGGGTGAGACAGGGAGTGATGGAGGGGAAGGTGATGAGGAAGGCGCACGCTCCCAGATCAGGTTTAAACACGCACGACTTGCATGCAACTCGTCTGAATGTCCTCCCCTCACTGTGTCATCAGGAAAGAGGCAAGTAGAAGAAAGGCTGAGGCTAAACCTGCTGTGCAAACATGAGCCCAGTCCCTCTCTGCAGCATCTCCACGCAGGGCACGAGAGGACGGGAGAGGAGCAGGCAGAAATCCCCGCAGCCGCCTGGCGCCGCAGCGGGCACAGCACACGCATATTCAAACAGATCTGGCTTCGCTGCCTGCTGCCAGAGGAGACTCCCAGCACCGGGGAAAGCACCACTGCAAAGTATGAGCAGGGCCGCTGGTAATTAGTTACAAACTTTTAATTACTGGGAAGGCAGGCAGGCAAACCCTTAGCAAGCACGAGGACAAGAGAGCCAGGGAGTTCACTGTGTCACTGTGCAGGCACTCACAGGCACTGGGACATGGCACTGCTCCAAGCCCAGCCCTGTGGGCTCTGCCTCGCTCCGTGCCAGCAGTCCCAGCTCCTGCCTGGGTGCCAGCCCCGTGCTGGGCCTGCATCTCCTCCCGGGGCTGCGGCACATGGGCTGGAGGAACCCGCAATATTTCAAAACCTATTCTAGGATGCAATTCACCAGAGCTCACTGGGTAAAGACACATCTCCAGGCTGAGCTGCTCTGGCCTCATAATGAACTGGGTGGGATGAACTGGAGCCCTCTTCCCTCTCCTCTGAGCTCCCCTCCCAGCACGGCCCACTCTCTGCAGGCACACACGGGGGCAGTCCCCTCCCAGGCTCTGCAGGGAGTGTGCCCTGCCCTGGGAGCTGAGCCGCGGAGCAAGAGCAGGAAGGAGCACCCGTGCAGGGACCCCCCTGCCTCCGTGGCTCTCCCTGCGGGCACACACAGCTCCTGGCACCCGCCTCCTGGCAGATTATTTTCTGCAAATCATCCTGCCCGCACCAGGTGCCAGGATTTCCCGTCAGTCAACAGAAAGTCCACAGTGACAGCCAACCCTGAGTCATTGGGACTGCGGTCACCGACCTGCCCCGGCACATCAAAACCTTTAGAGACTCACACTGATCCCCTGGATGTTTTTCTAAAACAGGAGTTTCTGTCAGCACTATCACCACGGATCCCATGCAATACAAAACCAGACGCTTTAAAATAACATATAGCCACACAGACACTTTTCCCCAAACCCAAGCCTTTGCAGTTTTCCAACAGAATGGGAATGTAATGGTAGCACTGAGAAGGGCAGAGGGGACCCTAAAACTACAAACAACACAGTAATTGAGAATTAAATTTGATAAAATAAATTCATACAAATGCCTAACCACCTTTCCTTTGAAATTTCAGTAAAGCAGAGGCCTGGGCCAGCTGCAGGGCAGGAGCTGCCACCTGACCCACCTCCACAGCCACTGGGCAGGACCATGGCAAGGGGTCACATCTGGGGCTGGCACTTGGGATGGCAGTTAAGGTGCCTGCCAAGATCCTGAAGGACACACACTTAACCTGGCTCATGAAATACTGATCCTGTTTCTCCACAGCAGAAAAATCACTGAAGTTACCTGCATTTCTGTTTTCCCACCTCCTCAGGGAGAGGCCAGGCGGGGCTGGTCCCAGGAAGGCCAGGCATGGCCCTCGAGCTCTGTTCTGTTTGCAGAGGGCAGCCCAAAGCTGGGGGTGGCTCTCACTGAGGCCACCCCATCCCAGACTGCTCTTTGCAAGCACCAGGCTCCAGCACAGACCCTCCTTCTTACGTCTGCATCTCCATCATTGCAGCATTTCTTTCTCTCCTGTTAAGCAATTGGGAATCCTGGTTGCCCAGGCAACTGTTACACTGCAGTGTGAGGAACCTACAGAAGCTATGACTTTAGAACTCTTTTATTTTTCACACTTAAAAAAATTCCACATGATCATCACTGAAAAGAGTAGGCCCTGGCCATGCCAAGGGGGAAGCTGAGCTACCCCAGGAAGAAATAACGGATTTCCTCATACTCTCGTGAATCCATCTATGGCTTTTGATGCTTGGGAAGTTTTGCCAATCAGCAGCTGGCTCTGGTGGAAGCAGATGATGTTCCTCTCTGAACACTCAGTGCTGCTGAGCTGAAGCTGAGCAGGGCCTGCCCCTGCCCTGGCAGGCAGCCCTGCACGGGCACAGCAGGGGCTGCTCCTGGGCAGGTGGGAGCTGTGACAAGGACACAAGGGCAGTGCTGAGTCCCTTCATCTTTTATTGAAACACCAGCAACCAAATTAAAATCCACATGTGGGTTTGCTTTGACCCCCCTAGAGCATCTGATTCTCCTCCTGTACCTGTCAGCTCCTTGGCAGCCTTTATGCACCTGGATTACTGAAGCGAGACCAGCCGACTGCAGGGACAGCAAAGGCCTGACACAATTCCAGTGAGAACTCTTCCCCACTCTGTGCCCACCATCCTGGCTGGTTTGCAGCCACTCTTAGGTCCTTGTGTGCATCTCCTTGTCATCATTTGGTAAACAAACCATACATCAACTCCTGCTCTCCTTGTATAGCAACAGTCATTTGTCACTGCAAAGAATTTTCCATTTTATAGCCGTCTGTAATTAAATTGCTCACTCTCCTGTCAAGACAGAAATAATGCCCCCAACGCCTTCCCTGCACCTGCCTCAGGAATGCTGCTGGCCCTGTGGCTGGCATTGGAGAGGTTTAAAAGGCCTTATTACACAGCTCCCCTCATAAACATTTTATTAGCCGTTTAAAAACACACTTTCAGTTATGAGTTTTCCAAAGCATATTTCAGCTCTTTTCTTCTGTAACATTTGCTGATTGAAAATACCTCATCAATAAGCAATCGGGAGAGTGATTTGCAATTTTGAGCCAGATAATCTCTAACTCTCTGCTCTGGGGATCACAGCTGGTGCCAGAGAAAGGGACATGCTGAGCCAGGGGGGCCCTCAGTTACCACTGACCTGCAGGACCTCCAGCACAGACCAGACCAGTTGGTCAGGCTCTCCACTGCTGCACAGAGCTTTGATTCCTATATGTAATGGAAAAAACCCTACATCCTAAGGACGTTATTCTAGCTGGGACTGCCATGGTGCAGGAGATTCACAGCAGGAGCAAGAATCCACCAGCCTGACTCCAAAAAGGTTCCAACCAGAACCAGAGAGATGCTGGGGGAACAAGCTGTCCCCACACAGTCCCAAATGGAACCCAAACAGCCCCAGCTGCCAAAACTCCATCGGCCAAGGCACTCACCTGTAGGATCTGGGGATTTTCCATCACTCCTATCAACTCTGAGCATTCCTGATTCGAACGGTGCTCATTTGTCTATGTTGCTCAGCTGCCACAAGCAGTTTGTTCACGGCCCGGCACCGACACCGAGCGCACGCCCCAAGCCCACCCGACCTGCTGCCCAGGAGCAGAGCCTGCGGGGCTGGCAGGGCGAGCAGCCAGCTCCCCGGCGCCAGACCAGCGTCCCCAGCCTCTGCAGCCACTCCCAGGTGACAGCGCCTGCCCGCCCCGGCCCCGTGTCCCTGCCCGCGATGCCCACCGGCCCCTCTGTCTGCGAGAAGCAGCCGCGTGCGGACCCGGCTGGTTGCCACGGGAACCACAGCCATGGTTTCCATGGCAACTGCTTCATCCTGCCGGCTCTCAGAGATGAGATCCCGCAGTGATGCCGGATGTGCTGGCCTGGTACCACCGACAGCAGAACACAGGTGGGGCACCAGGGCACCACCACAGAGCACGTCAGCACTGCGCTGCAGCCAGCCGGGCACTGCCACCACCCACTGCCACACCCGGGCACTGCCACCACCACAGCCACACCAGGGCACTGCCACCACCCACTGCCACACCAGGGCACTGCCACCACCCACTGCCACACGTCACTGCAGCCCGTGCCTCAGGAGCCCCTGCTCAGCACAGGACCACAGTCCCGCTTTCCCCACACACAAGCTAAAATCACAAGGGGCCTGACCCAAAGCCCCGAGATGCCAACAGACTGTGCTCAGCGCCGGGAGAGCGGGGCGAGGGTCTCACCATGACCAGTCCCCAGGGGACTGGGTGCAAACGGGGGCAGCCACAGGACAAGGACTTCAGGCTCCCAGTGCTCCCAGAGCTTCAGCCTCTCAAGATCTCAAACTCAAACTGCACAGCAGGAGCCGAACCAAAGTAAAGCCTGCAAGGTGAAGCAGAGCCTGCCCCTGGCTCCCCGTGAGCGTGAGGCCGTGGGTGTTTGCCAGCAGCCTCGTGAGCCCCAGCCCAGGACAAGGACGGCAGCCAGGGAGTGCTGCTGTGTCCTGGCAGGTGACCTCACCCTCGTGAGCACGGGGGCTCGAGGCAAGCAGCCCATCCTCACTGCACCACCCACCGCTGCTCAACCGGCCTGCAGGGGTAGGGATGAACTTCTAGACAGAAATACTCCCCAGAACAGGAAATATGCCTGGAGCAATCATGGAAACCGAGAACATGCATTGGTATTTACATTTATCATTTCACACTGATAACTGCACTTCAGGCTCCAGATAGAAAAAGACATCAGGCCTTAATCTGTGATCAAAACTAGGGCTGGAACGTGGCTGCTTGCACCAACCTGTCAGAGTCAGCCTCCTGAAGCACCACACTCTGGACAAAGTACAAACAGTCACTGGGGCAGAGAGCAGGAATGATCCAAATCAGGAAGACAAAAAAGAAATTCAGAAGAAAATAAACAACAAACAAACTACCAAAAAAAAACCCCAAAAAGCAAAGCAAAAAGGCAGCAACCGACCTGAACCCACAGTACAACAAAGCAAGGAAAAGCAGAGCCATGCCCAGGCCAGTCACTGGCCCCATGCTGGCTGTCACCAGGTAAGCAGATATGGTTTAATTCCTTGATATGACTCCCAAGGACACAAGAAATTCAATTTTACAATAACTGAAGTACAACTTGCAATCACTTGGTGTTTAGTTTGGCCATGTCTTTTGCTTTTCCTATTTTTATTTTTTAACCAGTCTCTGTTGTTCAGGAAACAAATGAGATATTTCTAATGATTCCACTGGATTCCAGAAACCCCAAAGACCCTGAAATACCACAGTGTATTTGTTAGTTAAAAAATGATCCCCCAAAAAATTAAAATAACTTGAGAAATTAAAACTTGATAATTTTTAATTTCAAATTTAATTCTGCAGTACTTAAATTTCAAAAAAACTGAAATGAAAACGAATTGTGGGAAATATGCTTTCGAGATTAAGTGTCACCATTTTCTGCAAACCGAAATGAAGGATGCTGCATCTCAAGAAGGGATTATTATTATTATTATTACTAACAACACGACTGCTGGATGCAGGACCCCAAAGCTCTTCCCAAGCCTTTGTGATGACGTATGGACAGCAGCTCCAGAGGGCAACAGGCAGGTTTATGTCTTGGAGCCACAGCCAGAGCTGTGTGCCAGGGATGAGGAGGAGATTTCTGAGCAGACACTTTATCCCTACATCCACTTGCTGCAGTGCCTCTGTATTTTCCTTGCAGGCAGATCTGAGCAGCTGCTGCAGGAGCCAGGGCAGAGTTCTGGATGGGTCCTGGGCGCAGCCCTCCCTCTGTTCCTGTTCCTACACCCTGGCTCAGCCAACAGGCACACGGCACAGGTAAGCTGCACACCTGAAGGGACCCTGACCAGGGGGTGAGGGCTTCTCCCGGGAGAGGACACCTCCCAGAACAGCTCTGGCAGGTGAGGCTGGCGCCAGGAGCCAAGGGCTCTGACAGCAGCACTCCCCCTCGCACGCAGCAGGTCCGAGGGCCCGGTGACTCAGAGATGTGCCATCCTCCGCACCACCTCTCCTTCCTGTTTGCCCATGCACCTAAGGAGGTCGGTGCCACTTACTCACACCCCAGCAGCTCCACCCACGGCCCACAGAGCAGATCTGGGTCACCAGAGGATTGCTCTCCATCCACCTCCCTTGCTGGCAGGGCCACGGTGGCAGTGGGAGGACACAAACCCAGCTGTTAAAGGCAAACCCACTCCAGCACCTGCGTGAGGCCATGAGGCAGGGCTGTGCCAGGCTGCAAACCTGCGTCTGTGCAGAGAGCTGGGGCTGCCCCTGGGGCTGCCCTGCCGCTGGCACAGCTGCCCTCCATGCCATGGCACCCACACCGCCCCTGCTGCTCCCAGTGCAGCTCCTCTGCTGGGCTGAGGGGCTGCCTTTGCTGTGTTCCAAAGACAGGCGACTCCTGCAACGTCACACATAAAATAGAGCCCATGCAACCGCGCTGTAATTATCACCACTCTCGTTAGGGCCCACGCGCTGTCTCCCCTCCCATGCCAGCTCCCACAGCAGGTGGCAACCAGAACAAGCAACAGCCCCCAAACACACCAGCTACCGTGCAGCAGCATTCCCAAACCCTTGCTGCAATCCCCTTACAGGCTGGTTTGGTTTGTACAACCCTGAGTGCTTCTTAAACTACTACTTAAATGACAGCAGTGGAACAGGTGTGGATTCTCTGACAATTACAAACACACTGACAGATTTATAATTCCATTCACCCTTTCCAAATTCTCATCTACAACTAATGAGCGAGATACTTCAAAAAAATCACCATCCCTCTTGGCAACGGTTAAGACACAGCTCCAATTACTCAACAAGTTCCAAATGCTGGACATTTTTAATCACTATTGCAGGACATGTTTTGTGGCCACTCCTGCAAATAAAAATGCCCTGATGGCTCCCTGGACAAGCCTCCCTACAGACAGGTCCTGCTGCAGCTGGAGGAACAGCAGGGAATTAAACAGTGGGTTTTTTTAAGGTCTTATTTCTTCTCATCACTTTCTGAAATCTACAGATGACACCACATTGCTTGACCATAGCCTACGGATGCTGCAGGTCTTCATTATTGACACTGAGATTCAGGCTAATTAGACAAGATAGAATCAGTGGATCAGGTCAGGCAAACACCATGAAGCAGCACAGCTTGGCATCTGAACGCTGCTCACGTGAGGGAGGCACGGCAGGTACTGATGTACCCCACTCTTACTAGACAAGTTTTACAGAAGATGAGTCTATTCACCTCATAGCTGGCACAGAATAAAAAATAACAGTTACAGCCATCCTCGTCAAGGTGGGGAACTTAACAGGATTCAGCAGCACAGTTTGGTTTATGCATTTTGATCAATAATCCAGTCACAACAGTGCCTGAATGTAAATGAGTTCTGGTCTTTAATCACAACCATTGTCAGACCTGTGGCTTGTGTCTGCAGTCCAGCACCTCCCTGCACCAGATCTGGCATAGCTGCAGGGCTCTCTGCACCCATCAACGCCCAAATCAAGCACTGCTATGGCACCCAAAAATCACTTGTTCTTGGTTGGCAAATCCACTGGCCTTGTTCTGGTTCTCTACACAGACAGGATGAATGACTGTGCTCAGGCAGCAGTGAAGTGACCGATAAATAAACCAAACTAGAAGACAAAGAGATGCTGTGAATCTTAAAAGGAAAATTTAACCAATGTAAATCCAGTATCTGGTCTGTTCACATGTCCACAAGATCAGCTTAAAAAGGGCTTCACAAAGGATTTTTACATGCACTACTTAGGCATCCTTGGATAGTACTCTGGATTCATCCTACCCCGAAGGGAGTCAAATCTGTTGATTACTGTTGGCATGAACAGGAAACTGTATCATTCTTAGGGGCACAACTGTTACTGCAGGCAGTTTGAGAAGACAAGGGAGATGATGCGAGGATAAACAACTTCAACACCATAAATGATTAGCAACACTAGTGAGCACAGGTAAGTCATAAGGAAATTTCATCTTTCTTGCCCTTTCCCAAGGTAATAATGACAAACCATAGTATAAATCCTTAGCTCACTACAGCTACATCTTGTCTCTAACACTACAAGCACGGCTGCCAGAGGACCTCTGTGAATCAGTAAGCAAAGTTATTTCACAAACAGAGCCAAAACTGCTCTGCAGGACCAGGCCCATCTGCCGCCACAGCAGCCCCCGGTGCCTCTGCCACACCCGAGCAGCATGTGCAGGGCTTGGGATCACTGCCTTGCTTCCACACCTTCCAAAGACTTTTGCTCTTTGCGTTTTGCATGCCCTGGGAAGCACAGCTGCGTCTCAGACTTTGAAAGCACCTTGTTATTTAGTCAGCGTTTCAGCTGTACTGGGGAAACTGGCCAACAGGCAGGACCTGCGGCACAACCCAAGACTGATGGGTTGGGCTGGGCTGTGTGCCAGTTGTCCCAGTGTCACCTGGTGACCAAATCACCTGGATGTCATCTGACGCTAAATGTACAGTAGAAAATAACCCCCAAAACTGGAGGGTGCTCAGGTGCCACAGCGACAGGCACAGTTTGAGAACACGGAGTAGCAGTGTTGCTTAAGGGCTTCAGTTAGCTTCCAAAGATGATTCCATTTCCTAGGGGGAAGGAATCCTCCCGAGAGGGCCAAAGCCAGCCGAGCTGCACGGGCTGTGAGCCATGTCTGACATGTGCCAGGCTGGGCACTGCTCCCCGCTGCCCTCCCCGCATGGGCACAGCCAGAGGGGCTCTGGGGAGGACAGGCCTGTCCTCTGCTGGGGACACTGCTGAGGACACAGGGCTCTGCTCTGCTGGGACACTGCTCAGGACAGCCAGGACACAGAGCTCTGCTCCCTGCTCTGCTGGGGACACTGCTCAGGACAGCCAAGGGACAGGGCTCTGCTCTGCTGGGGACACTGCTCGGGACAGCCAGGGGACAGGGCTCTGCTTTCTCAAAGCAAACAGCATTTTATTCTCACTGTGGTTTTTTCCACATCGCTCCACGCACCTTACAAACTTCCCAGAGGTCTCCTGCACCTCCACTCAGGTTGTGCAGGCAGCAAAGTGAAGACCAAGAGCCGAGGTGGCCCCTGTAAAACAGACTTGGCTGCAGCTGTGTGCCGGGTCTGGAGCCCACCGTGCTGCTGGACCCACGGGACACCCTCCTCAGCTGAGCTGCAGCACAACAGCCCACACTGCCTCAGGCTGAATCACCAGCTAAAGGGATTATTAACTTCCAGCTGCGCTGGGCCCCATTTCCTTTGTGCAACAGTGTGCCTAATTGCAAATTCTAATTTACTGTAGCAGAGCACAAGCCCAGGTCCAAGGATAAATTAAAATGACAGCTCTATGGGAAGTTCAGAATTTAACTTTCTAACTTATCTGATTTGATGCAGATACAAATATTTAAATCCAGCCAAGGAAACAAACAGTCTGTTTCTAAGAAGTTCCAGCTGGGAAGGGGGGCAGGAAGGATTCTGTAGGAAGAGAGGCTGCAACAATCAGTGTACTGTCACAGTGCCTGCAGGAGCAGAACAGCCGCTGTGCAGCTTTGGCTGGTGCTGTGCTCCTCCCCTGCCAGACTCATTTGGGTTTAAGTTTCCTGAGCTTTTTTTTTCCCTTTAGTGAAAAACTACTTTGCTATCCTGAGAGCAAGAGCTTTTACTTTTAAATCTCCTTTGTACAATTGCCCTGTTCTCTTTTCAAGGGAAACACTGAGCCTGTGAGCGAAACACACGGAGCCTGGCACATGACTGGTGGTCATCTCCACACTGATAGATGTTAGCTCTATTGAAACAGATCAAACCTGAATTCAAACTGCAGTAAAAAAAAATTTTAAAACTTTTGTTTCTGAATGCTGAAATTTCAAATCAGATTTCTAGTAATCTGGGTTTTTAGCACAATTGAATCCTGTGACTGAATCACAGACCCACGGCTTTGGTGCTGCCAAGGAAAACAGTGCCCGGGATACTCCCTGAGCAGCTGCCAGAGAGGATGAGGAGGAGAAGGCAGCGCAGTGAGGAGGTTACACAACACCACCCAACGTCACTGCCGTGGGCAGCCAGCCAGCCCTGCCCTGCCGGGTCAGCGCCAGCTCACACCGCCAGCAGGGCCTTGTGCTCGCCATGTGCTCCCCACACACGTGGAGGAAACGCTGGTACGGCCCCAGGGCACCGTGACCTTCCCTGCCACGCCGGGAGAGAACCGGGAGAGAACCAGAACCGGCTGCGGGAGCACCTGGCTGACTGACAGCCACGGACAGACTGCACACGGACCGACGGACAGACTGCACACGGACCGACGGACAGACTGCACACCGACCGACGGACAGCCACGGACAGACTGCACACCGACCGACGGACAGACTGCACAGGAACCAACGGACAGACTGCACAGGAACCAACG
Organism: Melozone crissalis; assembly: GCF_028551555.1. Lineage (NCBI taxonomy): Eukaryota > Metazoa > Chordata > Aves > Passeriformes > Passerellidae > Melozone > Melozone crissalis. Next base: position 11,791,890 of record NW_026535835.1, read on the forward strand.
GACAGCCACGGACAGACTGCACACCGACCGACGGACAGACTGCACACGGACTGACGGACAGACTGCACACGGACCGACGGACAGACTGCACACGGACCGACGGACAGACTGCACACCGACCGACGGACAGCCACGGACAGACTGCACACCGACCGACGGACAGACTGCACAGGAACCAACGGACAGACTGCACAGGAACCAACGGACAGCCACGGACAGACTGCACACCGACCGACAGACAGACTGCACACCGACCGATGGACAGCCACGGACAGACTGCACACCGACCGACGGACAGACTGCACAGGAACCAACGGACAGACTGCACAGGAACCAACGGACAGCCACGGACAGACTGCACACCGACCGACGGACAGACTGCATACGGACCGACGGACAGCCACGGACAGACTGCACACCGACCGACGGACAGACTGCACAGGAACCAACGGACAGACTGCACAGGAACCAACGGACAGATTGCACACCGACCGACGGACAGACTGCACAGTAACCAACGGACAGCCACGGACAGACTGCACACCGACCGACGGACAGACTGCACACGGACTGACGGACAGACTGCACACGGACCGACGGACAGACTGCACACCGACCGACGGACAGCCACGGACAGACTGCACACCGACCGACGGACAGACTGCACAGGAACCAACGGACAGACTGCACAGGAACCAACGGACAGCCACGGACAGACTGCACACCGACCGACGGACAGACTGCACACCGACCGATGGACAGCCACGGACAGACTGCACACCGACCGACGGACAGACTGCACAGGAACCAACGGACAGACTGCACAGGAACCAACGGACAGATTGCACACCGACCGACAGACAGACTGCACAGTAACCAACGGACAGCCACGGACAGACTGCACACCGACCGACGGACAGACTGCATACGGACCGACGGACAGCCACGGACAGACTGCACACCGACCGACGGACAGACTGCACAGGAACCAACGGACAGCCACGGACAGACTGCACACCGACCGACGGACAGACTGCACAGGAACCAACGGACAGACTGCACAGGAACCAACGGACAGCCACGGACAGACTGCACACCGACCGACGGACAGACTGCACAGGAACCAACGGACAGCCACGGACAGACTGCACACCGACCGACGGACAGACTGCACAGGAACCAACGGACAGACTGCACAGGAACCAACGGACAGATTGCACACAGACCGACGGACAGACTGCACACCGACCGACGGACAGACTGCACACCGACTGACGGACAGCCACGGACAGACTGCACACTGACCAACTGCACACTGACCGACAGACAGACTGCACACCGACCGATGGACAGCCATGGCCAGCCAGTCCTGGCCAGGACTGCGCTCCGACTGACAGACAGCCACGGACAGACTGCACACTGACTGGCCGTCAGGGAGGTTCCTCCTGCAAACTACAACATCAGCCTGCCAAAACCCAAAGAAAGGCTCAGATCGTCTCTAAAGCCCATTAGGCCTCAGTACAACCACACCCCCAAAAACCACTTTTTTGAGCAACACAGAGAGTGGCTGGGTACAGTCAGAATTTGCCGCAGCCCAAGTCTCTCTGAGGGAAGTTGTTGGTGAAAACTAAGAAGAGGGCTGAACTGGTCTAATTCTGAGGCATTACTGACTCTCCAAAGCAAAGCTGAAGTGAATAATCAATTCTGAACACCAGAGGGAAATGGTGTTTGAGAGTGGCTGAGGAAAAATGGAAACAAAGTGAGAAAAGATTACATTTTACTGTGGAAAAGACCACTGTGATCAATCCTCAGCACCTTTTATTTCAGTCAAAATGCACAAGGTGTACTAGGTCTCTATTTGCATTGTAATCGCAGCAACTCTTCCAATTTCCAAATGAATTTTAACTGCCTTACATACTACTGATTTCACATTCACAGGGGACATCTACAATTTCTTTTGTGCTACCATTAACCACTTTCCCAAACATTAAACAAGCAAACACTAACACTTATTTCCCTCCAGCTACAAACACAACTGATTTTCACCTGTGCTTTCTCCCAGATTCACTCCTGGTGGTGCCCCATCCACCTACAGCCTCATGCTGCAGCTTCAGATTCTGGGCTTTCCTTGCCTCCAAGCAAATGACTTGTACTCACATGTCCCCCTCATCAAAATTTTGAGACATACCAAATCTTTACCGAAATCTGTCTTTCGGTTAAGCAAACAGAAAACCTCCCCAAACCACACATATTAAAATTCACCTGGGCCCAAAAGGAAACAACTGAAGTTCACTCAGCCTGGGTCTCTAAGATGAATTACCTGCTCCCTGCTATCACCCCTTCAGGAAAGGATGATCTGGGTTAACCTGGCAGCCCCACAAGGGGGGTTTCTGTGCACCCCACGCCAGCCCCGGGCTCTGCCCATCCCCACGAGCGCTGCACGTACCTGGATGTATCGCAAGGCACTCCTGAGGACGCTGAGGTTTGAGGTCTTCTTGTCATCCACGTTGGGGATGTTGCGCTTTAATGTCTCAAAGCACTCTTTCAAATGAGCACGTCTAAAGAAAACACAGGTGGGTCGTCAGCTGCCAGGAGACACAGCAGGAACCAATTCCACGGAGGGGAGAGCTTAACTGGGGCCTTAATCCAGCAAAGCACCTACACCTGTGCATAGCAGCCCCCAGCACAGCATGCCACAGCTGAGCCAGCTCACCCAGCAGGGTCTGTGCCTGGGCTCTGTCCCAGCTTTGTTAGGAACACCGTGCAGCCTTAAATAAAATATCTCATCTCACTGTGCTGGTGCTTTCACTGTCACCATACTTCCAATTTAGCTAGTCAGGCTTATAAGAGTCTTGGGTCAGAAACTGATGTTTATTCTGTATTCGCACTGTACACTGACCCCTCATTTGGGGTATTTTTCTCTTTTTAAATCAAAAGAGAGTCACACTGTTATGCACTGTTACTGCTTTGCAGGATCAGGGTGGTTGGGATGCAATGGTGCAGTTAAACAGAACATATTGGGAAGCAAGAAATGCAGAATTAAGCTATAAGAAAGCCAAACAATACTGCAAAATTCAGTAATAGTCACTAAGAATTTTATTCAGGTTATCTGTTTAAAAAACAAGCAAGCAAACAAACAAAAACCCACCAAAGCCAAACAAATATTGACAGACAATAGGCCAAAAAAAGGAGGGGAATTACAATTAAAAAACCCAAACCCCTGGCTTTCTACGCACCTGTTCTTCTCCAATTTATTATGTACTTCCCTGGTCCCAACCCTGTAACCCAAACAGAACAAAGATCAGCTCAGTGTCAGGTTGAAAACTCCTGCCTCACACCTGTGCCTGCAGCAGTGTCTGTATGTTGAGATGCAAAAGCAGAAGTGTTCATATATCACTGGTTTAACATTAAGTACATCTATATTTCTGCCTACACTGTTTCAAGATAAACTCCATACTTTACACGTGCATCAGAGGAACCAAGCATTGTGCACACAGTGCACAGAAGATACAAACAGGTGTAATGCATGTGTGTATAGACACTGCCACTACCAACAACAGGGAAAGACACAAAGTATGGATTTTAAATATTTGTACAGACCCAGAGAGCCCAGATTCTGACCTGGTTCTGATCTATGCCTACACTCCAGTGGGACAAGGTTTGTGCAGTTCCATATTCAAGCGTATGGGATTGAGCAGACACTTCCAACTTTGGGTTTTTACTGTGCGTGAAACAACACAGCTGAGGATAAACATGGAATGAAGCAATACAGGAATTCTCCAGTCACTGCTGAAGGAAAAACCACCGTGAGTTTCTGGTTTCGGGGTTGGAGTCCACCCACTCTCTGAATCAGAGGAATATTTTTAGGAAAAGCCAAACAAATTCATGTTATCTCAGTTTTTCAGCTCAGTTTTTCAGTGATAAGGTACATTAGCAGATGTGGAGATTTCAAGAATCTTTCATACACTCTGCAAAGTAATTATTTGCCTTTGACTGAAAATACAGGACATTGAGGTAATAATATTTAATAAATTGTCACAAATATTTGACAGCATTTTCCTGTGAAACATTTACAGGCTGAAAAAGACATCTTTTCTGTGCTTATGGAGCAATTCTAGGGGGAGGCAGTGGTGATGCTGTGCTCCACACTGGCACCACAGCCCACCTGCCAGGGCAAAGCTCAGTCTGGCAGCACAGCAGCAGGCTGTGGGTGCACTTGCAGCCACCCCACTGCCCACAGCCCAGGCAGCCAAACTTGTGCAGCCTGCCCTGGTGCCAGCAGAAACCTCCTCCACAGCTCCTGAACCCACACAACGTCAGGGACGGGCTCTCTCCATTAGTGCACAGACCAACAGACCCTTCCAGCAGCAGACAGGCTCTCAAGATCTCAATCTGCTTAGAGGAACTACACTGGCATTCTACTAAAGCCTTTATCTTCACAAACTCCTATCTGCATTACTTTCACTGTTTCTATGCATTTTGGGATCTGTACATCCCAATGAACCTTTTTTCTGTCCGCTATACATCTCCACCATCCCCATGGCATTCACACACCATCTCTAACACCACTGCCAGGAGACATCCCCCTGCTGCAGGCAGCCAGGAGAACAGAGGCCCAGACAGCACAGCCAGGAGGGAAGCCTGCACAGATCCAGGTCACTTATGCTATGGGAAAATTGAGGGGCCAAAGGAAACAGGTAAAACTGCTGCAAAGAAGGGAACGATTTGTTCTCCCAGTCCACAAGCAGTAATACCAGACTCTCTACTGGGATACTGTGGTCTGGAAACAACCACCTACAGAAAAGGCAGGGTCTCCACCAGCCAAAGTCCTTAAGAACAAGCCAGAAAAACACTAACCTGGAGCAACATCAGAGCCACAAGTCCTGTCAGAGGGTGAGGGCAGACTAAATAGTCCTCAGCCGCTTCCAGCAGCAAGATTCTGAGCAGGCAGGAGGCTCTTAGCACTTACAGCACTGAGAAACTGGTGATCTCTGTCCTCAGAATAACATCTCCCAGATCCCATTCCAGTTTTCAAGAAAGCTCCCACAAGCAGCAGTGCACTTTGATTTCCCTGACCAGTACAAGCAGCGATCTTTTGCCAAACATAACACGAGATACCACTTGAGATCAGACATGCAGGGCTGGGATTTGCTTCCTAACACAGTTCTGGCCTGCAAAAAAAAATCCTTACACAAAATCTTACAGTGTGGAGTGAGGGAGGGAAATAAAAACCCATCAAGCTAAAAAACCCTGCTCTCAGCAATCTGAAGACATTAAACATCCACAGGTCTTGGCATTTCTGATCCAATGACACTTTGCACAAGCAGGAGCCGCTCCAGGGGGACGCAGCTCCGGCTGTCCCTCCTGGACACACGGCGCACTCACCCTCCAATTCTCTTCTTGAGCTCGATGGGTTTCATGTCGTCGGCGGGCGCCAGCTTGAGGGCGCCGAGGGGCGCGGGCGCCGCCGGGTGCTGCAGGGGCTGGATGGGCTGCGGCACCACATGGTGCTGGGAGATGGCCAGCACGGGCGCCGCGTAGTGCGGCAGCGGCTTGGGGCTGCCCGAGGGCGGCGTGGCCGCCTTCCCGTCCGGCAGGTGCGGCCCCGGCGGCCGCTGGATCACCGGCGCCACCGAGGGCGCTTCCTTGGGCACGCTGGGAGCGCTCACGAGGGGCTGGTGGCGCTGCACCAGCGGCGGCGACAGGGCGGTCTGCGCCGCTTGCTGGGGGGAGCTGGTGACGACGGGGATGGGAATGACCGAGATGGGAGCGGCCAGCGGCGGCGGCGGCAGGGGCACGGCGCCCGGCGGGGAGATGGGCACCAGCAGTTCGCTCCGGGGCTCCTCTGGGGACACGGTGCTGTTGGCCCGGGGCACGCTGGCCTTGCCCGCCTTCTTCTGCTCCTGCTCCCTCTCCACGCAGAGCTTCTCATGCTTCTCATTCTCCTCTGAAAGAGAAACATCCACAGTGAGCAACGGCACATCCCTGACCTTCCCTGAGAGCAGCCTACAACCAGCACGGGGCAGGAATCCTAAGTTAAAATACCTTCACGCTATCCCGAGTGAACCCCAGCTCAATGGACACTGCACTGACACAAACACATCAGGGCACCCCTTTACTGCTGTGGATTTTAATCAAGCTCTTAAACTTGGCTTTGATGTGTGTATGTTCCTATATGTTTTCAGAACACCAGACAAAGTAAATGAAATCTGTGTGGCCCGACTAGCAAAATAAACCTCATCAAACCCAATCCAGGGCTCTGGCTTTAATTGCGTGAACATGGCACAAACAGAATTTATTTATACAAGTCCTGTGGCGCCAGTGGCCCTGGCATCTAGACATTGCACAGCCTTAATCAAATATCTCCAAACCCACCATCCGTGAGGCTCAGCAGATCCTGCTCCTGACAACCTCTGAGGAGCTGCAACGAAAGGTGGTGCAGCAACCTCGGCACAGTAATATACAAACATCTGGAAAATAAAACCTTAATTTATCAAGGGAGGGATCAGGGGAAGGACATGGACAGTTGAGTGTTCTGTGTTATACAATCACCAAAATCAGGTAATTCAGAGGAAGCTCTAAGAAACACCCCAACAGAGCCTCTCCCAGGAGAAGCTCTGGCTTGACTGAAACACTGAAGTCAGAACATGTATTTAGGAAATTAGAGAGAAGAGCATGTATGCTGCCATCTGGAATGACCAGGTTATGTTCAATCTCCCAGTGATCTTCAAGACAATCTGTACTGACATAACAAGGGGAACAGGGCCCCACCAGGCACAGAGCTGCCCAGCCCAGGCCACCCCAGACCGGCCCTGCCACTACTGGGATACTTTCTAACCCATCTTCTTATTTTGAAGGGTATGGTGCAAAAACTACAGAGAGCACAAAAGGCAACAAAACTCTTACTCCCGATTCTGAATGCCCTTTGGTACCTGTGACCGCACAGCAACACTGACCCAGATCCAGCTGACACAATTTCCTGAAGTTCAGCTGCAGCAGCAGCCCAAACACAGCCCAGCCTCCCCTGGAGAGCACGAGCCAGGTCAAGCAGCCAGCTGCCAAGGTAAACACGGTCCTGAACCCACACCTGGAGAAACCACCCTTGGACCGAGCTCTAGCACTGGGGCTGCAGCCCCAGCCTCTGACCCCGCAGCACTCACAGAAGCACCATGTGAAATTCGGTCATCAGGAAGGATTTCACATCCATACAGCACTCTTCTCAGGGCTGCCCGAGACTCACATCCACAGTTTGCGTTCAACTTCTGCAGCACGAGTAGCATGAGTGAGCAAACGATCTGACAGACTCCAAAATAGGAGGGAAGTTGCTTAAGCAGCAGCTGAGCCTTAAAGCTGCATTTCTCTGTATTTTCTCAAAATATTTCAGGGTATTATCAACAGTTCCTTAAAGGAAGAAGCGAAGCAGCGCAGAGTGGCAAAAACCCCATCAGGAATCCCCTGGTGCAAACACAAATCTCTGCTACCAACAATTTCAGAGTGGTTCAGTTCAACGACATTAATAACTAATAAAGAAAAGCCCTTTGTCTGCAGATCTTTCGCTCCACTTTGCTGCTGGTTCGCAGCCAGAGCCAACGCAATGGCCCTGGCACAGGGTGCGTGAGGAAACCCAGCCCCGAGGAGCTGCTGACTCACGGTGCTCCCTGAGCCCGTCCGGCTCAGGGACGGAGAGCGGCCGCAGGCTGAGCGGCACCGCTGGCCGGGCACGCACAGAGCAGAGCCCGCACAGAGCACAGCCCGCACAGAGCACAGCCCGCACAGAGCAGAGCTGCCTCCCGGCCTCCAGCCGCACCGGGACCGAGAGAGGGAGCAGCAAAGGGTCACTAGTGGGAAGCCCTGGCAGTGCCCGGTGAGGACAGCAGCACCTGCCGGGCTGCTGGAGGTGACACGGCCACAGCAGAGCAGAGCTCCCAGCCAGGACACCTGAGACCTGCACCGAGGCCAGTGCGGGAGCAGGAGCTGGCCTGCAACCAGCTGCACTCGTGGGGAAGGGAGAGAACAGCCAAGCAAGGTTAGAGCAGGCATTACTGATCACAAGTATTTATGTAAATGTCTCTGGGAGCAGGTGCAGCCCTCGGGCTGCTGACAACCTGCCAGCAAGGCCTTTGGTGTTGCTCCCTCGAGCTAAAGAGTTTATTTCAAGGATTTTTTTAGCCAAGATCTAACACTGAAGAGCCACTGTCCTCTTGGGTCTGAGGTACCCACAGGCAGAAAGGACCCATGCTCCCAGGCCCAGCAAAAGGACTGCAGGGCCCTGAGCCAGCTCCCTGGACAGAAAGCAGAAACCCTCCCACTGGGTGGTGAAGGTCTGTCTCCTGCTCGCTCAGCACTCACGCCCTGCACACAAACCAAACATGCTCTTTGAAGAAAGCCCCCCCAAGCTCTATGTTTTCTCATATGAAGGAGGCTCACCCACGTTTGGTCACAGATACAGATCAAGAAGGGGTGATCACCATGCTGTGTGACACATGCCAGACACATGCAAGGCTCACTCCCTCCCTTGTGGCACACTCAGCACAGGATCTCCTGCAAGCCCATATACAGAAAGTAGCAAAGGCTCAGGGCATCCCCTTGGCTAAGAGGACAGGTGAATCCAAAGGTGCACCTCAAAATTATGTGTCATTTCCACTCATTGTTCACACTCTTAACAAGGGGACAGAGGACAGAACAAACCATGGGAGTGAACCAGTCCTGAGAACCCCTAGGGGATCTGAACCACAGCCCAAGCACAAGGGGTCCTGGAATCCCACCCTGGCCACACCACCCAGGCAGTGACAGCAACTTGGGCAGCCACAGGACAGAACAGCAAATCCTGTTCTGGGAGGACACAGAAACAGGGTCAACACCCCTGACCAGTGGCCTGGTGCTATTTAGGGTCTCCAAGATCTGAGTACACAGCACCAGGCACTCTTTGTTACCTAATAATCTGCTGCGTTTAAATATATCTCGTCCCTTTTGGCTGCCCTGGAAATGCCACCCATCTGTCAGAGCCCTGCTGCCAGGGCAGCCAGGAGCAGCGGGCAGAGCCCTCGGGCCGGCAGCGGGGCCTGCAGCAGCCAGGCCATGGCTCAGCCTCCCGGGAGGAGCAGGCTCTGAGGGATGCCCGAGCCCTTGAAGCGCTCCTGCCTTTCACCAGGGACACCATCAGTACCCAGAGTTTATCAACAGCGTGTGCCTTCACACAGCCAAGCATCCCACCTCTGTGCGTGCTCAGTGGAGAACATCTCTCACTCCAGGAACAGTGAGGCAGCTCTGTGGTGCTGTTTTCTGAAGGGTCTGAAGTGTTTTCTGAGTGATTCAATGTGTCTGGAAACTTATCCTGCATCCCTTGAACTGCTTCAGCCCTGGAGAGGAGTGCCGTGGGTGTCACTCGCTCTGGATATGCAGCAGCGTCACCCGCAGGAGTCACTGCCGGCTCCTACCAGGAAAGTGCTGGGTACTGAAGAGTCTCCAGGTATTCACTGCTCCAAAGGCTGCCCTGGGGGGGACAAGCCATGCCAAGAGGAAGGGCAGGCTGGAGCCGGGAGGTTGGATTGTGTTTCTGCAAGTTCCTGGCTCTGCAGGGGAGAACCAGGAGGGGGAGATAAGAACAGTCAGCAGAACTGGAGCCCAGCAAAGCTCAGCATCAGCCAAGCAAGCTCTGAGTCACAGCAAATGCTGCTGACACCAGAGGCTGCAGCACACAGCCACGGGCACTTCCAGGCTTAGGAACAAGCCTGCAGGACTGAGAACCCTTTAAAATCAGGACACTTTTCTGACTCCTTCTGAATTTTGGTCGACAACAGCACAAGCCCCCCTTTTCTCTCCCATCTTAGCTGAAACTTGGCAGTTTGGTGCCCAGCCCTTGGCACTGCGGTTTCTCCACCAGTACCACGGCAGACCCAAGACATGGCCCTGGTTCCCAAAGCCCTGTGGGCCCCTGGCCGTGCCCCCAGTGTGGAGCTGGCTCCAGGCACGGGGTGACCCTTGCTCAGGGCCAGCGGCCGCTGCTGCTCCCAGCGCTGCGCTCACACTGCAGCCTGACCCCGAGGGACCGATCCTCTGCTCCCAGCGCTGCGCTCACACTGCAGCCTGACCCCGAGGGACCGATCCTCTCCTCTGCTCCCAGCGCTGCGCTCACACTGCAGCCTGACCCCGAGGGCCCGCTCCTCTGCTCCCAGCGCTGCGCTCACACTGCAGCCTGACCCCGAGGGCCCGATCCTCTGCTCCCAGCGCTGCGCTCACACTGCAGCCTGACCCCGAGGGACCGATCCTCTCCTCTGCTCCCAGCGCTGCGCTCACACTGCAGCCTGACCCCGAGGGCCCGCTCCTCTGCTCCCAGCGCTGCGCTCACACTGCAGCCTGACCCCGAGGGACCGATCCTCTGCTCTGCTCCCCACACGCTGCGCTCACACTGCAGCCTGACCCCGAGGGCCCGATCCTCTGCTCTGCTCCCCACACGCTGCGCTCACACTGCAGCCTGACCCCGAGGGCCCGATCCTCTCCTCTGCTCCCAGCGCTGCGCTCACACTGCAGCCTGACCCCGAGGGCCCGATCCTCTCCTCTGCTCCCAGCGCTGCGCTCACACTGCAGCCTGACCCCGAGGGCCCGATCCTCTCCTCTGCTCCCAGCGCTGCGCTCACACTGCAGCCTGACCCCGAGGGACCGATCCTCTGCTCCCCACACGCTGCGCTCACACTGCAGCCTGACCCCGAGGGCCCGATCCTCTGCTCTGCTCCCCACACGCTGCGCTCACACTGCAGCCTGACCCCGAGGGCCCGATCCTCTCCTCTGCTCCCAGCGCTGCGCTCACACTGCAGCCTGACCCCGAGGGCCCGATCCTCTCCTCTGCTCCCAGCGCTGCGCTCACACTGCAGCCTGACCCCGAGGGACCGATCCTCTGCTCCCCACACGCTGCGCTCACACTGCAGCCTGACCCCGAGGGCCCGATCCTCTGCTCTGCTCCCCACACGCTGCGCTCACACTGCAGCCTGACCCCGAGGGCCCGATCCTCTGCTCCCAGCGCTGCGCTCACACTGCAGCCTGACCCCGAGGGCCCGATCCTCTCCTCTGCTCCCCACACGCTGCGCTCACACTGCAGCCTGACCCCGAGGGCCCGATCCTCTCCTCTGCTCCCCACACGCTGCGCCTCACCAGCACCTCACACCCAACTGAACTGCATTCAGGAGCACACCGCTCACAAAGGAACCTGAAACGCTTCAGCATTACAACTCGGACGTTCACAATACACTCCAGAGAAGCAAGAGCTAGGCCAGCCTAGCTGGGGTCAGTTTCAGGGGTTCAGAGACCCCCACCCCACCTGAGACCCTCCCTGCCGAGTGATCCTGCTGCACTGCCACTGCTGTCACATGCTCACACCTCATCTGCAGACTGGGTCACCGTTCACTGCTAACAACCACAATACTCAGATCTCCACTTTCTCAACCAGAAGAAGAATCAACAATAACTAAATAAATACCTGGCAGACATTTTTAAAAACAGCTTCTCCAGTCTCTACAGATAATTTACATTTACAATAGCTTTAATAAGCTATTCCAGTGCTTAAATGAATTCCTGAATCAGCTCTAGAGTAATTTTAGCTGCATTTTAGTTACAACTAACTCTTTGTGGACAGAAGAAAGAAAGAAAGGGTGAGGATTTAGCAGCACTACAAAGGAAAACAGATCAAGATTGCTAAGAAACCAAAACCATCATGGAGAGTCTCATCTCTACAGAAAGCCCAGGACCATCATGTCACCAGGACGCCAAGCATGCCACTGTCACAGCTGCAGCATCACACCTTGGTGGGCTGGAGGGATGCACAGCTCCTGTTGTACCTTTCCATGGTTCTTGGGATAAAGTGCAGGAAAGCACTGGCTCTGACAGGCCATGTGGGCACCAACAGCACATGCTGACCCTGCTCCACCATCCAAGGGGCTGCACCTGGGCAGCCAAGCAGGTGAGCTGTCCTATACAAGACGGGCCTGTGCTTTTCCACCAGGCATCAGCGTTTTTGAGACAGGGAGACAAAGTAACACACTCTGATAAAAAGCTTGTATTTCTGTCAGCTGAACAGCTTCTGTGTCACAGTTCAGAGCAAGAAGTGGCAGGGCTGATAGGCAGGACCCAACCCACCCGCTCCCACACACACATGAGGACACTGCTGTCCCTGCTTCTGGCCCAGGGACAGAGGCACACGCTGCAGGAACAGTGAACCACGACATGCCTTAAATGTACAGCTTGGAAAAGAACAGTCAACATGAGCTGACTTAAAAAACTTATATAAACAGACTATGTATCCTTAAAACAGACCAAAAAGTCCACAGATGTGCCCTCAGAAGAAACTCTGAGACCCCACTTCATCCGCTGCTGGCAAGAGCTCTGCAGGCTGCCTTGAGTCTACAGCTCGTGTGTTACACAGCCAGCAAACACACTGCTTGTGTGTTACACAGCCAGCACAGCGTGTGTGTGTTACACAGCGAACAAACACACTGCTCGTGTGTTACACAGCCAGCACAGCGTGTGTGTGTTACACAGCGAACAAACACACTGCTTGTGTGTTACACAGCCAGCACAGCGTGTGTGTGTTACACAGCGAACAAACACACTGCTCGTGTGTTACACAGCCAGCACAGCGTGTGTGTGTTACACAGCGAACAAACACACTGCTCGTGTGTTACACAGCCAGCACAGCGTGTGTGTGTTACACAGCGAACAAACACACTGCTCGTGTGTTACACAGCCAGCACAGTGTGTTTGTGTTACACAGCGAACAAACACACTGCTTGTGTGTTACACAGCCAGCACAGCGTGTGTGTGTTACACAGTGAACAAACACACTGCTTGTGTGTTACACAGCCAGCACAGCGTGTGTGTGTTACACAGCCAGCAAACACACTGCTCGTGTGTTACACAGCCAGCACAGCGTGTGTGTGTTACACAGCGAACAAACACACTGCTCGTGTGTTACACAGCCAGCACAGCGTGTGTGTGTTACACAGCCAGCAAACACACTGCTCGTGTGTTACACAGCCAGCACAGCGTGTGTGTGTTACACAGCGAACAAACACACTGCTCGTGTGTTACACAGCCAGCACAGCGTGTGTGTGTTACACAGCGAACAAACACACTGCTTGTGTGTTACACAGCCAGCACAGCGTGTGTGTGTTACACAGCCAGCAAACACACTGCTCGTGTGTTACACAGCCAGCACAGCGTGTGTGTGTTACACAGCCAGCAAACACACTGCTCGTGTGTTACACAGCCAGCACAGCGTGTGTGTGTTACACAGCGAACAAACACACTGCTCGTGTGTTACACAGCCAGCACAGCGTGTGTGTTACACAGCCAGCAAACACACTGCTCGTGTGTTACACAGCCAGCACAGCGTGTGTGTGTTACACAGCGAACAAACACACTGCTTGTGTGTTACACAGCCAGCACAGCGTGTGTGTGTTACACAGCCAGCAAACACACTGCTCGTGTGTTACACAGCCAGCACAGCGTGTGTGTGTTACACAGCCAGCAAACACACTGCTTGTGTGTTACACAGCCAGCACAGCGTGTGTGTGTTACACAGCGAACAAACACACTGCTCGTGTGTTACACAGCCAGCACAGCGTGTGTGTGTTACACAGCGAACAAACACACTGCTCGTGTGTTACACAGCCAGCACAGCGTGTGTGTGTTACACAGCGAACAAACACACTGCTCGTGTGTTACACAGCCAGCACAGCGTGTGTGTGTTACACAGCGAACAAACACACTGCTCGTGTGTTACACAGCCAGCACAGCGTGTGTGTGTTACACAGCGAACAAACACACTGCTCGTGTGTTACACAGCCAGCACAGCGTGTGTGTGTTACACAGCGAACAAACACACTGCTCGTGTGTTACACAGCCAGCACAGCGTGTGTGTGTTACACAGCGAACAAACACACTGCTCGTGTGTTACACAGCCAGCACAGCGTGTGTGTGTTACACAGCGAACAAACACACTGCTCGTGTGTTACACAGCCAGCACAGCGTGTGTGTGTTACACAGCCAGCAAACACACTGCTCGTGTGTTACACAGCCAGCACAGTGTGTTTGTGTTACACAGCGAACAAACACACTGCTTGTGTGTTACACAGCCAGCACAGCGTGTGTGTGTTACACAGCGAACAAACACACTGCTCGTGTGTTACACAGCCAGCACAGCGTGTGTGTGTTACACAGCCAGCAAACACACTGCTTGTGTGTTACACAGCCAGCACAGCGTGTGTGTGTTACACAGCGAACAAACACACTGCTCGTGTGTTACACAGCCAGCACAGCGTGTATGTGTTACACAGCCAGCAAACACACTGCTTGTGTGTTACACAGCCAGCACAGCGTGTGTGTGTTACACAGCCAGCAAACACACTGCTTGTGTGTTACACAGCCAGCACAGCGTGTGTGTGTTACACAGCCAGCAAACACACTGCTTGTGTGTTACACAGCCAGCACAGTGTGTTTGTGTTACACAGTCAGCAAGGGAGCGCAGACAGGTGAAATGAGTTCAGTGAGTCATGGCAAAACTGGATCTGGCAGATAACAGCCAGCCTGTTAGGTAAGCATGTTTGCTCCAGGTAACATTCCTCGATCCTGTGACAAGAACAAGGGCTCACTGCTGCACCTTCATCCCAGGGCTGCACCAGGCCTTGCTTCCACAGGCTGCTCACTCTAGCCAGCTTTCTTCTCAAGAAAATGAATGGAAATGTGCAGATTACCCTTTAGAACCCTATCTCCATACTTGAAAAAGAAAGAAGAATCAATTTTGATGGGTATCTGCCCATCAAAACGGAGTCACCACCATCACCTGAACGGGCAGCACCAAGGCAGTTATCCCTGGAATCCCATGACAATTATCATTGCCACCCCTGAGATTCAGACATTGCTGTGTCACAGAGCAAGGCTCTTCCTGAAGTCAAAGTCTAATTGTCACTATGGCACTATGGCACTGTTGTCCTCAGAACTGCAGTGCAGCTCTCCTGCAAGCCTCTGGAAACAGATAAACTCACACTGTGTGTCGGGAGGTGCTTTAACCTCCCCTGACAGAAACCCAGGGGGTGTGCTGCCTGTGGCAGCCAGCGAGGCCCAGGCTGAGCCACACACCTCTCCCTGGTGAGACGGAAGCCAGCGGTGGGCAAACAGCCCCACGAGGTTTCTGGAGATGCACCCCAACATCACACTGACGAGATCTGTTCAAAGACAACAGCGAGAGACCACACAGAGCACACCTCTCCTCAGGAGAGGAATGGTGTGAATGAACTGTGCAGCACCGGGAGAGCAGCAAACACAAGATGAGCATCTATGGGAAAAACCCTAGGAAAACAAGTATCAGTTACTTGCAATTATAAAGAAATTTGTTTTTCTTAGATCATGGAACATTCCTGGATTAATCTAAATTCAAAGAAATCAGCACCCTCTAATTCAAGTCAAATGTCTCTGGAGCTTGCACACACAGAGAGAGAAAGATTTGAAAGGAGATGACCCCAGGCTGTGAGTCTGGGCCCATGTAAACGACTGTTACATGCTTGGGAGGCACATGCTTACAGCAAGAGGGTTACAGCAGCAGCAGCAGGCACTGCTGTCAGCTGCAGGCCCAGCAGCCCTTGGATGAGTTCAGTATTTATTTTTTAATGCTATTCCCAAAATTGACTGATTTTCAGGCCATACTGGACCCCTGGAGTTCCACAGTGTAACTGGGGGTAAAACAGACCATAACACTTTTCAGAGCACAAGATTCCAAGGGGGAGGAGAGGAAGAACACAAGGCAAAGAAGCGAACGCAGTCTTACTGTTCTTATTACTTCCTAGTGCTTCCCAGCTGTTCCTCTGCTTGTGCTCTCCCCTGAAATCTTCCTGCCACCCAAAGGTCACTGCAGGGCTCCTCCCTCCCGTGCCAGAGTCTTCCTGGTGTTCAGACTTCCCTGAAGTGGCCACGTTCGCACTGACTTTGCACTGACGCTGCTGGCCCGGCACCCAGCCCAGCCCTTACGTGTCTGTGTCCCCCAGCAGCACCCAGAGCCCGGGGCCTGCAGCAGGCTTTGTGTAACACCACATCCCCACACATCCCTGTGAGCTGCTCCTGCAGCTGAGAAGCCTGCAGGCTGGCTTTTCTTTGCTGCGTTACCCTGCCCAGTAGTAATTCCTGCCTCAGAAGCTGTCCAGCACAACAAGGCAGGTCCCTCCTGCTCCTCTGTAACCCAGAGCACAGCCTGTCAGACCCACTCACAAGACGCCCCCGCAGCGTGGGGCGGTGGGATGGCAGCGGGAGGGCAGCGGGATTGGCAGGGGGATGGCAGCGGGATGGCAACAGGATTGGCAGTGGGATTGGCAGTGGGATTGGCAGTGGGATGGCAGCGGGATGGCAGCGGGATTGGCAGTGGGATTGGCAGTGGGATGGCAATGGGATTGGCAGTGAGATTGGCAGTGAGATTGGCCGCGGGATGGCAGTGGGATTGGCAGTGAGATTGGCAGCGGGATGGCAGTGGGATTGGCAGTGGGATTGGCAATCGGATGGCAGCGGGATGGCAATGGGATGGCAGTGGGATGGCAGCGGGATGGCAGCGGGACTGGCAGTGGGATTGGCAATCGGATGGCAGTGGGATTGGCAGCGGGATAGCAGTGGGATTGGCAGTGGGATTGGCAGTGGGATTGACAATCGGATGGCAGCAGGATGGCAGTGGGATTGGCAGTGGGATCGGCAGTGGGAGGGCAGCGGGATTGTCAGTGGGATTGTCAGCGGGATTAGCAGCGGGATTGTCAATCGGATGGCAGTGGGATTGTCAGTGGGATTGTCAGCGGGATTAGCAGCGGGATTGTCAATCGGATGGCAGTGGGATTGGCAGCAGGAGGGCAGCGGGATTGGCAGTGGGAGCTGTCTCCCAGCAGCAGGAGACAAACCCAGACCTGCAGAGGTCGAGCCCCGGGTGTTTTACCGCTGCACCGTGAGGCCGGACACCTCCTGTAAGCCCGGAGCCGGGATCACCACAGGGCTGGCGGTGGCAAGGAGGGTGTCAGGAGCTAGGAAGCAGCACCGGAGCTGTCACCCAGCCGGCGGGGAGCGCGGACCGGGCAGCCCCTGCCGCCTGCGCAGCCTGGGCTGTGCTCCGGGCTCGGGATGCTCCCGGCCCTGCGCGGCCCCTCAGCACCGCATCCCCGTCTGCTGCGTGACTCATCACCGACACAATGGGCGGCGGCACAAAGCGCCGCTCCCGCAGCTCCGCCCGAGTGCCCGCGCCGGGGCCGCCGCAGGAGCGGGGCCGGCGCCGCTGTCCCGCAGCCACGCGCGGGCGACAGCCCCGCCGCGCCCGCCGCTGCTGCGCGGCCCCGGGGCACAGATCGCCGCTCCCGGAGGGCCAGGGCCGCCGCGGCGGCGCGGGCGGTGCGGGGCAGCGGGCGGTGCGGGGACGGCCCCGCGGGGTTCCCCGGTCCCCTCCGGGGTTCCCCCGTCCCCTCCCGCCGCCCCGGGCGGGCCCCGCAGCCCCCGGAGGGGCCGCGCGGGGCGGGGCCGCGCGCACGTGGTGGCGGGCGGGGCCGAGTCGGTGACGCGCCAGGCCCCGCCCTCCCGCCGGCCGGGGACACGCAGCGCGCGGGGCGGGGGCGGCGGCGCCCCCGGCGGGAGCGGGGCCCGGCCCGGGGCAGCCCCGCCCGCACGGAGCCCCCGCCGCGCCGTCCCCGAACCCCCCCGTACCCTGACGCTGCTCTGCCCGCCCCGAGTTTCCCCGGGTCGGATGCCCCCGGCAGCGCAAAGCCCGCGCCGGTGCCCCCCCACCCTTCCCTAGTGCCAGTGCCCGGGTAGCCCCGGCCGGCCGCCGCTGTCAGGCGCGGCCCCGCGAGGCGCGGGCGCACGGTCACTCACCACGTGCGGTCTGCTGCTGCTGCGCCTGCCACTCCAGGAACCGCGCCGCCTCCAGCAGCGTCTCGATGCTCATGGCGCGGGCCCGGCCGCCGTCGCCGCCGCCGCCGCCCGGAGCGCGGGCCCGCCCCGCCCGCGCCGCCCCGGGCTCGCCCCGCCGGCCGCAGCGCTGGCGACAAGATGGCGGGTGGCAACAGAAACACAACAGGCGGGCGCTGGCGCGGCCCCGCTACTACGCGGCGGGCTGCGCCAAGACGTGGAGTGGAGTTCGGGGCGCCGCCCGGACGGGACGGGACGCGCCGGGACGAGGCGGCCGGCCCGGGCCGGGGACGCGCGGGCACGGCCCCGCAGCCCCGCCGGTCGCGCGGGGCGGGCGCCACCCGGGCCGGCCTCGGGACGGGCGCCGGGCGCGAGACGAGGCGGCGGCCGGTCCGTTCCGGCGGCGGCTCGATCCGGGCGCCGCGTTTTGCGGGCGGCGCTCCCCCCGCAGTGCGCTCGCGGCCCGGGGCGCGCTGTCAGCGCGCGCGGGCCAATGGGCGCGCAGCACAACACGCGTGCTGCCCTCCACATGGGCGCCCCGCGCCGCCGCGCGCCTTAAAGGGGCCGCGCCCGCCGCGCCCCGCGCACGTGCGGGCCCCGCGCCTCCGGCGGGGCTGCCGCGCGCGCACCGGGCCCGAGACCGGGACCGGCGGAACCGCGCCAAACAAACCCGCCCGGCAGCGGCCGCTCTGCCGTCCGGGCCCCCCGGCACCGGGTGCCCGCGGCATGCGCCCGGCCCCGCTGTGCCCCCCGGCGCTCCCCGCTTGTGTCCCGTCCCTCCCCGAGCTGTCCTCGGTCCCCGGCTGCGGGCACGCGTGTCTCTGCGCTCTGCCTGGCCTTGCCCCGCAGCCGCGGGCTGGCTGCACGGAAGGGAAAAGCCGAACCGTTTTTAAGGATAAAAGCAAGGAAAAGGGAGCCCGTTGGAAGGGGTCACGCAGCAGTGCCAGCTCCCCGGGAAACACCTCGCACTGCGGCTGCCCACGCTTACCTTGAGCTACGTTTTCCTGTATAGGGCCCCTTTGTCAGTCGCTTGTGAAACTCAACTGAACTTCAGTTATCCACAAGGAAATTTACCATTCAAATGTCCAATCTATCTATCTCTGACTAACTTCTTGTTTTTGGCTGGGAAGAGATACTGAAGTAAAAGGAAAATAAACTGGTTAGAAAAACTAGTAATTCTCACGGAAGGAATGGGATTTTAAAAACCCCAGATTTTCATATGAGAATTTTCATTCTACCTACAAACATTAAGGAATTTTCAAACCTAAAACCGCCCTGAGGCACAGCCACTGAAGGGGGCAAACCCAGATTCCTGTGGGATGGGCTGTACGGTTTGTGGAGCTTGGGGCTGGCTCTAAAGGTGCTTCTCTTTCCCACTGCCCGTGCTGGGCGGTCAGGGCGATGCCTCATCCTTGCTCAGCGTGTGACTCGTGGCCTCATGCACTGCCCGTTCATCTGACCCTCCTCTGCAGATGCAAGGAGTCATTTCCTCCTGGGCTTTGCCGTGAACTCATCCCTGCGTTATCAGAACTCCTCACAACAGCAATGAAGGTAGCATCATCACACATGAGCAGAAGATGTAGATAAAATACAGATGTAGATGAAGCCTGGCCAAAAGAACTCACCCGGGGTAGCTTTGTGCAGGTGTAGCTCACGGAGGGACAAGCTCATTTCTCATGGAACTTGTCAGCTGCTTTCCAGTGATCTTGCAAACTGCCTCTCGGGCTCCTCCCAGCTCCCGCAATGAATGGAGGAGTTTTACACCAGGAATGCCTTCCATGAGCCGGCGCAGCTCCCCAGAGCAGCCGGGCTGTGCTGAGCCTCGCCTGTGACAGCAGCGGGACGCGGTGCCCGTGGCTTTAGGGAGCTCGGCATCAGCCACCCAGGGCTGCCTGGAGCTGACATCTCCCAGGTCCTTCCCTGTGCAGCCTGCCTGTATTCAGGTGTCTGTTGCATGTGCTGTGTGTGACTGTACGTCAGATTCAATAACCGGGTTGTCTGATCCAGCAGAGGAGCTGAGGACAGACCAGCCCCTAGCAAACGCAGCTGGAGAGCAGCAGAGGGCTGGGACACCCACAGCTTGGGCAGGCTTGTGCGTGCTGCGGGGCTTAGGCTGCTCGTCTGGCGCTTCAAAAAGCTGGACATCCTGACAACAAGGTGCCTTGGACTTCTGTCAGAGGGGAGCACACGGCTGAGACGGGCACTTTGCAGTCCAGGCTGCTGCTGTGGGCTGCAGGGCTGCGCTCCACATCTGTGCATGCACGTGCAAGGTGCAGGGGTCTCCAGCCAGCTCTCTATAATCCTACAAACCACCTGGGTTTACAGTGCTCTTCTAGACGCACTCGGTTTGAGGAAGGAATCGCTATTCTGGCATCAAACCTGCCGTACAAACTGCCCCTCCTAGCCCAGGCCTGCCCGCAGCGCCGCAGCCCAGCCCAGAGACCCCAGCCCTGCAGGGCCACAGACTCTGCGTTTAGTGGGTAAGACAAAAATCCCAAACAAGACAACCTCGTTAGAGGAGGTTATGGAGCATACAAGAGGCAGTGCTCTGACTTACTGAGGGTGCTGGATTGAACACAGCTTTTGAAAGAAACGTTTTCAGGAGCCATACAATATTTTAGTCCTGTTCTGGGTTAATGCTTTAGCAGGAGGCAAAACATTCCTTCTGCCTGCTCACATCTTTTGCAACACTAATCTCCAAGGAGAGTTGTTTGTTTTGAAACCCTGAGCTCTGTGGGCTCTTGACTGCTAGGCTGGCTCCTAGCTTTGGCAGCTCACAGTAGATCAGCATCATTAAACATTCATATCTGAGTGATGTTTCCTGATTAAATTTACTTATTGCAAGTTTTTGGACCTGGCTGACGGAGCAGCTTGTGTACACATCTAGAATCCATCAACTGTATATGTTCATCTACCTCTGGAAGGCTTTATGCAAGGGTTTTCACTGAATCATTTGACACTGTTACTGGGGACAGGGATAAACCAGAGCACTTATATTATCTGGGTTGACTTTGTGAACACTTTAGGGACTGTGTTTAAAACTTTGCGTGTGTGTTAGGAGTCCCAAGAGGTCCAATTTCTACTCCATTATGCTCCGCACCTGGGAGGAGCAGGCACTGGGCTACCTCCACAGCCCTGCCAGACACAGACCTCAGGGGCTTGGTGTGAAGTCAGAGCTGCCCTTCCTGTCAGGCTGCCCAGCCTCAGGGACCCTGCGCAGGGTTGTGCTGGTCCTCCCCACCGGGGTGCCCCTGACAGGGACCCGTGGCAGGGATCTCTTCCCAGGGAGAGAGGGCTCCTGAGCAGGTGGCACTGCTGGAGCTGCCACATCCAGCCCTGCACTAGGGGGACAGGGGTCTCTTCAGTTTCCATCTGTGGTTTTAAAACTTTCAGTCAAATCCTTTGACTGATGTTTTTAAATCTCTAAATATCAGATGTAACTTACAAGAATTCAGACCTTTGGTCTCCTTATAAGCATCTATATTTTCCAAGGTGAGCCTTTTACCTGTTTTGAGGGAATGCCCGGGGCATTTTATCTTTTTATCTGTGTATTATTTCCTGTTTAGTCAGTCCTTTAGATTGCATTCGATGATACTCAGATGGCACAGATATTGATCTCTATGATGTTGTGGCTGTAGTTGAGCCTGAAGGAAATCACTCTGAAACATTCTGAGTGGTGAATTTGGATAATACCTTAATCATGAAGCTGGGCTGTTTTAAATGCCTTTCTTTGTTTCGAGAGTTTGATGGCATTATATAAAGTTTGAATGGGCTTAGATTTACTTAGACAAAATGATGATGATATTCATATATAGACAGTGCAGGAAAAAACAGCAGTGTTTATGAGGCTCATCATCTTTCCTTATATCCACCTTTCTCCCCGCCACAAAACAGATGAGATTTGAAAGGAGATGACAAATTTCCACTTGAGGATGACACTGTCTTGCAATGGCACAAGGCTCACCTAATACCCTACACATATCCTGTACCAGGGATATGATGGACGTTTAGAAAAACACTTCAGCTGTGCAGACCTGGCAGAATAACTGCAATAATGCTGGAGATCTGACAATCTCCTTCCTGCTCTTCTGCTTGTTTCCTTTCTGCTGTGCAGAAACAGCTTCTGTGTGCTCAAACCATCCTCAGGGTTTCTGCATCTCGTGACCGGCAGTGAGTTTACTTTCTGGCAGTATTCACCTCTGTGACTTTTCCCCCAGCTCAGCAATGATGCTCATTAATTGCCTGACTTTTCTGAGGTCACACAGCCCCTGAGAGCCAGGGCATCACCCCCAGCGCTGGTGGCTGTGCAGGGACTGAGCTCTGTGTTTGCACCCTGGGTTGAAAACTCTCAGCATCCATCTGCCGCAGCTGGGCTCCACAGCTCAGTTTCCAGCACATGGAATTCTGGTCTTCTCTCACTCTGAATAAGGAACTTCTCAGTTCAGGCATCTGAATAATCTGTCTGAAGTCACTGGAATATGTGACTGCCTGAAGTTTTCTCTCCTGCTTAAATACTTTGTTGCTCAGGGCCTAAATTACGACTGAACATAAATGATTAAATGAGTGTTAATTCTCCCTTTTCAGGCTTCATACCAAGTAAGAAATCACCCCCAACTGTGCTCACATGAAAGCAGGAGTTTATCTCAATATTTTCGTTCTGAAATTCAAGCACCAAATGCAGAAAAACCCACAAGGGTGAAAATAATTAGTGCTGTTTCTTACTGAACCATTCTGACTTTCTCTGTAATCCTTTTATTTAGGGTTTTAATGATAAATAAATTCTTATTGTAAATATTTTATCATGGAGAGTGGTTAACAGGACATGTGTGATGAACAGGTCTCACACAGATCTGCTGATATGGCTGCAAACTCACCCATTCCTCCCACAGCATCACCTGACAGCCACCCTAGGGCAGGGCTGGCACTGGATTCACGGGGTCTCAGACAGTCCTCAGGAATCCCAGGAATCCCTGCACTGGCCCAGGAACTTCAGCACGACATAAGGACAGTTTATATTATGCCAATAATATATTCTTAATATTTCTACTATAACAGCCCATGCTGCTACAGATGAGCTCAGGGGAAGACCCAAACCCTTGCTGGGCTCCCGGGGCTCACGCCTGGGCTGGCTTTTCCTGGCGTTCTGCTGCATCCCGTGGTCTTCACCTGTGCGATCTGAGCAGGCCCAGGGTGAGCTCCAGATGGGGCTGGTGTGGGAACACGGGGCTTTAACAGCTGTGCCTCTCTCAGCAGGTCAGAACTGACCTCGTGTGGTTTGCAACAGCGCAGGGAAACTCTGCAGCAGGCATGGGCTGCACTCAGCTGCGGGACCTGCTGCGCACTGCCGAGGAGCAGCGGGAGGGAAAGGCCCATCCAAAGTCCACAGGCTGCGTGCTGAGGTCTCCCAGGTCTGGAGCAATGGCTGACAGATCAAACACCAAACACATCACCACAGTCTCCTGCAAATATGGTCTGTGTCTAAAACACCTGCTTGAAATGGTAGAATTTAACCTATAGAATACACAGAGAAACAATTCTTCTCCCCTGAGAACTGGAGTGGGCTCTGCGTGGCTTGGAGTCACTTTTGACTGCATTAAAAGCCCCGCCAAGTGATGCACCCTGGAGACGACAGTTACCGAGCGATTTTGACCTGACCGTGCTCTTCTGCATAAATGAACGGCCGCGACAGCGCTGGGCGCGCTGAGAGCGCTGGTGCAGCGCTGGGTGCGCTCGGAACAGGGCCGGGAGAACCCAGGGCAGCGCTGACAGCCCCGGGGCAGCGCTGACAGCCCCCGTGCCCAGCCAGGAGAACCCAGGGCAGCGCTGACAGCCCCGGGGCAGCGCTGACAGCCCCCGTGCCCAGCCGGGAGAACCCAGGGCAGCGCTGACAGCCCCGGGGCAGCGCTGACAGCCCCCGTGCCCAGCCGGGAGAACCCAGGGCAGCGCTGACAGCCCCGGGGCAGCGCTGACAGCCCCCGTGCCCAGCCGGGAGAACCCAGGGCAGCGCTGACAGCCCCGGGGCAGCGCTGACAGCCCCCGTGCCCAGCCGGGAGAACCCAGGGCAGCGCTGACAGCCCCGGGGCAGCGCTGACAGCCCCCGTGCCCAGCCGGGGGCCGCGGCTGTCGCTCTCCGGCTCCGGGATCGCCCGCCACTCCCGGCAGCCGCCGGCAGAGGGAGCCCCGCGCAGCCGCATCCCGCAGCGATCCGGCAGCGATCCCGGCAGAGATCCCGCAGAGATCCCGCAGAGATCCTGCAGAGATCCTGCAGCGATCCCGGCAGAGATCCCGCAGCGATCCGGCAGCGATCCCGGCAGAGATCCCGCAGAGATCCTGCAGAGATTCCGCAGCGATCCCGGCAGAGATCCTGCAGAGATCCTGCAGCGATCCCGGCAGAGATCCTGCAGAGATCCCGGCAGAGATCCCGCAGAGATCCTGCAGAGATTCCGCAGCGATCCCGGCAGAGATCCTGCAGAGATCCTGCAGCGATCCCGGCAGAGATCCTGCAGAGATCCCGCAGAGATCCCGCAGAGATCCTGCAGAGATCCCGCAGCGATCCCGGCAGAGATCCTACAGCCATCCCGGCAGAGGATCCTGCACCGATCCTGCAGCGATCCCAGCAGAGATCCTGCAGAGATCCCGCAGAGATCCTGCAGAGATCCCGGCAGGGATCCCGGCAGAGATCCTACAGCCATCCCGGCAGAGGATCCTGCACCGATCCTGCAGCGATCCCGGCAGAGGATCCTGCAGTGATCCCGCAGAGACCCCGCAGCAATCCCGCGCCATGTCCCGAGGCTCCCAACCTTCTGGCGGCTGGAGCAGGATGCATCTCCGGTGTATTGAAGGGAGATTATTGCAGGGCTGCCGAACAGCGGCACTGGCGCTGCTCGGGAGCAGCGTTGGGCAGCAGCAGCTGCTCTCCGGGGAGGCTGCGACCTCCGAGTGTGACCTCCGAGGCACGCAGGAACTGGGCTACAGAAAACAGGAGGAAAAATATTTGCTGCTCCCTGCAAGTTCATTTAAATGGAGGACTCAGCAAAAGGACACTCAATAGATGTTTCTTGCCTTTGATGACTTGACCAAAGCTGACCAGTGCAAGGGAAAAATGGACACGTTCTGCTCCGTTTGCTACAGTCAGTAAAGGTGCAGAATATTAAATATAAACTGAAGTTGTTAGAAAAATTACAAACTTATCAATGTCTGAACAACGCTTGTACCCACACAGGAGTGTATTAAGCTCTTCAGAGACCGTCTCTGCACAAGGACAGTGCAAACACTGTCAGCTTAATTCTATGCCAACATCCACTTTTATTTTTAAATGTATTCTACAATATGCATGGGAAAAATAGAAGTGCTTGAATGGTACAAGGCAATTCAATTTGATAAAAGGTCTGAAAAGGGGTTTTATTTAGATATATGATAAACAGCTTCATGGTTCATAAAAAGACAATTTTCCTTTTGTTGTTTCTGTGTACTCATGCTTGTATCAAACAATTGGATATCATAATATATGGCTATGTTAAAATGGAATGATAGCAAAAGCACGTTTTAAGGAACAGTAGCTCTAAAAATCATGCTTTGTGCTTGCAGTGGGATAACACTCCTGGACACTTTAAAATAAAACCTCAGTAACAAAATTATGACCTGCCTTTTTAAAAGCAGATACTAAAAAGTATTGGCTGTATACTACCACAGTTGTCTGTGTCTGCTCTGGGAAGGGCCAGGGCCATCACAGCCACAGCCTGGTTTAGGAGGCAATGTGCACATAAATTATTCAACACCGTCAAATCTAAAAATCAATGCTGTGTGCTGTGTAATCCAGCTTAATGTAACAGTCAGAAAACCCATTTATGAGCAATTTTAGAATAGGTTTTCCCACAAAACCTCAATGTTGCAATAGCAACAGGAACAAGAGGCGGGAGGCTCTGCCCCTGCATGTTATGCACAGGTACCACATGCTATTCTGCAGGTGACAGCAGAGAGCTGCCTGCAGCTGACCTCCCCTCACAGGGTGATGAACAAGGAGCTCTAAGTCAAACGGTGACAAAGTCTTTTACACTGTTTGTACTCCCTGGAGTAGCAGTACTGGAACCCTCACACACCTCGCAGTGGTTCAGAGGCCCAGGGGCTGCACCTCCATGACTGATGTACGTCGCAGCTGTGCACAAACAAACAGACACCAACAGAAAATTCATTTACATTCCCTCCAGCACCACGCACTCTATCAGGCCTTCAATAATTAATACTCTAGCTTATGGTGTACCTTTCACCCCAGGATCTCAAAGCACTCTGCAGTGTGTGGGGATGGATTTTTATTTTACTGGAGTAAATAGGGTAGAGAAAGATTAACTGATTGACCAAGGTCATGCTGCGTTAACGTTTTATTTCTTCTCTAGCCTTTAACTGGATAGCTGCCGTGACCTTGGAAAGCTGGAAGAAAACCGCATTTTAAAGCTAACAATGTCAGGATAATCTCCCCTAAAGTGTACCATATGTTTGTGATTAGGCAAAAGAAAAAGCATCAGAAGAATTGCTGGTGGTGCGAGTGTTCGCAGTGCTCTCTAGGGTATAATAGCTGGGAGTTTCAGTGCAGCCTGAGAGAAGTGCATGCAAAGCCCCCCTGCATTTCAAGGAAAAATGGTTACTCAGCATCCCTGGGCTCTGCTGGAAAATCAAGCTTGGTTATGCAGGAAAGTTTCCCAATTAGAAAAGCTGAGGTGACGAGGTGCTCGATTAGAAAAGCTGAGGTTACAACACGTTCTGCTCTGCCTGTTCGGTTCTGCTCTCGCCAGCTCTGATTCCCCCTACAAGAACTAACCTCAGCAATATCTCTTTTGGGCCTCTCTGGTAATTTTATCCCATCAGCACTCACAAGCTCACTGAGGGTGTGTGCTCTGGGCTGCCCCACGGCACAGGCACGTGCTGGGAGCCACCACGCTGCCCTCCTGCCCAGCCAGCTCTGTGCCGGCACCAGCACCAGCCCGACTGTCCCAGGGTTCCAGCTGGGATGTCCTCCTCTTGTAATGAAGATAAACTTAACTCATTGCCAGTGTATTCCCGAGGGGATGAGGCTTGTCACATTTGACTGTCTTTTCCTGTGGCCCTAAATTGATGCTGCGAAGTCACAGCAGTGACAAACCCTGACCAGCAGCCCTCAGACAAGAGCTGTGGGCTGCAGGAAAGGAGCCACTTGACTTGGCACAGAAAGAAAACAATCTTTTTTCTTCACGGCTCCCTCAGAAGTGAGTCAGTAGGCCTGACGAACAGAAAACACAAGTTGCCATAGAAACTCGCATGCCTTCCACCAGGCGGAGAAACAAATGTAGGCCAATATTTCTGCTTAGCTGGCTCGTGCTCTGGGTGCTCCTGCCCGCTGCGGCCCAGGGCTCCATCAGCAACTTGCTGTCATTTTGCCCCCAGCTGCACCAGAGCCTTTCCCCACCACCTCAGGAATGCACACACGGCCACGAGGGCCCACGCAGGGACAGGGACAGGGACACCACAGCCACTGAGCCAGCACAGCTGTGGCTGGCAGAGCCCACATGGGGAGCCCACTGCCCACAGCAGCCATGGGAAGAGCCCTGACACTGCAGCCCAAGCCTACCCCAAGCAGCACCTTCCCCAGCCTCCTGCTGGGAGCCTGGCAGGGAGGGCTGGAGGGAGAGTGGCTTTGAAATGGAATGTTTGTGCTGGATTATTCCAGCCACCTTTGATTTCAATAAACTCCTGTTTCTCATCTGTAAAAGGGTGAGCCCCCGGTGGGGTGCAAACGCATGCAGGTCATCCGTGTGTGCAGAGCCCTCTGGGATGCTGGAAGAGCAGAGGTTTGTGACGTGCAATCTCTACTGAACCAGCCTTTGCTTTATTGTGTTCCCTGATCACATGCTATTCTTGGGCCTCACTTTTAATTGTACCACAGGCCAAGTTGCTTTCCTTCTTCCCTTGCTTCTTTTCTTTTGGATTGCTTTTGTAGATTGTCCAGTGGCCTCCTGGATATGCAGCAGGCTGTTATGCAGTAACTGGACTGTAAATAAAACCAATCTAACAACAGGAAGAAAGACCGCTTTCACCCTATTTTTGCTGTAATTTTTTGTGACTCACTTCTAAAGAAGAAAAATGCTAAACAAAATAGACCTTTGAAACTGCGTTTGGGCACAGGCTAGCGTAAACCCAGTACCCAGCTTTGCCCACTGGATAGAATCCACCACCAGGTTCTTGGAGCCCAGGATAACACAGCCATGAGAGAACAGACAGCTGGGCCCATGCCAGCCCTACGCCCTGTGCCAAGCGCTGGCTCCATCAGGGCAGTTAAAGGAATGTGACCAAAATGATGGAGAAAGCCTTTTCCTCCAAAATAGAGCCCACAACCCAGACACCATCATGGAGACGATATTTGTCAGTTCAGCTCAATGGTCTCTGGAACATGTACAAACAGGTTTAATAATTTAATATTTTAAAAGAGCTGCTCGTGGTTAATGAATGGGCTCTGGATCTTGACAGCTGGAGAGACAGGTGGTGGGTGGTAACACCTCTCTTCTGAAAGGGCTTTTGGTTTGAGGGCAGAAGGGAGCATCTCAGTTTGTGTGTGATCTATGTTATTTGGGCAGTGATGTGACTGTTGGGTTTAATATAATTTCAGGTCTCTCCAGGTAAAGAGAGTTTAATGCAATTTTCTACTGATTGTGAATGAAGATATACCCATAACACCCAAATTCCTACAATACATTTACTTTGAGACATCTTAGCAGGAAAAGGTTTCTTTTTGCTGTAAAATATTGAGTGAAAGAAAAATGAAGAACGAATGGAACTGTTGTACTCTTTTAAAAATAGCTAAAGAGGGTGGTCTGGCCATACTTCTCCCAAGATGCTGGACTCCAGCAGCCCCTCATGTCCAGCAGCCCCTTATACCTAGGCAGCCCCTCAGTGCTGCCAGGGCTTCTGCAGGGCTCCAGAGGGCACAAGGAACCTGCTTCCAGAGTGACACTCGGCTTTATTCCTGGATCTGCTGTGGCCCTTCTCTGTTTACCCTGACACCACTTGTTTGAGGCTCTTTGGTTTTTTCTACCTTGAAAGCTTGTTTTCTGTGACAAGATCTGCTTTTTTCAGTGGTGACACTAATGTCCCCCCTGGTTTTTAATAGTTACTGTAACATAGCTAGCTAATAATCATTGGGTTTATTTTAGATACCTGCTTTGGGAGAGCAAGAGTCAGTAAAACTTGTTTTACAGCTAAAAGTCACTTCATGGGTTTAATGAAAGTAGAACAAAATTCAAGAGAAACTTTGCCATGTTTTCACAGGGGAAGTGAGAGTCTAATTCTGTGGCTGCCACTGCTGGATTCAATATGTGGGGCACTTCCCGCTGGGAAGGAATGAGTAAGATAGTGTAGAGTTAAAAAAATAAAAGTCCTAAGCTTACTAGAAAATGAGAACTTGAGACTGTACTAAAACTGAACAATAATTTCTAGAAGGTCAAAAGCTGGCAAACACCAAAGCTGACTCTGCAAACAGGATCACTTGGTGAGCTGCTGCCCCGGCTCACGTCAAGAGGGAACTCACAACTGCCTTCAGCCCCTTGTGTGCTGGCTGAAGCCATGCTGACACCCAGCCTCAGAAACTAGGTCTGCCCTTTGGAAAGGACCAAAAATCTTTAAAAATATGTAAATCATGCAGAATTACAACTGAGAAATCCTTCATTAGAAGGAAAGCAAATCCTTCTCTTTGTGGATCTAAAATGCAGGGGGAAGGTGATCCCTGAGAGCATCAGCTCCAGCTGAGCAGAGCCAGGACTGTGACCTCGAGCACAGGGACAGAGCTAAAGCCAAGGCTGTGCCCACTCCCAAAGCTGAGGCAGACCTTGATTATTTCACTGCTTCCCACCATGGCCCAAGAAAAAAGAAATTTAAGGTAAGAAATGAGCAGCCTCTCTCCATCCCGCTCTCTCTGCTTACAACAATGTATTACCTCTCACTGAAATAACCTATGAAGTTCAAAGATTTATGTTTGACTAGAAGATTCCAGTTTTTGTAAGAGCAGATGTAGAAAGCATCACTATTCATACACTGGATTTGTGCCTACTTGAAAGGAACAGTCTAAAAGAACCACAGAAGAAATTTTCTGTTCAGGAATAAGTAGCAGGTAACCAAGTTCCCAGAATGTTGAATTTAAATGTTTCTCTCCATACTGAAGTTACTGGAGCTCTCTTGTACAGAGCTTTACATGTTGAAAGGAAGGGAGTTAATTGGTGAGTGATCAAAGATTTCTGCCTGGTAATTTACAATCATTCCAGGGCAGGATTCCTGTGGAGAGGAAAAGCAGGCATCAGTAGGATGCTAAATGATGAAAGGCTCCTATGGAGGCAGTTATATATTCACCCAAATCCCCTGTATAAATGCAGCAATCTCCTAAGAATTATAAATTTGCTTTTCTGCAGAGGAGCCCCTGGGTCAGCACTTTACATCTCTACCACAAAAATGGAGATCAACAAAGACTTCTCCCTCCTTTCTGCACTTCCAGTGCCTGCCATCGTGTCTCCTTTCCATGCCTGGGTTCTTGAGCCCCTCTGCTTGCCAGTACCAGGTGAGTGATTTTAATAGCACGAGTTGCATGAGTGAAACTACTGGCACATAGTAACCTGCAAAGAACCGCCACTGGCATCAGAGCTCTCCCGTCCCTGGACACGCTGCCTTGGTCACCAGCCTGCACAAGGATGGAAACAGCGCTCCTTGGAAAGTACGAGGTGATTTCCCCCCGGCTGGGCTGGCTGGTGCTCCCACATCTGATGGAGGGGGAGGAGGGGAGGCTGCTGCCAGCAGCTGGTGGGCTATGGGATTCATGGGGGCTCTGGGCAATTCTGCAGACCTGAACCCAAGGGTGAGCTTTTACATCCCATTCCCCTTGGGACAAAAAGTGATAGACGGCATCCTCACAGCTCTAACTGTGACTCCACATGTACATCTGCAGTCAGGGAAAGCAGCAGCTGCCGCCTTGCTGGGTGCCATGGGCCGGCTCCTGTGGGGTGGGATGTGAGCGCGAGAGGAGCTCCTGCTGCGCTCAGCTGATGTGCCCAAGGGCTGTGCCCAGAGCCACCTCTGCTCACGGTGTCACCCGAGCAGCCCGGGCTGAGCAATGCTGGGCCCTCTCCAAGGGCAGCCTCTGCCAGCTCCGAGCCCACGGCTGCCGCGGCCTCCGAGCACGCGGGCACGGGGCCCTCGCTCCTCCAGGTTCCCACACAGAGCCCTGAGCACCCCAAACCTGGCTCTGCCTGCACCCCTGCCTCCCTGCACAGCCAGGCTCTGCTCTCTATTCCCACACCATGCTGAAAGCAGATGTCTCGTCCGCTGCACGTCTGCTGGATTTAACTGTCCGTGTTCTGTTACCAAATTGTCTTTATGCTATTAGGAATTGAAAGGAAATGGTTTATACTATTGGAAAGTGTGCTGTGCTAGCGATTTCAACTAGTTTTAATAACCCTTGATAATTTTTTTCTCCCGCTTTCTCCCAATTTGAAAGCTCAATTAATTTTAAGCTACAACTCTGTCTATCATTTCAACTACATGTGGCAGAGTGAGAACTCATGCAAGATAATGGTTAATTTTTGGTATCTTCTGCTGCCTAATGACAGGTGTGCTGTCCTAAATAATTAGCTTTTAAAAAGGGATCCCCTTAACCCTTCTCTGAAATTGGGTAGTGATCTCGGTTTTACTTCATTAAGCTCTTGACAGCTCAGTGTACTCACATCTGTTACTGTTTGGTAGTTTGATTCCAAGAACACAAATCGCTTCAAGAACTGGCAACAAATTCATTCAGGCTCATGATGCAGATCAAAATCCATCTGTTTACTAATCAAAAGCCATATTTTAATCATAGTATAGCAGTGGTGTCAGCAATATCCCAACTTAGACCTTCTCTTTGCCCTAAACATGATAGGTAGAATTCTTCCTGTAAGCTGCATTTATTTAAATTGGATGTTTAAATGCTTCCAAGGATTCTGGAGTCTGATATTCCAGCCCTTGCCTACAGGATTTGATCAATCTGCTTGCCCTGAACAATGCTATCAGACATTTTTGTACCTACAGGTGAACCTGAAAGTCTGTTACATCAGTCACTTTTGATATTATTCAAATTACAACAAGAGAGGAAAACAATGTGATAAATAAAATTTCAACTTGAGTATCCAATTATTTGTTTTTTGGACTAAAATTCTTTGCCTACCCCAGCCATGATAAAGCTGACTAATGTCTATGAAAGTGCACAGGTGTGCTCAGGTGTCTAGGAGGGGTTAACTGAGGAACTGCAGCATTGCTGGGTAGGCAGCATTGCTTGTGGATGGAACTGCCAGGGTGACTGCAGGAGCCTATTACACAGTTATAGTCTGGTTTGCTACTACAGATTTCGTGAAGTAGATAAAAAATTAAAAGTTCCTGTGAGTAAAGATGCCAAGCAGAAACAAACATGAATTTTGTTTGGCAGCAAACAGTAAACACTCTGTCAATAAAGCACCTGGCATTTAAAATGTTGATGTTTATGTCTTTCTCTCTGAATATTTTAAGCATGGAAAACTGCTCTGGAGAAAGGGTTACACTAGGGAAGGAACCATAACTATCAACCTCAGCCATGTTAGAGATTAATTCATAATGTCACTTCACTGAAAAATTACTCATATTTCACTTCTCTTCTTCCAAAGATCTTTAATTCTCCCTCAGCAAAGGAATGGTATTTTTGCTGTTCAATTACATTTCAACCATTCAGTCAGACTCAGCTCTATATAAATGTATGGATCCTTGCTTCAGATTCCCTTGCTCAGCTTTTACTTCATGAAGAGATGAGCTGTGTGCCAAGGTCACAACTGATTAATCTTGACCCGTGAACCTTGAAGAATAAAGTCTTACTATAAATGTATTACTCTACATAGTAGAAGCAAATGTACTCTGTATCCATGACAAATAATGAACTCATTTTTTCTGGCTTTACTCTTTAGTTGACAATTAAGCACTTGAATACAAGACCTGTTAATTCTTCTGATAAATGATGTGCCGACAAAAAGAGTGAAATCCTTTGCCCTTTGAGCAGGAGTGATGAAGGCGTCTTCTCATCAGGTATTTTGGGAATGGATGCTTTGCCAATGCTTGTGGATGCTTGGGAAGGAGCTGCCACAGCCACACTGCACCCCTGTGACACAGACAGTATTTACAAATGCATATGTTTAAGGCATCCAGTGATATTGTGGCAATATTTCTGTATTACTAGTACTATGAATATTTTAACATATATTTCTGATATATTTGTTAGAAATTGGGCCAGAAGACGGTACAAGTGGACTTTTTTTAAAAGAAAAATGCTTGCTAAATGGAAACTGTTATGCAAATTCAATTATACAGTCAATAAAAACAAATAAATAAAACCAAGACTTTGAGGGGAAACCGACAAAAAAGACAACATCTACATTCAGGTCAGCCTTACAAAACACATTTCTCATTGTGTGTGTAGTTCACTGGCAGGCTCTTAGAAGAAAATGAAGCATAGTGCAGAACAGGCCTCATAGCACTGGTACTTTTACATTAATCACGAAACAGCAAAGTCCAAACAAATTTACCAAGCACTTCTTGTTATTGCAACCCGGACGTCTCCAGTAGTGACAATGAAATTAGCTGTGCTCAATGGACACTGTGGAATCATTTCCACAGTACATTAGGGCAGGCTCACATGGGTGTTTGCAGCAGGTGATTCCCTATTGCTCACAGATCTGAGGCCCCATGCAAGCAAAAACATAATAGATCTATTTTTATCTTTAATCATTCATTTGGAAGCACTGACAGGCACATTAGGGATTCCTGTCTAAAATTAGTCCAGTTCATGCTGGAAGCAACCATTTATTCTATCAAGCTATTTGTACGCTTAATGTCAGAAGACTTCTGGGAGCTGTTCCTGGTTTTGTGTGAGTTTTCTCTGAAACACCCGAGTTTGTTCCTGGAACATGGCACTGCTATTGCAATTACCATCCTAAAGCTCTATGAATTGTATGTCATTAAGATCTCTGTTAACTGTCAGACCACAAACAAAGCACAAATGTCACGCTGGAAGCTGAGCAGTAAGAAAATGCTTTAGGGGCACAGAGAAACCCCAGCCCTGTTTATGACACTGCATTACCAGTTCTAGTCACCTTTTCTGTTTAGGTTTTTTGTTTGTTTGTTTGTTTGTTTGTTTGTTTGTTTTTGTTGTTGTTTTTTCCTTCTAAAGGCTTTGGAGGACTCAGGAGCACATGAAACAATATTCTACATCTGAGATGAGTGCTGCTGCTGCAGCCCTGCTTGTTCCCCAGTCCCAGGCAGCTCTCAGAACAGCCACCAGCTTTGCTCATGCCCGAAGTGCTTACAGACTCGGCAACACTTGTTTACAGAGATAAAAGGAAGTTTTAAACGAGGAGTCAATCTATGCCTAAAGCCACCACCACCACAGGAGAGCTCACAGCAATCCCTCTTGTAGACACGCCAGCTCTTCCCAAGAGAACAAGTGAGAAGGTGGCATGGGTTTGGCTGTCATACAAGTCTCGAGCGTGGCACATTACATATTCATTCTGAAGTCCATGTGATCTAAGCCACCATGACTGATCCCTTCGGCCGCTCCATTCGCAGCGATTGTTCCCGTGGTTGGGTCGCTCAGCCACTGGATGTC
The DNA here is from genome assembly GCF_028551555.1 of Melozone crissalis. Taxonomy (NCBI): domain Eukaryota; kingdom Metazoa; phylum Chordata; class Aves; order Passeriformes; family Passerellidae; genus Melozone; species Melozone crissalis. The sequence continues at coordinate 11,826,475 of NW_026535835.1, forward strand.
ACTGTTACTCTGAGCACATAAATGCAAACGGCATTTGTTTGGCATTAGAAAATGTTTAGAGACATGGAATGATGTCTTTAAACATCATCAGGATGAAACCGAGTGCACTGCAGAGGGATCATCTCTTCAGATGCTGAAAGCATTTGCTCAGGGCTCACACTTGTGACAAGTTGATAGTGTAAGAAGTGCCTGATTTAATAAGGGTTCTTTTCTCTCTTTTGGTGACTCATTTATGAAGCTGATAGCAACTGGTGCGTTCTCGGTTCCGCTCCTCTCCTGGCAGTACCCTCGCATCCTGAGCCACTGGTGGTTCCCAGGCAGGAGCGGCGCGCAGAGCCCGGCTCCTGCCCGGGCCAGCCTGGCCGCGGCTTCCCGGCACGCAGAGCCCATCCTGCCCGGCTCCTGCCCGGCTCCTGCCCGGGCCAGCCTGGCCGCGGCTTCCCGGCACGCAGAGCCCATCCTGCCCGGCTCCTGCCCGGCTCCTGGCCGGGCCAGCCTGGCCGCGGCTTCCCGGCACGCAGAGCCCATCCTGCCCGGCTCCTGCCCGGCTCCTGGCCGGGCCAGCCTGGCCGCGGCTTCCCGGCACGCAGAGCCCATCCTGCCCGGCTCCTGCCCGGCTCCTGCCCGGGCCAGCCTGGCCGCGGCTTCCCGGCACGCAGAGCCCATCCTGCCCGGCTCCCTGTCTCCCTCACATGGACAGCCCGGCAAAGCTTTCCCGAGCAGCTGCCTCCAGCACAGACACACACCTTGGGAGCTTCATTTCCAAGTCTGGTTTGCCCTGTTTAAACTGTCCAGAGCCCCAGTGACACAAAACATTCAAAACAGGAGCTGTCATGATACCCTATTGAGTTAGGAGTGGAGAAAGGGAAACTTCTATTATTTTTCTCCTAAAATCTTCAAGTATCAAATAATGAAGTACCAAGTTAAGATAATCTCATGTTCTTCTTTGTAGGGTTCAAGTCAGAAGAGCCATTTCTCCAAAGGGTTAGAAAAGATGCTCTGGCCAAGTGACTGTAGGGTGTGAGCACAACCTGCCAGAACGAGCATAACATCAGGGAACAAGTACAAGGTAATGGAGAGTCCATCCTTGGAGAAGGCAAAGAGTGTAATATGAACATGGAAAATCCAGAAAAAAATCCTAATAAAAGCAATACTGATAATAAATAACCCAACTCTACGCTCAATGCTCCTTGTGCTGCAGGAAAGCCTGAGCACCCAGGAAACCTCTCAAGCAGCTCCGAGCAGTCGATGCCACCTGTGCCAAGCCCGACGTGCTCTGTGTCGTTGTCGTGGCACTGCTGTGACCACGGCTGGCTGCACCTGACAGTCCCTGACACACAACAAGAACAGGCCTCCTTCTAATAGAAGTATTTGAAGAAAAGTAATTTGAAGCAATTCTACAAAATAGGATCACTGATTTGTTTTACAGTTATTTTAAATAATTATTTAAAATAATGACATTGCTCCGAACCAATACTGTAATTTTAGCACAGATATAATCACTGTAAATGACATTAAGAGCTTGTCTACAGACAAATTGCATTGCTCTGGTTATAATGGGATTGTTGAAGCTCAGCAAATCCCCAAATCCAGGTATGGCTGAAATCACATAAAAGGAAGGGAAAGAAGTATACCAAACTCCTCAACCTTTTTGGGCTTACATTGACATGGCCTTTTCAGTCAAAAGAACTCCTAACTAACTGAAAGGATTGAATTGGAACAGAAGCAAGTGATACACCATCCTGAAAGATGGAACTGTGATGGCAGCAATGCTGAAATTTTCATACATTTAAACTTGAACAGATCTAGAAGTCCTGGCTACTGAAGGTAATGGTGAAATTCCCCCTTACTTAAGGGAGAGTTCAGAGCAATAAGTACCTGTACCAGGTTCTGCCTCCAAAGCTGAAAACTAGAAATGAAAAGTGACCTAAATATTCAAAAATTAGTGACTGTTGGTGAGTCTATTTTTGAGCAGGTAACTGCAGACTCCTCAAAGAGACTTGATCACCAGAGATGAAGCTTTAGCACAGCAGCACCTTTTAATGGATTTCAGTTTGAGGCACATCGAACCACTAATCACTTCAGTGAAAAATTGGGTCAGAGTTAGCCTCATCTTCCCCAAAGTGTTGCAAAAGTACATTTAAGTGTATATATATTTATATATAATTTTGTATTCTGCTTGGGAGAGATGGCAAAATATAGTGCTGAAATCCTTTTGGATGATATTCACTGAAGGACAGCAATAAAAACACCATCCATGGGGCCTTTTCTGCTAAGTCCTCTTTCAGCCCTGTTCTCAATAGATAATAAAATCTGTATTTATTGGTGAGTCCAAAAACTCTCTACAGTTCCTAGTGCACTAGGCAGAGACCGTGATATTTTGTACCTGGTCATTAGCAGGTGCAACATGAAGTAAGCAAAAGCATTGATATGTTATTTATGCCCGCACAGACCTGTAAATAAGAAGTAAATAAGAAGATTGGGATAAATAAAGGTGTATTATTTTGCACTGAAACTTCCAAACTGTTAAGCTCATATCTTTGGCTTAAGGACAGTTAGTGGACAGCCCCTTGGTCAGCGTGGCTGGGCGGGCAGCGCTGGCCATGGAGCCCAGGCTGCCTGGGAGCACGAGCTGTGCTCTTGTGCTGCTTAAGCAGCAGCCTGGTAGGGCTCCATTTTCAGATGTTGTTCAGCACTAATGCCTAAAGGTGACACGCTCACTAAACAGGCCTGCTGCAAACAACACCAGATAAGACACAAAAGACATATTGGATTACCCAGTCCACGTCTCCAAATGCAGCAGAAATGAATGCCAAACGCTGTGGGGTTTGTCACTTGCAGCATGCAGCAGCCTTTCCATTATGCATTGCCTGATCCTTTGCCAGATTTCTTCAGGAAAACCAAGTGCTAGGATGAATGGGAAGAGCTTGTCTGGAGGCCACACTGCAGGAGCTGGGAAGGAGGAGGTTGCTGTTCCATTCCTCACTTGCCCAAATGCCCTACCTGGCCCTTCCTTCCTTGTTCTACCGAGCTGTCAGATAGTGAAGCTTTCTGCCCATGCAAGTCATACAGGTAACAATGATATCACTGTTACTACATTTATTAACTAATCTTAATGCTATAAGTAAATCCAGGACCCCAGAAATGGATTGGTATTTCCCAGATGATAGGAACTATTAAAATTATGAGGATTGTAGCCATTCCAGGGCTACTGTAGAAATCATTTGGTGCCAAGACAGCATTCTGCAGTGGAAGAGAGCTGTTACAAATAACTGCTGTTACAAATAAGAGCATCTTAATTCCCAGTGCAAATATGTTGGTAACAGCTCTACAGACAGCTGGGCTGGGGGAACACTGAAGCAAACCCAACTAGATGAGTTTAATTTCCTTTTGGTTTGGAATTTCTCTTTACAGTGCCACTATACAAGTCCACGTGTTGGCTTTGAGCTGCCAGCTCCTCAGGGCAAGGTTTAAATTAAGTACTCTTCTGCTTTTCTCTTTCTTTTTTTTAAATCAGGAAACTATTTATATTCATTTCAAGCTTTGTAATCTGCTCCAACCTACTGTTCCAAAACAACAAACAAAAGAATACCCAAAGCTAAATGTTGACTCTTCATCCCCTTTCCCAGCCTTCTATTTAATCAGCCTTGTGGCATATTGGAAAACAGAGCATTTAGTTCCACTTATTATTATGGGGGTAAAAAAAATCTTACAGTCAGGCTTAAAGCATTCAAATACCTGAAGCCACATCCTAATCTGCACAGCACATGGGTGTAAAATAGACAGGCAATTTTTGTTTCCTTGGGGCAACACTGTTCATGGTGTCTGGCAGGGGCTCTCTGCGTTTCATCAGCTCTTTCTGAGCACACTGCCAGGTGTGGCTGTCAGCTACTGGGTATGAGGGTGTCAAGGGGGGCAACTGAGGGGCTGGAGCAAGGAAAGTTGAAATTAGAAATACACTGAGGTTAACATCTAGTGTACACTGAAATTAGCATGAATCTAGCAGTGCTGTAGTGAAAGCCACCTGCAATCAAAGCAAAGAGTTTTACCCTTCATAAGTTCTGCAAAATCCTCCCTATTGCCTATGCAAGGGCCTGCCCACAGCACGATTTGGGATCACTGGAGAAGAGAGGGCCAGGAGACAGAGGCTATTTGAACCTGGAGAAGACTCTCATCCTCTTGTGGTAAAACTCCCCACAAAACTCTGTGGTGTCATAGACATTTAGGAACAGGATTCCATGATCCTGGGGATGGCAGCTGACTTGATGACAATTACAGACAGTCATTCCAATTGTCTGGTCCTTCAGCAGATTCTCAACTGGTGTCTAAGAAAGTGAGGTCATTGATAAACAAGACCTATATAATATTAGTGACAAAGTGATAATATCTTTGAAGAGAATATAATTTGGGTTTCATTCTTTCACATGTCATTCCCCAACATTCTGAAAAAAGCCCCCCAAATGTAAATACTGTAAAGTCTGATGATGCTGGTAAAAAATGCCAATAGAGATTGAAGAATTAATTAAAATGGAAAAACATTATCTGAGGAAGGCCCTACATAGAACTTTCAGTTTTCAAATATTTGGAGTTGACCATTAATTTCTCTGTCTTTTCTTTCTGACTGAACACCACCTTCATCAATACAACTACATTAGTTCCTGTCCTTAGAAATGGACATGAAAACACCCTTCTGCTGGTCCAAAATGATGGAGGTATTCTAAAAGCAATCATGTTAGAATACAAGAAAGAGACACAGAGTCATAATTTCTTTATGTTTTATAAACATTTAAAGTCAAAACAAGATAATAAAGCATTTCTGAACCTAGCCACCAATCAAAGGATTCTTGTTTTAAGTTGTTTTTCAAAGTCAATAATTTTCAGGGACTAAAATTGCTCAGCGAGTTCATTGTGTACTGGCCAGAGATTACAGACATGCTTGGGTTGCTGGTGCAGCTGTACAGGCAGAGCTGGTGCACACCGTGGGGCTCCTCTGTGGGCAGGGGACGAGCAGGGTCAGTCAGGGATCACCGTGCCTGCTACTGGGCGCCTGTCCCGCCGCTGATAACCAAAACCCTGGTCTCACATAGCCTTTTCTCTCTCCGAGCTCCTTTTCTCCCTCAAGTTCCCTTGAGAACCTCTCCCTCCCTGCCGTGCGCAGGGCCGGTGAGCTGGGGAGGGGGCAGAGGAGCACCGGGGGCGAGCAGGGCCGCTCTGGGGTCGGACGGCCACGAGCTGCCCCGCTCTGCAGCCCTGTGCGCGCAGGGCACAGGGGGGCACGCTGGCCGCAGGGCAGCTACACAAGGAGAGCCTGATTTAAAACACAGACACGTAAGCACGGCAGAAACCCCACCTCCGTGGGATGGCCTGCGAGGGATCCAACGGGCAGAAATGCCACGGACACACTCCTCCCAGCGTAATTGTGACTATCGCAGCTGCGGCGGAGAGAGGCGGAGGCGGGCCGGCGGATGATGCAAGGCGCTCGGCATCACGCCGGCCGTGGCCAGACCGCAGCGTTCCGCGGGAGGCGGCGCCGGGAGCCGCCCCGAGCCCAGGTCTGCCGGAGCCCCGCTCTGCCGGTGCCCCGCTCTGCCGGGGTCCCCTTCTGCCGGAGCGCCGCTCTGCCGGGGTCCCCTTCTGCCGGTGCCCCGCTCTGCCGGGGTCCCCTTCTGCCGGAGCGCCGCTCTGCCGGGGTCCCCTTCTGCCGGAGCCCCGCTCTGCCGGGGTCCCCTTCTGCCGGAGCCGCGCTCTGCCGGAGCCGCGCTCTGCCGGAACCCCGCACTGCCGGAGCCCCGCACTGCCGGGGTCCCCTTCTGCCGGAGCCCAGGTCCGCCGGAGCCCCGCTCTGCCGGAGCGCCGCTCTGCCGGAGCCCCGCTTTGCCGGAACCCCGCTTTGCCGGGGTCCCCTTCTGCCGGAGCCGCGCTCTGCCGGAGCCGCGCTCTGCCGGAGCCGCGCTCTGCCGGAGCCCCGCTCTGCCGGAGCCGCGCACTGCCGGAGCCCCGCTCTGCCGGAGCCGCGCACTGCCGGAGCCGCGCACTGCCGGGGTCCCCTTCTGCCGGAGCCCCGCTCTGCCGGAGCCCCGCACTGCCGGAGCCCCGCTCTGCCGGAGCCCCGCTCTGCCAGAGCGCCGCCCTGCCGGCTGCGCTGGGACCGGCACCGCGGGGACGGCGGTTTCGGCATCTGCTGCTGCCCGGGCCTCCCACCCTACCCACACCGTTTATCCAGCAGCTGTGAGATTTACTCCACCACCACCGGCTCTTAGTCACTTCTCTTCAGAGCTCATTACAAAGAGTAATTAAATGGTCGAAACGTCCCCAGTCTTAACCCTGTTTAGTAGATAAAGTGGATAATTGAGCACTGTTAGCTCCGTTTTGCCATGGAAACTGGTGAGAGAGGCTAACACGAGGTCACAGGGCCACTCTGAGTCAACTCAGAATCACAGTACATCAGTTACTGTCCCCTTCATCCAAAAATGCTGGGATATTTCGTTGGCTTTAAGAAGTTACGGATCAAAACTGCTATTCCTGTCTCATCATTGAGAAGTCTAACAGAGAAGTATTACATGATTTAACAAATAGAGTATTTGAGAACTTGAAACAAGTACTGGTATTTTGTATTCCACCTGCCAAAGGAGACGCCACCCTGCTTGACGTAGCTGATTGTCTCATATGCATAGCCTTGTACTGATATATAGCAAATCAGCGAGATGTGACCAATCTGACACCTGGCCATTGAGTTTTAAATGTCACTATTTGTAGCTGCCCAGGTAGAACCACAAGCCCCGCCATCATTCAGTCAGTTTGTCACGTGTGCCACTGCAGTGACAGCTCTGAGATGTTGGCCAGGCCTCTCCCCTGAGAGCACCTTCCCCGTGCTGACCGTGAGTCATGGGGCTGTGCTGAACCACTGCATACTGCAGGCTATAAATAGCTCCATTCCTACAAACTATTATCTCACTTTCAGCCAGTCCATTGGCCTGATTCTGAAATGTTTATCTTGCCCTAACTGCCAGCCTAAAGGTGGAATGCTATTTTCAGCCTATGAGAAACTTAAAGAGAGATAAATTTTAAAAGACTCCCATTACCTTTATGTTTTAATACCCTAGTACTTATGCAAAATGCTACAAATGGAAGACCTCTATGTATTCACAACATATGAATAAAACTGACAGATTTTCTTTACTTACATGTCCCAACCTGGTTTCTAGGGAGTGGAAAAGACTTCCAAAAATGTTTGGCTTTGCTTCTATGGCACATCAGTAGGGCTTGAGAAAAGACCACATGCACTGCCTCCAGAGAGCCACTAGTGTGGACAAACAACATCATTCAAACAACAACCTCACTGGGCCATTCCATCTCCCAAATCCTGATTGTCTTTCAAAACTTTCTCAGAAAATCCATTATTATGCTCACATAAGCACAGCAAACTTTGACTTTTATACTTTCATTTAAAGCTATGGAAAATTTGTGACAGATGTAAAGAGTGGGAAAAGCAGACCCATCAAATAAAGTGTAAATAATGAAGAGTATCTTGCATAATCTGCTGAGGTGAAAAAAACTTTAAAGGGCAATTGCCTTTATTGAATGTTCAATCGGTGTGAAAAGCAGAATTTGAAAACTGTCCTTATTTCTAAAATTCTTGGTTAGAATTAAGTGCAGCATTATTTCTTGCTAAGTAATTCAGGTGTAATCAGGCATATTCCACCTGTGCCACAATCCCACTACCAGACACGGGCTAACATTCCCTAAATTGGATCAGCACTCCAATGCAGTTTGGAAGTTAAATGATCTGGGTAGCTCCTCTCTTGTGTGGACAGACTCACTGCTTACAGCACGGCACAGCTGTGCTCTGAGCCATGGAGAAAGTGCTAGAAAAGAAGAACATTGAAATATCCAAAAGATTTGGACAGCTTTACTGCTTAAAAACCACCCCAAAACCAACCAACCAACCAACCAACCAACCAAAACAACTCACAGCAAAGTCTCGAGAAGCTTTCTAGAGGAATGGAAAGGAGCAGGAGCTGCCATAGGGGCTGGACTGACGGTGTGGTGATGCTCCCTGTCCCTGTCAGAGAGCTGCCTTCTCGCTTGGCTCCAAACCAGTGTCATTGTTAATTGGATGCTGAGTGATGGATCTGGCCACCTGGCACCCTGTCTGCTCCGAGCTCACCATCAAGTCCCTTGGCAGACTGAGTGGGGAACTGGCCACCTGGTACTGTGGGGGCCACAGACTCTGCCGAGCCCATCGCTGCCCTGCTCAGACATTCTCTGGTCATTAACACCAACAGCAACTTCTTTCTTTTGCTGTGCTCACCTCTCCATCACAGCTGGTGTGCTCACAAACACCCAACTCATGACACCCTCTTCTCTTTCCTTCCGTCTGTCTGCCATGATGGATAAACACTGAATCCTGCCTTAATTGATAAATGGGAATAAAATGAGCTACTTGCCTTCTCTCCAATTTCTTTGAATTATTTCAAGTTCCCTACCCCCACTCCATCCTGTCTTGCTTCTCACCATAATTCTCAACACTCCAGATTAAAATGTGTATTAGCTGTTGAGCTGCACAACAATTTTTTGAATGGTGCAGTTTGTTGAGCATTTTTCTAATTAGTCAAAATACTGATAAATTAAGAATAACATCAAAACAATTAACTGGACAAAAATGCAGTGAAATCAGATTCATGCCTGAAGGCAAGATTCTCCACTTGCCTTGCACCCTGTTCTATTATTAGCACTAGCAAAATCGTAGTGAGAAGGGACACAGTTTTGATTTAATTTTTTTGCATTCATTTTACATATATGTAAATTACTCCACAAGAAGCAAGACAATTGAAAATGAATTATGAAATGCACAAAAATAAATCAGTACAAATGTAGAGTGCTGTTTGTAAGTCCCATGAGAATTAATTTTACTACAAGATCTTAAAGGACTTACTACAAGTCCTCACATTTTCTTCTCCATTTCCAACGTACCGTAAGGAGGCTCCACAGTGGTTTTAAGCTGGTCTGGGGATACAGTAAGTAGCTAATGTCAAGCTCTTACATCCATTACAAATGATCTGAAAAGAATGTACTTCACTAATGAAACCTTTGCACAGAAATGCGACCACTGCTTGGAGCCAGCTGTATTCACTAGTGTTACTTCCTTATTTAAACAAAGATTCATTTGCACCTTGAAGCACCTGCTCCAAGTGAATTCAGGGGGGGCTTTCCATAAGCTTATAGAAGGTGGAAGAAAGCATTTTAGATATTAAGGCAAGCATGAATGTTAAACTAAACAAATTGCTGTCTTCACATTATTTTTAGCCTTATTTCAGCTGGACAACTGATTTTCCCGCATCCATGCTGGAGAAGATTTCAGGAAACTCCTACTGCTTTTTAGGGAGCCCTTACCAGCTTGAGCATCATCTCTGACTACCCCTGAGCAGTCTTTACTGTCCTTTACCTGGTGAGCCCCTACCAATCAAATTACTGGCAATCTTCACACAAATTTATGGCTGAGTCAGGAACACACATGACAAAGCACAACCACCAGCAGCCACTGAAGGAGCTTCCCTGTCCTGCAGAAGCCTCTTCCCACAGAGCAGCACCACTCCCCTCTGCAGTCACCACTGCAGTTGTCTCCCAGGTCACTCTGGTGCTCCCTTGGGACATGGGAACAAAAGGCACTGCTGTGCACCTGGCTCTAGTGCGCCTGCTGACCTCCCTGCATTTCCAGCACCTTCCATGTAGCGTTGGTACCTGGCCTGCCACTGCTGGACTGAGAGCCCTCACTGTTCAAGGCTGACACCAGAAAGGTTTCTGCTTGATTATTTGACCCCATTTGTCCATTCTGGCTTTAAAGACATGTTTAGCTCCACTTTGCTCCCCCTTATGTCTCAGAGCTCACATAAACACTGGGCGGCTAATATTAAAAAATGAAAAAATTGAGTCATTTTAGTTGATTTTCAGTCTCAGGTCTCTAAATGTCAGGCTACAAGAGGCTCCCTTGTGCTCCCTGACTCTGTATCTGAGCTTGAATTACCAAGTTATTAGGTAACAGCTCACTGGCACAGGCTCCTGCCCGCACGTTCAGCGGGCTCTGCTCTCTCTGAGCTCAGTGCTTTCCATTTTCTGACTGGTGATGCATCCCTCCAGCAAGGACCCACATAATTTTTTAATATTCAGGGGGTAATGGGCTGCTGAACATGTATGATTGCCATTTCCAAGTGTGACATTTAGCACTGCTGGTGTTTTATTTTCCCCATCTTAGGTGTCAGTAGAATACTTGTTGCTGTTTGCTAACAGGCTTTGAAGACTTCCAGCTAAAAACAAGGCTGGTGGAAGTTGTGGGGCAAGGGATATATTGCAAAACCTCAGCATCAGGCACTATCTTAGGACAGTATGTGCCTTCTCTCTGTACAGCAGTCCCTGCTGATTTTGACCCCAACTGTAGCTGAGTGCTTGTAAGCAACTGAATTTTAGTGTCCTGTAAAAAAACTGTTTTTCCTTAACTGGTCTGGCAGCCCCAGAATAGTTCTGTGCACTCTAATTCATACAGTTTTGTAAGTAATGACAGATAATACTATCAAAGTTTGTTCCTAGAACATGGGGATTAATTCACCTCATTAAAATGTACACATTTTGCACAGCAGGACTACTTGAGAACAACTATTCTAGCCAGCCCAAAGATACTATGCTCTGTGAGAACTAGGATGATCCCTAGCTGTCCTCTACTTCCCCGTATTCAGATTTAAGGAAATCTTTTTTAGATGACTACATAGATATCATAGCACTGAGCACTTTTAAAAACCTAAAATAGACTACATTAGCTTAAAATTCTAGGTAGTAAAGAAACTCGAGAGGAGAGAAACATAATTAACTCGGAGCATGGAAAGATTCCCTTGTGGGAAACCACCCTGAATTAAAAAAGGTGGTTTGTACAAAGTACCTAATGGTGAACCCAGAACCTGGCAGGTTACACACTCTGAAAGCTGATCTCTCAGGCTGAAGGTGGAAATGCTTTTGGTTTATTTTCCCCAGAGAA